>NC_137783.1:136904779-137511029 GCF_963455305.1 Plecotus auritus
ATATCTGTCCATCTGTTCCATGCTTTTTTAACAAAAATGAGTAATCAAGTATTGAGTAATTTGTAAAGGAATCATTTGATATCTTCTTACTCAAATAAATAACCTATTCAATCTAATGGACAATGATATTTTCTGTTAGACCTGTGTGAATTTGTCAGAACTCCTTTGTCATTAGTATAAAGAAATTAAATATTTCACTTATTTATATTGTAATCAAAGTTCATAAGTAAATGTTTTTATCTCTGAGCAAGAGATATCATTGTATACATTATTTAATATTTGCTTCTGTTTTTTCAAATAATAAGAGATACACTATAAATACCATTATGCATAAATCCAAGTCCATATGGATCACATACTGAAATATACATCTAGAAAAAAATGTGAACACCATCTACAAGCAAATTTTCAACTATCAACAGATACACACATACATGATGTGTCCAGAAAAAAGACAGAATTCTAGCCCAGCCGGTTTATCAAACTATAAACCAGTAGGTCACTGTTTGATTCCCAGTCAGGGCACATGCCTAAGTTGCATGTAATCCCCAGTAGGAGGCATACAGGATCAATGATTTTCTCTCATCATTGATGTTTCTCTCTCTCTCTCTCTCCCTCTCTCTTCTTTGAAATCAATAAAAATGTATATTTTCAAAAAGACAGAATTCCATGTATCTCAGGAACATTTATTTTATCTCTTATTTTAATGGAAAAAACTTAACTTACTATAATGTGCCAATTTGCACAAAGTCTGTTGTTTTCACTTTCTTTTTTTATCATGTCTTGTTTGCTTTCAAGAAATGTGTCCTATGCAAAGTTCAGTTACACAAATGGATTATAAATGCTGTGGCAAGCCAATGAGGAAGAGTGATAGAATAGTTCTACAAAGAGTATTTCAGGTGGCAGAAAACACTAAACATGACATACACCCAAACTGTATCATTATAATTTTCATTTATTAGTTTCTATGAAAATTTATTGTCAGTGATGAAATCAATTCTGTTTTTTTAGGGAAAACATACAAAACTACCTATCCTATTGGACATCTATTTGTGTTAGCCTCACAGGCTATCTCTGAAATGTTGTTAAATGTTTTTCTAGGTTTTTGTGGCAGGAATGTTTTCATTTCTGTTTTCACTTACTTCATTTAATAGATAAATATATGTATACTAGAGGCCCAGTGCATGAATTCATGCACAGGTGGGGGTCCCTTGGCCAGGCCAGTGATTGGAAGCCAATTGGGGCCTGCTGGCCTAGGGTAGTGGGGAAGGACCGCAGGAGGTTGGCTGTGGAAGTACACTGACCAGAAAGGGGCAGCTCCTGCATTGAGTGTCTACCCCCTGGTGGTCAGTGCAGCTACAGGCTGGTTGTCCAGTTATCTAGTCATAATGGTCACTTGGGCTTTTATATATATATATATATATATATATATGACATCAAAAGTTTATCTAATATATATATAAATAAAAAACTTTAAAAGGTTTCAGAATAACAAATACAATTTACTATCAGATTATTGACAAGTGCAGGATTTCATCATTCATTTTTAAATCAAGAATTTTCTTGTGCAAATACACTTTCAAGACATAGGCTAATTGTGAAATTAATAAAGCATATGAGAGAAATCAAGATGGCGGCATAGGTAAGCACCTAAACTGCTGCCCCACACAACAATTTCAAAACTACAACTAAAATACAGAACGGACACCATCCAGAACCACAGGAAAGCTGGCTGAGTGGAAATTCTATAACTAGAAGGAAAGAGGAAAGCTCACGGAGAAGGAGTGGCAAAGGGCTGAGGTAGGGAGACATGCACGGACAGAGAGGAAGGGCGGCGGAGTGCCTGGCTGGCTTTCTCTGGCGGGAGGGGGAAGGAAGCCCCAAACTGCACTGAACCCCAGTTACGACTGCACTGAACCTCAGTTCCGGGTGAAACCCTGTGGACCCAGGATCATACAGGGGGAGTTTGGACTGTCAGGTAGAGAGAAAGGCACACGGAGACTTGGAGACTCAGAGACTCATGGGAGCCGCGGCGGCAGGTGTGCACAAAGACTGCGGAGGTTACCACAGGCTATCCCTAGAGAAAGGGAGTCATAAGCTCCTGACTGCACTGAACCCCAGTTCTGACTGCACTGAACCGCAGTTCCAGGTGAGCCCCTAGGGACCCACGCTCTTAGGAGGGAAATCTGGACTGTAAGGCGGAAACTCGGGAACCACGGAAGGCAGAGGTCTGCTTCCAAGCTGAGCACAGAGGCCTTTGCAATCTGGCAAGGCTAATCCTATAAGGCTGTCTCCAGCACTGAAAATCTCCCAGTGTAGACACAGCTGATCCTCACAGCCAACTGGCCTGCAGGTCAGTTCCTCCCAGTGATACCAACAACAATCAAGACTTAACTACAACAAGGCTGTACACACAGTCCACAAAGGGGTGCACCAAGAGTGTCCACCTAAGATTAACTGGGGAGGCCGACCCACTGGGCCATATAGGAAACATAGCACACAAAGCTACTCTACCAACTCAGGGAAGCAGTGAAAAAGGGAGAGACGAAGAAACAGATCACAAATGAAAGAAATGGAGGAAAACAAATGACTGGATATAAAATTCAAAACCACGGTTATAAGGCTTTTCAAGAATATCCTAGAAAAGGCCAATAAATATAACGAGACCCTCGAAGATATGAAAAGGACCAACTAGAAATTAAACATACACTGACTGAAATAAAAATATTATACAGAGACCCAACAGCAGACTAGAGGAACGCAAGAATCAAGTCAAAGATTTGAAATACAAAGAAGCAAAAAACACTCAACAGGAAAAGCAAAAAAAAGAAAAAAGAACCCAAAAAGTTGAAGATAGTGTAAGAAGCCTCTGGGACAACTTCAAGCATACCAACATCAGAATTATGGGGGTGCCAAAAGAATAGAGAGAACAAGATACTGAAATCCTATTGGAAGAAATAATGACAGAAAACTTCCCCGACCCGGTGAAAGAAATAGACTTACAAATCCAGGAAGCGCACAGAACCCCAAACAAAAGGAATCCAAAGAGGACCACACCAAGACACATCATAATTAAAATGCCAAGGGCAAAAGACAAAGAGAGAATATTAAAAGCAGCAAGAGAAAAACAGTTAATTACCTACAAGGGAGCACCCATACGATTGTCAGCTGATTTCTCAACAGAAACTATGCAGGCCAGATGGGAGTGGCAAGAAATATTCAGTGATGAATAGCAAGAACCTACACCCAAGACTACTCTACTCAGCATAGATATTATTCAGAATGGAAGGTCAGATAAATACCTTCACAGATAAGAAAAAGCTAATGGAGTTCATCACCACCAAACCAGTATTATATGAAATGCTGAAAGATATTCTTAAAGAAGAGGAAGAAGAAAAAAGTAAAGATAAAAATTATGAACAACAAATACATATCTATCAACAAGTGAACCTAAAAATCAAGTGAATTAAAAACCTGAGGAACAGAATAAACTGGTGAATATAATAGAATCAGGGGCATAGAAAGGGAGTGGACTGATAATTCTCAGAGGGAAAGGGGTATTGGGGGTGCAGGAAAAGACTGGATAAAAATCGTACACCTATGGATGAGGACAGTATGGGGGGGAGGTAAGGGCAAAGGGTGGGATGGGAACCTGGTGGAGGGGAGCTATGGGGGGAAAAAGGAGAAAAAAATGTAATAATTTGAACAATAAAGATTTATTAAATTAAAAAATAATAATAATAAAGCATACAACTTTCATAGAACATTTTATTAAGTGATAGCCTATATTTACTAAAATACTGACTTGTTTATAGGACAGAGACATATTTAGCAACCAGCAGTCCCTACTTTTCCTATTTCCTGCATCAGGAAGCCTCATTAAACCTCATTTTCCTTGATAGTATTGTCATGCACTGAACTTATATGATGACGGTCATTGCCTCAAGAACAGACAACCATTTTCTGGAAGAAGGAGATTATAAGTTGACAGTTATCTATGCACTATTATGTTTGGAAGCAACGGTGATATAAAGAAAGCCATGTAGTGAAGGAATGTTTTTCACAATTGTTTGTATCTGATATCTTAAATTATTTTGTAAATCTTCACCCTCACCCCATCGTTAAAGAAAGCTATTCTGTTAGAACATAAATCCTTTGAGAAGAAATTTACATTACCCAATTTTCAGCAATATATTGCTACCCATGTAATGCAGTTAATGGGAACTGGGAGTTAGACTACCTGTCTGGAGGGGCTTCCATGTTTTCAAAAATAAAGTTTGGATCCTGCCTCAATGGAGTGCAGCCTGAGGAAACTGACATCCCTGGAGAGGGAGTACCTGGGGGAAAAAAAGTATGGAAGGGAATTAGAAGAAAGTGACCAAGAATGACCCTGCCTCCTCCAAATTCTGTACATACCAGGGAAGCAGAGAATGGTAGTAAAGCTCTAAAGTACTATAAATATAGCATTTTCTTATGTTTATCTGCTGGTACATTGCTAGCAATTACTTAGGTGGTTTGAGATTTGCCTTAGCAATATCTCCCACAGGAGTATATTTGGTGTTTCAGTATTGGGATCATCACACATGCAAGAGCAATACATTGTGAAAAGACATTAAAACTAGTCAATAAGAGCAATTTTACAAAATTAAAAATATATTAATTTCACTGAATTGTGCCGAGATTATTCAACCTTTAGAAGCTAGGAGTAACTATATAACAACATACAAGAAAAACAGGTGAGAGAAAAATAACAGCAAACCTATGTTCCTGTTTACTCCAGGTGAGGTTTCAGAAGAAACATGAAATTTCCTGAACGATTGGAGTGCACAAACTCTATATGTCTTACACATCTTATCTTCCTTGTTGTTTAAAGAAATTCTGCCTTTACAGATCTCTGGCAATTAAATTAACTCTGGTAATATTCAAGATGTATAGCTAATGTAATGATTATCATACATTATATAAATGATTCAAACTCAAAATAAAGTATTACTCAATAAATGGACAATGCAAAAATAATCCCCCAAGGCTGCCAGGTCTACAATATAAAGAAATATGTCATAGTTTTCACATAAGCCTGTGGATTCCCTTCTTTCCCTCATTCTGGTAATAGATATGGTCCTATTGACAACTCTACACAAGCTGCATAAGTAAAGGTTGGGGGTGAAAGGAACAGGACATTCTCTAATGTCACTGGAGAAAAGGACTCCATCTCCCTAGAGATGTTCACAGCATTGTATTAGTTAAAATTATAGAAAAAACTAAAATGCCCAATTTATAAAGTTTAAGTTGTAAGGGACATTTACTAATACAAGTATATATTTAAAATAAAAAAGAGCAAAGTAGTATTCACATTAGTATTCAATTTGTAACAATTTCTATTTGCTTTCTTATCACCAGAGTTGGGAATTTCAAGCCCAGAAGGTTGTATAAGTAAAACTTGTTACTTCTTCACTATCCCAACCCTAAACCCCTTTGTCTTGTCAATTCCTCAATTTTTCACACATTTGTTGTTTTCCTGTCTAAACGGTATATAAACTGTGTCCTTTGGTCACCTCTTTGAGTCTCACATTTGATACGGGTCTCCTCTACATGCAAAATTCAATTTGTCTTTCTCCTGTTAATTTGTGTTTTGCCAATTTCCTATTAGGCCAGTCAAAGAAAACAGAAGAGAAGAAGGAAAAGTTTGCCACCCTACACAGTCAAAAAAATCCTTGCAATGAGTGCAGTTGATGTGTACTTGTGGGAAGGAATCCAACAATGACTAATGAAAATAGCAATATGTGAGATGACCATATTTCTAAGTGAGAAGTGAAGGAGATGTTTCAGAGGTGGGAGAAACAGGCTAAACAATGAAAAGGAGATGAAAATCTAATTTTATTAGACATCTGGTTTCACTGGAGGAGAATGTAGACCCATGGAGGCCAGGAAGCACAGCATTGAAATAGTCTGGTAAATGTCTGACACTGACCAATTTAGTCAAAGGAGTGAAGAATTAAAGTTGAGCCTTTGCTAAAGTTGTTGCAGCATTCACAGGGGAAAACACAGAAGCGGAATCTAATTAATCGTGTTCTCACAGCACAGAAGAGTGAAGGCAGAGTCTTCAGAGATTTGTCCCAACAGTCACGAGGTAGAAATAAAATGCAATCTGCCTATTGTTGGTGTGCCAGAGATAAGGACAGAAACACTTGCACATTTCAGGTAGGTTTGTGTACCTATTTTCATTTAAATGGAAAAGGCAGCTTAAAATAAAAAGATATGTCAATTTCCACACTTCATTTTGTTTTCACTTCTTTTTATCACATTTCTTTGTCTTGAAAAGGGATTTGTCCTTTGGGCAAAGATCAGTCATACAACCAGGGAAGGTGAGTGATAGAATAGATCTGCAAAACGTGTTTCGGGTTTCAGTAAACACTAAGATGCCACACATCAAAACAGTAGCATAAAAAGTTTCATTTAGGTTGGCAAAGGGGTGGGGGATGAAGACATCTGTATTAGTGTCAACAATAAAAATAAACTAAAATTATAAAATAAAAAATTTTCATTTACTAACATACAGAAGCATTGTCAGTGATGAAATCAAGTTTTTTCTTTAGTGAAAATATACAAAACTATCTATCATATTGGATATCTTTAGTGTTAAAGTTCAAAGACTATCTCTGAAATTTTTAGTTCAGTGCTTAGTGCAAGGATGTTTCCATCCTGAAAATTCACTTGCTTTTAAAAAAAATTTTAAAAATGAGTATATAACTTCAAAAGATGTATATATTCACATATTTAGTGTCTCAAAAAATATGCCAAAACCGGTTTGGCTCAGTGGATAGAGCGTCGGCCTGCGGACTGAAAGGTCCCAGGTTCGATTCCGGTCAAGGGCACGTAACTTGGTTGCGGGCACATCCCCAGTAGGAGGTGTGCAGGAGGCAGCTAATCGATGTTTCTCTCTCATCGATGTTTCTAACTCTCTATCCCTCTTCCTTCCTCTCTGTAAAAAATCAATAAAATATATTTAAAAAAATAAATATATATATATATATATATATATATATATATATATATACACATACACTTTGAATCATTGCTGATTCCAATGGGTTAAATCTGAAAAGAAAGAAATAAACATTAATCCAGCTATCAGCTGTTAAAGTATGTATATATTTTGAGGGGTACCCTGTATATATAACTTTATAAGGTTTTATAAAAATAAGGATTATGGACTATCAGATGGTAAACAACTCCAGGATTTCAGTATTAATTTTAAAACTTTAGTAGCTTATTTTATAGTTTTGAGATAGGCTTGTGAAATTAGTAAGGCATACTACATTCAGAAAATATTTTAAATAAATAATTATTTTTTATTTTCCTAAAACACTACTTTGCTTATAGTATAAATATATTTGTAAAACATGCAGTGCCTTCCTTTCATGTTTCATGCAACAGGGAGCCTTAACTAATCCTGGTTTCCTTGGTAGCACTGTCATGCACTTATATGACAATGGCCATCTCTCAGGATCAGACAACCATTTTCTGGAAGAAAGATTTTATAACTAGACAATTGTTCACTTAGTATTATGTTAAGGGGCACCAGGAAAACCAGGAAAGCCATGTCCATACAAATGTTTTTAATTTATTTAATTTAAATACATGTACTTAGCTATAAAAACAATAAAACATAAGCATGGATTGGTGAGGTGGTAGGTCATTTTTATTATTTTTAAGTTGTAACCTTTTTTTGTATATTTTATAAAATATATTCATTTTTACATGGGGTACATTTTTAATATATTTTTATTGATTTCAGAGAGAGAGAAACATAAATGATGAGAGACATTCATTGATTGTCCGCCTCTTGCATGTCCCCACCAGGGATGGAGCCCGCAACCCGGGCATGTGTCCCAACCAGGTATCAATCCCTGACTTCCTGGTTTGTGGGTCGATGCTCAACCCCTGAGCCACTTCAGCTGGGTATAAAATATTTTTTGCTGATCTGTGTATAGTAGTTTAGATTTTGGAAGGCTGAACATTAGTCACTAGATTATTATGTATATATTCTTTTTTTTTCTGTCTTTCATCTATTCTCACCTCTACTTTCTTTCTATTCCCACAGAACTGAGAAGGTCACACATGATATTATATACAGCAATTGATTGGGTAAAATATAACAGTGGGACATAGAATTCCATTGGCCTCCCAAAGACCACCAACACCACTGAAGAGAAGGAGAATTTTGAGATGTTCATGTTAAATAGGGATCAATGAAAACAATATTACAATTTTGAGGGACGTGGGATGGGGGTATAGTTTAGACATGAATCTTTCAGGGGTAATGGGACTGTGCACCAGTGAGTATTTTTAAATATGTCTTACAGATCTGTCCTGTTGGTGAATAGATCATGTGGATTCTAGCAGATTAAAATTGAAGGGCTTACACAGTAGTCTGTACTCTCTTTGTTTCCTCTCAGTCATATATGTGAATAATATCACAAAAACTTTTCATCATTTCCTCTGAGCAACAGCTGCTGTCAGAAGAGGCATTGATAGCACTGGCATATTCCTGACTGTGAACCCTAACATAACGTTCTCGGGGTCCCTCCAAAACTACTCCAGCAAGCACCAACCTCACTGCTCCACTGGGTCCTGGATCACAGACCACTTCTATCCCTTGTTTGTTAAGGCTGGATAGGATCTGAGGGCTGATGGGGTATTGGGAGAATGTTATATCTAGGGAACTGTAATTACTCTTCACAATTGGATTAATGAAGAAATAATAAAAAAGTACATTTATTACCTGAACCTCTTACTAACTACACTTCTCCATTACAGCATAGAATAGTCTTATAATACGAAAAAGAAAAACAATCTTGTCAGAATATGTGGGTTATCTGGACCAAATAATTTTTAGAACTATTGCCTATACAGAACATTGAGGACATCAATTTCTTAATATAAGATAGAAATAGTAAAAATTATCATAAGTTCTACATAGGTTGGTGTGAAAATAACATGATTGACTTTGAATGAAAGTGCACAGTGCTATACAAATGTAGGCAATATTATTGGCATAATCACTTTATCAATTTACACTTACTTGGATATATATCAAGGAAAGTCATTTTACCTAAAGCATACTTAGCAAAATGTTTATCTCTTTTTTCTAGTTACTGAAAAAATAGTAATATTATGTCAACCCCACTTCCACTTCCTTCTCTAACACTAAGGATTTTCCAGACCTGAGTGATGGCTGCTGAGAACTGCACTGTGTTTACTGACTTCATACTCTTAGGACTTTCTGGCAGACAGGATGTGCAGCAGGGGCTCTTTGTGCTCTTCCTGCTGATTTATGGCATCACCGTGATTGCCAATCTAGGGATGATCCTGCTGATCAACATGGACCCCAGTCTCCACACGCCCATGTATTATTTCCTGAGCAACCTGTCTTTCTGTGATGTCTGCTACTCCTCCACTGTCGCTCCCAAGATGCTGGTTGATTTCTTATCTGAGCAAAAAACTATTCCATATAATTTATGTGCCATTCAGATGTATTTTTTTGGTGCTTTTGCAGATGTGGAATGTCTCATGTTGGCTGCCATGGCATATGACCGTTACATAGCCATTTGTAATCCACTTCTTTATACAACTGCCATGTCCAGAAGCATCTGCACCCAGCTTGTGACTATTGCCTACATCACGGGCTTGGTGGATTCGTCCATCCACACCTGTTGCACATTTCGATTATCATTCTGCAATTCCAACATCATCAATCACTTTTTCTGTGATATCCCACCCTTACTAGCTCTGTCCTCCTCAGATACAACCATCAATGAGATAGTGATGTTTACTCTCATTGGCTGTGTTGTTGGGTCCAGCATCATCACTGTCCTCCTCTCCTACAGCTACATCATAACTACAATCCTTAGAATGAACTCAGCAGAGGGCAGACACAAAGCCTTCTCTACCTGTGCCTCCCACCTAACCGCTGTGGCGGTATTTTTTGGTACACTCTTGTTCATGTATTTCCGACCCAGCACGAGTTACTCCATGGACACGGACAAAATGGCTTCTGTTTTCTACACAGTTGTCATCCCTATGTTAAACCCACTGATCTACAGCTTAAGGAATAAGGATGTGAAAGGTGCCTTGAAAAAAGCAGTTGGCACTAAGTAATGTTCTGAGTGAAAGTATGTTTACCCAAAAGGATTTATTGAAAGATTCTGAGTACTAAGCTTAAAGTACTGTGACATAGGTTCCTGTAGTCTCTAGTACAAACTTCAGAATGTTTCCCATTTCTTACCTTTGTGTATGAATTGCAAGTAAGGTGCATTAATTATTGCTTTTAGCTTTTTCTCCCAACTCAGGGCAAGTAATAATAGGTTCATTTCACTTCACTCTTTTGCAAAGAGAATCTTTTCATACTTACATTCTCTATTCATGAGTATGTCCAAGTGAGACATCATGCAAATAACAACTACTTCTCTCTTGTCAATTCAAATGTCCTCCTTAAGATTCTTTATATAATAAACTTTTTCAGTCAGAGGGAGGTTAAATGGGTTAAATTAGGTTTAGTACATAGGAAGGTTTGTCTCCTTCCTATGTGCTAGGTATATCACCCTATAAATATTCTATCCTAACACTTAAAGGGACAAAAATAGTAAGTAAATAAATAAAAATAAATCAGAAATCTCCTATACTCAAAGTTCCATAAAGGCACAACCCTTGCCTACTTTGTTCACCATCATTTCTCCTTTGCTGTTAATAATGCCCAGTTCCAGGACAGCTTTCAAAATACTTGGTTAATATTAATGTGTAGGCTGAAATATGATGCAAAAAGGAATTTTCTTGTTCAATTTTATTCTGATATCTTCATCTTAGATGAAATCTATCTGAACTTCTTGTCTTTTGGTGTTGGATGTGATAAGAATCAGGGGAAAATTATATGATGTAAAAATATTCTTGGATCCTCTATTTCTCATCATTCTGGCCCAGTTATATCAATAGACAAACCCCAAATCAGCAGCTCTAGATTTTTATTAAACCTCACAGTCTTCATATCAGCCTGTGTATTTCCCTTCTTGCCTCACCCTGGAGAACAGACATGATGCTATTGACAACTGTACAGAAATTGCATACATGGAAGTTGGGAATAAAGGACTGGACCTTTTCCAAAGGCCAATGGAAAAGAGGACTTCATTTCCCTTGTGTTCATAGCATTTTACTAGTTAAAATAAATAGAGAAAGCAAAATGCCCAACTTATACAGTTTAAATTAAAAGATAGATTTATTAACTTAATAATGGTTCAATGAAATAAAAACCAATGACAACATAGTATTTATATTGATAATCCATTTGTACTTATTTATATTTATTCTCTGTGTATCTGTGAAATAAACAGTAACTATATTTTAAACAAACCATTGATGAGTAGATGAATATTAGTTAATCCTATAATCTACCCTAAAAACTAAGTTTATTGCATATGTTGTTAGCTCTGTGATCAATTAAGAATTTATCCAGTTATGAAAAACAACACAATTTCAGATTATCGAGAGTATTCATTTTAATTTAGGTGGCTGTCAAAAAAGAAACATGAAATAATGGGTTACTTAAATCCTCTTCCGTAATTTTATATATACCTGTATTGTATAACATGAGCTATTATGAACTTCAAAACATCATGAGAATAAAACAACACATTAAAAATATTCAGTTTTCAGCAAGTTACTAGTCTTGCATTACTGAACAGAGATTTAAGATAAACAAAAATATTTCAAATATGTATTTTAAATATTTTCTGAAGATTTTAATTGCCTTTACATATGGTTAGGATACCAGGTTTTTTGGGTTTGTTTTTTTATTTATATTCATTGTAAGAAAATGATACTGATGGGAGAAGGTATAAGATAAAAACTAGACTTTGAAGTAAAGCTGACATGAGTTCATATCTGAGTTCAAGTATAATATCATTTGCTTGTCAGCTCTATGACCTTAGCCAATTAACACCCTATCTGTCACTCAACTCCTGGCACTGAAAGAAAGAATGCTATTGTCCATGACATCATGCTCTATTCTGTGGTTGAGGCTTCGCTACCCACAGATTTGGGGAACATCCATATTAAATTAACTTCTAATAGTTTAGAACCAAATATAAAATATAGATAGTGTTGAAAACTTGTCAGGCCCATTTTCATCCTTTCTTAAAGAGAAAGAAATTTTGAGCTAATCACTTTCCTAAAGGCATTCTTTACATCTTTGTTCCTTAAACTATAGATTAAGGGGTTCAACATAGGTATAATCAATGTATAGAACACAGAGGTCACTTTGTCAATATCCAGTGAATGACCAGTGCTGGGACGCAAATAAATGAAGATGAGGGTCCCATGGTAAATAGTGACCACAGTAAGATGGGAAGCACAAGTGGAGAACCCTTTTCTTCTTCCCTCGGCAGAACCTGCTTTAAGAATAGCTGCTATGATGCAGACATAAGAGAGAAGAACCGTTAGAAGACAGATAGCTTCCACCAAACTAGCAAAGACTACCAGGACAATGTCTTGCTTGTAAGTGTCAGTGCAGGACAAAGAAAAGAGTGGGGAGATATCACAAAAAAAGTGGTTAATTTCTTTGGAGCAGAAAGACAGGTGGAAAGTATTAGTGGTGTGAATAACTGAGCTCATGGTGCCCCCCAAAAATGCTCCAATAGCAAGCTGACAGCAAATCCTCTTAGACATAATAACAGTATACAGCAGTGGGTTGCAGATTGCTATATACCAGTCATAAGCCATGGCAGCCAAGAGGAAAGATTCTGTGTCAACCAAAGAGCAGAAAAAATATAACTGTGCAGCACAGCCATTGTAAGAAATGGTCTTCTTGTTGGAAACCAAGTCCACAAGTAATTTGGGGGCAATGACAGAAGAGTAGCATGCATCTATGAAGGACAACATGCAGAGGAAAAAGTACATAGGGGTGTGCAAGTGGGAACTGGTTGTGATTAATAAAACCATCCCAAGGTTCCCTGTCAGGGTAACAGAGTAGATGGAAAAAAACACAGCAAAAAGAACATTCTGAAGTTCTGGATGGTCACTAAATCCCAAGAGAAAGAACTCAGTCATCACAGTGCCATTCTCCAACTCCATTCTCTGCAGTGCTCCTGAACTTCTGAACTTGAGGCAGAGTAACGATGGCAATAGTAATTATAAGTTCAACACTGATGAAAAATAGAAAAAAAATGGTCAAAATAAATAGAAGAGTAATTTTAAATCTACTTGGGCATCCTGATAACTTCTAGGCATTTCTACAGTTAATGTAGTATAAAGCATAGATTTTCCTTTTTTATTAAATTGATAAATTTCACTTCTTTTTTTCCATTAAATTTATTGGTGTGACATTGGTTAATAAAATTAAAGCTACTATTTTCCACATTAAATGGCACCACCATCAAACCAGTTGTTGAGCTCTAAACCTGGGCTTCACTCTTTTATTTTCTTCAACTCCCTCATCTTCCACCAATGTCAAGTAATACTAGTTAACCACTTTATTACATAGCAAACTCTGAATAAGTAGCCTCTATTTCTATTTGTGTTGTTTTTATTTCCACAACAGATAAAACATATTGTATAGGTAAAGGTATTTCTCATCTTGATACCTAGCTTCGCCTCTAAGGAACGAAGGAACTCCTTAGAGTTGTTTGAAATCCACTGGTAACAGAAAGAAGATTCTGAATTAGTTATAAAAGTGGCTCTGACTCCTAACTCTGTCACCTACCGGTTGTGAAACCTTAGACAGGCCAATTAATCACTGACTTTCAGTTTCATAATCTATAATAGGAGAACAACAGTACCTTTCTTATCAACTTATGTGTTAAATTCTCTTCTCCAGCCTCCATATCCTCAGCATCTTGTGATTTCTCTTTTCTAAGTTGGCAACATAGCAATTCTAAGTCCATTCAGACATTTTATCTTATCTGGAATCTGAGCTATGGAATATAGCTAGAGAAATTCCCATGCTTACAAATCCATTAAATTCAATCCGGGCAATAGGATAATGATATCCAGAAATGTTTCTATATTGTCTGTAGTGAAAAATTGTAAAAGATGTTGAAAAGTCTTTCCTACCTACCTCTCTGAGTGATCTCTGCCTTTCCTTGTCTTTGCTCTAGTTTACAAATCTGTAAGTTGTAGATAATTGATAGCAATTCAAGTGATACTTGACTATATACATACATATTTTGTCCAGTGTAGACAATTGATTTCCCTCCCCCACTGTGCAAAAAGCCAATTTTGTATTTATTTGTAGAATGTCTGATCTATAATTCTTTGAATTATCTTTTAAACCAATGAATTAAGTAAAATATTTGACACATGTTCATTTTATACTTATATAAAATTCACCACATTTAGTCACATGTATGTGTGTGTATATATATGATTTATATTACATATATTTATATATAATTGTTCCTTAACATTTCATATTATACACATTTGTTTCCCTCATGTAATAACTATTGCAAACCTTCATATTTCTTTTTAGGTCTAATTCTATGACCTTTTTCTCACTACCAGAAAATGATTTCTATTTTGTGGAGAAAATATAGAATACCAAATAAGTTTATCCTCAACTGTCCCATCTTGTCATTGTATAAGCATTTGAATTCATCAGTAATTCCTTGTCTCCCTCCTTTCCTTTTCTGGGAAAATTGTGTCCCTTCTCTCTGAGTTAATCTCTCCAATGTTGCACCACTGAATTCTGTTTATATCAATTAAGATACTTATTAATTATTGCTATAATCTTTACTATTATTAATAATCTTTCTCTTATAAACTGTCAGAACATAGCAACATCTAAATCAATTTCATCCTCAAAAATGTTGCCCTGTACTTACTTTTATTTATTTTCCTTCATTCACTTCCATGTTTCCTTATATGCATCTGCATTGGTTTCCACTTTCTCATTTCAGCTTACTAAGTGAAGTAGGGTTTTTGTCTGAACAATAGCAAATTCTTTTTGATCCACATCCCAAACTACATCCTAATGTTAAATCTAATATTTTTCAATGTATAATAGACTTTATTTCTCTATTCCCTGTGATAGCTTTGATGTCTCCTTTCTTCATTAAATCCCCTCCAATAATCCTGAACATTGTTTTAGGAATATCACATGTTAAACATGCACTTTTTTTGGTTGTTACTCTATTGTTTTTGTCGAAAATACCTTGATGATTTAAAAGCTGTGTTATCCCAGGAATTTTTCTTCAAAACATCAGTTTCCCATGTGTAAAGTGACTATAAGAAGATAAGCACCTAAAATCTCATCAAGCTCTTATATCCTAGGTTTAAGGTAAGAACACTTATCAGGTCATTATCTTTTTCACTCACCTCTTACTATACTGTTGTCAGTATCAGTTCAATTTTTACTGGAAAATTAATTGTGTGACTTAAAGATTAAAAATTGACCATTGCCAAATTTGTTATAATCCATTTGGGTAGGCCTTCTGTGCTCATAGAAGAAAGTTGTGCCTCCCTTAGGAAGGCTATGGTTCCCTTAGATAATGCAAGACCTTTTATATTTTGCTTTGAAGCTTTGAAATTAGCTTTCTGAGCTCACATCAAATCCCAGGAACACACACTCTGATATCCAAATCCCAGTGGAAAAATTTATGTGAGCAATTAGACAGTTCTACTGAGGAGCTGATTAAACAAAAATGAAATGATGTAATGTGTTTTTCTACACCTTGAGAGTGTCTCCAAAAATATTGGCTCTCAAAATAATAAACTGTTATACATAAAATTGGATTATGATATTTGCTATCTAATTTGATTTAACCAGCTCATTTATTAAACCAATTTATGAAACAACAGAATATGCTATATGATAAGATGGTGGAAAAACTCGATAGCTAGCCATGAACACCTCACCAAATCCCATTTTGTTGGGAAAGAAGTAAAAATGTATCTATCAGGTCGTTGAGAATTAGAGATCTTGAAAGTCAACATGTAGATAAAAAAAACAATTATAAACAAAGTTAATGACTCTGGTATGTGTTATATGTGCATCATGTTGAAACGGAATTCTGCCTATCCAAGGCCAGAATAGACCCCAGAGTCTTCATTAAATAAACACATGTACTCTGTGAATATGTTGTGTCAGGCAGTGTTCTACAGAGAAAAGAAGGATAATTTCAATGGAACATTAAGGATTTTGACAAGTACCCAATGAGGAGAAAAATTTAAGCTTCTATCTTCCCAGAGGATTAATCTCGGAAGAAAGAAACTCTTCTTTTCCAAAAAAACCAAGAAAATCCTACACTTAAATCACTAGTCCCCAGTGTCCACTCAGAAAGCAATCACTGGGTCTTCAATGGCTAGCCATGAACACTTCATCAAATCCCATTGGTGCAAAAACAAAGACTCACCAAGAACATGAGAGGCTGGGTGCCCACCAGGAAATTGAAATGCAATAAGTAAGAGGATGATAAATACTATATCAATTCCTATAGTTTGCAAATAAGGGAGTAGCCAGTTTATATATGTAGTAAAGTAAAATCGCTTAAAGAAATGGGAAATTTTTATGTGCTTGCTTTTCAGACATGTCTGAGAAGCACTCAGTGTTTCTCGGTTATTCCCAGACAACTGGGAGTGTTACCTATAAAGAAACTTTGGGAAGAAAATAGAAATCTGACATTCCAAGATTTTGTGAAGGTGAATATAATGTGATTTCTTTTTTGTTAATAAAACAAAACAATCAGCTTTTAGGTACCAAAAGTATGCTTACATCTTCAAAAGATATGGAGACCAATTATTATCCATGCTAAAGTAAGAGTAACTCTGTGTCCCTAAAGCCCTAAAACCAAAGATCTCTGAAAAGGACATAATAGATTCTGGAAAGAGATCGAATTAGTAACTGGCTAAAATTTGGGGGCCTGGGGAGCTGTAAATGGTTCTTAAATACAGAGAAGTTCAATACTGAAGGTTCCTCTGAGAGACCAGAGCTCAAGCACATTGACACACTCTAGGTTAGTGACTCCAGATCAGGATTTGCTCTCTAGGGGAGTTTTGACGATGTCTAGAGACATTTTTGCTTGTCACAAATGTGACGAAGGGTGGGTCAAGCATCTAATGGGTAGGGGCCAAGGATGCTGTTAAATACCCCTTAACGCACAGGAAAAACCCTATAGAACAGAATTGTCTGGCCCTAAATGTTACAAGTAGTAAGGTTGAAAAACCCTGTTCTAATTAGAAAACCAAAGGTAAACTATTTTCTCCTTTCATCTTAAAATGCAAATTCTCATAGGTGATATGGGAAACGTCACTCCATTGAAAGTATTTGAGTGCTGTCTGGTGTTTCTCAGTGTTTAGAGTGTTGGCCTGCCAACCGAAGGGTCATGGGTTTGATTTCAGTCAAGGGCATTATCTGGGATGCAGGTTCCTTGCCCCCCTTGGGGCATGTGTGGGAGACAACCAATTGATGTGTGGTTCTCTCACATTGATGTTTCTCTCTCTCCTCTCTCTCCCGCCCCACCTCCCTTTCACACACACACAAAAAAAAAATCAATGGAAAAAATATCCTTTAGTGAGGATTAACAAAAAACAAAATGTATTCAAAAACCAATGCAGAACCATGCCATTTTTTATCATAAGTAGAACATATCTTCATTCTGTTAGTCCTTACTTATTTAAAAAAACACTGAGTAGCTGTCTTTGCCAGTAATACTGGAATATTTTAAATTACCCTTGCTCTCAAAATGTTCTTATTAAGAAACATTCATAAGAGTGTGTTTTATGGGCCAGGTCCTTGCAGTATGTTATACTTAAGTTCAACAATAACTCTTTGAGGCTGGCAGGTTATCCAGTTTATATTTGAGAGACCCAAGATTAAGTAAATTTGAGCATCTTCCTCAAAATCATTCATCAAGATCTGAATTGGCCCCCAGGTGTTTAATCTCGGGTCAAGTGCTCTTCTTTATTATATTGCATTGAATAAGGGACCTTAATAAATACATGGACAATAACAAATACCGAAGGATATGTTAAGAAATAATAAAACAAACAAAACGTTAACAATGTAGGAACATAGAAAAGGTAAATTATGATTTAGCCTTAAACAGATGGGTGTGTTAAACTTTAAAATGTACCCTCATATATTTCAGGTTCTAATCCCTGGAACCTGAAAGTGCCACCTCATTTGAAAAAAAAAAGGTTGTTTAGAGATGTGATTAGGTTAATGGCACTGAGATGAGGAGGTTATTCTGCATTATCCGGGTGCTCTCTAGATGCCATCACAGATGTCCTTAGAATAGAGAGGCCAAAGGTTGTTTTACACACACACACACACACACACACACACACACACACACACACACATTCATGAGAAGATGTACTAAAACTGGAACATAGAATAGTTTGAAGATGCTAGCCTTAAAGATTAAAATGATATAGTCACGAGGGACTCTTTTCCCCTTCCCATGTGGGAGTCTGTGCTGTGAGAATCTTTCCATTTCTCCATGTAGGAGTCTGTACTTGTTCTTCATTAAATGTCTACCTTTGCTATACCCTCCCCCCCAAAAAAAAGATATGGTCACAAGTCAAGGATGTCTGCAGCCACCAGAAGCTGAAAGAGATAAAGGATTGTCCCCTAGCCCCAGAGAGAGTGCTGTAGTCTTCCTGACACCTTGATGTTGGCCCAATGATATTGATTTCAAATATATGAACTTCAGAACTATAAGGGAAGATCTATTATTTAATCTACCAAATTTGCAGTAATTTTGTTCATAAGCCATAGGAAACTAATACAACAGATTTAGAATATAATAGATTTACAAAATATAGTGAATGCTTAAAATAATTTGAGCCAGAGTGAATTTAAAAAAATTAACAAAGACATAGAAACTTTAAAAAGGTATGGAATCAAAAGCATGATCTACCTGCTTAATCCAGTATTAAAGTAAAAGAGAGAACAAAAGGTAAAAGTAAAAACTAGCAATAACAGCTGATAATGTATTAATCAGTTATACCATTTATTATGCTAAGAACTAAGATACAGCATTAGATTTTTATGAAAATGTTATTATATTAGAGTGTTATTATCTCTATTTTGCAAAAAAAGGTTTTAAAAGCTCTAAAGTTATAATCTTGCAATAAAAAGCGTACTAAAAAATAAAATAATTATAAATGACTGAAAAGTAATACCCCAAATACACATAAACATACAGGAAATTCACTACAAATTTTCATGAGAAAACACATAATATGAGACAAATGTATACTCATGCCATGTTAAAAAATGAAGTCAGTTTAATAAAAATAGTTGTATTCATTAAGGATGATAAAGACATCTGTCTATGTGCACTTTGCTAGAAATATATTGACATTATCTCAAAACAAAAAATTCATGCTAACAATACCACACCCAAAACCCATTCAGAGCAATTAGAGATTGGAGAATAGCAGCCAAGGTAGCAGATACAGCTGAACTAGCCAATAAAAATAATAAGGTATAGCTTTAAACTGAAAGCAACAAACAAGAAAAACTAACAAAAACTCGTAGACATCCAGACGGTGTGGTGGTTACCAAAGTGAGAGGTGTGGGGTGTAATAAAGGGTAAAGGGGGTCAAATATATGGTGATGAAACAAGATTTGACTTTAGGTGGTGGGCAAAAGGATAATGTGTCAGAATTGTACACTTGAAACCTATATGATTTTTTAAAAATATTTTTTTATTGATTTCAAAGAGGAGGGGAGAGGGAGAGAGAGAAAGAGAGAGAGAGAGAGAGAGAGAAATATCAATGTTGAGAGAGAATCATTGATTGGCTGCCTCCTGCACGTCCCCTACTAGAGATCGAGCCAGAAACCCAGGCATGTGCCCTTGACTGGAATCAAACCCTGGACCTTTTAGTCCACAGACCAATGCTCTATCCACTGAGCCAAACCAACTAGGGTGAAACCTATATAATTTTATTAACCAACTAGAGGCCCAATGCACAAAATTCGTGCAAGGGGGCTCAGCCCTTGCAGCCCCGGCTGCCTTGGCTGGCCCTCAAAGCCCCTCTCAGCCCCAGCCAGCCCTTGCAGCCCCTTGCAGCCCCAGCTCTGTCCAGAAGGTCATCCAGATGGTCTTTCTGCTGTTCGGTCTAATTAGCTTATTAGCTCCTTATTATATAGGATGTCACAACAATAAATTTCAATAAATTAATTGATGAAAAATAATTACAGGCAAAAAATATTATTAAAATATGGCTTTAATAAGACAGAAGCATGGAAAACAAGAAAGCATGCATAGATCTCTAGCATGTAAAATCCCTCCTTTTGCTTTTCTATAATATCCACCCCAATAAGCTCTCTTTAAAGATCTCTGATGAAACCCGGAATTAGCTAAGAAAAGAGCTCCTCAAAACTTTCTTGAGAGCTTCTTTCACGTCCTTGTTCCTCAAGCTGTAGATCAGGGGGTTCAGCATGGGAATCACTACAGTGTAAAACACTGACGCCACTTTATCTGTATCCACACTGTTGGCAGAACTGGGCCGGCAATAAGAGAAAAGGATTGCTCCCTGTAAGACAACGATGGCTGTGAGGTGGGAGGCACAGGTGGAAAAGGCTTTGTGTCTTCCCTCTGCAGAGTGCATCCTGAGGATGGTGATGAGAATAAACAAGTAGGAGGTGAGGATGATCATAATGGTGATTATCTCATTGAAAGTGGCTACAATGTATAGCAGCAGTTCATTCATAAAGACATCAGTGCATGCAAGAGATAAGAGAGGGGGCAGATCACAAAAGAAATGGTTAATCACATTTGATTTGAAGGATGGGATCTCAAGAGCTAAACACAAGTGAATCAGAGAACACACAGTTCCAATGAGGTAACAGCAAGACACCAGCTCCGCACAGAGATTCCGGGACATGGTGACCATGTATAGCAGTGGGTTACAGATGGCCACAAAGCGGTCATAGGCCATCACAGCCAGCAGGAAGACCTCAGTGATTCCATAAGCACAAAACAAATAAAATTGCATCATACATCCCAGGAAGGAGATGGTTTTATCCTTGTTTAGCATGTTGAACAGCATCTTTGGCACAATGATCGTGGAATAGCAAAAGTCCACGAAGGACAAGTGGCTCAAAAAAAAGTACATGGGAGTGTGAAGTCCAGAGCTGACCTGAATCAGTGCAATCATGCCCAGGTTGCCCAGAACTGTGACTCCATAGATCAGAAGGAACAGCAGGGAGAGAAAGACTCTCAGCTCAGGGACATCAGATAATCCAAGAAGAATGAACTCTGTCACAGTGGTGCAGTTCCCCTCCCCCATTTCTGCAATCTGTCAGGTTTAGAGGAGCAAATAAGTTTTGTGTATCTTCTGAAATAGAAATAATAAAGCAAACACATATTTATATTTAATTAATAAAAATATCACATTGATGTCAAACAGTGAAGAAAAATATCACATTGATGTCAAACTGTATATTTGAAATGCGATTATCAAATAATTATAAATGTTCAGTGTGTCAGATTTCACTGACCAAATTTAAAGTATTAGCAGAAACCTTTATGATTCCCAACTGTTATCTACCATAAGAAATTGAATTAACGAATTAACTTAGGTGTTTGATAGACTACATAGATCCAGGGATATACTTTGAAGCCACATGAGATCAAATCCCACTCTCTGAAAAAAAAAACTGTTGTTAATTCTGTTCAAGTAATATAACAGCTATTGTGATTTTATATAATATACACTAATATTTTTTGGTCAATTTATCAGTAGCATAGGGTTTCAGCAGGTGAGGTTCTGTACCATTTTCTTGTTGAGAAATCTGACAAATCTCTTTGAGATTAGTGGCTCATGAGTACTCTTGAAATTGGAAATTATACAGAATGAAAAGAAGAGATTTAAAATATATACTGAAAGCCATCATCATTTTTACTTGTCAATTTAACAAAGTGACTTAATTACATATAATGGTAGTGATCAATATCAATAATAACTCAGAAAACTATAATTATCATAGACATTTTTCTGGAAAACAATTAGGCAATATATATCCTTAAATCCTTAACCCTGACAATAATAAAAGCTACATGATATATTCATGAGAGATTTTATTTTTAGTATGAAATTATAAGAAATATTTAATTACATTTACAATTATTAAAAACTATATCCAAAACTACATTGCAGCATTGTTTATTATATTCACAACTAGAGGCCCAGCACATGAAATCTGCATGGGTAGGGTCTCTAGGTCTAGCCTGCGATCAGGCCCATCTTCCGTCCGTTTGCCAATCCCTGGTCCCACACTGTTGCCACTGCCAGCCAGCCGGTTCCCCTCGCCGGCCCCCCATCTCAAAGCGACTGGTTGAGTGGTCATTCCGGTCATTATACTTATGGTCGCTGGCCTTTTATTATATAGGATGGGAAAATTATTGTCAAAATAGAGCAATTGTTAATCTACAGTATATTGTATCTCAGGCAAAAAGTTACCAAGTTATTTGAAATGACCTTGTGAAGATGGTTATTTAAAAATAACAGCCAAAAAAATAAATAAATAACAGCCTAATTCACTTAGTGTGTATATGTAGATTTAAATAATATATATATGTTGAAGTATGAATACCTATGGTAGAATTATCATGTTATCACTTTGATTTGGCTACAACCTTAAAAGATAAATATTTTACCCACATATAGACAAAGGTAAGTGAAAACTTTCCTAAATTCTCTCTAAATTGGGTGGAAATCATTACATTGTATATTCTATAAGTTCAGTTTACCATTCAGACCTGTCCTTAAAGAAAAGTCATATGGAAGGTGAGAAATTTTATTCTCTGCCTTCCTTCCTAGAGGAATATACCCTTGACGTCATGCACATACATGTAAAAAAAATCGAGTAAGGAGATTCTGGATTGAAAACATAACCTGTTTCATACTTTCTCCATATCTTCAACTAATTTTAAAGAAGTGAAAGCAAATCACCTTGCTGAAGTCAGGATTTTCTCATTACGTGACACACACACACACACACACACACACACACACACATACACACACAAACACACACACAAACACACACACACAAAACTGAATTATTTACATACTCCAGAGTTAAAACAGGAAAATCAACTTGGAAACACTTCTTCCTAATGTTCTAGGCTGATAATAAGAAACTAGTTTATGATAAAACAACAACAACAACAAAAACCTAAAAGAATTCACCTCATTTACTGAGCAGAAATAGTCTACACATTCTGATTCACTATGGCCAACACAGGAACACATAAATTCAACTCTTATATTTAGGGTGACCATTAGGGAGATCCTTTATAAAATCTTGATTCCATGAGAGAAATTGGTGTGGAGAAAGGTAGAAAAAAAATGAGAGAAGGAGATGGAGAGAGAGAGAGAGAGAGAGAGAGAGAGAGAGAGAGAGAGAGAGAGAAAGAGAGAGAGACTACCATTTGTTTCCTCTGTATTCTTTCATACACATCAATGTTTGGTGTTCCAGAGAAAATTGTTCTAATTTCACCATTAACTGTCTTTCAATACTAAAAGACAAAAGCATTTGAATAGTAAGTGCACAGGAATATGGCCTGTGAAATCATTCTCTAAGTAGAAGCCAGATGAGTTAAACATATTCTTAAATAATTGTTTGCTGGGGAAATATATCAATTTCTATTTTCAGTTAACCAGAACCTAGGTCTAGCTGACAAACCTGAGTGACAGACAGTTCCTCCATGTTGCTGGAGATGTTAAAACAAGTGTAGTACATAGTTAGAGACTTATATGTAATGTTAACACAGAGACTTCTACTGTAATTTTAATCCCTGAGGAATGGATCCCTTTAGTTCCAAATCTATCATTAATTTTTCGTGGTATAAAAATAAATTAAAATTCAATTAATACTTCATGTGGTATAAAACACATAATTAATCTCTAAGGAATATCATCGGGAACTTTTGTAAATGCCCTAATTTGTGAAACAATTGTTAGAAAGCAAACAAGTCTCCTTCCAGATTTCATGGTGCTGTATGACATTCCATCCTAGCGTCATAGGTGTGGGTCACAGATCACATTGCCATAATGAAGTCACAGGAATGTTTCTCAATGTTAACCCCCCTTTCTTATAATATTAGAAACTCCCCTAAATTCCAACAAGGTACAGTGACTAAAGCCACACCAGAATCCCTTCAAATACAAGGAAAGAGATTACCTACTGTTCAGAAAACTATTAATAGTTCATACTTCTTGGGCACTTGTTATATGTGAGAACCTATTCTAAATATTATACTATACTGACTCACTTCATGATCATGATAACCTATCATGAGAACAATCCTGCTTCTAGGTCTCTCTTACAAAGGAGATGATGGGGGCACAAGCACTGAGTAGTAACTTGTATAAACTCTAAATACATCGCAGGAAAAGGCCCCATGCAACTCTGGTTTTTCCCCCTTGTGACTGCATGGGGCAAAGAACAGACTCAGAGCCATTGCTGAGGCTGCATTCCCTAATGCATGTCCAATGCAGGAGCCATGAACTGGGGCCCCTTCAGTGATCTGTTCTGGGTGTGCTCTTCTTCTGACGGTCTAATGTCAACGCAGGCCACAGTGATCTACTGGTCTATGTGTATCACTGAGTGTACACATAAACTTTACAAGGAGTATGTGGTAAAAAAAATAATTTTAAGTAAATCAATATTTATATTTTAAAATATCATATAATATCTTCCTAAACTTAACATGCCTGTGACAACATCCTAGGCTGAGGAAACATTCTTGTTCTCCATTCCCACATCATCTTTCTCAACTAAAAAGGAAGCCTCTCACCAGCCCATTTCATGTATTACCCCGATGAGCTTAAAAGAATAATTGGAATGTTATTGTTTTCAAGGATGTCTTTAAAGTTTCTAGGTTTTCTGGGGAGGGATATAGGGAATTGCAATTGAGGCTCTTTAAACTCATTCTTCTTTGGGAACATGTTTATGCAAATATTTTTCCTGTTTGACTTCTATGCTCTAGTTGTAAGTGTTCTTTATATATTATGGATATAAACCTCCCATCAGATATATAACTTGTGCCTTTGGCACTTAAATTTATGTCTATGATCCATTTTGAATTAATTTTTGTATATGGTGTGAAGTATAGATTTCCGGATATTTTTTTGCATATGAACACTCAATTATTCCTCACCATTTATTAAAATAAATAGCATTAGTAGCTTTGTCAAAAATCAACCAACCATTAATCTGTTTATTTTTAATTATCAATGGTATTACAGTAATCCATATGTCTACCTTACACCAAGGAAAACACCATGTTTTGTAACTATTTTTTTGTGTTGTTGGGTTTTTTTTTTTGTCAAACAGCCTGCACTGCACAAGATAGTGTACATCACAACAGAGATCACCCAGTACAAAATGTCAATGGTGCTGTGGTTGAGCAGACCTGTAGACCTGCTCATTATACACTTGTGTAGAACAAAGTGTTGCAAGTGGCCACAAAGCGGTCATAGGCCATCTCAGCAAATAGAATTCATTCAGTCACTACAAAGGTACAAAAGGAAAAAATTGCACCAGACATCCTGAAAATTAAATGGTTCTGTCTTCTGAAAGTAGGTTCACCAGGGTCTTGGGAGCAATGACAGAGGAATAGCAGAAATCCAAAAACGAGAGGTGGCTGGAATAAAGTATGTAGGAGTATGTAGTTTGGGGTTAATTTTGATTATCACAATCATTCTAACATTTC
The DNA here is from genome assembly GCF_963455305.1 of Plecotus auritus. NCBI lineage: Eukaryota > Metazoa > Chordata > Mammalia > Chiroptera > Vespertilionidae > Plecotus > Plecotus auritus. The sequence goes on from NC_137783.1 coordinate 136,930,504, forward strand.
CTACTACACTGAAGCTGTAAATAGCCAGAAATACCAGGAAGAGGGGAACTTCATTTCTGGGTAATCTGAGAAGCCAAATAGGGTGAACATGGCCCCAGCAGACATATTGCTCCATACCAGGAACATTTTTCTTAATGGTAGGATCTGAAAATTCATCTTCGAAATAATATATTATGGTGAATGACTGACACATGAAGCATGCTTCATTCTCTCCTGTGTAGAGTATAAGATGAAACAAAATACTCTGTGTTAAATCCTGATCAGTGTTAAGTATTCAAGACAGGAACATCTAAACTTTCATACAATAATTACTAGTTAATATTACCTTTTCAAAAATTATAAAACTTAATTCTGTTCTTATTCTGAAATGTAATTTTAAAGACTTACATGTGTAATATTTATGAATTTGAGCAATTTAGGTGGTACATATAATCAAATCCTTATGTAAGACATTCTAATCTCATTGAATTTTATGAATTCTGCAAGGAAAAGTCTAGGAAAATAAAATAATGTTTTATTGGTTCTATAATTACTAATGAAATAACTTCTATAATTAGAGCTAATTTCTGTATAAAATATGTGCTTATGTTGTGACACAAAGAAAAAATAGTCTGTATACTTACTTATATCATATTTTAAATACCAGGTCATCATTCCTCTTTTTAACTAAATAGAGCCAATATCGAAGTAAATAATAATTTATTTTTGGTACAAAATATCTACTGAACTGCCTTTCTCTACAGTGAGCACACAGAAACCTGAAGAAGTCATGCCTTGTCTAATGACATATAAATATCAAATAATCAACTTACAACAATAACCCAGAATTCTGAATTCCTAGCATGTACCCATCTCTCTATGCTAGACTCTGACCCACACTGGATTGTCACATCAGAATTTTTATTTTGAAATGATTATGTTTTCACACATCCTTATTTATTCTTTTTACCACTTTAAAGACAAACTTCAGGCAATGAAACTATGGAAATTGATCCAATAAATGTGTTGAAGATGTTTATGATAAGGGTGTCCTTAATAGAGAGAGAATGGTGGGATTTCTCAAACTGGTACCAGGTAGGACCCAAGTTAAAATTGAATCCCAGAGAGATAGTGAAATTTTGCAGTACGTGTGTTCAAAATATTGTATGGGGATGCTCATACTAAATATATACTCCTTGTTTATCTGGAGTTCAAATTAACTGTAGTGTTCTGCATTTTTGTTTGCTAAATCTGGCAACCAATATCTAGCACTCAGAATGTTATGGTCACCAACACATCCTAGTTCACCTAGAACTGTCCTCATTTTAGTACTATAGGTCACACAAACCAGGAATTCACTCCATTATATTCCCTTATAATGCAGTCTTCTTTCTCAGTCTAACATTTCTGCTAAGGTCATCTCTGGTTCTTCAGCCTCAAACCAGGTAGTTCTAGGAGTTCCAATACCAAAGGGTCCCATATAACACTGAGAAATCTTGATAGCCCAATTTGTTCAAATATCTAAGGATTTATACATCAATCAGAAGGTAATCTTTCTCAGTCAATTCTTCTTATTGTAAAATTCTTTCTTAATGTCCTTTTTCAAAATTTCTCAACCTCATCTTTATTTATATTTTGTGCTGGAGTACTCCTTGTTATGGGGAACTACCCTGTGCAAATTACCATGTATAGCAGCATCTCTGACCTCTAATCACTAGATGACAGTGCCACCCTCACCCCTGGTCCTTCCACTGTGACCATCAGAAATGTCCCCAAACATTGTCAATTGATTCTTGGGGCAGTGGTTGGAGTGTGTGCAATAGCCAGTAGTTGAGAACTGCTGCCTTATTTCCTTGCTTCTGATAGATTTTCATGTTTCTTCTGACTTAAAACTGATGTGCAAATTAAATATCATGGCTGCTTATCTCTCAAATGATGTTATTATGTGGATTTCAAAATCTGTATTATCATCCAGCCAGTGTGGCTCAGTGGTTGAGCTGACCTATGATCCAGGAGGTCACAGTTCAATTCCTGATCAGGGCACATTACCAGGTTGCAGCTCGATCCCCAGCATGGGACGTGCAGGAGGTCACCTATCAATGATTCTCATCATTGATGTTTCTATCTCTGTCTATCTTTTTCCCTTCCTCTCCCTCTAAAATCAATAAAATCATTTAAAAATATCTGTACTATCTTTGAATCTGGGAAATGTGGTATCTAAAAATTCCTCCTTATAATTTCTTTGTATTTTTTCTTTTTGCTCTTGGGAGCCAGAATAATACTCCATGCTCTAAAATCATATTTAGAGCTGGTCCTGTTTATTAGATATCTCCAGAAGGCTCACTTTCTTCCTTTCAATTTGATTTTATTTAAATACTTGCCTATTCTCATTTGCACAACTCTTCCAAAAATTCACAGCAGCAGAGAGACATATACCTAAAAAGTCTCAGGTCCTTCTTTCTCCCACTCCCAGGAAACAGTTGTTGGGACATGACCATGCAGGTCCTTAGCTAAGCCAAACCCTTTGAGCAAAGCACTGTAGAAAGTGTACACTTTCTGTTCCAGACACTTAATGTTTTCAGTGACTAAAAATTCTGCCAAAATGATTTTCCCATGAAAAATGGCTAACCTACAACATTTTCTAGATACCTTTCATCAAAAGGAATATCCATATTTTCTCCGACCTGCAAACAAACCTGCTAGTAGAAAAGACAGCCCCCTTTCGCCTCTGGAGAAGGGTTTGGGGGGGATCTAAGACTCTGATAACTATGTCCACTCTCTGTATAACCAGGCTCTTAGAAAAAAATAGCTTCCTTATTCTCTGGAGGCTTCAAAACGAAAAAATAAAATTAATTATTATTTCTGACATAATTCTGGTCTTTTGGAAAGCCTAAAAATAAATAGCAGCAGCTTTAGAAAGATTTTACATAAAAATTAACTGGAAGTTTAAATTTCTTCTTTCCATGCTTCATGATCATTCCCATAGTCTCTAAAAATTTTTGTATAATAACAAGTCAGAGCAAAAGTTGTCCTTATTTATTCAACAAATATTTCTCTATTTTGTTTTGTTCTTTCTAAATTGTTTTTCTATATTTATTGAGGTATAACTAACAAATTAAATTGGATATTTTTAAGGTGTACAACTTTATGTTCTAAAATACATATACATTATGAAATAATTACCACAATCAAACTCATTAACATATCTAATACTTCACATAATTACTTTAGTGTTACCCCTTAGCAAACATCACATATATAATTCAATATTTTAACTATAGTCAACTTGCTGTACAGATATCTTAAAAATACATTCATCACGCTTATCTAAACTTCGTACTGCTTAATCAACAGCTCTCTATTTCTGCCTCCTCCCAGCCCCTGGCAGCCACATTCTACTTCCTCTCCTATGAGTTTGTTTCAGTTTACATGTAAGAGTGACATTTTGAATTTATTTGTCTTTCAACATATATTTCTTAAAATTTTCTGCCATGTCCCTGGTCTCTGTGAGGCATAGATCATGCCTTCAGGTCCCTGAGATACTTCATTATGATCTTGCTAAAGCTATTAGGGGCAGAGTAACCCCTCATATATATTGTCTCTCAAATCAAGACTAATGGCTGCTTCCTGTAGTTAATAATTTTTAAATGAACTCACAGTATCACCTTGCACTCTTTCAGGCTTCCTAAATCTAATTTGAATGAGGATTTCTTTCCAAAGTGAGCCCTGACTGATAGATACATCACTCAAGACAAAGTGGCACAATTTTGAGCCAGTTCACAATTCTCAAAGGTCAACATACTGTTCTATGTTTATACAAATAGGCCCAACATGTATACTGTTTATTCACTAGTATTTATTCATTCAACTATCTAATGAAAGAAACATAGCCCTGACCAGTGTTGTTAAATGGTTACAGCACTGGCCTGTGGGTTCACTTCCTGGTCAAGGGTATTTGTGGGAGGCAACCAATTGATGTATCTCTCACATCAATATTTCTCTTTCTCTTTCTGCCCCTCATCCTCCTTTCCACTCTCTCTCAAAAAAAAAAAAAAATCAATGGAAAAAATATGCTCACTGGATGAGTGAGGATTTAAAAAAAAATTTTATTAAAAATAAATATAACTTTTAATACGCCAGTGGTAGTGAAAGAGAAAAGGATAAATAACCCCAGGGATCAAATACTTTATTTAAACACACATTAACTAAGTTCTTTCTTGGTCCCAGTGAGTACACATATGTTGTCAAAATTTAATCTCAGCATCATATTGAGAGGTTTATCAGTATTTTTCAATGCTCAAAACTGAAGAATGAAGAAGTTTAAATTACTAGTCAAGTTTAAAAATTAGGGGTAAAGTCACAGACCCTGGTTTTCATAAACTCAAGCCTATAGTTTTCTCACATTATTATAGATATAAGGAGAGAAGCTTCATTAAACAAGTAAAGAAAATGTAGAAATTAATATTAAAAAATGAAAGCACAAATAAGTTATCAAAGGAGCATATAAATCAGGATTGATGAAGAAATGTGATTTAGGCATAGAGAGGAAGTTTGAAAAAAGGTCATTTCATCACAAACAAATATGCAACAAAGAACATAAACAAAGGCTGAAATCCACCTACTAGTAACAGTAAGCATTTGATCCACAAATTGTAAAATAAGCATGATGATAAGTAAAAGATATTGTGAATTAAAAGGCCGCAGTCCAAAATGCTGCCACTCATAACAATGGTTATGAAATGTATGTATACATGTTAAATATATATATGCACACATGCACTCTGAGACAGAGAGACAGAGCAGCAGAGATAGAAACAGAGAACTAATTAAGTGCCATAAATTGTTCTAAGTGCTTTACACATGACATGTCGCTTAATTTCCACAACATTTATGATAAATAATTATTATTAATGTCTCCAGTTTTTAGAGATGAGTCTCTGAGGTTCCAAAACCTTTAGACACTGCAATGACAACAACAACAACAACAAAAACCAACATAATAAAGCAAGAAATGAACAACAGAACATATACACATATGAGAATCTCATTTTGTGCACACTGGCAAAGGTAGTTCTTTATTGTAAAATAAGAAGAATTCAATTTTGAAATGAATCATAGTTTTTACAATAGAATAGAGGCCCAATGCATGAAGATTCATGCAAGAATAGGCCTTCCTTTCCCTGGTTGCCAGCACCGACTTCCCTCGTCACCTGGGACCCGGGGCTCTGCTCTGGCCACCGCCTTCACTCTGGCCCTGCTGCCCTCCTGTATTTCCTCCACCCCCTGCCCACCTCCCTCATAGCAGGCGTCCTGTCCCACCCTGGCCGCTTTGCACTTGCGCATGCACTGCCCAGAGGCCTGGAGCAGCTGGGGAGGGGCGGAACGCCTGTGTCATCGTCATGGTGACAATGCAAGCATCCTGGCCAGGCCGCAATCATCTTTGTCGTGTCAATTTGCATATTCCTTCCTTATTGGCTGTGGGCACCGCCATCTTTGTTGTTGAGTGATGGTTAATTTGCATATTCCCTCTTTATTAATTAGGCTCAGAAATTGTGATTCTGAAGTGTGCTGCATTAATCTTAGGAAGGTTTTATGGCAAACTAAATGTGTGTGTGTCTTAATAGTCCAATACCAAAACTATTTAAAACATTTAGATTAAATAAAAGAAAACATGGGGCTACAAATTTTAAAATGTGTTCAACCAAACCTGGGTCAATTTTGGAGGCACAAAGAAAATTGAATGAAAAATACTCAAGCATAAAGACCTGCCCCTGGCTGTTCTCTCTACTCTATAACATAGCAGCCAACCAATTCATCCCTACACCATCTTCCTTTATGGAACACTGGGTCCTACTAAGAAAATATTCTGCAGGAAAATATTTTGGAGCTCACCACTTTTCTGAGAGTTTCTTTCACATCCTTGTTCCTCACACTATATGTAAGGGGGTTCAGCATGGGAATCACTACTGTGTAGAACACTGTGGCCACCTTGTTAGTATCTGTACTGTTGCCAGAATTTGGTCGGCAATATGTGAAAAGGATTGTTCCCTGTAAGACAATGATGGCTGTGAGGTGGGAGGCACAGGTGGAAACGGCTTTTTGTGTCTTCCCTCTGCAGAGTGCATTCTCAGGATGGTGATGAGAATAAACAAATAGGAGGTGAGGATGATCATGATGGTGATGATCTCAATCAAATTGGCCACAATGAACACCATGAGCTTATTAACAGAGACATCACAGCAGGAAAGGTTAAAGATTGGGGGTAAATCACAAAAGAAGTGGTTAATCACATTAGATTTAAATGATGGGATCTCAAGAGCTAAACACAAGTGAATCAGAGAACACACAGTCCCACTGAGGTAGCAGCAAGACACCAGCTCCACACAGAGATTCCGGGACATGGTGACCATGTACAGCAGTGGGTTACAGATGGCCACAAAGTGGTCATAGGCGATCACAGGCAGCAGGAAGACCTCAGTGATTCCATAAGCACAAAACAAATAAAACTGCACCATACATCCCAGGAAGGAGATGGTTTTATCCTTGTTTAGCATGTTGAACAGCATCTTTGGCACGATGATCGTAGAATAGCAAAAGTCCACAAAGGACAAGTGGCTCAGGAAAAAGTACATGGGAGTGTGAAGGCGAGAGCTGACCTGAATCAGTGCAATCATGCCCAGGTTGGCCAGAACTGTGATTCCATAGATCAGAAGGAACAGCAGGGAGAGAAAGACTCTTAGCTCAGGGACATCAGATAATCCAAGAAGAATGAACTTTGTCACAGTGGTGCAGTTCTCCTCCCTCATTTTCACATCTGTCAGGTTTAGAAAACCAAATGATAAGTTTTGTGTGTCTTCTGAAATGGACAAAATAAAGAAAACACATATTTATATTTAATTAATAAAAATATCACATTGATGTCAAACCCAGTGAAGAAAAACATCGCATTGATGTCAAACACAGCATATTTGAAATACTATTGTCAAATGATTCTAAATGTTCATTGTGTCAGCAGAATTTCCTGTTCAAATTTAAAGTATCAGCAGACACCTATATGATTCCCAACAGTTATCTACCACAAGAAATTGGAGTGATGAGTTTATTTATGTGTTTGATGGACTTTGACATAGATATATTCAGTATATTTTTTAAAAATATATACTGAAATCCATCATAATTTTCACATGTCAGTTTAACAAAGTGATCCTGCAGATAAGGGAACTCATTTTTCTTATTATGTGAGCAAGCATGTTTATAGAACAAGGGACCATTTTAGTATAAAATTGCAGACAGAAGTTTTTACAACATAGAGGTTCCTGGAACAAGATGGCCTATGCTTCAATAGAGGAACAAAGACAGAAACAGGGAACTAATTAAGTGCCATAAATTGTTCTATGTGATTTACACATGACATATAACTTAATTTCCCCAATATTTCTGAAAAATAATTATTATTAGTGTTTCTATTTTTTAAATATTACTCTCTGAATTTTCAAAGACATTAGACACTGCAATGACAACCACAAAAATATAATAAAGGAAGCAAGCAGTGAACAGCAAACAGAATAGATACACATATGGGAATCTCACTTTGTGCATAAACTGGCAAAGGTGATTCTTCATTGTAAAATAAGAGGAATTCCATTTTGAAATGAATCATACTTGCCATAATAGGTCAGAAACTCTGTTTCTCAAGAGTTTTCCATTAATCTTATGAAGGTTTTACAGCAAACAAAATGTGTGTGTCTTAACAGTCCAATACCCAAAAACATTTAAAACATTTTATTTTTTAAAACCTTTATTGTTGAAAATATTACATATGTCCCCTTTTTTCTCCCTTGATCTCTTCTAGCTATTTCCAGCCCCCTACCCCAGGTCTTCACCACCCTATTGTCTGTTTCCCTGGTTTATTTATATCTGCATACAATTTCTTTGGTTGATCTCTCCCCATCCACCCTCCCCCACCTTGTCTCTGAGATTCCACAGTCTATTTCAGCACAATACTCTCCAGGTCCCTTCAGGTTGGCTCAAAGGGTAAGAGATCCATCTTTTTTTATAGATTGAATAAAAGCAAAGGCCAAAGCTGAAAATTTTGAAATGTGTTCAAACAAGACCGGGGTCAATTGCAGAGACAAAGAAAACTGAATGTGAAAGACTCACTCATAAAAACCTGCCCCCTGGCTGTTCTTTCTATAACACAGCAGCCAACTAATTCACCCCTACACCAGCCTCCACTACAGGACCCTGGGTCCTGCTAAGAAAATATTCTCCAGGAAAATATTTTGGAGCGCACCACTTTTCTGAGAGCTTCTTTAACGTCCTTGTTCCTCAAGCTGTAGATCAGGGGGTTCAGCATGGGAATCACTACAGTGAAAAACACTGATGCCACTTTCTCAGTATCCACACTGTTGCCAGAACTGGGCCGGCAATAAGAGAAAAGGATTGTTCCCTGTAAGACAATGATGGCTGTGAGGTGAGAGGCACAGGTGGAAAAGGCTTTGTGTCTTCCCTCTGCAGAATGCATCCTCAGAATGGTGATGAGAATAAACAAGTAGGAGGTGAAGATGATGACAATGGTGATGATCTCGTTGAGAGTGGCTACAATGAATAACAGCAGTTCATTCATAGAGACATCAGTGCATGCAAGAGATAAGAGAGGGGGCAGATCACAAAAGAAATGGTTCATCACATTTGATCTAAAGGATTGGATCTCAAGAGCTAAACACAAGTGAATCAGAGAACACACAGTCCCACTGAGGTAGCAGCAAGACACCAGCTCCACACAGAGATTCCGGGACATGGTGACCATGTACAGCAGTGGGTTACAGATGGCCACAAAGCGGTCATAGGCCATCACAGACAGCAGGAAGACCTCAGTGACTGCATAAACACAAAATAAATAAAACTGCACCATACATCCCAGGAAGGAGATGGTTTTATCCCTGTTTAACATGTTGAACAGCATCTTTGGCACGATGATCGTGGAGTAGCACAAGTCCAGAAAGGACAGGTGGCTGAGGAAAAAGTACATGGGAGTGTGAAGGCGAGAGCTGACCTGAATCAGTGCGATCATGCCCAGGTTGGCCAGAACTGTGACTCCATAGATCAGAAGGAACAGCAGGGAGAGAAAGACTCTCAGCTCAGGGACATCAGATAATCCAAGAAGAATGAACTCTGTCACAGTTGTGCAGTTCCCCTGCCCCATTTCCACCATCTGTCAGGTTTAGAACACCAAATGATAAGTTTTGTGTGTCTTCTGAAATAGAAGTAATAAAGAAAACACATATTTATATTTAATTAAGAAAAATATAAAACAGATGTCAAACACAATGTATTTGAAATATAATTGTAAAATAATTCAAAATGTTCAGTGTGTCAGGAGATATCACTGATCAGATTTAAAGTATCAGCAGACACCTGTGTGATTCCCAACTGTTATCTACCACAAGAAATTGAGTTGATGAATTAACTTAGGTGTTTTGATAGTCTTTGAAATAGATCCAACAATATACTTTGAAAACACATTAGATCAACTCCTGTTCCCCAAAAAATGTAACAAATTCTGTTCCAGTAAGATTACAGCTACTGTGATCCTAAGTAATTTACACTAACATTTTTTAGGTCAGTCTTTCAGTAGCATAAGGTTTTAGCAGGTGAGGTCCTGTACACTTTCCTTTTTGGGAAATGTGACAAATCTCTCAAATTAGTGGCTCATGTGGACTCTAAATTTGTAGTTATGCAAAATGAAAAAAAGAGACATTTAAAATATGTACTGAAATCCATCAGCATTTTCACTTGTCAATTTAACAAAGTGACTTAATTAATTATAATGGTAGTAATCAATATCAATAATGACTCAGAGAAGTATAACTTCTTGTATACATTTTTCTGGAAAGCAATTAGGCAACATATATCCTTATCCCTGACAATAATAAAAGCTACATAATATATTTATGAGAGATTTTATTTTTACTATGATATTGTAAGACATCTTTAATTACATTTACAAGTTATGAAAAACTATATCTAAAACTACATTGTGGCCCTAACCAGTTTGGCTCAGTGGATAGAGCATCGGCCTGTCGACTCAAGGGTCCCAGGTTCAATTCCAGTCAAGGGCATGTACCTTGGTTGCAGGCACATACTCAGTAAGGAGTGTGCAGGAGGCAGCTGATCGATGTTTCTCTCTCATCGATGTTTCTAGCTCTCTATCCCTCTCCCTTCCTCTCTGTAAAAAAATCAATAAAATATATTTTAAAAATAAATAAATAAAAAATAAAACTACATTGTGGCATTTTTATATTCACAATGTGGAAAAATAATTGTCAAAATAGAGCAATTTTTAAATTATATCGTATCTAAAGCAAAAAGTTATGTTATAGTATTTAAAATGATATTGTGGAGATGATTATTCTTCTAAAAAATAAACTGGTATGCTTGGTGTATATATGTAGATTTAAATAAAATGTATATGTTGAGGTATGAATATATATACTGGAAATGACATATGATATCACTTTGATTTAGCTACAAACCCTAAAAGATAAATCCTTTACCCACATTGAGAAAGAGGTAAGGGAAAACTTTCCTAAATTCTCTCTAATAATTGGTTGGGAAAGTAGTTACTTTGTATGTTTTATAAGTCCAATTTTCCCTTCAGACCTCTTCTTAAAGAAAAGTCATATGGAAAGTGAGAGATCGTATTCTCTGCCATTCTTCCTGGATGAGTAGACCCATGACTTCATACACCTATATGTAATGAAAACTAAGTGAAGAGATTCTGGACTGAAAACATAACCTGGTATTTTCTCCATATCTTAAACTAAAGAAGTGAAAACAAAACACCTTGCAGAAGTCACAGTTTTCTCATTACTTGACTTCCCCAAAAACCTGAGTTATTAGCCCACTTCAGAATTCAAACAGAAAAATCAGCTTGGAAACACTTCTTCCTAATGTTCTAGGCTGATAATAAGAAACTAGTTTATGGTAAACACAAAACAAATCTAAAAGAATTCATTTCATTTAATGAGTAGAGGTAGTTTACACGTCCTTTTTCCCCAACTCAGGGGCCACATAAATTCAACCCTCAGATTTAGGGTGACAATTAGGGAGCTCTCAATTCCATGACACAAAATGGTGTGGAGAAAGGCAAAAATGAGACAGAGAGAGAGAGAGAGGGAGAGAATACCATTTGTTTCCTCTGTATTCTTTCACATACATCATCAATGTTTGGTGTTCCAGAGGAAATTGTTCTAATTTCACTATCAATGGTCTCTCAATAACAAAAGACAAACACACACTTGAATCAGTAAGTGCACAGGAGTATGATCTGTGAAATCATTCTCTAAGTAGAAGCCAGATGAGTTAAACTTATCCTACGTAATTGTTTGCTAGGGAATTATATTCATTTCCACTCTCAGGTAACCAGAGCCTCCCTAGCTCTAGCTAACAAACCTGAGTGACGGACAGTTCCTCCTTGTTGCTGGAGATGTTAGGATACATGTAATACCCAGTGAGAGACTTATATGTAATTTTAACAGTTAGAGACTTCTACTGTAATTTAACCTCTGGGGAATGGGTCCTTTAGTTCCAATTCTATCACTAGTCATTTATGCTATAAAAATAAATTAAAATTCAATTAGTACTTCATGTGGTATCAGACACATAATTAATCTCTATGGAATGTCATCAGGAATTTTTGTAAATGCCCTAATTTGTGAAACAATTGTTTGAAACTAAACAAGTCTCCTTCCAGATTTCTTGGTGCTCTATGATATTCCATCCTAGTGTCATATGTGTGGATCACAGATCACATTGCCATAATGAAGTCACAGGAATGTTTCTCATTCATTCCCTCTTTCTTATAATATTACAGAATCACCAAAATTCCAACAAGGTACAGTGACTAAAGCCCTAAAGCCACACAGATTCCCTTCAAATGCTAGGATGGAGATAACCTACTGTTCAGAAAACTATTACTAGTACTAGTTCACCCTTCTTGGGCTCTTGTTATATATTATAACCTATTGCATATAGGTTCCCCAGTTAATCACTCCCCACTGATTCACTACCCTCGCCTTCCCTATGAAATACATGAGTCTGTCCCATGCGTCTATGTCTCTGGATCTATTTTGTTCATCAGTTCATTTTGTTCATTAGATTCCACATATGAATGAGGTCATGTGGTACATATCTTTCTCTGACTGGCTTATTTCACTTAGCATAATACTCTCCAGGTCCCTCCATGCCATTGCTAATGGTAAGAGTTCTTTCTTTTTTACAGATGCATAGTATTCCATTGTGTAAATGTACCACAGCTTTTTTTAACCACTAATCCCCTGATGGTCATTTGGCTCGGTCCCCAGTGTGGGGCATGCAATGTGGGGCGTGCAGGAGGGCGGGCTAGATCTCTCTCATCATTGATGTTTCTTTCTCTCTCTCCCTCTCCCTTCCTCTCTGAAATCAATAAAAGTATATTTAAAAATAATAATGTCAGCCTAATGTTGAGAGGTTATCACTATTGTTCAATGATTAAATCTGAGGAATGAAAAAGTTTAAATTATTTGTCAAATTTTAAAATTCATGGTCAAGTCACAAATCCTGGTTTTTGTAAAATCAAGCTTATTGTTTTCTAACATTATGATAGACTAGAGGCCCAGTGCATGGGATCTGTGCACTGGTGAGGGGTGTTGCCTGCAGGGTTTGGCCCGCTGTGGGAGCGCTGCTCATCCTGGTCAGCCGAGTGGTGCTCCCACTGTGGGAGTGCCCTGACCACCAGGGGGCAGCTCCTGCATTGAGCGTCTACCGCCTGGTGGTCAGTGCATGTCATAGTGACCAGTCTTTCCATCGTTTAGTCTATTTGCATATTAGGCTTTTATTATATAGGATACTAGAGGCCCGGTGCATGAATCATACACAGGTGGTGTCCCTTGGCCTGGCCACCAATCAGGGCCCAGCAGGTAGAAGGGAAGGGCCATGGGAGGTTGGCCATCCAACCCCCGGGGCCGATGAGGACTGGGCCAGGGGTCAGGGTGGAGGAACTGCGGGAGGTACATAGAACCAGGCACTATTCTATGCTCTTTGCTTTCATTGTCTTTTTAAATCCTTACATCATGAAATAGTATCATTATGATTATTGATACTATTTCCTCATTTTTAGGTGGAAAAACTAAGGCTTGAAAAGGAGCGTGACTTTGCCTAAGCTCATTGTGTCAATCAGTGCTGGATGCACGTCATTCTGATTTTTTGTTCGTAAAGGTCGCTTAGGCTTATATATATAGATAAGAAGAGAAGCTTCATTGACTAAGTAAAGATAATGTAGAAAATGACATAAACATAATAAAAGGACAAAGAAATTATCAGCAGTGCATATAAATCAGGATTTAATGAAGAATTATAGTTTAGACCCATAAAGGAAAGACAAACAAAGGTCATTTATTTCATCAACAGCAAAAATAAAGAATATAAACAAAGTCTGACGTCCACCTGTAAGTCACAGTAAGTGTTTGATCCACAAATTGTAAAATAAGCATGATGATAAGTAAAAAATAAAGTGATTAAAAAAGCCATGGTCAGAAATGCTGCCCCTCATGACCATGGTTATTAAATGCATGTACACATTTTATAAACATACTAGGGGCCCGGTGCACAAAATTCGTGTGCTGGGAGTGGGGGGTCCCTCAGCCCAACCTGCCCCCTCTCACATACTGGGAGCCCTCAGGGGATGTCCTACTGACGGCTTAGGCATGTTCCCCCTGGGGAGCGTGCCTAAGCAGCAGTCTGGCCTCCCTTTGTGGGAGGCAACCGGGCTGATCAGGGGAAGGCACCAGGCCCTTCACCCCACTGCTGCAGCCACTGCCAGTCACCACAGCCACCAAGGTGTTTTCATCAACATGGACTCCAGTCCCTTCACCATGAAAAAATGACAACTTTCTTTAGGCATTTTCAAGATGTGTCTTTCATAGGATATGACATTTCTTTTTTTTTTTTTTTTTTTTTTTGTCCTTACCTGAGGATATGTTTCCATTGACTTTTAGAGAATGTGGAAGAGAAAGGGAAAGACAGAGAGAAACATCAAAGTGAGAGGAATACTTTGATTGGTTGCCTCCTGCATGAGCCCTGACCTGGGCCCCGGCCAGGGAGGAGCATGCAACCTAGGTACATGCCCTTGATCAGAATTGAACCCGGACTCTGCGGTGGGCAGGCCGAGGCATTATCCACTGAGTCAAACTGGCTAGGGCAGGATATAACATTTCTTAGCCCTCCAGCAGCAGACCTTCGTTTTTTTCTCCAGAAGTGTGGTGGAAAAACCCTAGATCACCTTTTTGGATTCTTATTACCCAAGTTACTAAGAATATTACCAGTGGCATACAGGAAGCTTAGCCAATGAGCAGTCAGAAAAGGTGTTTCCTCTGTAGTTCACACCAATCACCGGCTGGGCCCTGCCCAGGCCTAAAGCCTCTGGCCGAAGCTTTAGGCCTGGGCAGAGGACCCCCCAGCTCCCTCTGATCACCAGCTCCACCCCTGCCCAGGCTTATAGCCTCAGGGCCTGGGCAGAGGCCCCCCAGCTTCCTCCGGTTGCAGGCTCCGCCCCAGCCCAGGCCTAAAGCCTCTGGCCGAGGCTTTCGGCCTTGGGCAGGGGACCCTCAGCTCCCTCCGATCACTGGCTCTGCCCCTGCCCCCTCAGCTCTGATCTCAGGCTTGGCCCTGCCGAGGAGCCTCCTGGCTCAGGCCCTTCCCAGGCTGCTCAGGGCCCACACAGGGCTTACCACAGAGTGACCTGGGTGCCAGGATGTTCCCGGGACCCAGGCGCTGGGAGCCTATGTATGCAAATTAACCGCCATCTATGTTGGGTTAATTTGCATACTCACTCTGATTGGCTATGGACACAGTGGAGGTATGGTCAATTTACATGTTTGTCTATTATTAGGTAAGATATATACACAGGTGCACACTGAGACAGATAGAGCATTAGAGACAGAAACAGGGAACTAATTAAGTGCCATAAATTTTCTAAGTGCTTTACACATGACATATAACTTAATTTCCCCAATATTTCTGAGAAATAATTATTATTAGTGTTTCTATTTTTTAAATATTAGTTTCTGAATTTTCAAAGACATTAGACACTGCAATGACAACCACAAAAATATAATATAGGAAGCAAGCAGTGAACCGCAAACAGAATAGACACACATATGGGAATCTCACTTTGTGCATAAACTGGCAAAGGTGATTCTTCATTGTAAAATAAGAGGAATTCCATTTTGAAATGAATCATACTTGCCATAATAGGTCAGAAACTCTGTTTCTCAAGAGTTTTCCATTAATCTTATGAAGGTTTTACAGCAAACAAAATGTGTGTGTCTTAACAGTCCAATACCCAAAAACATTTAAAACATTTTATTTTTTAAAACCTTTATTGTTGAAAATATTACATATGTCCACCTTTTTCCCCTCTTGATCTCTTCTAGCTATTTCCAGCCCCCCACCCCAGGTCTTCACCACCCTATTGTCTGTTTCCCTGGGTTATTTATATCTGCATACAATTTCTTTGGTTGATCTCTCCCCATCCACCCTCCCCCACCTTGTCTCTGAGATTCCACAGTCTATTCCCGCACAATACTCTCCAGGTTCCTTCAGGTTGGCTCAAAGGGTAAGAGATCCATCTTTTTTTATAGATTGAATAAAAGCAAAGACCAAAGCTGTAAATTTTGAAATGTGTTCAAACAAGACCTGGGTCAATTGCAGAGACAAAGAAAACTGAATGTGAAAGACTCACTCATAAAAACCTGCCCCCTGGCTGTTCTTTCTATAACACAGCAGCCAACCAATTCACCCCTACACCAGCCTCCATTACAGGACCCTGGGTCCTACTAAGAAAATATTCTCCAGGAAAATATTTTGGAGCGCACCACTTTTCTGAGAGCTTCTTTCACATCCTTGTTCCTCACACTATAGATCAGGGGGTTCAGCATGGGAATCACTACTGTGTAGAACACTGTGGCCACCTTGTCAGTATCCGCACTGTTGCCAGAACTGGGCCAGCAATAAGTGAAAAGGATTGTTCCCTGAAAGACACTGATGGCTGTGAGGTGGGAGGCACAGGTGGAAAAGGCTTTGTGTCTTCCCTCTGCAGAGTGCATCCTCAGGATGGTGATGAGAATAAACAAATATGAGGTGAGGATGATCATGATGGTGATGATCTCAATGAAAGTGACCACAATGAACACCATGAGTTCATTTATAGAGACATCATAGCAGGCAAGGTTAAAGATTGGGGGTAGGTCACAAAAGAAATGGTTAATCACATTTGATTTAAAGGATGGGATCTCAAGAGCTAAACACAAGTGAATCAGAGAACACACAGTTCCAATGAGGTAACAGCAAGACACCAGCTCCACACAGAGATTCCGGGACATGGTGACCATGTATAGCAGTGGGTTACAGATGGCCACAAAGCGGTCATAGGCCATCACAGCCAGCAGGAAGAACTCAGTAACTCCATAGGCACAAAACAAATAAAACTGCACCATGCATCCCAGGAAGGAGATGGTTTTATTCTTGTTTAGCATGTTGAACAGCATCTTTGGCACGATGATCGTGGAATAGCAAAAGTCCACGAAGGACAAGTGGCTCAGGAAAAAGTACATGGGAGTGTGAAGGCGAGAGCTGACCTGAATCAGTGCGATCATGCCCAGGTTGGCCAGAACTGTGATTCCATAGATCAGAAGGAACAGCAGGGAGAGAAAGACTCTCAGCTCAGGGACATCAGATAATCCAAGAAGAATGAACTCTGTCACAGTGGTGCAATTCTCCTCCCCCATTTTCACATCTGTCAGGTTTAGAAAACCAAATGATAAGTTTTTTAATTTTTTTGTTTGTTTTTAAATAATCTTTATTGTTGAAAATATTAATGATGTCTTTTTTCCCCCATTAACTCTCTCCACTCCTCTCCAACCCCTTCCCCAGGCCTTCACCTCATTGTCATATTAGCTTAAGAAAAATATCACATTGATGTCAAATGCAGTGAATAAAAGTATCACATTGATGTCAGACATAGCATATTTGAAATATAATTGGCAGATAATTCTATATGTTCAGTCTGACAGTAGATCTCCCTGATCAAATCTAAGGTATCAGCAAAAACCTGTATGATTCCCAATAGTTATCTACCACAAGAAATTTATGTGATCAATTTACTTATGTGTTTGATGGACTTAGACATAGATTCAATAATATACTTTGAAGCCACATGAGACCAACTCCTGTTCCTTGAAACATATAGTAAGTTCTGTTTAAGTAATATTGCAGCTATTGTGACCCTACATAATAATACACTAATTTATAAGGTGAGCTTGTCAGTAGCATAAGGTTTCAGCAGGTGAGGTTATGTATGGATTCCTTATTGGAAAATGTGACAAATCTCTTTGAGATTAGTGACTCATAAGCACTCTTGAAATTTGGAATTAAGGAGAATTAAAAAAAAAGATTTAAAATATATACTAAAATTCATCTTGATTTTTACTTGTCAATTTAAAAAAGTGACTTAATTGAATATAATTGTAGTGATCAATACCAATAATGACTTGTATAAATTTTTCTGGAAAGCAATTAGGTAGCATATATCCTTAACCCTGACATAAGATTTCATTCTTAGTAAGCTGTTATAAGAAATGTTTAATTACATGTACAAATTTTGAAAAACTATATCCAAAACTTCATTGCAGCATTGTTTATTATTTTGACAATGGGAAAAATATTGTTGAAATAGCGCAATTGTTAAACTATGCTATATCATATCTAAGGCAGAAAGTTATGTTATTTAAAATGATCTTGTGGAGATGATTATTTTTTAAAAATCTAGTATACTTGGTGTGTATATGTAAATTTAAATGTAATGTATACATTGAGGTATGTATACATATGGTAGATATAACATGTTATCACTTTTATTTGGCTACAACCATAAAAGATAAATCCTTTACCCAGATTGAGAAAGAGATAAGGTAAAACTTCCCTAAATTCTCTCTAGCAGTTGGTTGGGGAAATTATTTACAATATATGTTCTATGGGTCCAATTTACATTCAGACTGGTCCTTTAGCAATAAGTCATATGAAAGATGAAAAATTTTATTCTCTGCCCTCTTTCCTAGAGGAGTATTCCCATGACTTCATATACATAAATATAATGAAAACTGAGTGAAGAGATTCTGGACTGAGAACATAACCTGGTATTTTCTCCATATCTTGAACTAATTTTAAAGAAGTGAAAACCAAAAATCTTGCTGAAGTCATGATTTTCTCATTACTTGACCCACCCATTCCCCCCAAATGAATCTGAATTATTAGCCCACTTCAGAGTTAAAAATGAGAAAGTCAACTTGGAAGTCCTTCTTCCTAATGTTCTAGGCTAATAGAAGTAACTAGTTTATGGTAAAACAACAACAAAACAAAAAAACCTAAAAAAAATTAACCTCATTTACTGAGCAGAGATAGTCTACATGTCCTAATTTCCCATGACCAACAAAGGGACACATAAATTCAACCATCATATTTAGGGTGACAATTAGGGAGCTCTCAATTCCATGAGAGAAACTGGTGTGAAGAAAGTAAACAAGAGAATGAGAGAAGGAGAGGAACAGAGAGAGAGAGAGAGAATACCATTTGTGTTCTCTTTATTCTTTCAAATACATCAACGTTTGGTGTTCCAAAGGAAATTGTTCTAATTTCACCATCAATGATCTCTCAATACTAAAAGAGAAAAACATTTGAATCAGTAAGTGCACAGGTATATGGTCTGTGAAATCCTTCTTTAAATAGAAGACAGATGAGTTAAACTTACCTAACGTAATTATTTGCTGGAGAAATATATCCATTTCCACTTTCAAGGAACCAGAGTCTAGATCTGGCTAACAAACCTGAGTGACAGACAGTTCCTCTGTGGTGCTGGAGATGTTAGAATAAGTGTAGAACACAGCAATTTATACTGTAATTGCTACCCCTGAGGAATGGGCCCCTTAAGTTCCAAATCAATTACTAATCTTTAATGCTATAAAAATAAATTAAAATTCAACTAATACTTCATGTAGTATAAGACACATAATTAATCTCTATGGAATATTATACAGAACATTTTTAATGTCCTACTTTATGAAACAGTTCTTTAAAAGCAAATGTGTCTCCTTCCAGATTTCATAGTGTTTATGACATTCCATCCTAGCGTCATATGTGTGGGTCACAGATCACATTGCCATAATGAAATCACAGGAATGTTTCTCATTAATGTTAACCCCCCTTTCTTATAATATTACAAATTCCCCTAAATTCCAGCAAGGTACAGTGACTAAAGCCACACCAGAATCCCTTCAAATACAAGGAAGGAGATTACCTACTGTTCATAAAACTATTAATAGTTCATACTTCTTGGGCACTTGTTATATGTGAGAACCTATTCTAAATATTACACTATATTGACTCACTTCATGATCATGATAACCTATCAAGAGAACAATCCTGTTTCTAGGTCTCTCTTACAAAGGAGATGATGGGGGCACAAGCACTGAGTAGTAACTTGTATAAACTCTAAATACATTGCAGGAAAAGGCCCCATTGCAACTCTGGTTTTTCCCCCTTGTGACAAGCCAGGGCTGAGGCTGCATTTCCCTAATGCATGTCCGATGCTGGAGCCATGAACTGAGACCCCTTCAGTGATCTGTTCTGGGTGTGCTCTTCTTCTCACTGTCTTACTGTCGAAGTAGGCCACTACTGGTCTGTGTGTATATTGAGTGTACACATAAACTTCTCAAGGAATGCATATAGTCAAAAGGTAATTTCAAGTAAATCAATTTTATATTCTAAAACATCATACAATATTTTTCTAAACTTGACGTGTCAGAGATAACATCCTAGGCTGAGGAAACATTCTGGTTCTCCATTCCCACATAATCTTTCACAATTTAAAAAAAAAAAACACTTCTCACCTGCCCATATTTCATATTACCCCGATGGGCATATATGTGTGGGTCAATATAGAAATAACTTGGGATGTTGTTGGTTTGAAGGATGTCTTCAAATTTTCTGGGTTTTCTGCAATTGAGGCACCTTAAACCTATTCTTCTTTGGTGAAATGTCTATGCACATATTTTGCCTGTTTGACTTTCTATGCTCTAGTTGTAAGTGTTCTTTATATATTATGGATATAAACCTCCCATCAGATATATAACTTGTGCCTTTGGCTCTCAAATTTATGTCTATGATCCATTTTTAGTTAGTGTTTGTAAATGGAATGAAGTATAGATTTCAGTTCATCTTTTTACATAGGAATAGTCAATTACTCTTCATCATTTATTGAAAGAAATAGCTCTGGTAGCTTTGTCCAAAAATCACTTAAACATTAATCTGTTTATTTTTTAATTATCTATGGTTTTACATTACTATATACATGTACCTTACACCAAGAAAAACACCATGTTTTGTAATTTTGGTATTAACTACTTTCTTTTATTAAACAGCCTGCAATGCACAGAATAGTACAGTAGGTCCTCGGGTTATGTCGGAGATTGGTTCCTACCGCATGATGTAACACGATTTTCACCGTAAGTCGGAACCCACCTACATAAGCACCTACATCACTCACATGGAGCACATACACAGCAGTAATGAAGTGAAACAGTAAAAAAAAATTTAAAAGAAAGATAATAATTCCTGACCTTTACTTGTGGTAAATAAATAATAAAAAACATAAAGCACATATGTACATAAGTCAAAATGATGGAACTTTCTTTTTATAAATAAATGGGAGATGGCAACATAACCACAAAACGGCGTACTGTACCTCCCAACAGAAATTATCCAGTACAAAAGGTCAATGGTGCTGAGGTTGAACAGACCTAGAGACCTGTTCATTATACATTTGACCTTGAACACCATGGACTTCAACAGTGCAGGTTCGCTTATGCACTAATTTCCCCCCCCCAAAAAAAAACATGAATGTCTCTGGATACAGACAGACAACTATATGCATTGATCTGTGCCATTTTATGCAGAAAACATGAGCATCTCCAGATTGTGGTATCCACAGGGGACCTGGAACCAGCAGATACGGAGGATAGTTAAGTTTTGGGGGAGCCAAAGTGATTTGCAAATTTTTCATTGCATGGGTATAGGCACCCTTAATCCCACGTTGTTCAAGGGGCAGCTGTATATTGGTTTTCTATTCAATTTTTTCTTTTACTTTCCTTTCCTCTGTGTGTGTATGTGTGTGTAATTTCTTTCTGCTTTGTGTTATCTGAGCTTCCTGAATCTGGGTTTGGTGTCTTTAGTTAATTTCAGAAAAACTTTAGCTATTATCTCTACAGATATTTCCTCTGCTGGGACCTTCTATTTTATTTCTGAGTTTTAAATTATAGTTATTCTTACTATTTGATATTGTTACCAAGTTCTTAAGTGTTTATTTTTATTCCTTATTTTATATCTGTGTAACTTTAGATTATTCATTTTATCTTTAATTTTACTAATTCTTTCTTCATATATGTTGAAGTTACTGTTGTACCCCTTAAAATATCCTTTTTAATTAAATCTTTATTGTTGAAAGTAATACATGTCCCCTCCCCCCCCAAGTGAGCATCAATAGACAAGTGAATAAAAACAGTAGTACATTTATATAATAAAATATTACTTGGGCGTAAAAAAGAATAAAATATTTCTGTTTGCTACAACATAAATAGATGTAGATGGTATTATGCTTAATGAAATAAGTCAGTCAGAGAAAGACAAACACCATATGATTTCACTTAGTGTAATGTAGAAATTGACATAAACATAATGAAGGTACAAATAAATTATCAATGGTATATATAAATCAGGATTGAATGAAGAAATGTGGTTTAGACACATATAGGAAGGCTAAACAAAGATCATTTCATCACAAGTAAAAATACAACAAAGAACATAAACAGAGGCTACAAGTTCACCTATAAGTGACAGTAAACATTTGATCCAGAAAATGTAAAATAAGCATGATGATAAGAAGTAGAAGATAGCCCTGGCTGGTTTTTCTCAGTGGATAGAGCACCGGCCTACAAACTGAAGGGTTCGATTCCAGTCAAGGGCACATGCCCGGGTTGCTGGCTCAATTCCTAGTTGGGGGTGTGCCTGAGACAGCTGATCAATGATTCTCTCACATCATTGATGTTTCTATCTCTCACTCCCTCTCCCTTTCTCTCTGAAATCAATAAAATATATTTTTAAAAAAGAAGTAAAAGATAAACTGATGAAAAGGCCAAAGTCAGAAATGCTGCTCTCATGACTATGGTTATTAAATGCATGTATACATTTTCTAAACCTATATACACATGCACACAGAGACAGGTAGACAGAGCAACAGAGACAGAAACAGAGGCTTAATTAAGTGCCATGAATCATCCTAAGCTTTTTACACATGACCTGTCACCTAACTTCCCTAAGATTTCTCTGACATAATTATTACTAGTTCTCCATTTTTACAATATTAGTCCCTGAAGTTCCAAAAACATTAGAAACTGCAATGACAACAACAAAAATATAATAAAGGAAGCAAGCAGTGAACAGCAACAAAGAGAATATATATACATGGAAATCTCACTCTGTGCATAAACTGGCAAAGGTGTATTCCTCATTGTCAAATTAGAATAATTCAATTTTGAAATGAACAGTACTTTCAATAATGGATCAGAAGGTGTGATTTTACCACAAACTATATTTAGGTATCTTAACAGTCCAATACACTTACCCATTTAAAAGATTTTATATTGAATAAAAGCAAATGTAGAGGGTGCAAATTTTGAAATATGCTCAACCTTGCACTGGTTAAGTGCAGAGACACAAAGGTAAATGAATGAAAATGGAATCCTGGGTCCTGCTAAGAAAATATTCTCCAGGAAAATATTTTGGAACTCACAACTTTTCTGAGAGCTTCTTTCACATCCTTGTTCCTTAAACTATAGATCAGGGGGTTCAGCATGGGAATCACTACTGTGTAGAACACTGTGGCCACCTCGTCAGTATCTGCACTGTTGCCCAAACTGGGGTGGAAATAAGTGAAAAGGATTGTACCATGGAAGACAATGATGGCGGTGAGGTGGGAGGCACAGGTGGAAAAGGCTTTGCGTCGTCCCTCTGCAGAGGGCATCCTGAGGATGGTGATGAGAATAAACAAATAGGAGGTGAGGATAATCACGATGGTGGTGACCTCATTCAATGAGGCCACAATGTATAGCAGCAGTTCATTCATAGAGACATCAGAGCAAGCAAGAGATAAGAGAGGGGGCAGATCACAAAAGAAATGTTTCATCACGTTTGATCTGTACGATGTGATCTCAAGAGCTAAACACAAGTGAATCAGAGCACACACAGTCCCACCGAGGTAGCAGCAAGACACCAGCTTCACACAGAGATTCCGGGACATGGTGACCATGTACAGCAGTGGGTTACAGATGGCCACAAAGCGGTCATAAGCCATAACGGCCAGCAGGAAGACTTCACTGATTGCATAAACACAAAATAAGTAAAACTGCACCATGCATCCCAGGAAGGAGATGGCTTTGTCTTCGTTTACAATATTAGCTAGCATCTTTGGCACAATGATTGTGGAATAGCAATAATCTATAAAGGACAGGTGGCTGAGGAAAAAGTACATGGGAGTGTGAAGTCGAGAGCTGACCTGGATCAGTGCAATCATGCCCACATTTCCCAAAACTGTCATTCCATATATGAGAAGGAACACTATGAAAAGAAAGACTCTCAGCTCAGGTACATCTGTTAATCCAAGAAGAATGAACTCTGTCAAAATAGTGCAATTCTCCTCCCCCATTTCCACCATATGTCAGGATGGAAAACCAAATGATAAGTTTTGTATTGCTTCTATAAAGAGAAGAAAGGAGACAAAAAAAAAACAGGTATATAATTTTAGAAAATATAACAGTGATGTCTATGGAGCAGTGTATTTTTGAGATATAACAGAAATAATATTGTCACATAATAAAAAATATTGTCTAAAATATTGTCTAGTTGGTCCCACTGATCAAAATTGACTTAAACATCACCAGAACTGTTCAATGATTCCAACCTTTCTTGATCACAGTAGAGTAAGATGATGGATAAAAGTTCAGTAGTTCCATGGATTTCAAAACAGATTCAATGGTACACTTCAAAGGCACACAGAAATTATCTTCTGTTCTCTGACAAAATGTAAATTCTGTCCACCAAGGTAACACTCCCTGTGGTTCTATAAAATATATACTTTTCTTTGTTTGAATCTATCATGAACATAAATTTTAAGCAAAGTTCTTCACAATTCTATTTTTGAGGTAACTAATTTTTGATATTTGTGGCCCATAAAAACCCTTTAAATTTGGAATTATGAAAAAATAAAATTAAAATATACACTGAAAATTATCATTTTCATATCAATTTAGCAAAATGGTTTAATCAATTATAATAGCAATGACCTATGCTATTAAAGACACAGGAAGATGGAACTTGTCTATAAATTTTTCTGGACTATAATTAGGCTGACTGTATTAGAAGACTTAACCCTGATAACAATAAAAACTATCTTATACTTTAATGGGAGATTTTAATAAAATATATTAATTACATTGACAAAATTGTGAAAACCTACATCCAAAGCTACATTGCAGCATTGTTTATAATATTAACAATCAGAAAATTTAATTGTGAAAAAGAGCTATTATTAAACTATGGAGCATCATATCTAGGGTAGAAGGCTATTGTGCTATTTGAAATTAGGTTTTGGAGATGGTTCATTTTTAAAAGATACATACTAAAAAACATGGTGTATACATGTAAACGGAAATGAAGATGTACCTGTCAAGGTATGAATACATATGATAAAGATTTTAAATCTTATCGCTGTAATTAGACTACAATTGAAAGGTTAATCCTTTACCCACATTTTAAAAAGGGCTAAGTGAAGAATTTACCCAGGTTCTCTGAAGTACTTGGTTGGGGAAGTGGTTACATTCATGTATTCTATATAAATTAGATCTACCTTTCAGACCTATCCTTAAAGGAAAGGCATAAGAAATTAAATAATTTTATTCTTATACCCATGGTGTGATACACATATATGTAACGAAAATTGAGTGAAGATATTCTGGACAGAAAACATAACCTGGTATTTTATCCAGGTTATGATGAGTTAATTTTAAAATGAAAGCATATCACCTTCTGAAAGTCATGGTTTTCTCATTACTTGACAAAACAAACAAACAGAAAACCACCAGAATCCTGAATTGTTTGCCCACTTAACAGTTAAACCAAGAAAATAAACTTGGAAAAAGGTCTTCCTATGTTCTAGACTGATAATAAGAAACTACTTTATGGTAAACTGAAAACAAATCTTAAAGGCCTCATTTAATGAACAGCCATAATCCTCATATCTCTCCATGACCAACCCTCAGGCACATCAATTCAACCTTCAGAATATAGGGTGACAAAAGTATGGTGGTTACCAGAGGGAAGGGGACTGGGGGTAGTAAAGGGTGAAAAGGGTCAAATATATGGTGACGGAAGATCTGACTTTGGGTGGTGGGCACATGATGCAATATACAGATGGTGTATCACAGAAATGTACACTTGAAACCTATGTAATATTATTAACCAAGGTCATCCCAATAAAGGTCGTTAAAAATAATTAGAAAAGTCACTCTATTAACACAAAAAAGAATTAGAGAGTTCCTCCATGGTCACAAATTTTAGATTCCATGACAAAAATTGGTGTGAAATAAAGTGGAAAGGGGGAGAGAGAGAGAGAGAGAGAGAGAGAGAGAGAGAGAGAGAGAGAGAGAGAGAGAGAGAGAGAGACTACCATTTGTTTACTCTGTATTCTTCATACACATCAACATTTGGTGTTTCAGAGGAAATTATTCTAATTTCACCATCAACTGTCTCTCAATACTAAAAGACAAAAGCATTTGAAACAGTAAGTGTACATGAATATGGTCTTTTAAATCATTCTCTAATTAGCAGACAAATGAGTTAGATATATCTTTAAAATAATGTTTTCTGGGAAAACATGTCCATTTTAATTTTCAAGTATCCAGAGCCTCGTTGTAGCTAACAAACCTGAGTGACAGACATTTCCTCCCTGGTGCTGGAGATGTTAGTACAAGTATGGTACACAGTTAGAGACTTATATGTAATTTAAGCTCCTGGGGAGGGGTCCCTCAAGTTGCAAATCAATTATTAATTTATATGGTATACAAAATATGTAAAAATTAAACTAAGACAATGTATGGTGTAACGTATAATAATTAATCTCTATGGAATGCCATTAAGAAATTTGTTTTTTAAATTATCCCCATTTGGGAAAAACCTATTTACAACCAAAGTGCCTCCTTCTAGATATTATGGTGCATTACAGCCTTACACCCTGGTGTCATATAGAAAGGTCACAGCCTATTATTGCCATAACAACCCAAATATTTCTTATAAATTCTCCCTTTCTTATCACATTATAAAATCTCCTAAGTTCCTATAGGGCACAGTGACTAAAGCCATACCAGAATTCCTTAAATACCATAAAGTAATGAACCTACTGGTCAGAAAACCATATAACAGTTCACATTTATTAAGCACTTGTTATGTGCTAGAACCTTTTCTAAGTATTATACACTATTCGTTCATTTCCTGGTGATGATAATCAATAAAAGGATGTATAAGAGGTTTAAGAATATTAGCTTGCTTTTTGAAATTGTGAGAGCAAAAGCAAAGCGAATATATTCATGTTCTGTTTTATGCTCCCTTTCTATCACCTACCCATCAGCGTAAATATATTATCAATTCATCTGGCTACTTAACTAAGGGTATATCTCAATTTTCTTCATCGGCACTATTATTATTATTTTTTCTTTTTTATACTCAAGTGCCTGACAAACTTCGATTAAGGAAGCATCCATTTCAAAGAAGAATGAACACGTCATCCACACAACTAGATAAAGAATCAGGCCACCTTTCCTCACTAGGCTCCTTTGTTTTAGAGATCTTGATTGATTTCATTAACTGACTATGAAGGCTAACTTTTCTTTCTCTTCCTGTGTTTTAAATACCCACTCTGTTTTAAATTCAATATTAGATGTAAGCCCACACACTTTACCAAGTGTTCTCTCCAATATTTCCAGTACCCACTAGCACCATATTCTACTATTATTGACTATATTCCCTATGTTGTACTTGACATTCCTGTGACTATTTTTTAACTACCAATATGTACATTTTTAAATCCTCACTCGAGTATATGTTTTTATTCATTTTAGAGACAGAGGAAAGAGAGAGAGAGACATTGATCAGTTGCCTCCTATAGATGCCTTGACTGGGAATAACACCTGCAACCTTTTGGTTATATGGGATGATGCTCAACCCAACTGAGCCACCCAGCCAGGGTTGTGGATTATTTTTGATAGTCATAAGTAGAAGGGGGTGCTGCTGGCATCGAGAGCCCATGGATGCTGCTTAACATCCTACAGAGCAACTGATATCACTCCATAAGCAAATTATTATGTTAAGACTGCTGTAGTTGAAAATCATTTCTCCATATGTAATGGTACTTGCATTCTGTATTTACTGTTTTACTTTGTTTCCTTCTATGATGTGTGGTGTGTGTGTGTGTGTGTGTGTGTGTGTGTGTGTGTGTGTGTTCATTCTGTTTGGTGTTATCTGAGATTCTTGAACCTGTGGTTTGGTGTCTTTTATTAATTTTAGAAAATTCTTAGCCATTACATCTACACATACTTCCTCTGCCCTTACATCATTCTATTTTACTTCTGAGTTTTCAAACAGTTATTTAGACTATTTGATAGTCATACAGCTTAAATACTTGCCCTTGTTTCTGCACTTTTTTTCTCTACATGTAATTTTGAGTATTTTCTATTGATCTATCTGTATGTTCACTAATACTTTCCCTTGAGTGTGTTAAGGCTACTGCTGTGCCCATATTTATCGCTGGTGGGGTGTGTTTTTTCATTATTATTTCTAGCAAATTTAGTTTCCATGACTTAGTTGAAATTCCTTATTTATTCATACATGTTGATAATTTTCACACTAGTACCCATAGAATTATATTAGATAACATGTCTGATATCTCTAACATCTAAGTCATTTTCCAAATCTGAGTCTGCTAATGTCGTTGCTTCCCCGTAACCAGTCATTTTCTCCTGCTCATTCATGCTATGTCTATATTTTTTTAAATGCATATCATGTGAAGGTCAATAAAGACTGAAGTAAATAGCATTTTGCCTGAAAATTATTTCTATCTTTTGCTTAGCATCAAGTATAGTGCTTTAACCTAGGCTTCAGTTTTGTTAATAATATGATTACCTCTGTGTTCCACAAACTTCAAATTCATATATTTCTATCTTATTTGATGGTGGGAGTTGGTTTGCCAGAGAGTCTCAAAATGTAATCCATCCTAAGGTTTAGGTCTTCTCTTTGCATGTGGACCTCTCTCTAGATTCTTTCCCTTCTCCTAGCAATGAATTCTGTTACTGGGAACTCTATTCTTTTGTTAGTTGTTTACAAGTGAGCTCAACTATCTGATGGGTTTTCCATAACGTTTTTAAGCTCACAGAAAATCTAACTTTTTGCATTATAACATAGGAAGCAAATTTCTTTCTAATTTACTATCTTCTATGCTTCAGCCAAAAGTCTGATTACACTGGTTTAAACAAGATTCAACTAAATGTAATTGCAATATGCTTTTTTAGCTATCATTTGGAATAATACTAAAGACGTTTTAAAACTTCTCTGAATCTGAGAAAGTAAATTTTTCTAGTGACTACATATTAATTCCATTTTAAAATAAAAATATTACCAGGAATATAATTATATGTATTAAATTATTAAAATGAACATTGATAAAAAAGGCTCATGAAAATGTGTAATAAATTGTGCTTTTCAAGTAGTCTACCACAAATATATCCTCAAATATAGCAATATGATAATAGGAGTGCACAATAAATACTAGTTCAGACTCTGTTACAATTCAAACTATATTGGAAAGGACAACTTTTAGTTACAATTATTCTTACTGTTTCCACAGCCAGATCCTCCTACCACTGTCCATACCTATGAAAAAAATATGAAATGTACCTCAACACAATAAAGGCCATATATGACAAGCCTATAGCTAAGATCATTCTCAGTGATGAAAACTGAAAGCATTTTCTATAAAATCCAGAAAAAGACCTGAATCCACTCTAACCAATTCTATTGAACATAAGACTGGGAGTTCTAGCCAGGGCAAGGACAATAAATTTAAAGAAAAATGAATACATGCCAATCTAATACAACTCTGTAGAATAGTTAAAATTAAACATGACTCAAGGACAAAAAAATAATGTGAAATCTGATCATCCATGTATTTTAAATTAATCATGATGGAAATAAAAGCTATGGCATACACTGAAAATAATAGGTTTTTCTTTTTAAAGTTAAATTTGTGATGAATTTTTTATAAGTCAACTAAAACTTGAACAAATATATAGATTTCAAAAATTAACTCATTTAAGAGACACATGAGTAAAAAATTTAAATAACACTAATATAAGTCATGTTCTGCATGGCAGCTGTAAGAGGCGCCAAAGAAGATTCAAAATCTCAAATGACAGAATGGAATACGATGAAATGTTACATTTGTGTTTATTGAAAAGTGTAGTGCCTCTGTGGTTGAAATCTCAATCATCTTTATTTTGTCACTCACTAATTCTAATACATTGGTCAGAGCACTTAAACTATACATTTTCATTTCCTCAGAATAAAAGTTGATTTATACCTCTAACTTCACAAAATATAATCATCCTACACCAAGATAGAGAAAAATACATGAAGACATTTTAAACATGAGTTTTTCATAGATTCCAATCAAGAGTAATATAATATTTTTGCTATTTTTACATTATTGTTCCAGATAACTTAAAATTAAGTTAGTGACAATATACAAAGGAAGGTAGCTTATTTGGAAATATTTAAAACATTTTGGTTATCATTGTATATGTAAATATTTAGAAAATTTCGATATTATTTTAATTTATCATTGTAAGTTTAAAATTATATAACCATACCAAATTATTTCATGAACCCGTATAAGACTGTTGTCTGATTTTCATTTTACTCTCACAAATACAACCAGAATTTTTCCTCCCAATAAGTTTCTGAACAATTTTGGAATTTTATCCAAATATGAACAAAGAAAAAAAAGGAAAATATAAGGAATTCAAATAAAATTGATGATGAGATTTAAAAAGATGTACGAAGTTACAGAATTTTAAAAATTAGATACCTTTGTGTATGAGGGCATCTTTCAATAAATATGACTACTATTAGAGAAAAATGAATCCTCTCTAATATACACAATAAACTAGATTTTTTATTTCTTTGTTTAGATTGTCATTGAAATTGGCATTTAATTTAAAACAACATTCCAACCCAAGGAAAGCAATTAGCTCTCAATGCTTACAACAAATATTTAATGAAGACTGCCTAGAGAGTACGGATGAAAAGAACTGAGATGTGCTCTTGGTCAAGCTGCTATATACATTAATTATACATTTATGCTGATTGTCAGGTAATCAAAAGTAAGTATAAAGATAAGTGAACCAAAATGACTCATTCATAAAGATCTACTCCCTGGCTGTTCTCTGTACGACAGCACAGCAGCCCACCGATTCATCCCACCACCAGCCTCCCTTATGGGACCCTGAGTCCTGCTAAGAAAATATTCTCAGAGAAAATATTTTGGAGCCCACCACTTTTCTGAGAGCTTCTTTAACGTCTTTGTTCCTCACACTATAGATCAGGGGGTTCAGCATGGGAATCACTACTGTGTAGAACACTGTAGCCACCTTGTCAGTATCTGTACTATTGCCAGTACTGGGCCGGCAATAAGTGAAAAGGATTGTACCATGGAAGATAATGATGGCAGTGAGGTGGGAGGCACAGGTGGAAAAGGCTTTGTGTCTTCCCTCTGCAGAATGCATCCTGAGGATGGTGATGAGAATAAACAAGTAGGAGGTGAGGATTATCACAATTGTGATGATCTCATTGAAAGTGGCTACAATGTATAGGAACAGTTCATTCATAGAGACATCAGTGCATGCAAGAGATAAGAGAGGGGGCAAATCACAAAAGAAATGGTTAATCACATTTGATCTAAAGGATGGAATCTCAAGAGCTAAACACAAGTGAATCAGAGAACACACAGTTCCACCGAGGTAGCAGCAAGATACCAGCTCCACACAGAGATTCTTGGACATGGTGACCATGTACAGCAGTGGGTTACAGATGGCCACAAAGCGGTCATAGGCCATCACAGCCAACAGGAAGACTTCAGTTACCACACACGTGCAAAACAAGTAGAATTGCACAACACATCCCAGGAAGGAGATGGATTTGTCTTCGTTTACAATATTAGCTAGCATCTTTGGCACAATGATTGTGGAGTAACAGAAATCTACAAATGACAGGTGGCTGAGGAAAAAGTACATGGGAGTGTGAAGTCGAGAGCTGACCTGAATCAGTGCAATCATGCCCAGGTTTCCCAAAACTGTGACTCCATAGATCAGAAGGAACACCATGAAAAGGAAGACTCTCAGCTCAGGGACATCAGATAATCCAAGAAGAATGAACTCTGTCACGATGGTACAGTTTTCCTTGCCCATGTCCCCACTTCATTGGAGTTGGAGAAAAATATTAAGTTAGTCTCCATTATATGATCCCAAATTCAGTTCTGACTGTCTCCTAAAAAAAGACATGAGAATAAGTAGGATAGTTAATTTTTTCTGCAAATGAGACATTGCTCTTGTAAAGTTTAGAAAATGCCCAAAGATTGTAGCATATAAATGCATAGAGCTCACAGTTTCATTCACAGATCACACAAAAGCATTCACATCCATAGAGTCAGTGTGAGTCCTTATACTAGTCCTACACAATTTTGGGCCTGGACAGGAATCATTATAAGACATCCAATATTATTGAATTAGCCATCTTGTTTTATGAAATTTCAATCCCTTTTTCCTGCTGACATTTTAGTCAATACTGGAAAGATTGGGATTCCAGGAAATAATTTTTAAAAATTACTGTATTTTACTGTTTACCACTGAAATGCTGAGAAGTATGCTTAATTAAGATTGCTAAACCATAAGTTTTTTTAATCAATATGTTTTAGAAGGCAAAAGTAGCTTTTATGCATTTTTCTATGAAATTAGCATAGTGATATTGTTAATTAGATATTTAATGTCAGCCATTATTTAGTGAATTGGTACTCTTGGATTCAAACTTTCTGCAACTATGACTCTAAGCCTTATAATGACCTATTTGACAAATGAACTCACTGCTTTAAATCCATTTGAAGAACTAATCAAATATGTGAATACGAAGTTATTAACAAGAATATTTGCTGCCACACTGCAGCATTATTGATGATAGTAAAACTTAGAAATAAAGTGTCAAGTAGGATGGAAATGGTCAGAGTTATGGTACCTATATATTATGGAAAAGTACACAGCTATTAAAATTATATTTTTTAATAACTGTAATGACTTATAAAATGACTATGCTAAAATGTCAAGTTATAAAATAGTAAGCCATGTTGCACAGATATTATATGTGTATACATAATTTGAATTGTATATTTAAGCCTCACAACACACATCAAATGTAAATATTTTATTCCAATTATTTTTTTAAACACACAATATAGAAACTTGCCTGAATTCTTACAAAAGGTATTATGAGATTGGCTCAGGAAGAAGGGTGTGATTTTTTTAAATATATTTTTGTTGATTTCAGAGAGAAAAGGAGAGGGAGAGAGAGAGAAAATCATTGATCAGCTGCCTCCTGCAAGCCCCACAATGGGGATTGAGCTCACAACCTGGGCATATGTCCTGAAAGGGAATCGAACCATGACCTCCTAGTTCATAGGTTGATGCTCAACCACTGAGACACACCAGCTGAGCAGAAGGGTGTGATTTTTTTACTAAGGGATGGATACATTCAAGGCCTTTGACATATAGAAAATGCCAACAGAGGGTGAGGACACCCTCTTTATTCTCTCCCTCCTGACCTTTGGGCGATACATGCATTACTACAGAGGCACCAGGTAATTACTCCTGGAGGAAAAAGAATCTGAACTGAAACCCAACATAACCAAGTATTGTTCTCATTCTTCAAATGACTTCTAAGAAATAAAGTATATGTGCACTAAGAAATCCCAATTTAATAACAAATAATTATTCTGAT
Source organism: Plecotus auritus (assembly GCF_963455305.1). Classification (NCBI taxonomy): domain Eukaryota; kingdom Metazoa; phylum Chordata; class Mammalia; order Chiroptera; family Vespertilionidae; genus Plecotus; species Plecotus auritus. The sequence goes on from NC_137783.1 coordinate 136,963,777, forward strand.
GATATGGTTTTCTTTCTTCAGTGGCCAGTAAAAGTGAGTTGTCTTTTTCTGAGATCAAAGTAGTACATAATTTTGAAAAACCTGTGGAAAAATGCTTTCAAGTCTAAAGATGCTCTAAGACAAAGATCCGATGTGAAGACATTTTTCACCAAATATTCAACCACCAACTCCTGTATGATCATTTTTATTATAATTATACTTTTTTATTAGGCATCATCTAGGAATGTAGTATTCCACACAAATGATTTTTAAAAAGAAAAATCAGGCTGCTGGTTACATATAGAACTGGTTACATATACGTTCTTAATCAGCAGTGATTTGCATTCCCATGGGACATTTGTCAACGTCCGAAGACATTATTTGTTGTCACGATAGGGAGGGGTGCTATCGAGCAAATAGAGACTAGGGATGTGGCTAAATACCCTATGATATACACAACGGCCTCCCCTTTTTCCCCCAACACACACACCAACAACACATGCAAACATCAAAATATTATCTGGCCCAAAATATGGAGAGAAAATTCAAAGTGTTTTGCACATGGCCAAAATAATTCCTCCCCTTTGTGCTTTAGAGGGGGTTCAGCTGCCTGTGCCCTTCCGTAAGCAGTCCTCAGGCCCCTTGCTGCCACTCAGCCTCAGAGTGACCATCAGGAGGGTCTCCATGCAATTTTTACCAGGTTTCGTGGATGGTGTTAGTGAGAGAGAGTATGGGGATGAAAAGAGAGAAATCAAGCATTCTTCCCAATTTGTTTACACTCTCCCTTTTACACTAAAAGCTGTTACAAGATCTTTGGTTCTACAAATTAAATTGTTCCCATTTCTCACCGAGATTGTATCTCAATAGACAGAGAAAATATTTTCACAAAGGAATGCTCAAAATATGACATTTCTTGAGACAGTAATTAAGAAAGAGGTAAATGCAGGTTTTAAAAAATATGACTAATAATACTGCCCTCCTTTGCAATTCTTTCTTCTCTTACATGAGGCTATAATAAATTACCTCAAGGAGAAAATAGAAAGAAAAAGCTTCCAGATCCCAGAAAATAACATGTATATCCACTCCCAAAAAACTGAGTGTATATTCCAACCAACCAACCTGCATGGCAGACATTGCTTCGCCTGTTTCTGAAGGTGTTATGATGGGAAATATTATAGGCTTTATGGCGTATGTGTGTGTGTGTGTGTGTGTGTGTGTGTGTGTGTGTGTGTGTATCCCTGGGGCCCATGTTCCTTAAGCTTCCCTAAATAATTGTTGATCTCTGTGGGACACCAACAAGATATCAGGAAAACACCACCATCTTGGGACTCAAATCAGTAATGACTTCCATGAGATATTAACAGGGGGAAAACTATCCCAAGTTGGTTTATTTACTATAGTCCAATATGATGCCTTGAGAGCTCAGGGTGAATTTTAGGGTGTTGTATGCTTCATCCATGCATCGATCTGTGAAGAAGAGATCACGCTGATGTTATGAAATCTGTAAATAGGGCTTATAAACTTTACCTGTCTTATATTCAAAAGCTCCTTCCTTAAGAGCATAGGGTCTGAAATCACACCAGAGTTCTGCCAAATACCAGAAAGGGGTGGGAGCAATCAACCTTCTTATTGACCAATTTCTATATGCTAAGTACTGTTCTGAATATAACTATTAAGACAATTCATCTTCAAAACACTAAATCAAAAAGACATATACATCCATATGTTCATTGCAGCATTACTTGCAGTAGATAAGATATGGAAGCCACTTATGTGTCCATCAATAAATGTATACATAAATAAGTACTGCATGTATACAATGAAATATGACTCAACCATAAAAAAAATCTTGCCATCTGCAACAACATAGGTGGACCTAGAGGGATTTTGCTGAGCAAAATAAGTCAGACAGAGAAAGACAAATACCATATGACTTCACTTATATGTGGAATCTAAAGAGCAAAATAAATAAATAAAAACAGACTCACAGATATAGAGAACATTTTGATGATTGACAGATGAAAGGGGAACTGGGAAGTTGGTTGAAAAGGGTGAAGGGGCTGAGAAGTACAGATTAGTCACGGGAATGTAAAATACAGCATAGTACTTTATAATATTTTAATAATATTATAATATCATGTATGATGTCAGATGGGCACTAGATTTATCAGGGTCTTCACTTAGTAAGTTATATAAATGCTTAATCACTGGGTTGAACACCTGAAACTAATGTAATAGTATGTATCAACTATAACTGAAAAATAAACAAATTATGAAAAAGACATTTTATTTTTATAAAAATAAGTGAGACTAAGTATAGTTACACGCCTTTACAAATGAGGTGACTGAGGCAGACAGGTGTAACTTGCCCAAAGTCACATGTGGAATGACTGATAGGATGAGGACATATGCTGCTTTTTGGGTTTGTGCCACCCATATGACTGTGTGAGGAAGAGCTGAGCTACTGAATGGTGCTGGGATAACATACGCCCTACTCAACGCCAGAGGCCGCAAAATGGGATTGCCTCTGGTGGGTGGGTGGACTATACTCTGGTTTTTTGGAAATGGACATGCATGATACTTTCTGGGATTTGGAAGCTTGTTCTTTTTATTTTCTCCTGGGGGTAATTTATTATAGCCATGTGTAAAAGAAGGAAGAATTATATAAGAGGGCAGTAATATTAGAAATATTTTTTAAATCTGTATTTAGCCCTCTCTTAATTAGAGAGTGTCTTAAGAAATGTCATGTTTTGATATCATTTAGGGATACATTAACTAATTAAAATTAAAAATCCAAACACAAATTATTTCTCATAAAAAGAAATATTTCCAAAACAATTTTTAAATTTTTATTAATTATATTATAAACAAAGTTGCAGTGCACTTATGTTTTAATTAGTGGTATAATTATTATTGTGTCATTGCGAAGTTAACTTAATCCAGAAAGAAAAACTTTTGATATTCCCAAAGCATTATGATCAGAAGAAATAAAAAGCATTAATGTGATTAATATTATAATGTTCAATGGAAGGGAATAAAGTTGAATATGAGTTTAGAAGAAGAAAAGACACAAATCTGACTATTTCAGATGTTCTTATCCAGTTTAAATGAATTATTCTAGCAATGGCAATTATATTTTCACTGTTATTTAAATTTATGATGAAATATTTAAATGTAAAATTAAATTTTTGCTACATATGCCTTTTCAGAACTAACTGAAAACAAAAATGTGAAGATTACTAGTATAAATCATATTCTGTATAGAAGCAATAAAATCTACCATGAAGAATCTGAAATGTCACAACTTGAAAATGAATAAATATAAGATCATATGCCAGTGTTTAGTGAAAAATATGCTTGCCAGTGTTTCTGGGGTCTTAAATGATGGCTGTAATTCTATGTACGATTGCTTTTGCAACCTTGATCAGGTCATTGAAATAATTTGGGCCTGTTTCCTGAGAGTAAAAGCCAAATGGGTTGTATTATTCTACCACAAAATATGACCCTCCTTAGCCCATGCAGGAGGAAATAAATAACATTCTATATAAAAAGGGATTACCCTTTATTGATTCCATTTGAGGTTAATATAAATAATTTTCTAATTTGGAAGACAATTAAAAATTGTATAAGTTCCAGATGTGTAGAGAAAGATAACTTTGTAAACACCCAGAGAAAGAGAAATCAGTAGGAGAGGAAAGCATTCCCTGATTAGGCATCAGATACCTACAACAATATTTCTTACGTATTTTATCATTCTGTGTACACAATGGTTATTTAATTAACTATTTATAAAATAATGCATGGCAATGAAACATTTAACAATGATGATAAGTTCAAAATGATGCAAATATTCCAAATAACTTTATTGAGCCCATATAAAATTGTTCTCCAGTTTATTTTTCTTCTTTGCCTAAACAACTGGAAATTTATTTCATCCGTTACATTAATGATTAGAGAGAATGCAGGAGCGTGTACAAGTTATTCAAGCAAAAATGATGATGTTAACAACATCAGGTATTTTTAATTGGCCAGTTTGAACAGGTCTCAATGCTAACAACGCTCTGGTTTCCATTTTATCTCAAATAAGATTGTGTAGACAATTAGTTTTCAACACTTAGGGCACTTCCAAGCACATTTTTTAAAGATGGGAGTTCAGTTTGAGGATTCAGAGATTATGCTAATGTTCAGACAAAAATAGTAAAGGACTGATAATGTTTTTTATCTTTTCATAGGCAGAAAAATAGCTTGCAATACAGGTAGGGCAGGCTCTAAACATGCTTACTTCTTGTTTCTAAGATTTTCTGAGATCAAATCTACCATTTTTGAGTGGTTGGTAGAACTTATCATATCTTATTATACTGCCACACTGGAGCTCCTCTGAAAACACATTCAGGATATAGACCACGTAGTTTCAATTTCCCAGTCATGCCAAGTTACCTAGATATACAATACAACTCATGTAGATGCACACACACACACACACATTATGCAGTATTCTCTCAATTAAAAATCTGTTTGGTCATTGACTCAGTATTACATTCTGAACTCTTTATTTTGTTAGGCTTTTGTCTACTGAATAAAACTCCTACTTTATTGAAATGTGTCTCTTGAAACTGTCTATTCTCTATCCAAGGCCAAGTGCAAACAATACCTATTTTATGAAGGCATCTCTCCAAAGTCCCTACATAGATTTGAACTTTTCTTTCTCTCAAACCCTTTATGATACTTATTTTCTACCGTATACAATGGCCACTTTCTTCATTGCCCTACTGTCAACACTAGATGTTGCATTCCTTGAAAATGAAGACTGTGATATCTTAACTGCTATTTGTATTTTTATAAGAGAAATCCATCTGTTTATTGAAGGCCTAGTCTACTCCAGGCATGTTATATAAAAGAGGGATGAAATTAATGTTTATTGGGATTCTATAAGGTATTCCACATGCTATCTATACTATCTTTTAATCTTGACAATCAGATTAGGAGCCAGCTTATATATCTCAAATTTATAAATGAAAAATTAAAGTGAAAGACACTGATGATTTTTCTTCAGTAAGAGACAGACTTAAGTTTGGTCTCTGAATCAAAATCCATGTCCTTTCCACTGTACAACATTAGCTCTTCAACAATTTAAAAAACATCTCTTTAAAATAAACCTTTAAGGACATACTTTATTTGCATGTAGGTACAAACTCTACTAAAACAATATGCTCAACAAGAAAAGACTTTAGTGTCCATTAGCTTGCTGACTGTATCCTTGATATCTTTATTTCTCATACTGTAGATCAGGGGGTTCAACATGGGGATGACCACTGTGTAAAACACAGATGCCACTTTGACTGTGTGCCTGGAGTTTTGGGAGTTGGGCACACAGTAGAGGAAAAGGATGGTGCCGTGGAAGATGGTGATGGCCGTCAGGTGTGAGGCACAGGTGGAGAAGGCTTTGCGGCGACCCCCGGCTGAATGCATCTTGAGGATGGTGACAAGAATAAATACGTAGGACATGAGAATAATGAGTAGTGTGCTGATCTCATTAAAGGTGGCAAAAATAAAAAGCAGCAACTGGTTGACATAAGTATCAGAGCAAGAGAGGGAGAGCAGTGAGGAGAACTCACAGAAGAAGTGGTTGATTGTGTTGAACCCCTCAAATGATAGCTTGATAGCAGAACATGTGAGTATCAAGGAGCATGCTACTCCCCATGCATATGATCCGACCACGAGCAATACACAGAGTTTCTGGGACATGGCAACTGTGTAGAGCAGAGGGTTGCAGATGGCCACAAAGCGGTCATAAGCCATCACAGCCAATAAAAAGGATTCCGTTACCACAAAGGTACAAAAGAAAAAGAATTGTACTACACATCCTACAAATGAAATGGTTCTGTCTTCTATGACTAGGTTCACCAGGGTCTTGGGGGCAACGATGGAGGAATAGCAGAAATCCACAAATGAGAGGTGGCTGAGGAAAAAGTACATGGGGGTGTGCAGCTTGGGGTTAATTTTGATGATGACAATAATCCCAATATTCCCTACAACAGTGACACTGTAAATGGCCAGAAAAATCAAGAAGAGGGGGACCTGCAGTTGTGGGTAATCTGAGAAGCCCAAGAGAATGAACGTGGTCCCACTTTTATTTCTCCCCGACAGTATCATGGTTTCTGTTTCTCAGAATCTGAATGAGTCCTGAAAAGAAAAATATTAAACCAAGTGAGGGTATAAAAAGCTGGGTTAATATTCCTTATCAAACTGGTAAATGAAGCAAAAATATCTTTCAGAATTTTTCTATGGGTTTATTATGCAAAATATGCTGAATGTGTAATATTTTTAAGCATGATAACATTTTTTAAATTTTTCTGTACATAAAAAATACAATTATTGAATTAATTTTCTAAGTTCTCAATTGTACTGTTTAATGTTTAAAAATAGTATGAGATCAAGGGATTTATGGTATTTTAAATCAAATCCACCCATAACACTTTCAGCTCTCCTTTTTTAATGACATAAAAGATAAGCTTAACATTACTGATTTTGTCAACCCTGCAATCAGCAATAAAAATGAGAAATTTCTAAAATTATTGTTTGCTTCATACATTCACACTGTGACATTAAGAATGAATACTCCTAACACTTTAAATTTATGCCTTTATTGTTAATTTCATATAGCACTTTAATCTTTTCCTTTTTTAAAATATATTTTTATTGATGTCAGAGAGGAAGGGAAAGGGAGAGAGAGATAGAAACATCAATGATGAGGGAGAATCATTGATCAGCTGCCTTCTGCATGCCCCACACTGGGGATGGAGCCCACAACCTGGGCTTGAGCCCTGACCAGGAATCAAACCGTGGCTTCCTAGTTCATAGGTTGATGCTCAACCACTGAGCCACACCAGCCAGGCTAATCTCTTCCTTTTTTGATCCAGTAAGTCTGATATAAAATTAATCTTTACTTTTTTCAGAAAGCATTGTCCTCAATGCAGGGAGTCCTAGTTGTCAATACTTCCCCACTGCTTGAGAAATAATAAAATTAGGACAGATAATAGGTAATCTAGTCTGCTTTCTTATTCTTGAGGTGATAAAACAGAAACTGGAGAAACTTTGACTTTCCCAATGACATGCAAATTAGGACCAATTTAAATGGCTATGACTAAACCCTAATTTACAAACTCCCAGCAATATGTCCATATTTTATGCTGTACTCTGATCCATGTTCAAGGTCGATGCTAAGGTGTTCCCTTTATTAATAGACATATGTTATGACAAACTGCAGACATTATGTGTATGAGCAGTAGCCCAGTGATAGTGGAAATCTGAAAGCAGCAGCAATATGAACTGAGAAAGGGATTTAGGGTGTTGTTGTTTTTTTCTCCCAGGAATAATAACTATAAAGACTCTAACTTAGAGACTTCCCTTTCCTGGGTTCTCTCTCTCTCTCCCTCTCCATCCCCCCTTCCTTCAATACCTGTAAAATGTTCATTCTGTCACTATATCACCTGTAAAGGAGAATTAAAAACTGTACTAGAAAGTCATTTTATGAGACAAAATAGTAATACAGAATTACACAAGGCAAAAGTAGGTTTGTGTAGAAAATAATACAATACTTAATAAGTAATAATACAGGAATAAACTCTGACCCTAACCTATTTGGCTCAGTGGATAGAGCGTCGGCCTGCAGACTGAAGCGTCCCAGGTTCAATTCCAGTCAAGGGCATGTACCTTGGTTGCAGGCACATCCCCAGTAGGGGTGTGCAGGAGGCAGCTGATCAATGTTTCTCTCTCTTGATGTTTCTAACTCTCTATCCCTCTCCCTTCCTCTCTGTAAAAAATCAATAAAATATATTTTTTTAAAAAAAGAATAAACTCTGTATGCTTAAAAAATGTTATGCTTAAAAATATTACACACTCACAACTTTACAGGACAAAAGCCTACTTTTGCCTGACCCTATATTTCTCTAATTGCTGCCTAACATCTCTAAGATCCTCCCATACAGGAAAACCTCTATCTATTATTTCTAGGAAGGTTCTCTCAGGTCCCACAACCCATGAAATAGCTTCAGATGGCCCATCAGTGAAGGTATCAGATCATATGTGAAACTGAGACACTCCAGGGTCCTACCTGCTCATATTCTCATAAGTTTGAGTATTAAAGACAACCTCAAAAGACAATCCATCACAAAGCCAGACATTCTCACTATCACACTTTTTCTTAATACAATTCTTAATTTATCTAAGTCCATTAAGAATTAATGCTAAGGACACATATGTAATACCTTAATCAATAAAGAAAAAAAAGTAATGCTATATTTAATGTAATGTCCCAAAAGCTATTATTAAACTACTAGTAAATTTTTCTATATATTTGAATCCAGGAAATATAATAGCTGAAATATTCTTTCTTATAATTTTCCTCCATTTTGTTGTAATTTTTGCTCTCAAGGGCCAATGTGTCCTGCTTTACAATCTTAATTAAAGCTGGTATCTTTTAATTTTTTCACTAGTCTGTTTATTCTCTGCTTACTTCATTTTACTTAAATACTTGTGTGTCTACCTTGATTACTCCTCCAAGAAATTATAGAAGCAAGACAATGCACAGTTCCAAAATTCTCCAAGCTCTTCTTACCCCCACCCTAGGCATCCGCTGTTCATGGGGCTGCTACTGGGGAGCTCAGCTGAGGCAGGCCTTCTGATTGCAAAGCTCTGTAGGAGAATGGCACATCCTCTTCCTGCCATATTCAGTTATGTAACTTTTGCAGTGACTAAATATTTCTCAAGAACTGCATAGATCTAAAGGGTAAATGTCCCCCTCTCACATTGTTTTCTAAATACCATACATTGAAATTAATATCAATCTGTCTTTTGAATCTTAAAACAAACCTGCTGATGGCAAAGGTAGGACCTCTCCTGGTTGGAAGAAATACATATATTCTTATATCTATAATCACAACCTTTGGGATATGGGCCCTAGAGACTCTCCATTGTCTCATGTTCTTGAGGTCATGAAATAATTAAAATTAATCACTTTTCTCTGATGTTATTCTTATGTACTGGAAATATGGAGCAGCACGAAGGGCATTTCATATAAAAATTTATCTTTTAAAGTCACTTCCCCCAGCTCCCTGATCACTCCTATACCTTCCTATAGTTACCAAAATTACATAATTATAAAAGTCCTCATTATCGAATATTAACCAAGTGACTACTATATGCCAGGAATAACCCTCTTCCTCCATTCCACCCACTCTGTGTTGGAGAAGTGTGAAATGCATCAGTTAGGTCATCATGATTCATTGAGAGTTAAAGCAGAGACATTTACAAAGTTCAATATTCAATCAGAAAAATGATCTAGTCCCCTTCAGATCTCTTCTATTCTATTATCTTTTCCCTCCTCCATCTTCTCCAGCTAGTCAGACCTCCTTGCTACTTCTCAAAAACAAAACAAAACCAAAAAAAAAAAAAAAACACACATTCATTCCTTATGGCCTTTTTTACTATTATCATCCCAGATAATTTCTATAGTGCTTCAGGGAATGTTTTCCAAGTATTTGCTCAGATGCATGTTTGTTTCTTTGTTTTTTAACTTACCTTTATTGTTGAAAGTATTGCAGATGCCCCCCTTTTTTTCCATTGACCCCCTCCACCCTACACCTGCCCCTCCCAGGCCTTCACCACACTATTGTCTGTATCCATGGGCTATGCATATATGCATAAAAAGTTAATCAGTTAATCTCTCCCCACCCATCCACCCACCCCGATCTTCTTTCTGAGATTCACGTCTTTTCCATGCTTCTATGCCTCTGGATCTATTTTGTTCATCAGTTTTTGTGGGGTTTTTTTCATTAGATTCCACATATGAGTGAGATCATGTGATACTTATCTTTCTCTGACTGGCTTATTTTGCTTAGCATAATACCAGGTCTCTGCATTTGTCTCAAATTCATTTTTAGTGAAACCTTCAATTACCATGCTATTATACTTCTGGGTTACCCTACTTCCCAATTTAGCATTTAAAGTACTTATCATGGTTCAAATATATATTTAATGCTTATTTATTGAATTTATTATATATTGTTTATTCCCTCTTGCTAGAACAAAAGCTCCAGAAAAACAGGGATTTTTTTTATTGGCTTTTCTTTACTGATATAGTTCAAGCTCCTAGATCAGTGACTATCACAAAGTACCATGAATCTTTATTGAATGAAAAATACGACCTTCCATGGAACTGGGATAGAGGCAAAAATACTAGAACTATGAGGAATTTGAATGCAGAGAAGAGATAGTTCAGAAAGAATGTTTTTAGAAGGCATTATTAAAACTGGACAGTCAAAATAAAATAAAACAAGTGTCCACTCTATTGAATTTTCTATCTCTTGTCAGGTTTATTACAATAGAAATCTTAAATTTTTAAAATCAAATACAGCACGGTGAAATTGTCTACAAATGGGAAAGAACATCTCAAATATTATCCTTTAGATCATCTTAAAACCAAAGTTTTATCCTGTCCATTCATTCAGCAAACACTTTTGCATACCCACTAAATTCAAGACTATGCTATTGATTTAAGAATAATACAGATATAAATTATATTAAAACTTTCATCTCAAAGGATATATAATCTCTCTGTAGTAACAAGCAATACCATTGAAAATAGACTGGTTGAAGGATGTATATTCACTGATCAGAATTAACAAAGTGACTGTTTTGCTAACTTTTCTTTCTGGTGCAGGATCAGGAAAAGGAAGTTTGAGCACATAATGAGAATATGTAACTACTCATTCAATCATTCTTTTATTCATTCAAGAAACAAATATTTATTATAGACATATCCTGAGACAGATACTATCTTTGGTATCAGAGGAAAAAGAGAGAAAGAATATCCCTTTATCAACAAATTTATACTTAATGGAAAATACAAAAACAAATAAATATGTAATCATTTTCTGATAATAATTAATGCTGAAATATATATAATTGAAGGAATCATTTTTTTATATTTTCTTGGTGGTGTATTTATTTTTTTTATCTTTATTGTTAAAAGTATTACATATGTTTTCTCTTTTTCCCCATTGACCCCTTGTAGCCCACCCAGCCACCCACCCCAGGCCTTCACCACAATATTGTCCGTGTCCATGGGTTATGCATATATGCATACAAGTTCCTTGGTTGATCTCTTAGAGAGGTTAGGCAAGACCACAATGAGGTGCTATTTGAGCATAGACCATTATGAAGTTATTCAAGTAACTGGGGGAAGAGTGTTGAGTCTGTAGCAAAGAGTACAGCAAATACAACTCATTGTCAAATAGTCAGCTTTTTTATGTATCTCAATAATTCTGCAGTTTGTGTTGCTGTTCTATACTTTCTAAATCCCTTTATCAAAAATATAACATGGATATTTCAGGATGACATTATCTATGGCAGAAAGAAAAAGAAGGAAGCCAATCTGGGTGTATCAATGGGTGTCCTTTAAGATGTATTTATATAATTAAGTTGGTATTCCTTAGAATACTAACAAAATATAGAATAATACTAGTAGAATGTTATTGCAGTATTCTTTAATTTTAAAAGTAACTATGAAATAATTTCAGGTCTTCAGAAATTATCTGGGATGATAGAACCAAAAGCTTTATCAGTGTAATTTTAAACCTTTTATGTGATATAGGTGGTGCTTTTTGTCAATTTAATATTTTTCTATTGTTTTTGCCAAGAAATTTTGTATATTTATGGAATCTAAATTTTAAAGCTGTAGTTAGAGCTCTTAAGGCATGTGAAATAAAGACAATATCTAATTTTATCTTTTTCTCACATGGCTATATGTTTGTTCCAATATGACACTGTTTTAATAATAAATGTCTATAATTCATTTTAAATTCTATAGGGATAGCCTTACTGCTATAATTTGCTCTGATTTTTAAGGTATTTGTTACTGGATATTTGTGCTTGTTTAGCCATTCATAAAAACATTAGAACAGAAATTTTGAAATATGATTTCTTAATATTTCCTGATAAAATGTATATTACATTCACTCTGATACATATGAACTAGACTAGATAATGCTTAAGACATTCCCAGACCTGATAATACTGGGCATGCAGCCTTTTGAGAAATAATATCCAAGCACAGCTAGAAGTATTAAAGTGACTCCAGGAATTGCCATTCCAAATGACAAAATTAATTTTCATGACCTCTCACACCAATAGCCTCAGAGGTATTATAGTGAAAAGGGCACTAGTTTTGGAGTAAACAGTAAGTTCCTGTCTTAAATCAACCATTTTAGTCATTTCTAGACTAGTTTCTTGATCTTCTGTGTCATCATCCACACAACAGGTGTAAGCATCCTTGCCCAATGTACTTCTCAACACAAGCTGTCCATTCATAGAATTCGCAGGAAGGAAGGTGTCAGAAAAGGCTTATTACCCCTTTTATCAAAAAGCATATCCATCTGTATCTCCCAACAAAGACACAATGCTTTAGTGACACACAACACAAATACATTTAAAGGCAAGTTACCCATGGTCACTTGCAGTAACAAAGCAAAAAGGCCTTTTCTAAGGTGAGTAAAGATGATTCTCTCAGCTTTGTAGTATTGTTATGTGTGGTTGTTGTGTGTTTTTTTTTATAGAATTTGAAGAAATAAATGTTTTGCAGATCAAAATCCTATGGAATCCATCCCAAAATTAACTTTTCTGGCATCATCAAGGGATCTGAGCTAACCAATCCACAATATATTAACATCACAGCCACCTATAAAAACCTCACGCAAATATATGCTATCTAAGACATGTTATAAGCTCCTATTGTTCATTGGGATTGAAAACACCTTTTGAGGTTGGTTCAGTGGGATGGAACTTTTGTGTCTATGAATTTCCAGAAGGCACCCTTCACGTCTTTATTCCTCAGGCTGTAGATCAGAGGGTTCAGCATGGGGTTGACCACTGTGTAAAAGACGGAGGCCACTTTGACCGTTTGCCGAGAGTTTTTGGAGTTGGGCACACAGTAGAGGGAAAGGATGGTCCCATGGAAGATGGTGATGGCCGTCAGGTGGGAGGCACAGGTAGAGAAGGCTTTGCGACGCCCGCTGGCAGAACGGATTTTCAGTACAGTCACAAAAATAAAAGCATATGAAGCGAGGATAATCAGTAGTGTGCTCACCTCATTGAAGGTAGCAAAACCAAAGAGCAGCAGGTGGGGAATGTGTGTATCAGACCTCGAGACGGCAATGAGAGCAGTATATTCACAGAAAAAGTGGTTAATTACATTATATCCAAAAAAATTAAGTTGGAGAGCATAGCAAAGGAGTACCAAGGGGCCAAACATACCCCAGAGATATGACCCAGCCACCAGCAAGGCACAGAGCCTTAGTGACATGGCCACTGTATAGAGCAGAGGATTGCAGATGGCCACAAAGCGGTCATAGGCCATCACCGCCAACAAGAAGGACTCAGTCACCACAGCAGTGCAGGATAGGAAGTACTGCAACATGCAGCTAGCATAGAAGATACTTTTATCAGCCATGACCAAGTTCTCAAGCAGCTTGGGAGTAACGATGGAAGAGTAACAAAAATCAACAAAAGAAAGGTGACTAAGGAAAAAGTACATAGGGGTGTGAAATTTGGGGTTAATCTTGATGATTATTATCATTCCAAGGTTGCCTACCACAGTGATGATGTACACGATCAGAAACACGAGGAAGAGGGGGATCTGAAGCTCTGGGTAATCTGTGAAACCCAAGAGGACAAAGATTGTCTCCACACTCCTATTTCTAGCAGCCATCACTGCAGCAGTACATTTGAAGAGAGGGGTGGGGGAAGAGAGTTGTTCCTGTCAAAGAAATTTATGGCAGTAGGCAACAGACATATCATGAATTTCTACAGTAGACCAAAGAAAATGATAAAAAAGCAGTTTGGATCCTACTTTATTCCATACAGAACATGTCTCATGCAGATTATTGCTACAGGTATAACAAACCAAGCTGAGTCTCTAAAACTTCTTTGCACTTCCATTGCAATTTGTGTTTCCATAAGAAATGCTTATCCAATTGCAGTGTGTACATCCACACTAGCTAGTAGCATAATATGCACACAGCTGATAAAAATTTTTGCACATAAATGTATGGTGAGTCTGTGGGAAAATGGTGAAATGCTTGCCTCAAAAAAGAACATATAATGCTACTGTATTCTGCCTGTCCACATAAATCAACTAAAATCTTCAAGAGAATATATTTCTATTCTAAGGATAAAGTAAATATTAGAGAAATCTAGGAAAAAATAATATCAATCCCAACTTAGCATCTTTTGTTTAGAAAAGGCTACTTCTTTCATTGAATACCTTAGCTACTGAGGGGTTGAGGTGAACAATGGCTCCTTTGACCTCTGAGTATAATATACACTTTATTAGGGTTTATAGCCTAAGAGTTAGCTTCTACTACAGCCCAGACATTGTATAGATACATCTCTTAAGGGTCTCAAGATTTGTCATGTAGAGTTCTCTCAGAACTAATGAATACTCTTTCTTGTGAAAATTTATATACCAATAGAAAGTGCATATAAGGAGGATATGAGTATATATGTAGAACGTTTACTCTGTTCTTTGTGAAAAGGTTGTCAATGGACTTAAAGCCAAATATTTCCACGAGTGTTAACTTCTTTCTTTAATGTAATTAGACTCAGAATTGGATAGCATTTCAGTGACTATTAAAAAAAAAACCAAACCTATCATCACATTCAGAAAATATGTTCACTGTTTCATAGAAATCTGAATAAACTTACCTGCTACAGAGGAACAGGCCACCACCCTGTTCTCATAAGCTGAGTGTAATGGAGGCATCAAGGCCCTTATATCTAACTTGTAGCCCTGGGGACTCAAACCCTGGAGAATCCCTAGCAACTTATTTCTCACAAGCATCAAAACAGGTAATTAAGGCAAATGCCAAGTCCCTTGTGCCATTTTTAATGACTAGAATTTCTTTGAAATTACATAGAAAAATTGCTGCTTGAAATGGACTACCAGCCTTTGTTTGAACACAACCAAATGCCCTCTAGAATTAATAAAACTAAGGTAAAGCCGTATTTCTAAAATTCTGCCTCCTCTACACCAAAATTCAGGAGGCCTCTTTTGATTTGGTGGATAATATACACCCATTTTAGGCAAGTTACTCCAACCCATTTATAAAGTTACTCAAAATATCATCTATTTTTTGTGAATCCCAAAACAAGAGAAACGCCAAGTCCAGTCTGCCATGCCAGCTTCTGTGTTATTTCGGACCAATGACCTGATTATATGATTGTCCTTGAAGTGTATTCACAGATAAGGATTGTGCAGAACTTTGGTTAAGCACCTATAGTGAATTCAGGGGTCTTCAAACTATGGTCCGCGGGCCACATGCGGCCCACCGGGTGCCGCTGCCTGTCCTGCTTAGCTGCTGACTCGACCCGGGCCCGCAGTGCGCATAGGAATTTGTTCATAGTTTGTTTTTTTTAACTATAGTCTGGCCCTCCAACGGTCTGAGGGACAGTGAACTGGCCCCCTGTTTAAAAAGTTTAAGGACCCCTGGATTAGACCATTAGAATTTTAAAACAAAGCAGTAACTTCCATAGCAAATAACTATTCACCTTTTGAGAAACAGCTTCTGACTTTTTAGTGGACCCTAATAGGGATTAAATGAGTGACCATAGGTTACCAAGTTACTATGCAACCTATACTTCCTCAGCTGGGTGTTGTCTATCCCACCAACCCATAACATTAGGCATACACAGCAGTCGATAGCATTCCTGATCCTGAAGACACAAGTAATTTACATAGTAAGTGGTTCAGGTGCCCATGATCCATACTATTGTTGCTTTGTCCTTCAAAGATTGAACTTATAATGTATCCTCATGAGGAATTTTTTTATGACAACCTGAATATGGAAGAAAGCATTGGGGCCTTATTTTTAGATGATTCTACAAAAATGTACAGCTGTAACACTACAGACCTATCCTAGGGTGTCCCTGAAAGACCATGGTGAAGAACAACTCACCTAGTATTCAGTAATTCAAACAGTGTGCCTGGAATATTAGAATAGCCTTTCAAACCTCAGTTATGGGACAAGCTCTGTTGGCAATACTTTAGAGGGATGGAGTAAAGGCCTCCGGAATGTTTATATGCTCTAAATCTGCAACCAGTACACAACTGCTATTTTTCCAGTAATTTATGGGACCCAGAATTTATGGGTGAGGGGTGGAAATGGGAGTGGCTCTTCTACCTGTTAATCCATAATGATCCACAAGCTAGATCTCTGCTTCCCATAAGGGGAACCATGAGCTGTAATAGTTTAGAGGAGCAATACTTCCACTAGGGAGCACAGGGATTGGTTCAGCAAGCTGGAATTGTGACTTGTTTTAGCAAGAAAATGTGTTGGGAGTGAGGTTAAATAGATTCTGGAGCAGAGGCACCAAGATGCCTCATAGCTTCTACTTCCAGTCTCTCCAAACACTATTCAGAGGTTGCTGCATAAGGCAGCCAGGGTATCCTACTAGCGGATGAGAGACTTCATGGGAGAATACTGAGACACCCAGCCAACAGCCAGCACCATGTCACCTAACAAAACGGTGACATCATTTTGGAAGATTAGACCCAGAAGAGCCCCCAAATGATTGCAGCCTTGTAATGAGGCCAGGTGTAGCACTAAGCCAGAAGGATGGAGTACAGCTTCTGGGACATGGCAACTGTGTAAGGCAGAGACTTCCAGCAGCCAGGAAGTGGTTATAAACCAGCACTGCTAAGAATGATTTTTTTCCTTTTTCTTTTTTTTCTTTGAATTGCATGTGGTTTAGGAGGTAAGAGCAAACAGAAGAATGCATCTTTTGTGCACTATATATCCCCTTAAATAAGTCTGGATATTATGATAAAGTTACGTGGAAACCCTGGTTTAAAACTGAAGAAAATTAAAAACAAAATGTGTTTACTTTATGTTTTACAATTGCCTACTTGCTCACACATACAAGACGAGGTTTTGTGATATATCTTTATAGTATAAAGTGAAGTCAGAAAATTTTATTCAAAATCAACACACCGGGTTAAGGCCAGCAGATGAATAATCAATGTAGAGGACATTTCAATCAAAACAGTTGCAATAACTGTACTTGCCTGGCTGATATGCCATGCAGGTAAAATGTGTAATTAATTAAAAGTTAACCTTTAAAAACAAATCAAAATTATGCAAACTATTTCTGAAACATATTGTGATATCCTCTGTGTTAACAAATAGAATTACAAAATCAAGTTTAACACATCAGATTGCAAGATTAATAACTACCAGATTTCTTATTTTTGGTAATCCTTCTAGAAATTTCTATAAAATCAACATTTTTACTTGATATTCAGAGTCATCATGTTTAATATCACTTCCTACACTATAATAAAAGTACATGAGGCCCTGCAGAGAGCCCCAAGAAGTTGACCAGATCTGAGAGATTGTGTCTCTAGGTTCTCATTGCTAGTCTTCTATATTCACACTCCTAGCTACAACATTTCAGAACTTCTTTATAACCTCAACATTCCCATTGCTTAAATGGAATTAAAGAATGATTTAAAAAATAATTCGCCATGCCAACTTAAGAGTCAAGAAATTTGGATTTTATGGTCTCATATTTACTGTTAAGTAAATTTCTTAGAGTTGCTACAGTAAATTGCCCCAAAGTTGGTTGTGTAAAACAATGGAAATTTGTTTTCTCATAGTTCTGGAGACCAGAAGCCTGAAATCAAGGTGCCGGCAGGGTATGCACCCTTTGAAGATGCTAGGAGAGAATCCTTTGCATTCAGGTGGTTCCTGGAGTGCCTTGGCTGGTAGCAACAAAATGCCAATCTCTGCTTCCATCTTCACTAAGCCTTCTTCCTTGTGTGTCTCCTTGGGTTCTTTTCTCAATAAGAACATGCTCATTTGGATTTGGGGCCCACCCTATTCCAGTATAATCTCATCTCAATCTTTACCTTAATTACATCTTCAAAGAGCCTATTCTCAAATAGTGTCACATTCTGAGTTTCTGGATGGACATGGATATTTGGGGGGGACATTATTCAACCTACAACACTTACGTCACTTCACTTACAATTCACACTGAAATGAATAGAAATCAAATTATCGCCCTAACTGGTTTTGCTCAGTGGATAGAGCGTCAGCCTGCGGACTGAAAGGTCCCAGGTTCAATTCCAGTCAAGGGCATGTACCTTGGCTGGGGCACATCCCCAGTAGGAGGTGTGCAGTAGGTGGCTGATCAATGTTTCTCTCTCATCGATGTTTCTGACTCTCTGTCTCTCTCCCTTCCTTTCTGTAAAAAATCAATAAAATATATTTTTTTAAAAATTATCACATAGTGGTTATTGCAAGAGATTTAAAATTCTGGTGAATTGACTAAGTAATTTAAATCATCATCTCTACTAGAAGCACTAAACAATTCTCAATACAGTAAATCAAATTTCTTGGAAATATAAATCTTCAACAAAATTTTATCGAGTGATGAATTAACTTCCTGACACTCTCATTTACAACTTTGTTTCTGAGACTGTATATCAGAGGGTTCAGCATGGGAATTACCACTGTATAAAATACAGAACCTACTTTGATTATGAGCCTTGAGTTTTTGGAGTTGGGTACACAATAAAGGAACAGGAAAGTCCCGTGGAAAATGGTGATAGTAGTGAGATGAGAGGCGCAAGTGGAGAAGGCTTTTTTGCGTCCACTAGCTAAAGGCATTTTTATGACAGTGACAACGATGAAAACATAAGTAGTGAGAATGATTACCAGGCTGATCACCTCATTTAATATGGCTATGGCAAAGCAAAGCACTTGGCTGATGTAGGGATCAGAGCAGGAGACAGAAACAATGGCAGAGTGCTCACAGAAAAAATTATTTATGATGTTAGACCCACAGAAGGATAATGCCTGGAGAAAATAGGTGAGTGGCAGAGAAAATACTATTCCTAGGATGTAGGGGCCAGCTACTAGTGATGTACAGAGCTTTTGGGACATGACTACCGTGTAGTGCAGAGGGCTACACACTGCCACAAATCGGTCATAGGCCATCACTGCCAACATGAATGTTTCTGCCACCGCAAATAAACAAGCCAAGAAGAATTGCATGATGCATTCTGGGAAAGAGATGGTTCTCTCTTCCACAACCAAGTTCTCCAGCAGCTTGGGTGTAATTGTAGTGGAATAACAGAAATCTACAAAGGACAAGTGGCTGAGAAAAAAGTACATGGGGGTGTGGAGTTGGGGACTGGTCCTGATGATCATGATCATGCCCAGGTTTCCCAGCACCGTGACCATGTAGATGATCAGGAATACCAGGAACAGGGGCACCTGGAGACCCGGAAAATCTGAGAAGCCCAAGAGAGTGAATGTGGCTCCAGCACTCCGATTTCCTTCAGTTAACAACATGGTTGTTGCTGGAGAACATCTGAAATAATGATAAAAATAACAACAATGACAATAATGACAATACATTTATATAATAGTTACCATTTGGCAGGCATTGTGCTAAAACATTAAGCTATATTAACTTCTTTTTTATCTTTATTGTCGAAAGTATTACAGATGTTCCCTCTTTTCCCCCATTATTATGCTGAGCAAAATAAGCCAGTCAGAGAAAGATAAATATCACATGATCTCACTTCTATGTGGAATCTAAAGAACAAAATAAGCTATATTAACTTTCATCTCCAAACAGCATTGGAGGTGATAATGGTTCTCTATGAAGAGATGGTTCTGTCTCCCACAGACCACGAGTTGAACCATAATGTTCAACCTGAGGAACACAAGAAAGGTAGCATTGGTGAGTCACCACAAGAATTTTCAAGCTTTGAAAAAATAATGGATATTGAAGGAATATAATCCTGTATATCTTCCAGCTATCGATTAATCCATCCTGAAGCTATAATAATTGCCTTAGTGCTCTACAAACAATGTGGCAACCTGATAAAATAATGAAGTTACAGCTTTGACATGTTGTTCCCTCACACATCTGTTTTCTTTCCTACATTAAGTGTTTTTCTCACTTACTGTCATTGATGCTGTCCACATATTAATCTAGATTCCTTATTAAATTTTAAATGTTTATTATTTTTTATTTCATAATTTTATTAGGCATATTAAAGCATTAAATGCTCATAGGACATCTGAATTGGAGAGCAATTTAAAATGTATTTTGCTCAAGCCTTTCATATTCTCTAGAGGAAGCTAGAGAATGTGGTAATAGTTACCAATGGTTACATAATCACCCTCAAAATTTTCTGCCACTCTAAGTATTGTAGACAGGTTTTGATTAAAGTTACATATGTCATTATCTTGTTTGGAGTCATGCAGTCTTTGTTATATTTGCATGTGTGATTTTGAGAAAGCAAAAGCATCTTGTATTCACAGCAGTTCATAACTGCAGAAATATCCTTACTCGTTTCACGATTTTTTTTTCTTTTGCGGTTTATTTTGGGTTCCCTTCCTTTGCAACTAGACTCATGATAAATCACACATTATCTCATTTAATCCTGCAACAAGTTTTTGTTTGTTTGTTTTCTTTTTAAATATATTTTTGTTGTTGATAGTATTACAGATATCCCCCATTCACCCCCCCTCCATTTACCATTAGCCAATAGCATGCACATGTCTGAAATGTTCAGATTAACGTAAGACAATTAGTATGAATCTCATAAACAAAGATGATGTTTTAGTTTTACAATCAGGTCAAGGTAGAAAGAAACTATTATACCCTTCATAGCTAAATGCCCCTTGTGGCATTCCAAAACATGTATTTCCTACATGAGGAAAAGGGAATCAGCAGGCACGAAGAGCTAATGACAGGTCAGCATAATTTAAAAAGCATGACTTTGAAAATGTATATTTAAATTCAGTTTCAGGCTTTGTCATTTACTGTGTGATCTTCCGTGAATTACTTGAATTGTCCACACCTCAATTTCTTTATCAATAATATTGACATGGTCATAGATATTTCATAGGTGTGTAAAAATTAAATTAGGAAATGATATTAATATACTGAGCACAAAATCTGGTAATCATGGAATCCAGAAGCTGTAGGTTTCTCTATCCTCACCCCTTTTTATCCTTAGTGCTATGGCTAATTGGTATTATTTTCAAACTCTGACATTTTTTTAATCTAAGGAACAGATCAAGGATGAAAGTGGGCAGCAATGAATATCTAGGTACAATTTGGAATGTCAAAGTCTAGCTCAGCTCTTTCCTGGATCACCCCTTGGCCCTATTTGTCTTAATTCACCAATTACTCTGCTTCAACAAGTTGTCTCTGTTTTCCCCTTTGCTTTCATGTTATTATCTGACTCTATCTTGTCCTCTGTTTTCAACCGCAGGTTGGTGCCTTTGGGAGGCTTAGCAAACTGCCATCATTACTCGGGTGAATTATGGTAGCGGGGTACCAGCCAGCTTCCCTGCTGCCACACTGCTCTATGAGAGCATCAAGCATCAATTTCTTCTTCCCTTGATTACAGTGATTATCATCATAACAGGCTTTGCTCTGAAAACTTTGATTTCTTCCTAGTAGCTAATTTATCAAATCTAAATTTCTCTGCTCAGTTTTACCTAAAGCCTTATCCCAGCTCTCCCCCAGTAGTCAACCTTCTTTATTCATCCCAAATAAATGAGAGGTAACACAAGACAGATCACGGAGCCTGAAACCAACTCACCTGAAGATTCTGTTTTTTTGCTATTAATAGTCTCCAAGGAAGTTCCCACTCAGAATTCAAAATTATTTAAAATATAAAGAAGTTGGTAAATATGGAAGAAGTTTACAATAAATTTTAATTGTTGCAATGGCAACATTTTCCTTTCTTAATGTCCAGGAAAACAGAGAGAGAGAGAAATTGAAATTTATTTGGAAGCTGAATCTGACTCCCAGGACTTATGTAGGGCTTATGTATACTTCCATGACCTTAGGGATTTTGACCCTAGAGAATCTTTAATGAACTATTTCTTTTTATATCACAAACTCACAAATTAGATTGAATGCTCTCCTATATGTCTTTTTTATAAGAATGCAATTTCTTCTAAATCACTGGAGATGATGCTCCATCAAGCCTACCTTATAAATTTCTTTTAAAAATGTAATTATATAAAATATACAAATTGATGTAGAAAATGTGGTCACTAAAGTAAACTGCAAATGGGAAAATAAATAAGCTAAAATGCAACTACTTAGAGATCATTGCTGTTAACATTTCCTGTATGATTTTTCTATCTTTTCTATGCATAATGTGTGTGTGTGTGTAAATAATATAACTTTTATTATGCCTTTTTCATTTCACATAAAATAATCATTATTGTTCTTGGAAACATTGATTTATTTTTTTTGAAACTAATGTGTTATCTTCCATATATGAGCAATCTACCCTTTCAAGCTTATATTAACCTAATTGAATAATATAATCTCTTTGTGTCTATACCATCTTTAAAATGAAAAATATATTTTAGAAGCATGTTTAGCTCTCTAAAGCCACTGGGTACCAACCAATCCATTGGTCTCACTATGCCCAAATACCACCCAATTAGACTCATGTAAATTTTCCCTGGGCCTTTAACAACCAACTCACCATTGCCACACTCTCTACCAGGAACCCCTAACACAACAGAAGCTATTTTCTTGCTTTATTTTTATTGTTGACACTATTACAAACATCCCCATCCCCCCTTTGCCCACCTCCACCCAGCCCTCACTCCCCCTTCTCTCTGGCCATTACCACGTTATTGTCTGTGTCTATGGGTTATGCGTATATGTTCTTCGGCTAATCTCATCACCTTCTTTCATCAAGCCCCCTCCTCCACCTGATTCCTCTCTCCTCTGAGATCAACAGAGGCTATTTATCATGGGGAATAGAATTATTTGTTGTAATGGCATGGCCTTGCTCCAGAATCCTAGTGGGTCTGCATTGTTACTCCCCCCATAGGATTGGCTTGAGTTCCACACTGCATCTGTTCCTCATCACTGACACCTCTACACCTGGACCAGCTCTGGACCCAATTTCTGCACCAGAGTGACTCAAAGCTAGCAACTTTCTGTGTTACCTGGTATATGAGTTTTCTATGCTACCTGACAAATTACCATCTACTCAGTGGCTTAAACTAATACACATATTTTATATCACACTTTCTGTAGGGCAGCAGTCTGGGCACCACTTGGCTGGGCTTTCTGACTCCATAGAGAGTCATTAGGGTACAAATTAGGTGTCAGCCATAGCTGTAGTCTCATAAGAAGATTAGCTAGAGAAAGCAGAACACTATTTTATTTAATTCTGTTTACCAGGCAGCAGAGGAGGGTGTGCACAGCCTATATGGGGCAGGGGTGTACTTCACAAGCTCAGCTTGGGTGATAAGGGAGACTGTGCTACTGGATCCTAAAAACTACTACATTAGGCTGCTCTACCAAGCCTGGGAGGGATAGAAGCTCTACCTAATACATAAAAACACAGAGAGGCTGCCAAAGTGAGGAGACAAAGAAACATGTCTCAAATGAAAGAAGAGAACAAAACTCCAGAAAAAATAACTAAATGAAATTGAGACATGCAATCTTCTAATTGCAGAATTCAAAACACTGGTTATAAGGATGCTCAATGAACTTAGTGAGAACCTCAACAGTATAAAAAAAAAAGAACCAGCCAGAAATGAAGGATACACTAACTGAAATAAATGACAATTTACAGGGAATCAACAGTAGAATAGATGGAGTCAAGAACCAAATCAGTGATTTTGAATATAAGGAAGCAAAAAACACCCAATCAGAACAGGAAAAAGAAAAAAATGAGGCTAGGGTAAAAAGCATCTAGGATAATATGAAGTGTACCAACATTTGCATCATGAGAATGCCAGAAGGAGAATAAAGAGAGCAAGAAATTTTAAACATATTTGAAAAAAATAATGACAGTAAACTTCCCTAACCTGGTGAAGAAAATAGACATACAAGTCCAGGAAACACAGAGAGTCTCAATCAAGATGAACTCAAAGAGGCCCACACCAAGCCAAGACACATCATAATTAAAATGCATAGGTTAAAGACAAACAGAGAATCTTAAAAGCAGCAAGAGAAAAGCAGTTAATAATCTACAAAGTTAATGTCAAAGCTGTAATTTCTACAAAGAATTTAGATTTGATAAATTAGCTCCATAAGACTGTCAGCTGATTCATCATCAGAAACTTTGCAGGCCAGAAGGGATTGGCAAGAAATATTAAAAGTGATAAAATCAAATACCTACAACCAAGATTACCATACCCAGCAAAGCTACCATTTAGAATCAGGACTGAAAAGAGCATCCCAGACAAGAAAATGCTAAAAGAGTTCAACACCAAACCGGTGTTATATGATATGTTAAAGGGTGTTCTTTAAGAGGAAGAAGAAAAATATATATCAAAAATATGAACAATAAAATGGCAACAAATACATATATATCAATAATTGAATCTAAAAAAATAAACAAACAAGCAGAACAGAAACAGACTCATAGATATAGAGAACATTTTGGTGGTGGCCAGATGAGAGGGAGGTTGAGGAGATGGGTGAAAAGGTGAAGGGATGAAAAAGTACAAATTAGTTGTTACAGACTAGTCATGGGGATGTAAAGTACATCATAGGGAATATACTCAATAATATTCTAAGAACTATGCATTGTGTCAGATGAGTGCAAGATTTATCAGGATGATCACTTAGTAAGGTATATATATAATGTTTAATCAGTGGGTTGTATATCAAAAGCTAAAATAATCATGTCAATTGTATTTTAAAAATAAAAATGATTTTAAAACAAATAAAATAAAATATTGACACATTAATCAAATCAAGTAATAGGAAATTCTATTATATGACATTTAAATTTGTTTTCTCAGAAAAAATATTGGTTTGATATTAGAAAATTCAAAAAATGTAAGTTGTCAAATTAAAATGTTCAAGAGTTAAAATGAAGAAAAAGTAGCTTAGTTTAACACTCACAAAAAAAAATACAAATAAAAAACATAACTTTGCTAATCTGGGGAAAAGGGTTCCACAAAGACACAGCAAACAACATTTTAAATATAACATATTCAATGCTTTTCTTGTGACATCAGGAAGTCAAGGATGCACAGTTTTACTATTTGTTCAACATTACATTGAAGTTCCTAGCACTGAAGTTGACCAAAGCAAAAAGAAAACATAAAAGAAATAATATTGGAAACAAAAAAATACAGATTTAATCAGAGATTATATAATGTGCATTTTGAACATCCAAAATAATCTATAAATAAATTATAAAATTACTACATTGTAGGCTATGATGCTCACATCACCTCGAAAATCCCACACTTCACATGGCTTAAATTGAACTGAAATTTGACCTGGACAATCACTTCGTCATGTATACTATCACAGAAAACTTTATACTCCAATTTTTTAATCAAAAACTTAGTTTAAGTAGTCAGAGCTTTCATCCCTAATATAATTTGTCATTTTAAAGTTGTTTTACTAAATATTAGGGTGAACAGATATTGGACTATCGATTGCAAGCTTACCATAGATTCATGTACTGATTTACTAATGAATAACTCTTACCAATACTCTCAAAAAAGAAATAACTAATATTCTAGCTTTACATTTATCACAGGACAATTTAGTGTTGAATAACTTCTTGACTGTCTCCTTCACATCTCTGTTCCTGAGGCTGTAGATCAGTGGATTCAGCATGGGGATGACCACTGTGTAAAAGACAGAGGCCACCTTGACCATGAGCCATGAGTTTTTGGAGTTAGGAACACAGTAGAGAAAAAGAATGGTCCCATGGAAGATGGTAATGGCAGTCAGGTGGGAGGCACATGTGGAGAAGGCTTTGTGGTGCCCCCCCGGTTGAAGGCATCTTCATGACTGTGATAAAAATGAAAACATATGAAGTAAGAATGATCATCGGGCTGCTTATTTCATTGAATGTGGCAGAAACTAAAATGATCTTCTGGCTAATGTAGGGGTCAGAACAAGACACAGAGACGATGGCAGCATGCTCACAGACAAAGTTATTTATGAAGTTAGTCCCACAAAAGGTTAAGGTTAACAAAAAGTATGTGAACATTAAGGAACAAGCTATACCCCAAGAATATGATGCACCCACTAAGAGGGAGCAAAGCTTCTGAGACATGACTACTGTGTAGAGCAGAGGGTTACACACTGCCACAAATTGGTCATAGGCCATCAACTGCCAACATGAATGTTTTTGTCACCACAAATATGCAGGCAAAGAAGAACTGCGTGATGCATCCTGTGAAGGAGATGGTTCTGTCTTGCACAACCAAGTTTCCTAATAGTTTAGGTGTAACCACCGTAGCGTAACAAAAATCAATAAAGGATAAGTGGCTGAGAAAAAAGTACATGGGGGTGTGGAGTTTGAGATTGATCTTGATGGTCATGATCATGCCCAGGTTCCCCAGCACAGTGGCTGTGTAGATGGTCAGGAATAGCAGGAAGAGTGGTAACTGCAGTTCTGAATATTCTGAGAAGCCCAAGAGGATGAAGGTCACTTCATCGCTCTGATTTTCTTGGTTCCTGTGAACAAAATATGAAAGTTGATCCAGAGAAATAAGAAACAAAATTTGAAGTAGGTAAGAGAATACTAGAAATGTTCAGAGGCTCAATAGTTTTCTATTAAGAGTGCTGCTAAAATGCTAGACTTCCACTGTTACATTTCAAAAGCTACTATTCACTTAGACACAATTACACAGTGAATAAAAATCTTGCTGTGGTGGGATAATCAATATCAAACTTAAGACAGGAAGAACAAAAACAGAGTAGTCCCTGCTTTATTTCAAATTAGCATAAGTAGCTGACTTCGTGGCCCACTCTAACTCTTTGCATGAATTTGAACTTGATAAAAAAAAAATAGTTGCATTGGATGAAATACATATCATGAGATTCTACATATTCTTCCCTGCCTTATATCTTAAAATATAAAACAATTAACTTATAATTGCTAAAAAAATTGATACTAACACCCCTACAAAATGATCAACATAATATTTTCTTGGTTGTTCTATTTCCTTTTCTGTCCCTTCTTACTCCTA
This sequence comes from Plecotus auritus, assembly GCF_963455305.1. Classification (NCBI taxonomy): domain Eukaryota; kingdom Metazoa; phylum Chordata; class Mammalia; order Chiroptera; family Vespertilionidae; genus Plecotus; species Plecotus auritus. Next base: position 136,990,824 of record NC_137783.1, read on the forward strand.
GTAATCCAATATTCTCAACACATTCCAGAGCTGTGCTGTACAAGTTTACTACACTTTTCACTCATGTTGAGCTAATTTTGAAATTTTTTAAAATCTTATTTTTCATTACAGATTACAATGTTCATTAGGAGGTGTTCACAACAAAATACATGCTGTGTCTGCAGGAATAATACTTGAAACAATAGTAAATTAAAAGCTCTTCTTTTTCCAATGTGGCACTTTTGGAAGTTGAGTAAGTGACAATAAAAAAAAAAATTCAGGCTGCTACAAAAATGCATTCTGCCATTTTGAATTAGATTTAAACCTTTTCAAGGACAAATGTTAGGGAAAAGAGGCATCTCAAACAGAACACCTTAATATTTCTTGAATATTACTTGATGCCACCAGGTATTTACTCAATAGCAAAATGAGAATATTAATAACATAAACTTTAAATTACTAGAATAGAAGTAGATAATTTGATAAGGAATTCAAAGGCTATAAGACATGGTGTGATACATAGTATATATTCAGTTTTCATACTTATTGGAATTATGAATAATTGATATGATTTCAAACAACATATATAGACGTGAAAATCAACCCAAGCATGAACAGCTATTGAAGAAAAGTTGATGCTAACACCTCTGCAAAATGGTCAAGAAATGAGCACATTTGGGAATACAGTGTAGAATTTCTTCCCTACAGAATCCACAGAATAGACATACTGTAAAATTTCATTTGGACACTTAGTCTAAGATACATAATTATATTTTCCATATTATCCTATAGGTTCTCTTGTCATACTATAGCTTTCTCTGATTCCCACATGCTTGCGTATGTAGAAAAGATATCTTTCAACGACCAATCCCATAACAGATCCTCTGTACCAGTCCTTTTAAGGTCTTAGCACTGCAATGCTAGACTATGGCCATATTTCCCAGCCACATTCCTTCAATTTAAAATATGCTACACAACATTGCAGAATAATTTCCCATGAGTAGTTTAATCTGACAGCCAATGAATTTTAAGATCCAAATACATTTTACTAGTGAATGCATATAACTTATTTTGTTCAGCCTGGCTTTTCCAAAACTTCTTGGATCTATAAGTTCACCCACTACAACTTAACATCTTTCTTCTTTAGCCCTAGTGGATTCATCAAGCTGTTACATTGCACGTACTCATCTGCATACAGCTTATTTTCCATTTTATTCTCACTCCTATATTGTTTTATTTTTGTTACCTATTATTATCAACATAATTTGTTGTTCCTTCTCTTCTGTATACATACAAACATTAATGTTTGCAACTCAAAATTATTATATGCTATATTCTATCATTTACAAATATGGTTGTCACTTTCTTCCTTAGAGAATGTAGGAAGTGTGAAGACAAGACCCATTTATCTTATAATTCCTATTGGCCAAAATGTTTATTTCATTGTTAGTTACATGGTAGATAAGCAATGAAAAAAAAAAACAGAATGAACATCATTTGAAAGAAAGAAGGAATTAGAATATAATACTACAAGCCCTGTCCTAAGCAAACTAAGTGGATCTGTGGGCATTTTGTTTTACCCATGTGTTTGTCTCCTGCAAGGATTACTGGAACCTCATAATTTCCTTCTAAAATAAAACAAAAGACTGAATCAACTCACCGAAATACAGAAGCACTGGCATGACTCATTACTGAAGAACCCTTTGCTAAGGTTAACGGACTCCAGGAATGCTCTTGCTTAGTATTTTTACATAATAGAAACAGACCTAGAAGAGTTATAGGAGTCTTCAGTATATTTCATTAAATGTTTCATGTTAGTTTTTCAACCTATTAAGAAAATTGAGAGATATAAGAGATAAACATCACACCTAAAAAGTAAATTCTGGCACATAAATAAGACATCAAGACTTTAGGGATGTGTGGACTAGAGAGCATCACTGAAGTGTTGCCTTGAAGACTGTAATTTGAGTAATTAGATGTTAACACTGTCCCATGTGATATCTTGGTTGCACATGATTTTCCTAAAACCCTGGGGAATCTGTATGATCAACTTTACTCAATTAATCTTAAGAAAAATAAATAAGATTTAATATATGTTTTGACTATATAGAGATGTAAAATATACTTCTCTTGTTAGTGGAATCTAAAATGGTTCAAATCATACCTTTTGAAGTATGGGAAAATGCTCCAACCAATTGAACCACCAGGCCAGGGCTATGTATTTTTACTTTTTTAAATTAATTTGGTGAATTGCACTGATGGATTAGAAATAATATACCAACTTTAATTCATGGATTAAATCCCTCTTAGATATGATGTGTTATCTTTTCTATCTCTTATATATTATGTATTATATTCTATACATAAATTAATTTTAAGTATTTGTCTATGTAGGCTAATGATATATTGTTCTCTAATTTTTTTATCTGGTGCTGCTGGCTTCATAAAATGAACCTAAAAGTGTTCCCTTCTTATTCTGTTATTGGGGTAAGTTTACGTAAGATTAGAATTATATCTTCTCTAATATGCCATCTCCACTGGAGACAAGACTATAATTATTTATAAGGTTTTCCTGGAATTTTGATGACAGCAGTAAGGAAAAAAAACACCAAATACAGGAAATTGCTCCAAGATGTTGCTTCTATCAAATCCACAAGCACAGAACTATTTTGATGTGTTTTCTTTTGGGCTTTAACTTTGTGTTTAGAATGTACCTTTTTTGAACAGAACGGGCCTTACACTTGAATAAATTATGTATCTAGGCAGCAACACTCAGGACACTCAGGACACTGATGTGAGAACTCCATAACAGCCCTCCTAACTCCCCCCTCAATTTCCTTTCTCTTTCAAGGGCAACCTTTTCTAAGATGATGAATATCAGAAAAGAACAGTCATCAGAAAGAAAAAAAAAAGCACCACCCCTGGATATTCATATCCTATATAATAAAAGCCTAATGTGTTAAGAGTCTGGTTGGCTAGTCGGTCGTTCAACCAATCAAAGCATAATATGCTAACGATATGCTAAGGCCACTCAACCTCTCGCTATGACATGCACTGACTACCAGGGGGGAGACACTCAATGTAGGAGTTGCCCCCCCCCCCCCCGGTGGTCAGTGCACTCCCACAGGAGGAGTACCACTCAGCCAGAAGCCAGGCTCATGGCTGGCGAGCACAGCAGTGGTGGTGGGAGCCTCTCCTGCCTCCGTGGCAGCGCTAAGGATGTCCTAAGCTGTCAGTCGGACATCCCCCAAGGGCTCCTGAACTGCAAGAGGGTGCAGGCCAGGCTGAGGGACCTCCTTACCCCCCAAGTGCACGAATTCCATGCACCAGGCCTCTAGTCATAAGTTAATTTTCCAGCATTATCAAACTCCTAAAGTCTTGCTTGTTATTAAATGTGGTATGAAAATGAATATTTACATAATGTGGTCTACAGTCAACTTAGAACATTTTCTCCATTAAGTGACTATGAATTCTATACAGTCTTCCCCTTCACCAAAAATCTTGCCACAGCTCTACAGAAACAAAAGATCTGCATCTATCCAAACCACCACCAAGAATTTAAAGTATGAAGAGTATAACTCACACATTGAAATGAAGAGCCTACCATTAGCATGCTATTAGGATCCTCATTAAAATCACTTAAGTTAACAAATACACATCCACTTCATCATTTAAAATATGTACATTCAGACTAAATTTATAATTTTGAAATTCTTAGAAATTTCATTACATTTGTGTAAATAAATGTCCACTCAAAAACATTTCCAACAATCTATTCTAATGAAATTTGTAGCTATTCAGGATTTTCTATTCTTTGTGATGTGTCTTGTTTTCTCCTGCAAGACAGAAACCTAATTAGAATCTTAAAATTATAATTTATTTAATTTCTATCATTTATGTGTTATTTTAAGATTATGATCTTAAATTCAAGGACCTATAGCATCTATCACTCTATATTGTGTTCACACACCCTAAATACATATATTCTACCATTAAAATATTTTTATTAACCTTCACGGCATATGAAAGTACTTGTTGACTGAAACATCTGGTTGACAGAAAATTAAAAAGTTAATAAATCACATAACCCTGTAATTATATATCCTGGATTATTGAAAATATTGTTATGTGTTGCTAACCAAGCAGATAAATAGGTTAGATTACAAAGTTAGATAGCAAATCATATAGTAATAAAAATTAGAATTTTTATTTGAAAAGAAAAAGCTCATGATTTGAGTAAAACCAGTAACAATTCACAGTCTGCAGTTTTATTGGAACCATGATAGCTGGAAATTTACCAAGACTATTCTGTGAAACATCAGCCATGATCAGCAAGCAACACCAGCAAAGAGTCATTTAATTAAGTTAATCCAATGGCCCATCTATTTATGGAAAAGTATTTCAAACTAGAACAGTTATATCATATTTATCTGGAAGATAGAAAAAGAATATTTTCCACGAAATAAACTTGACCATAAACTCTGGTATCTATAATAATCTATAAAAATAAAAGCATAATATACTAATTAGACTGGACTGCCAAATGACCTTCCAGATGACCTTCCGAATGAAGCCGAGGCTGCGAGGGCCAAGCCCCTTGAATGAATTTTGTGCAGCGGGCCTCTAGTATTGAAATATTGAGGAATTACTCATTCCTCCTCTGTATGCTAATTGTCATGTAACATTTCAGTTCTACATGGGGTAGATATACTTTCTCAATCATTGACTTTGTGCTCAGCTCTGTGATTTTCATTGGCTAATAGACTGTTAATATACATAACATTCTGCCTTGTGATTCAACTATTGACAAAAGCAAAAAGTACTCTAATCAGCCCAATGGTACACAGGGCACAGCTACCCAATTACCATGAAGATCCATAGACTGGAGGTGAGTTTGCCAGTTAGACAAGACTACTGTATCAGGTTAACCAAGAAGTTATAGCTAATATTAGGAGGGCTTATCAATCATATTACTGAAATGTTATTTTGTTATTATGCATCAACAGACATATTATACACAACTCAAGACTGGCATGAATAACAATTTTAGATTTTGTAATTACTATTTCTGAAGTGTAAAGTTGTTTATTTTTTGATGTTTTTTATACAAACAGCAAATAAAATTTACATTAAAAAATACAACTTAACCAAATAATAATCTGGATTGGGGGCTGTGCAAAGATATTCCTTCTTTGCACTTATAATGTTCTGATGTTTTCTGTGTGAAATTAAATATTTCTTTTAAATTTAGGGTTTGAGGATAACTCTTAGATTGGAAACAAAATGGTATTATGTACTAACTCAGAAATCTTTACAGGATAAACTCTGTGTATAAAGACAATTTAAACAATGCAATCTTGTTACTGTCATATATTATTTTATAGCTAATCTACTAATGTTTACATTGAACAGAGGTTGAATGATCCCTCAACTGGGGAATTACATTAAGTACATGCACTGCTTCACTTTTCAAAAAAGGAATTTGAAATATTAAAAATACTAGGAGAATTAGACAAATACCCACAATGCTCTTGGAAATGAGAAAGTAAGTCTTAGCCATTTTACTTTAATTGACAGAATAATCTGGTACTGATTAACTTCCTAACTGTCTCCTTCACATCTCTGTTCCTGAGGCTGTAGATCAGTGGATTCAGCATGGGGATGACCACTGTGTAAAAGACAGAGGCCACCTTGACCATGAGCCATGAGTTTCTGGAGTTAGGAACACAGTAGAGAAAAAGAATGGTCCCATGGAAGATGGTAATGGCAGTCAGGTGGGAGGCACATGTGGAGAAGGCTTTGTGGCGCCCCCCAGTTGAAGGCATCTTCATGACTGTGATAAAAATGAAAACATATGAAGTAAGAACGATCATCAGGCTGCTTATTTCATTGAATGTGGCAGTAACTAAAATGATCTTCTGGCTAATGTAGGGGTCAGAACAAGACACAGAGACGATGGCAGCATGCTCACAGACAAAGTTATTTATGATATTATTTCCTCTGAAAGATAATTCCAATAGAAAGTAGGTAAGGGTCAGGGAACAGGCTATACCCCAAGAATATGATGCACCCACTAAGAGGGAGCAAAGCTTCTGAGACATGACTACTGTGTAGAGCAGAGGGTTACACACTGCCACAAATCGGTCATAGGCCATCACTGCCAACATGAATGTTTCTGTCACCACAAATATGCAGGCAAAGAAGAACTGCGTGATGCATCCTATGAAGGAGATGGTTCTGTCTTCCACAACCAAGTTTTCTAATAGTTTGGGTGTAACGACTGTAGAGTAACAGAAATCAACAAAAGACAAATGACTGAGAAAGTAGTACATAGGGGTGTGGAGTTTGGGATTGATCTTGATAACCATGATCATGCCCAGGTTCCCCAGCACAGAGACTGTGTAGATGGCTAAGAATAATAAGAACAGGGGCACTTGGAGTTCTGGATATTCTGAGAAACCCAAAAGGATGAAAGTCACGTCAGCACTTTGATTTTCTTGGTTCCTGTGGACAAAACAGGAAAATTGACTCAGAGAAATGAGAAGCAAAATTTGGATAAGGCAGGTTAAAATGAGCAAATGTGGAGAGACCTAGTGAATATATAAAATGTTTTGGAAAATACTTGCTTTCACTTGCTATATTATTTCAGAAGCTAGATTTGACTAATATCACAATTCTAGAGTGAATATGACATTTGTGCAGGTGGCATAATAAAAGAAGGTAGTTGAGAGAGGAAGAACAAAAGTAGAGTTCTCTGTTATATTTTAAATGCTCAGACTCGGTATCCTCAGAGACAATTAGCATCATGAGAAGGACCAGTCTAGCTTTTTAACTGAATATGAGGAAATACATATCATAAGTTTCTATAATTTCTTCCCTGCCTAACCAATTAAACAAGGAGAAGTTAGAACTCAAAAGGAAATTAATGATCTAACAAAATGGTCGTTACAATTTTTCTTTTTTTCTCTCTATTGTTGCTAGAGCTATTTCTAAATTTTCCTTTGGGGTAAAAGCTTATAATAATACTAAAGAAGTTAGACTTGCCTATTAAATCAGGACCACTCTGTAAACTCACAATGCAGAGACATATCTTGAGTCCTACAAAACAAGTTCTCATAGTAAAACCCCATGGGACCTAATCTTCCTGAAGTAGTATAAAATAAGGACATTTAGGGGAGAAAGGGATGCAGTGGATTTTTTTCAATGTTTTATGCTTTTCCAAAATGCTTCAACTGCCTTTTTCTGTCATTATAAGCAATTATTCCCAATGCCATTTCCTGACAGCTTACTGAAACCTAACATGGCACTAGACATAAAAGGAAAGTCATTCCATGTAGAATTCTGCAAAATTCTAGGTCTTATTATGAGCTGAAATTAAACACTACATAGTTTTCAAGCCTTTCTCCTCCATGATCACAGGCAGCACTGAAAGGTTTCCTGCATATATAACCATATCATTCACATCTCCTTGCACCTTTTCTTCTTTAATTGTTTCTTTAAATTCCTTTTATTTAATCCTTGTGGTTTGATCTTCCATCACATTTTTATTTTTTCCAAAATCTATAATTATTCTCTATGGCTGTTGTAACAATGTCTGAGCATCCCAAGGTTGACAAGGAAATAGTCATCATCAAAGATATACATACCAAAGTGTTCTTCTATAGATGATTGGATAAAGACGTGCTACATATATACAGTGGAATACTACTCAGCCATAAGAAAAGATGAAATACTGCCATTTGCAACAATATGGATGGATCCTGACAATATCATGTTAAGCGAAATAAGTCAGAAAAAGTTAAGAACCATATGATTTCACTCATATGTGGGATATAAAATTGAAAACAACAAATGAACAAACAAGAAAAATAAATAAAAACTCATAGACACAGAAGGAAGGGATTGAAGGGTAATAAAGGGTAAAGGGGATCAAGTAAACAGTGACAGAATATTTGACTTTGGGTGGTGGGCACACAGTGAAATATACATATGATGTTTCATAGAATTGTTTACTTGAAACCTATAAAATTTTATTAACCAATGTCACCCCAATAAATTTAATTTAAAGAAAGAAAAATATAATTTCTGATATATAGTCATCTCATTCCTACGCACATATCTTTTCCACATGTGTAGCTTTTCACTCTACCTCCTGCCCTGTGTATTTATACTATCAGACTTGGGGCCAAAGTTCACAGTCCCTCATTTAGGCCCATGAATTGTCAACATGCTCATTGACTGAAAGCACTATGCACACTCTTTGCCTTCTTTCCAGGGACAGCTAACCTGGAGTGGCTTTCTCATTTTATAGCTACTCTGTGCTCAACACTGTTATAGGCATTTTAGAAAGCATGAAATTATAAAATATGGATCTCACCCTCAAATCTGTCCCTTCTGAGAATTATCTTGAGGAATTATATATATATAATTACAAATGATATAACACAACAAATAATTCTTGTTTGTCATTAAAATTAAAGCTTGTGCATACAAACAGAAGGATAAGAATATTGTGATCAACAAAAACTGAAACGTTCCTAGTGATGTAGGTCAGTGAATATTCAAATACTTCCAGTTGGCTAAGTAGGTATCCTGGCAGTTAGATTGACACACATGTTTGCCTCCTGCAAAGATTACTGGAGTATATTATCTTCTTTCTAAAGTGAAATAAAATAAGATTGAATAAACTCACCTGAGTGCAGAAGAATTTGACTTATTCATTTGCTAAAGCTTCTTTGCTGAAATTAATGAATTCCAGGAAAGTTCCTGTTGAGAATTCAACTTTTAAAAAAATATATATGGTAACAAACCTGTGAAAATATTAACAGGGGTCTACAGTATGTTGTAATATTTAAAGGAAATTATATTTCCTCTAATCTGTTGTAAATAAACTTAGAGATGACAGAGAGAAAGGGAAACCAAAAAGCTGAATCCTAGCACCAAGCAGTGTTACACTTATATGCCACCCAGACCTTAGGGATGTTAGCCCTGGAGAATGTCATTGAAGTATTGCCTTGGAGACCACAGATAGAGCAGTTAGATGAAGTAATGTCTCATGTGATATTTTGGTTGCATATAATTTCTTCTAAAGATTGGGGAATAATTTCATCATCAACTTTAACCTATTAATCTTTTTAAAATGATAAACCAGATTTAAGACATGTTTGTCTTTAAATACCTATAAAATAAAGAAATTTGCAAAAGAAAAGTCAACACTGGTCCAAAATTTAGAGAGAACTACTCTTAACCCTGGTTGTATTTCTGGTTTTACCTCTCTACGTAAATATATATTTATTACTATGTACCTTGATATAAAACTTATACAATATGTATCATATTATTGTTATACTGCCTACTATCTTTTCCTTAACATTATATTGTGAGCTTAATTTTCCATGAGAACAATTTTCTTAAAATAGTACAGTTTGCATTACTCTTCTAAATATGAGCACAATGCTACTCACTGCTTACATTTATTATTGATGTTGAAAAATACCATTTATTGGATAAAGGACTTAAATGTAAGATGGGAAACCATAAAAATCTTAGAAGAAGCCTTAGGCAGCAAAATAGCAGACATTTGTTGTAGCAATATCTTTACCGATACAGCCCCTAGGGCAATGGAAACTAAGGAGAAAATAAACAAATGGGGCTACATCAAAATAAAAAGCTTCTGCACAGCAAAAGAAACTATCAACAAAACAACAAGAAAGCCCACTGCATGGGAGAACATATTTGCCAATGTTATCTCGGATAAGGGTTTAACCTCCAAAATTTATACGGAACTCATACAACCAAACAAAAGGAAGATAAACAATCCAATCAAAAAATGGGCAAAGGACCTAAATAGACACTTTTCGAAAGAGGACATACAGAAGACCTCTGCCAAGAGACATGAAAACATGCTCAAAGTCACTAACCATCTGAGAAATGCAAATCAAAACAACCATGAGGTACCATCTCACACCTGTCAGAATAGCTGTCATCAACAAATCAACAAATGACATGAAAATAATCCACAATTGGATAATTACAGAGAAACACCTGGAGGTCCTGCTGCTTCTAATTGTCACTGTCCCTTGGTAGCTGACAGTCATATGCAAAAACAAGAAGCAGTCATCACTTTGGATGTTACTAACCATGGGGACCTAAAGTAAAGGCATTCAAGTGCCCTCGGCGGTCTTGGATCTGTCTATTGCTTCAGTAGTGTTTGGATGGAACAGACCTAGGGACTCCCTCCCCTTCTTCCAGCCTCCAGCCACTCTCCAGCATCTTATCTAGTCACCACCTTCAGAATCACCTCTGAGACCAGCCAACACACCATTTTTTCCCTATCTTAACTCCTTATTGCCAAACAACCATGAGCTCCCAAATTCGTCAGAAGTATTCCACCCAGGTGGAAGCTGCGGTCAACCGCCTGGCCAACCTGCATCTGTGGGCCTCCCACACCTACCTCTCTCGGGGCTTCTGTTTCAACCAGGATGATGTGGCTCTCGAGGGTGTGGGCCACTTCCTCTGGGAGTTGGCAGAGAAGAAGCTCCAGGGTGTTGAGCATCTCTTAAAGTTGCAAAACCAGCGCCATGGCCGCATTCTCTTCCAGGACGTGCTGAGGCCTCCCCAGGATGAGTGGGCAAAACTCAGGATGCCAGGGAAGCCGCCCTGGCCTTGGCAAGGAACCTGAACCAGGCCCTTCTGGAGCTGTGGGCCCTGGTTCTACCCGTGCAGACCCTCATCTCTGTGACTTCCGGGAGAACCACTTCCTGGGTGAGGAGGTGAAACTCATCAAGAAGATGGGCGACACCTGACTCACCTCTGCAGGCTGCCGGCCCCCAGGCTGGGCTGGGAGAGTATCCCTTTGAAAGGCTCACCCTCAAGCACGACTAGGAGCCTTTGGAGCCCAGAGGCCATTGAGGGGTCTTCTGCATCCCCTGGTGTCTGGCTTTTACCTGAGCCTCTCCCTGAAACTACTAGCCATTCTTTTAACCACCCTGGAGCCCTCTCCCATGCATTGGACTAAATGAAACAATAAAGCTTTTTGCAGCAAAAATGAAAAAGAAAGGAAGGAAGGAGGGAAAGGAAAAGAAGACAAGGGAAGGGAAGGGAAGGGAAGGGAAGGGAAGGGAAAGGAAGGGAAAAAGAAAGGGCATTCATTAGCATCTGCCCAGGGTGAGCTTTGGCCACCTCCTTTCTGGTATGAATAAAACTCATATTGGTACCTTCATTTATTATTCTTTAAAATTTGCTGTTATAAAAATATGGAAATATGAACTGAGTGTATTTCATTTCAGAAATGTCTAATTGTATCAAAACTCTTTTTTAAATCAATCAATTTGAAATTTTAAGACAATGCAAATGTAAATGGTTGAAGAAATAAAAAAATTTAACATTAAAAAAAAGAAAAATAACATATATATTGTTTAAGAATCTGCCATATCTTAACATATAAATATCTCAATCCCCTTACTTGATTTAATAGAAAGGTGTCAGCAAACTTTTATTGTAAAGATTCATCTAGGAAATATTTTAGGTTTTGCAGGCCATATATTCTCCATCTAAACTCTTTAATTCTATATGTCTTAGCATGCCTGCAGCCCTAGGCAATACATCAATAGGCATTGCTCTGTTCCAATAACATTTTATTTATGAAAAGACATTAGGCAAGATTGGATTTGTAACTCATAGTGTGTCAACCCATGCAAAACAAATTAATTACTTGATTGTGCAAGGTCCAAAATTATTTCTAGTTCAGTAGGCAGATGTCCTTTGAGTAGTAATACAGAAACCTGGCTCATAATGTGATCATCTTAATGTAATTATAATATAGTGGGAGAAATAATAATTTGCTTTAAAATATATTTCACTTTTCTGCATTGTCACTATGCATAAGTTGTTTTATTTACATTGTTTAGTTTTTTACTTAAACTTTTGTCAAGCATATTAAGAGTACTTCTCTTGAGATCATTGAATAATGTCAAAGATTTTTCCTGATTGGCAAAATCATAATATGACTTTGAATTTGAGGCCAGACTATACTAAGATAGATTACAGGAACAAGAAAGAAAAACAGAAGATTTTTTTTATTGTTGAGAGTATTACAGATGTCCCTCTTTTTTTCTCCCCCTTAGCCCTCACCATCTGATTCCCTCCCTGCCCCAGGCCTTCATCACCCTATTGTCTGTGTTCATGAGCAATGCATATATGCATATAAATTATTTTATTAATCTTTTCTGCCCCCCCTTCCCTCTGAGATTCATCAGTCTGTTCCATGTTTCCATGCCTCTAGTTCTATTTTATTAATCAGTTTATTGTGTTCATTAGGTTCCACATATAAGTTAGATCATGTGATATCTGTCTTTCTAGTACACTGCTGGTGGGAATACAAACTGGTGTGGCCACTATGGAAAACAACGTGGAGTTTCTTCCCAATTAAAAATGGAACTGCCATTTGACCCAGTGATCCCACTTCTAGGAAAAGACTTTTTAAGCAGAGAAGATAGTATGGACCAAAGTAGGAATTTGGATGTTCATATTTCTACCAATTAGAAGTAGGTTTTATGCAGGTAGCAGTACAAGATAAGGTTGGAGGATCAGAGGAGCCAAAATTTGTAAGGAATGCAGTTGGGATTTGTGTCGGTTGTTGAACCCTGTAATATGGTTTTGTGTCAAAAGGACAAGTGTGGACTAATGAAGAAGTTGTGGTTGTAAAAAGGTATAGGTATTGGGAATGAAATTTGGTTCTAATATTATAATCACAGGATTTAATTTTGCTGCATGAATTGTTTATGCAGACAGAAGGAGGTAACTCCCATTCTCATTTTAGTTCAGAAGGGAGCATTTTATTCTTGACAGCCTTTCATTGCAGGTAAGCCAATGGTTCCAATAACTGATGATAATTGTACAAGTACCTTGCAATGTCAAGTAATCAACAGGGGTATTATATATGAGAACTACAGCATCTAGCATATCATAACCTAATCAAGGGCCTGAAGATGTCTCTAGTACAGAAGAAAAACAAAAGGGAACTCTCAGTAATGTCTTCAAACATTTCAAGACTGAAATGTTAAAGGCTGGCCTTGTTTTCTGTGTCTTCAAGAGAAAGAATTCATTCCATTTCTTTAAAAACCATGGAAAAAAACAATTTCAAAACAACAACAAAATATAACTTTCTCTCCACAGTATCCAAAAACTCCTATAGCCCCTGGATTGCTCAGTTTCACTAATGGGACATAAGAAAGGGCTATTCAGATATAAATTCAATGTAAGTAAAAGGAAGGAGGTGGCTCTTGAGAAAGAAAACAGAAACAGTAAAACTGCATTTCCCATCTCCTGTAACTAATCCTCATGTTTGTATCGTGCTCTCAATAAGACCACTTCATTTTTGGTCTTCTCAAACATCCTATTGTTTTTAAATTATCTTCATGCTTCTCAAAACCCAGAATGTGGCTACGGAAAATCATCTTCTTAACCTTCTGGAGGCCGCAGTTTACACTCTCCTGGCCCACGGATAAGGTCCCCAAGTGGGTCCACGCAGAGATGTGAAAGGCGGTGGGGGAGCGGGAGGGCTCCCTGCCCCAGCCCTACATCTATGAGGTCCAAGGCACGTGCGCTGTCCTGAAACTCAGCCTGGCCTACTGCATCCTCATTAACCTGGCCTACCACTCACCGCACTTGCACCAGTATTGTGGCTCAAAGCTCCAGAGGCCACATTTACCATGGCCAGAATCTGGGTTATCCCTTCGGGGATTTCTTACATCAGATGACCATGGATGTGCAATTCTTAAAGAATGGGCAGACCCTGGGCGAATCTGAAAACTTTGAAGCAGCTGTTAATGTACTGGCCAATACACCACTTATTGCCGATGTGTATTACATTGTTGGTGGCCTGTCCGCCAGGGAAGAGGTGGTCATCACAAGGAACAGAAGTGGCCGGGAGGGCATGTGGCCTCTAGATCCTTTCAATAGAGTGTGGTTCCAAGTTGAGACAAATCATGATCCCTGGAAGCCAGCACCTGAGAAAGATGACCGAAGAACACCTGCCATCAAAGCCCTTACTCCCACAGGCCAGGCAAACCTCTTCCAGGCTTTGCCATTGATTGAGCGCTGGCAACCCAGACAAGTGCAGGATGAGGATCAGAAACCTGGGTTAAAAGGAAGTGAGCAGAAGAGTGAACTCACCGGCTATGAAAGGTGATATTTTTAAAATGAAATTCTTGAAGAGCTGCACTTTAAAAAATAAAACAAAGTGAAAGAACAGTATTATTTTATGAACAATGCAGGCTCCTTCCTCATTAAACTTCTCAACTGTGTGAGGTGGGGGTGGGGCAGGGAAGTCCCTTTGGAGCTCCATTTGGTAAAGTGGGTAGCAGGCTCCTTGCATTCCCTTCCCTTCACGGTTTGCCTTGCCCTCCCAAGCTTCCTCTATCCTGGCTGGAACCACTACTTCAAAGATAATTGGTCTCAGAGGTCAAACCCTATCCCAGCTTCTCGCCATTACATAGCGATTTGTCATACCTCAACTTACAAAGAAATAAGCTCTTTGTTCATTATGAAGTGTTTATAGAAGAGTCTGAGAGAGAAGATTCTTCTCAAAGAAATGGAGAGCTCTCATTTGAATGGAGCCTGTTTGATGTTCATTAGTCTAACCTTTGACCACGTATTTCCATGTGATGGGATTCTCATTTTGCATAATGTTTCTAACCTGATGTGCCCCCTTTTTCTAAATAGCTACTTTCTTACTGCCTTTTGAAAGCAATATACAGCCAAATAATTTCTGATGGCCACATCATTAGTTAATGAAATGCTGGCAAATAAAAATTTCCAAGATTTAAAAAAAAATAAAACAGAATGTATTCACATCTGACAGGTTGGTTGAACTGCCCATCCTATAAAAGTAATTATTATAGTAACTAGAGGCCTGGTGCACAAAATTTGTGCACGGGGGTGGAGTGGGGAGTCCCTCAGCCCAGCCTACACCCTCTGCAATCCAGGACCCCTCGGGGGATGTCCGACTGCCTCTCACAATCCGGGACTGCTGGCTCCTAACCACTCGCCTGCCTGCCTGATCGCCCCTAACTGCTCCCCTGCTGGCCTGATCACCCCTAACCACCTCTGCCTCACCCCACACACAGGACCCAGGATTCCCTCCTCTGGCCAGTCACAGGCACCCTGTACCTAGGCTTTCTTCCCTCTGGCCGGCCGCAGCTGCGGGGAACCGTGGGCAGGCGGCTTTGCCCAGGCCACAGCCACAGGTGCTGGCACCTTGGACCTCGGGGTGGGTGGCTTGTCTCTCTCCCCGGCCGCAGGCACAGACGCTGGCACCCAGGACCACAGGAACCATGGGGCGTGCGGATTGTCCCTCTCTCCAGCCACACGCGCAAGTGCAGGCACAGCTGCTGGCACCCAGGACTGCGGGGCAGGTGGCTTGTCCCTCTCTCACGCCGCAGGCACAGCCGCTGGTGCCTGGGACCTCAGGGCCGGCAGCTTATCCTTCTCTCAGGCTGCAGCCTGGCTGGTCCCCATTCCTCTCTCCCAAATGTTGAGTGTCTGAGCCTTATGGTGTGAGGACCATTTGCATATTAGCTCTTTTTTATATTGGATTAAATAGGCATACTCTATCCTTGCTAACCAATAAGGATTTGGTTTAATTCAAGCTTTATTAATTCTTGTGTATAAATGAGGAGACCATTCTTGCAACCATATAGAAGTATAAAAATATAGCATACTATGAAAAGTAAGAAATGTAATTTGAAATAGCCTCTCAAATCCAGATGATAATAGGTGATGGATGGATAGATAGATGATGATGATAGATGATAGAGAGATACATAGATAGAGCCAGAAACAGAGATAGATACAGAGATAAAGTTAGCAATACCTTTGAGAATGGAAAGTATAAAGTGTGTACCCATGACTAGTGCTCTATATCTAGGATAACTCTCAATTAATGAGATTAGACAATTTCCTTTATCTTTCCATGATCTAAGCTGGGTCTCCTGTATGTCACATATTTCAAAAAGGATTAAAGAGTAAAGATAAACTTGATATGGATTTCTTAATTTCCATTCTAATATTATTTCAAGCAAGAGACAACTTTTTGTTTGTTTTCGTTTATTTTAGTTTGACGTAATGAGAAAAAATGTTGGTATGAACTTCCCCCAGTATTTCAGCTTAGGCTCTCATCTATTTGTGGTCTTATTCTCAATAGAATTACGTAATAATTAGATTGTTCTTCAAATAGTCCACTACAGAATCCCTCTGCAAAAATCATAGCAGAAAGTCTGAATTTGTCTTTCCTTTGCAAGCCATACAAATAATATATCCACTAGATGGCAGGGTGACACCATAATTTAAATCAAGACACAAATCTCAGCCTATTGATTGCTTTAAAGAGAGCAACAGAGAAACCAATGGAAAGCAAAATGTTCATAGTTTGAATATATTTATTCCACACCCCTTTCTTTCAAGGATAAGGGAACAAATGTTCAAAGATGGTGAATTACTTGACTACAGTCAAGCGTAGATACCTTTAATGTTTATCTTTATTTTTCCATTTATTAATTTTGAACTACAAATAATGTGTAGCAGTGTTAGCTCTTGGTCACTTACACAGCCACATAGTTTGGGGAATAAAGCATATTAACAGCTTATTTCAATTTACTTGTAATAAATAAATGCACAAATAAAAAGTGGATTCAAAATATAAACAGATATTAGAATAAAAATAAAAAATCTCTTCAAAGATACAAGCCTTTCTTTAAAAGAAAAGAGCAAACTAAAATTGAAAATTCATTTACCTATTTATATGACACACATGTGTGTCATATATATGCATGCATTTATAAGATGTAAGGTGTCATGTATACAACATTAAATATTGCAGATTTGAAACAGAACATTTAATTACATTACTAGATTTAATGACAAAGTTAAATACAACACTGTCCTATATATTTGAGAAAGTCAGAAACAAAGAGATCGAGTAAAGTTAAAATTAAAAAATAAGTTAGTAATTTCTAAATTAATTTCATTGTTGTCATAGAAAATATTCTGAAAGACTTGAGCCTTTTTAAATTTGTTGTGGCTTGCTTTATAATCCAGCAAATGATCAATTGTGGTAAATTTTCTATTGTATTGAAAAAACATGTGTTTGCTGGTTTTCTTGGAAGTCATATTCTATAAGCATTAACTAGGTCAAATATGTTCATTATATCATTTAGAACTTCTATACCCTTAGACATGTATTGCTTTACTCATCAACTGAACAGGATGGTAAAGTCTCCCATGATGATGAAGGACTTATCTATTCTAATAGTTCTGGAATGTTTTTTACCTATTTTGAAGATCTATCATTGAGTGCACAAACATTTGAATTGTAATCTGTTTTTATTATATAAACTTCTATATAGTATGAAATAATCTCTATCTTTAGTAGTTATATTTACTTAAAACCTTAATTTATTGTAACTGCATGAGCTTTTTTAGAGATAGTTTGCTTTGTATACAAGGAGTAGACAAAAGTAGGTTTACAGTTGTTTGTATGAAAAACAATACAATAATTAATAAATATTAAGACAAGAATAAACTCTGTGCTTTACATATTCACAACTATAAACCTACTTTTACCCCACTCTGTATTTTTATAATAACTAAAATAGATGAAAACATGTATAACTTACCGGGAAATTTATCCAGGCCTATACCTCACCGAAACATTTATTTGTGTTCACCGAACTATATGTCAAAATTATGATAATATATAAGAATGTTTTTTAAAAAAAAACCTTAGAAAGCTATCGACACTTTTATGTATAAAACTTGGGGTGTATTCATACAGTGAATACTATACAGCAAAGAGAAAAAAAGAAATTTGCAAACAACTAGATGAACAAATGTTATAAACATACTGTTGATCAAAAGAAGCCAGATACAAAAAAGCATATTCTGTATACTTTTATTTACATCAAGTTAAAAACAGGTAAGTATAATACTGTTATAAATTTGAATGTTAATTTTATTTGCATGAGAGGAGGCTGATAAAATGACCAGATATGCTTCTGAATTATGTTCATGTCCTGCTTCTTGATCTCTGTGCTTGTTAGAGATGTGTGCTCATTTTGTTAAAACTCGTGGTGCTGTTCGTGCCCTTTTCTATATGCATGTTAACATATATATAACTGGAGAAAGATATTACCCAAGTCGAATTTTTAAAAAGGACACCAAAATGATATGTGAAAAGAGAATGCTTAACTGTATTAAAAGAAACAAACACTATGTTAGAATAAGCTAGAATCCACAGTGAAGTTATAGCAGTTATTAATATGTATATACCCAATGACAAAGCAAGAATTAGCCACTAAGCAGAAACTATAGGAGATGCGAAGAGACATATACAGAGATTCTCAATCAAGGCAAAAGAAAAAAACAACAAATGCTTAGTAACAAGGGATACACTCCCAAGCAATGTAACCACATATATCTCAAAGAACACCAATAATAAGAAATACCATTTTTTTCAATTTCATATGAACAGTTATAAAAATTGACTATATTTTAACCAATGATTAAAGCATAATAATGTCAGCAAAATGATGAAAATGTAAATAGCATTTTTGAATAATAATTCATCATATAAATTAAAATAAGAAATATAAGAAAAAATTTCTTAGTGATGCATCTTCAAGGATTTCATTAGTCAAAGAAGTTTCCTAAGAAGAGAAATTCCTCATGTTTGAGGAATGATATTTGACAATCCTTAGAGACCCTTCTGGGGAGAAAATCATTTTTGCAATCCTTTGAAGGAATTTAATGCAATTAAGAGCATCTTTGGGGAATTGAATTCACTCACCCAAACATATGTTTTCCTTAAAAATGTTTTCCTTTATTAATGCTTTATTTCTAAAATCTTTATTGTTGAAAGTATTACATATGTCCCCTTTCTTCCCCATTGACCCTTTGTAGCGCCCCTGCCCGCCTCGTTTAAAATTTTTAACCATTCTTTCTTGTATCTAATCGAAAAATCTCATCCAACTCTACTTTCTACTTTTTCTTCTATACCTGTTACTATCAAGGTAATATCCATGATCTAGTTTTTACGAGGACTTCCTCCTTGGTGGCAAGCTTGAAATAAAACTTTGATAGTTTCATCAATTTATTTGAGGTGTTCTTTTTTTTTTTTTACCTGACTAACTTCCTCTCTAGGTTGTTTGATGACTAGACAAATTTTAATTCTCAGAGTTTCAGTTTACTCACTTGGTAAATAAAGCAGATAGTTAAATCATTATTTCAAAACTACAGTTCTTAGAGCTTTTCGAGGAAAAAATTTTCACAAATACCGAATGTTGATGGAAATCATATTTTATTACAATGTTACTTAAACATGTATGGATATAAGTCAGAAAAACCTTATGCTTATATTTCTAATATGTTTAAAATGTTTGCAGTATAATATGAAATATTATGTTAAAATTCTCAGTTAAAATGTTTCACAAAATTAATTTACACATATTAAAATAATAATAACAACAACAATAAAATTATTTTCAGCAGTTTCTATTTGAAGAACAATACTCTTTTTCATTGATCCTCACAATTACCTTATGAGGTAGTTACTATTATCTTTTTTTATAGAGGAAGAAATAGAGGAAGAAAGCAAAATTGCCTTACTAGGGCCCCTCAACTACGATGATATTATTCATCTACATTTTAGTGTTCAACTATACCAACTTCATATTTTTTTTATTTTGAGCATGATGAGAGACCAGTTGGCTATAATTGTCATCTCAGTTATTAGTTTAACTTTATAATTACTCAATAACTAATAATAAAACATATTTTATTGGATGATAAATTTAAAGGCTTAACTGAAATAAAGTATTAAAAATAAAACATTTGTTAATAATTTTTTCATTGCTTCAAAGTAACCTTTAATAAATTTATGCAAATTGACATGTATCATGGTGTAGACTGCATAATAATTTCACTCTAAATTCAGTTATCAACTGCTCTAATAACAATTTTCTTGAATTTTTAATACGTCTACAAACATGTTACTTTTAAGGACAAGACTCCAATAATATTTTTCTATTTGAACTTCTCTATAATTTTTCATTATACACCTGACATTATTTTATCATTTTATTTATATACTAGAGGCCCGGTGCACGAATTTGTGCACAGGTGGAGTCACTCTGGGTGGCCTGCAGGGATCTGGCCAAAACCCACAGTCCAATGCCACCTGCAGCTCCTACCTGCCGTTCCTGCTCATCCCAACCCCACTGTGCCGGTTGCAGGCTCGCCCCCAATCAGTCCTGATCTATTAGGAGAGGCTCGTGCTGCTACAGCAGTGCTCACCAGTCATGAGCCCTGCATCTGGTGCCCTCCCAAGGGGAGTGGCCTGTGGGATCGGGCTGAAACTGGCTCTCCAACATCCCCCAAGGGGTCCCAGATCCCAAGAGAGTGCAGGCCAGGATGAGGGACCCCACCGGTGTGCTATCAGGCCTGGGAGGGGCCAGAGGAGGGCTCCAGAGCATGTCCAACCCATCTCACTCAGTCCCAATTGTTCGGACCCCAGCAGCAAGCTAACCTACAGGTTGGAGCATCTGCCCCCTGGTGGTCACTGTACATCAGAGCAACTGGTCAACCAGTTGACTATCTGCCCCGTAGTGGTCAGTGCATGTCATAGTGAGCAGTTGAGCAGCCTTAGCATATCATTAGCATATTATGCTTTGATTGGTTCGGTTGTTCTGCCGTTCTGTCTATTTCCATATTACCCTTTTATTATATTGGATTAATTTATATATTCAGTCTATATCCATTTTTTCTCCCTCACTTGTGCAATATAATATCTTACTCCACTCCACCATGTTATTTTAATGATGTCTAATGAGACCTCTTTTATTAAATAATTAACAAAATTGTTATTTAATAAATTACTTGAAATTTTCAATTATATAGAACTCTATAGCTATCTAAATGCATAGAAGTTCCCTAGAAACTGGAAATTTTTCATTCTCATTTTGATGGTAATAGAAAAAAATTTTAAGCATACTCTAGATCAGGTAATTTCAATACCAGCATTTACATTTGATTTTATAATCCACTGGCTCCAAATACCTTTTCACTAGGTATCCATTCTTCTCAGACATTTAAAACTAGCCAGACATCCTACTCTTCTGGCACAATCCCATTTGTGTCTAATAATAACTAGACCCCTGTTATACACTCAAAAGTGGCTTAGTTTGGACAATAAATTATATGGCTACTTTATTTATAACCAATGCCACCATTTCATTACCACATAAAGAAGAGTTTTATAGCAAATTTTTCTGTGATTATTAAAATTTTGTGATTTTAAAATGCTTTTATTAAAATCACTTCAGAAAAACTCTTCCAATTTTTATATAACCATTATTTTTAGATAAATAACATTTTTATTTAGAGCCCACATGACTCATTTTTTATTTTTAAATTGTTACAATGAATGTGGAAATCATAAGCTAAGTGGAAAAAATGATTCTAAATTTCTGATGCTTCTTTTGATGAGAATGCAGGGAGGGTAACAAAGTCATATGGACTCTCTGGATCTAGAATGATCAATATGAGTATTGCTTGTGTTCATCTGGAGACTCATTCATGGAACTAGAGTACAGGGAGATTCAAAAGTTGATTCACCAGTTAGCAACTTAGAGATATCAAAAGGAAAAAAAAATCAAAGAAAAAGCATAACATAACTTAAATAAGGAAATGATGACTCAAATTATTTGAAGATGTAAATAAGAAATACAGATCAATAAATAAAAGAGAAAGTATGTTATAGTAAATTACAATGTTAATAAAATGACAGCAGTGTCATTTTCTTACAGCATAGTTCCTGGTTTAATAAACTTAAGTGAAACAAATTTACTGAACCTGGTATGTAATGAGGGAAAGTGCCTTTCAGATGACCTGCCTTCCAATCAAAAATGGTTTTTGGCACCACACTTTCCTCAAAGCATTCTTCATCTCCATGTTTCTGAGTGTATAGATTAGAGGGTTGAACATGGGAGCAATGATGGTGTAGAAAAGAGCAAACACTTTATCTTCTGGAAAAGTTGTGGCTGGTCTAATGTAAATGAAGAGAGCAGGCACAAAGAACAGGACCACCACTGTGATGTGAGAACTGCACGTGGAAAGAGCTTTGGCACGGCTCTCTGCAGGGGAAGCCCTGATGGTGTACAATATCATAAAGTAAGATGCCATCAAAATCACAAAAGTCACCAAAGCGATCAGACCTGAATTAACAACTACCAAGAGACCAATTCCATAGGTGTCAGTGCAAGCCAATTTCAGCAGAGGATACACATCGCAGAAATAGTGATCTATCTCATTGGGGCCACAGAATGGTAAAAAGATGGTGAGAAGAAACTGACTGGCAGAGTGGACAAATGCCCCAGTGCAACATGCTATGATGATCCTGTTACACTTTTGCCTGCTCATGATGATGATGTAGTGCAGGGGCTTGCAGATGGCCACATAGCGGTCATAGGCCATCCCTGTGAGGATAAAGATCTCAATGCCTCCAAGGAAGTGAAGGATAAAAAGCTGTGTCATGCAGTTATTATAGGAAATGGTCTTCCTTTCTGCCAGTAAATCAGTCATTAGCTTGGGCACCACTGTTGATGTATAGCAAAGGTCAGAGAGAGAGAGGCAATTAAGGAAGAAATACATGGGTTGGTCAACTAGCGGACTGCATGTGATAGAAATCATTATGAGCAAATTTCCCATCCAAATAACAATATAACAAAGTAAAAACAATACAAAGTAAAGGATTTCAATGTTCTTGTTTTGAGATAGTCCCAGGAGAATAAACACAGTGACGTTATTTCTATTTTCCATGGCCCAGTGCAGAAAAAATGCATTAATAGTTCCCTGAAAAGAATGCATAAGTCATAAGTCAATGCATAAGTCAATGTTGGAAATGTTCATGATAAGATTGATGATAACACTAATATCATGAAACTACTAGTATGTTTAAGGAATGGAAGTGCTCCCATGTTTCAGAAAATAAATATCTGATATTTAATATTTTTTAAATTAGTCTCATGATGATTTCCATAAGTCAGTCATTCAGGACATTATGTTCAATCTTGATATTAATAAAAATGAATGCGTTCAGTCCTGGCCGGTATACATCAGTTGCTTGGGCATCATCTGTGTACTGGTTTGATTCTCTGCCCGGGCAAATGCCCAGGTTGCAGGCTTGGTCCCCAGTAGGGGGCATGCAGGAGGCAGCTGATAGATGTCTCATTCTCACATCGATGTTTCTCTACCTTCCTTTCTCTCTAAAAATCAATTAAAATCTTTTAAAAATAAGAATGCATTCAATCAATTTAAAATATTTTAAAATTATGATTAGTTGCCAAATATTTTCCAATTCTAAAGTAATATATCTCTAAGTCCTTGGAAAGACATTACTCTGGATCTTTTCAAACTCATATTTGTTAAAGATGCAAGTATTAGTCACACAAAGTTTTTGTTTAATGGTATAGAAACAAATATTCACATAGTGATACATCTACATTTACATAGTGGAAGACAAAAACTCTATAAGGGGCCCATGCAATTGGTTTGAATAATTTTTTGATTGCTTGTTTACTTTTATCTTAGTGACTCATGAAGGTAAAATGCTGATATTGTATAATAGAAGCATAGCTTTTTCTATAGGGACGTCAATAATAACCACATACTTAAAAGAACCACAGAATAAAGCAATAGCTAAAATTTTAAAAGAGAAGCAGACATGCCCTCACCCCCCTGTTGGTAATACCTTAATCAATAAAGAAATTTAAAAAAAAGAAATGCATACAAGATGTAAAGAGAGAGAGAGAGAGAGAGAGAGAGGCAGACGCAGTCATCTCTTCATGGTTTTGCTCTTGACTCGGTGTATCAAATTTTACAAGTCAATTTCTTCTCAGTGGTTTGAATCAAAGTATGAATTTTGGTTCTATATTTTTCCAATCAATGCCTTTTGCCAAAACCCAAAAAAAATCTTGACACTGCATAATTCATAAAAAAAAGTTTGTGAAAAAGTTTTATATGAAGACA
Organism: Plecotus auritus; assembly: GCF_963455305.1. Taxonomy (NCBI): domain Eukaryota; kingdom Metazoa; phylum Chordata; class Mammalia; order Chiroptera; family Vespertilionidae; genus Plecotus; species Plecotus auritus. Next base: position 137,014,884 of record NC_137783.1, read on the forward strand.
AACAGATGGGACTTAGGTTCTATTACTAATTATAGCAGTGTGTGAATTTGGGTACCAGTCACTTTATTTCTTTGAATTTAAGTTAACTCATTTGTGAAATGAGGACACATGCTTGAACTTTGTCCCAGAAATGAAATTCAAACAAATCAATAAATGGCCATTAGTTTATTAACCATAGCAGTATTCATTGCTGATTTTATCTCAATGTTAGTGTTACTAAGTCAGTAATCTGGTGACCACATGGTCCAATTCTCTTTACTATAAATTTTGACCCAAAATTGTATCATTAATACTCACCAACTTTTCTTAAAATGTGTGCTATGCCTTCTGCCCTAATCTTACTAAGTTTCAAATTCTCTCCTCCTTACTATTTTACAGATTTAAGTTATTGTGTCACCTTTCAATTAAAAATTCTTTTGTAATGGGTCTTTAAAACAAATTTATTTCGATGGTGCAATTTTAAGATTTAGAATTAACTTACAGAGACGCCATTGAAAATAAGGGTTCATGCCTCCAATTATAGTCTATAAATACTTCCTTACTTACAAACAAATAAACACTACTTTAAAATAATGTTTTAAAAGCTGGTCTAATTTTTACTCTTAAAAGTAATTGCTTTTTCATATGAATTCAGGGGTCCTCAAACTTTTTAAACAGGGGGCCAGTTCACTGTTCCTCAGACCGTTGGAGGGCCAGACTATAGCTTAAAAAAAAAAAACTATGAACAAATTCCTATGCGCACTGCGGGCCCGGGACAAGTCAGCTGCTAAGCAGGACAGGCAGTGGCACCCGGGGGGCCGGATAAATGTCCTCGGCGGGCCGCATGTGGCCCACGGGCCATAGTTTGAGGACGCCTGAAATCATGTGCATGGAAATAACCACCTGAATTGTTCTCCCCTCCCATTCCCCAGAAACTACCGCCTGTATTTCCGACTTCTCAACCATAGAGTATGAGATCTTTAGTTTCTATTCTTGAGGCAGACATCCATTTTAAGTGGGAGCTCCTATCTTTATATCCTTCAACACTTTTTGTTATCAAAATGAAGAGAAATACTTTTTCCCCTAAATCAGTGGTCGGCAAACTCATTAGTCAACAGAGCCAAATATCAACAGTACAACGATTGAAATTTCTTTTGAGAGCCAAATTTTTTAAACTTAAACTTCTTCTAACGCCACTTCTTCAAAATAGACTCGCCCAGGCCGTGGTATTTTGTGGAAGAGCCACACTCAAGGGGCTCATACCACTGCCCTAAATAAATCAGAGAGTTATGAGTTTCAAATTCAAAACTGGATGAAGAATTTTGAAAAAAAAAATAAATAAAACATTGGGTAAGCAAATATGGTATTAAGTTGAGTTTGAAGCACATGCAAGAGTATTAATTCCTTAGAGAGGTAAAAATTAGGTGAGGCTTTTCTGATCAAGTATATATTGAACCCAGAGTTTTCTGAGTCTAGATCCTGAGTTCTTACATAAAAATGTAGTAAAAGCAACAGAGTAAATTTATGTTAACAATACCACTTTTTCACTTAATTATTTCCCTTTTTTTAATTATTTTATGTAAAACCAGATAACGTCTAAAGCTATTGTCCTTGAACCATTTCAGGCATTCTAATTTTGATATGCAGATGACAAAATGAGATAATAAATTAATCCAGGAGGACCTTGAAACCTTTTGTTTGAGGAAGATGATTACAGATAAAACACCGATTCAGGTATTACATGAATATGGCATGAAGACCAAGAACTTCCCAGTGTATGAATGTGAAAGATCCGATATGCAATCCACGTGCCCAGTTTCACCTTCAGAGTAACCATTGGTGACATAACCTGCACAGGTGAAGGTACAAGTAAGAAGCTGGCAAAACATAAGGCTGCAGGGGCTGCCATAAACATTTTCAAAAGCCAATGCAAGTATTCCCTTTGCAGTGTCTGACCCCATAATGACTGACCCTTCCAAACAATCAATGAATCAGCTTAATCCTATTGGTTGATTACAGGAATTGGCTATTCATCATGGCTATTCATCATTACTAAATATACCCTTCCCCAGGAGGGAGGACCTGCTCATAAGAAAGAATATTTGGCAATTTGCAGGCTACAGTCATTTATGGAAACTGGGAAGGGGACATCAAAAAAACAAGCCAAGAAAAATGCTGCTGAAATTTTTCTTAACAAATTCTATAATATTTATCCAGAGAATTACATTTCTTTAGCAAATGTAGCAGGACATTCTTCAGGATGTACTTGGCATTCTTTAAAGAATTCTCCGGGTGAAAAGATCAACCTACTAAAAAGAAGCCTACTCAGTAGTCCAAATATAGATTATCACCAACTGCTTAGTGAAATCACCAAGGAACAAGGTTTCAATATAATATATTTGGATATAGAAGAACTGAGTTCTTTGGAACTCAGTATCAATGTCTCACGGAACTCTCCCCCAGTCCCATCATAGTCTGCCATGGCTCTGGGATCTCCTGTGGCTATGCACAGTGACACCACCCACAATGCTTTGCAATATTTAAAGATAATAGCAGAAAGAAAGTAAACTTGGAACAACTTAGAAAACCCTTCAGCAGCACATAAAAAGTTCCTCTGTCACCCCTTCTCAAGCAAAGCGTTGACTGTAACTTTGAGTTTGTGTGTCGTTTCTAAATCTCATAGATTCCATCAGCAAGCTAGAGTCAATTATTGCCTAATTGTTATCAAACTCTTTTTAATGGCTTCAACTTTGTACTGGTGTGTTGTAGAAGGAAGAAACTGCATGCTTATTGATGATGAGGGAGAGATGGAATAAAACTGCTAACAGCAGTCTTTCCTCCTGGTGCTTAGCCTCTTCTTTGTGCAAGACTTTGCGAAGGGAATTCGAAGGAAGCCCCTTGGAATTACAGTGTTGAGGATGCACTAACAGGCTTTGACTAAATGTGATTGTTAAATATCAGGGAACATGATTGTACTAGTGTACTAGTATTTGAATCCATGTAATAAAGAGATGTTGTTATAATGGGTTCTACTCATTAAAGTGTTATTGACTTGAAAAAAAATGAGCAAGCTAGTCTTGAAGATTTATACAATATGTTTCAGTTAGGATGTCACATAACCCTTGGACTCCAAAATTGCTAAAAGTAAAAATTTGAAAAACCTTGAGCATGAGGAAATGAAATTAAATTGCTTAGGTTTATAGTCTAGCTTTGTTATGAATAATCATATGGTCTCAGTACATTTTTTAACTACACTAGCAGTAGGTCTAATAATTCTTATATTAGCTTACAATTTGAGCATTCCTGTGTGCCTTACACTCTTCTAAACATGTTATATGCATAAACTTATTTAATCCTCATAATAACACTGAGTAAATATTAATTGTAAACCCATTTCACAGAAGAGGAAAGTGAGTTATAGAGATGTTAATTAGGCCAAGACCATTGACATAAGACATAACAGTATCAAGATCTAAAACAACATAAATCTCACTTAGCAATACACTTAGCAAAATGTTATGTACTTTGAACAGTTCCTGGTGCATAGCCTATACTGAATGAATAGGTGATACTATTGGTATTTAAAACAGAGAGTCTCACTGACCCCAATATGACAATTTTTAATCTATGCTAAAGTAAACTATATACATCCTTAATTTGCAGGATCCTAAATTCCTGAAATACAGAGACTATCTTACATTCTGCTTTGAAATATTAAGAAGCACTTTTACAAATTTAATTTTGAATTCTAGACACCTCTCCCTTATATGTATGATTTTTGGCAAGTACTATTTTTCCTCAGATCATCATATCACTGATGGGTACATCGATCTCCCAACACTGTTGTGAGAATTAACTAGATACAGTGTATGTCACCCAGTTCATGGGAGGGGCTCAATAAACATTTCAATTATTTTGCCTTTGTTCTATCACTTGTCAACTACAGGCTATCATTCATTTAACCAATAATCAGTAGGCTACTATTCATAATAATCAGTAAATGTTTGTTGAATTATTAAAATAAATAACTTCAGTGACATAAAAGTATATAAGTAAAATATTCAATAATTGAAATTATCACCATTATTACAGACAACAAGAGCAGGTAAATAGAGATAAGGTAAATAGAGACTCGAGTTTTGAGATACTTCTATTTGATAGTGGCCTTGCCTGGGGTCTTTGGTTAAATTAATTCTTGGGCCAACTTTTTTGGGAAAGAGAAGGGAATAGTGATCATGGTAGTGGCTACTGCAGGAAGCTTATTTGTCCTTTCATTTGGATTTCCTCACTTTCTTGGTAACCTGTGAACCACTTTTATTCTTAATCAATACTTTGTCATTTTTTACCAAAAGTTTTGATAATGATTTCTTTTTATTTGAAATTGGCTACCCAGCTAAGCATCAATTACCTGTCAGTGCCTTCCTGTCCCTTTACAACATCCCGTCGCACCCTCAATAGGGAACTTCTTGAATTTATTGCTTTCATAATCTCAAAACATATTAGTCTATAAAATTCAGAAAATATCCCTATATTTACCTTTAACTGCACCCAATCTTCTATCTACACAATAAATACAAAATATATTCCACTGGCATCACACATTCAGGCAGGATCATGGAAAGGAAGGAGAAATAATTCACCACCAGTGCTCTTCCATTTCAGCTGTCACTTTATCTCTATTCCTTCCTCTCAGTGTTATCTCTCTTTCCTCATTAAAATCCTGGTCATTCAACCGCTGCTCAGAATCTATCATTTCAGCTTCTTGAATTCATATTTCACTCAGCATAGTTCATTAGCCATTCATAGGAAAAAAACTATATTATTTCAAAGACAATTGACACCTGTTACTCAACCAATATTCACATGAACAATGAGAAGTCAGATGTTCAGAAAAACAGTTTGAAGGCAAGGAATACCTTTAATATCCAAACAAGTCAAATCATAATCTATATTTCTAGCACTATATTATTCTTAGAGATGTCCAGGCTCACATGATTAAATACTTAAGAGAAAATACATTCTAAAACTGAATATCTTTGAGCATTGACTATTCCTTGCAAGTTGTTTTTTATTTACCTAAGCTCACCAAGTGGATTTCCTTTAGATCCAAGTTATCAGACCTGCTGCTAGAAAAGAATCTGGTTTATATAGTATGCAAGTGCAATTTTCTCTGTAGAATTACATTATCTCTCTCCCTCTCCCTCCCCCGCTCCCTTTCTTTCTCTTTATCTCTAAACGCGTGTGTGTGTGTGGGGGGGGGGGGGGGTTACTAAGGAAGACACTATTAAATGTTTCTGTTTCATTTCTTGAACACTCAAAATATTTACTAGAAGATATTTTATAATTGGACTACCAGGTTCAAGGAATGTGAAAGCATATTAAGGTAAATAGTGTATGAGGAGGGTCATGTAATGAACACAGAATGGGAATGTCATGATCCATATGATCCATCGTAAGTTTATCTAGTCTACTTCTTTCTAACACCAGAACACACACACAGTAATTTGCATTTCAGATGAATAATTGAAGATAAGAGTTATAGGGAAAAAAAAAAAAAGAAGTAGGCCTACATGGAAATGAAAGAATAATCAAGGTTGGAAAACAGGATTAGAAAAAGCTACACGGAAAATAAAATCAGAAGGGTTTATGTGGTTCAAAAGTAGTTTTAGTCTAATAAAAACTGGGAAATGAAGCAAAAGTTTTAAAATTTCTGGGATAGCTTCTGGTATGTGTCCAAGACTTTTTTGTTGTTATCATATTGTGTCTCACAAAAATAGTATGAAGTTATGTATTCCTATTGGAAATATGGGGAAGAAAAATTCAAGATCAGAGAAATAAACAAATGTCTTGAGGTTGTTCAGCTTAGAAGTACCAGAGGGAAGATTTTAAACCAGTTCTATATGTCTCCCAAATGTCTTATTTTAAACATATTTGTAAATGGCCTAAAGCAGGAAACATTAAGAAGTTGATGCAGTGATCATAAACTGCACTTATTTTAGCTTCAAGGTAGGTGATAGAACATAACCATTAAGAGTATGACACCTGGAGGTGGACTGCCTAAAGCCAAATGATAGCTCCACCACTTTTTTAACAGCTTTAGTGAGATATTTTTGACATACAAAAATTTCATATAGTTATGGTGACAGAAGAAGATTTGACTTTGGGTGGTTGGCACACAGTGCAATATACAGATGTATCATAGAATTGTACTTGAAACCTATATAATTTTGTTAACCAATATCACTGCAATAAATTTAATTTTAATTGAATATATTTAATGTGTACAGCTCAATGTTTTGACATATGTATAATGTGAAATAATCACAATTAAACTACTTAAAATATCCATTGTCTCTACATAGTTGTGTGTGTGTTGAAAAGATTTAAGTTCTATCTTCTTTGCAATTTCAGGTAACAATGTGGTATTGCTATCTACAGTCACCATGCTATATATTAGATCTCTAGAACTTATTCATTCCACATAACTGAAAGCCTGTACCCTTTTACCAACATCTCTCCATTTCCCACAATCCCTAGGCCCTGGTAACCAACGTTCAACTTTCTGCTTCTATATTATTTCCACATATAAGTGAGGTCATATCGTATTTCCCATCTGTGTCTTGCTTATTTCACTTAACCTACTGGCCCCAAGCTCCAACACGATGCTATAAATAGCAGAATTTTCCTCTTTTTTGAGTCTGTGTATGTATCACATTTTCTATGTCCATTCATTAGTCAAGGACAATGAGATTGCATACCTTGCCTACTATGAATAATACTGCAATAAACATGGGAGTGCAGGTATCCTTCAAGATCATAATTTCATATCCTTGGGATACATATCCAACAGTAGGACTAATGGATCATATAGTAGTTCCATTTTTTAGTTTTTGAGGAAACACCATACTCTTTTTCCATAATGATTTATTAATTTACATTTCTTCCAGAAGTGTACAAGGGTTCCCTTCACTCCACATCTTCCCCAACACTTATTATCTTTTTTAAAATTCTTCATTGTTTAAAGTATTGCATATAGTATTACATATGTCTCCTTTTCCTCCCATTGACCTCTCCCCGGCCACTCCCACCCCCAGCACATGCCCTCACCCCTCTAGTGTCTGTGTCCATTGGTTATGCTTATATGCATGCATACAGATCCTTTGGTTGATCTCTTTCCTTCACCCCACCCTCTCCTGCCTTCCCTCTGAAGTTTGACGGTCTATCTTGAGTCTTTTTAATAATAGGCACCAGTACTCTGACAGGTGTGAGCTGCTATTTTTTATCTAGCTGTATTGAGATATAATTAATATATAAGTTGAGGATTTGATACATTTATATACTGCAAAATGATTGCCACCATAACATTAGCTACCACCTCTATCACGTCACATAATGGCCATTTTCTTCTTGTGATGAAACATTTGAGAGTTTTCAAGTATATAACAGTAGTATTAATGGTATTTCAAATATATTAATACACTATAGTCACATGCTGTATATTAGATCTCCAGAGTTTATTTGTCTTATAACTGGAAGTTTGTACTCTTTGAACACAATCTCCCCTATTTTCCCCAGCCCCCAGCCAATGGTAACTACCATTCTTCTCTGTTGTTATGAGTTTGCTATTTTATATTTCACATATAAGTGATATTATTCAGTGTTTATTTTTCTCTGACTTATTTCACTTATCATAACCCCTTCAAGGTCTATTCATGATGTCACAAGTGGCAGGATTTCCTTCTTTTTCATGGCTGAATAGCATTCCATTTTATATATACTTTTTTCCTTTATCTTTTGACAGAGACGTAGGTTGTTGCCATATCTTGGCTATTTTGAGTAATGTTGCAATGAACATGGAACTGCAAAATTCTCTTTAAGATTTTGTTTTTACTTCCTTTGGATGAATATCCGGAAATGGAATTGATGAATCATATGGTAGTTCTATTTTTAATTTTTTAGGGACCTCCACACTGTTTTCCAGAGTGGCTGCACCAATATATATCCTCATCAACAATGTACAGGGGTTCCCTTTTCTCCACGGCTTCACCAACACTTATCTCTTCTCTTTTTGATGATAGTCATTTAACGGGTGTGAGATGCCATCTCATTACAATTTTGATTTGCATTTCCCTGATGATTAATTATTTTGAGCACCTTTTCATGTACCTGTTGGCCATTTGAATGTCTTTGGGAAAATGTTATTTGTTTTTTGGTTATATTTTGGATAAAACCCCTTATCAGATAGATGGTTTCCAAGTATCTTTTCCATTTGATAGTTTGATTTTTCATTTTGTTGGTTGTTTCTTTTGCTATGCTTTCAATTAGAGTTATAGGCCTAAATGCAAGAATTGATTGGGTTTTTAAATTAATAAATAAAAGTAGCTTTAAATATTTTTCAACAACTCAAAAATGAGCCTGGAAATTAAAGCTCATTGGTAGTTCTCTGGTATGGTTCTGCTTGTGGAGGGAGACTAGGGGAAAGGTATTCCCCAAGGTCATTAACATTTTGCTTCACTTTCTTTATATAGACTATAAAAGTAGAGAAAAGACCGCTTGTTGCCAAAGATACTGTGAAATGGCAGATTTCAGTAGGTGAGAGACAAAACCTGAGTAACAAAGACTTGATTTCTGTCAGTCTTTGACTTTCAGGGGTCAGGAATTCTCTGGTAGTAATTATTCACAATGCAGTTCCTAAGGCTTCATTCTTGCTTTATTTTGGACAGCTGCAACAAAATTATCTCAGAAGAAAAAGGAAAATAAAGCAAGACTCAATCTCTGGACAATACTGGTGAGATTTTCTTTCTTCTAAAACTAATCTAAAAAGTTTGTGGAAAGGGGGGATTCAATCAAATTGCTATATTTTGAAAATCTGTAATATAATTGCAAGAACCTTATTCTCAGAAATAAGGGGAGAATAAAGTTATTATGATAATGATAAGATAATAAAGTGCCTCTAGACATGTCTATGAGATAGGGTAGCATGGTTGTGAATAAGCAAATGCCAGTAATTTCAAAGGAACGTGAGTCATCATGTTTGAAATGCTCAGAACGTGGAGGAAGGAATTCTTCTAGATGAGTCTTGATTTGAAGAGAAGGAAGAATTCCTCTAAGACCTTATGGTATGAACAGTGGGGGCACAATTCCCAAGCTTGTGTTTACACACCCAATTTCTTCTAGATGAGAACCAAGCAGCATAATTCACAGTTGTCAAAAACTGTGATTTGAGCTCTCTTAAATCAAATCAAAAGATTTTCTCAGTAGAAAATATTCTTCTTCTTTTTTAAAATTCAGCAAGAAAATCCAAAGAAGAATCCTATCTAATAAAAGAGTAATAATGCAAATTGACTGTCACTCCAACACATAAGATGGCTGCCCCTATGTGGTTAAAGATCCTGCCCCATGTGGACACAAGATGGCTGCCACAAGATGGCCAGCAGGGGAGGGCAGTTGTGAGTGATCAGGCCAGCAGGGGAGGGCAGTTGGGAGGGACCAGGCCTGCAGGGAAGGCAGTTGGGGGCAATCAAGCCTGCAGGGGAGGGGTTAGGGGGGACCCAGACCTGCAGGGGAGGGCAGTTAGGGGCAAACAGGCTGGCAGGGGAGCAGTTAGGCATCAATCAGGCTGGCAGGGGAGTGGTTAGGGGGTGATCAGGCTGGCAGGCAGAAGTGGTTAGGGGCAATCAGGAAGGCAGGCAGGCGAGCAGTTGGGAGCCAGCAGTCCTGTATTGTGAGAGGGATGTCCAACTGTCCGTTTAGGATCGGGCCTAAACGGGCAGTCGGACATCTCTCGAGGGGTCCTTGGAGAGGGTGCAGGCTGGGCTGAGGGACACCCTCCCCCCATGCACGAATTTCGTGCACCGGGCCTCTAGTGAACATATAAAAGCAGGGGGAAGTGTTTGAGTCTGAATTTGAATTTCTATTACTATTATTATTACTATCACTATCACTATCACTATCACTATCACTATTACTATTACTAGAGAAGGCAGATCTGTAATGACTGCGCTACCTACTCTTATACACAGATGTGAGGAAAGCCAGCCCTGTAGTTTCCCCAAAGCTGGACATGCCAAGTACAATTTTGCTGCAAAGGGGGAGCTGAGGGCACTGAACTTGACAGATCTTGGGATGACATGGCCTCAGATGGACAAAATTTCTAATGACTACCTAAGACACTGTGTAATCCATCCTAACCAATAACTAAAGGAGTCATTTCTGTGGCTTTGTTTGATGAATACCTTGCAAGCCCCATGGGTCAAAACTGGTGCACATACCCTATTCCACACTTATATTCTAGTGACCTCACTAGTGTACCTGAAATTCCACTACTGAAGATTTATCTATTTAAAGTAAATATTGTCTTCTTCCTAAAACCCTTTAAAGTATGAGTGAAGATCTCTTCCAGAAATACTTAATTCATGTTTATCATTATAATTCAGAATTAATAATTATGTATAAGTATATAATTATAGTGGGAGACCTAATATAAACTAGCATAAAATTGAAAGTTTAAAAAGGATGCATGAAGAGATGCAGACAACAGTATGGTTGTAACCAGAGGGAAGGGCGGGCGGGGGAGGGTTGGTAAAGGGTAAAGGGAGTCAAATACAGGGTGACGGAAGAACATTTGACTTTGGGTGGTGGGCACACAATGCAATGTACAGATCATGTATATAGAAATGTGCACTTAAAATCTATTATTAACCAATGTCACCCCAATGAATTTAATTTTTTAAAGGTGATTTAAAAAAAAAAGGTGCATGGAAGAATGCTGAGATTAAGGGCAAAGTCCTTCCTTTATTTCTTTGTCTTTGTGTGTGTGTGTGTGTGTGTGTGTGTGTGTGTGTGTGTGTGTGTATGTGTGTTGATTTTTTCAAGTTAACAGACAAATGCTTAAAATACCAAGTCAAAGTAATTCCTGTGGAATCCTCAAACACTGGGTTTGAAGACAGAAATTACGTGAGACTTCACTTTCCTTCTTTCAAATCAAACAGGTCCTGATCTGTCTTCAGAGGGTTTTTGTATGGCTGTATCTCCTCTTATCTCTGCCTCCTTATCAGGGTGTGACGGCTATTTCAGGCTGACAGAATATATTTAACTTTATGGTAGAAATATAGATGATAGTGAAGTGAAAACCTTTGCATTTCACAAATGGGATAACAGAAGCCCCATGAAGCTAAGTGACTTATCTGGAATTACAGCATCATTATCTCAGAATCAGGTTTGTATAATGTTGGCACTCTTTTACTGCACACCACTCTTCACTATAAGAACTTGATGTCAGCCAAAACCAGTTTGGCTCAGTGGATAGAGCGTCGGCCTGCGGACTGAAGGGTCCCGGGTTTGATTCCGGTCAGGGGCATGTGCCTTGGTTGTGGGCACATCCCCAGTGGGAGGTGTGCAGGAGGCAGCTGATCGATGTTTCTTTCTCATCGATGTTTCTAGCTCTCTATCCCTCTCCCTTCCTCTCTGTAAAATATTAATAAAATATTAGAAAAAAAAATAAGACAAACTTTTTCAGATATATAATTGTTACCATATCTCCAAACACAAAAGTTGTTTCAAAATTAAGCTGACTGCCTTCTACAGAATAAGTAAGTACATTTTTTAGAAACAAACAGATTTAAAAAAAACCTTAATAAAGGGTGAGGGAGGTAAGACTCTTGACTAGATGTGTGACTTAGAGGATTTGAATTATCTCCCTGGAGTTTGTTTTCTCATCTGAAGTGAAGGAATGGACTCTCACACTCAGGTAGGATGCTCACACTCCAGTTTCTTCATGTAGGCCTGCCAAGCAGCAGTAATACCCATTTTTCTATTTTCAACTACTGTGGTTATTTGTTCGTTCGAGTTAGAAATACTAACTCTGTTGGTCTCTGTTATGTTTTTCTTTCAGATAACTGAATTGTCTCTTGGGACCTTGGTCTGCTAGACTAATTCAATGGGAAAAATAAACAATGTAACTGAATTTGTTTTCTGGGGTCTTTCTCAAAACCTAGAGGTTGAAAAAGTTTGTTTCGTGGTGTTTTCTTTCTTCTACGCAGTCATTCTCCTGGGAAACCTCCTCATCATGCTGACAGTTTACAAGGGCAATCTTTTCAAGTTTCCTATGTATTTCTTTCTCAGCTGCCTGTCTTTTGTGGACATTTGTTACTCTTCAGTCACTGCTCCTAAGATGATTGTTGACCTGTTAGCCAAGAGCAAAACTATCTCCTACGAAGGGTGCATGCTGCAACTCTTTGGGGTACATTTCTTTGGTTGCACGGAGATCTTCATTCTCACGGTAATGGCCTATGATCGCTATGCAGCTATCTGTAAACCTCTACACTATACGACTATCATGAGCCAGGACAGATGCAGTAAAATGCTGCTGGGGACCTGGTTAGGTGGGTTCCTACACTCCATTATCCAAGTGGCCCTGATAGTCCAACTACCCTTTTGTGGACCCAATGAGATCGATCACTACTTTTGTGACGTCCACCCCATGATGAAACTTGCCTGCACAGATACGTATGTTGTTAGTGTTGTTGTGACAGCCAACAGTGGTACCATTGCTCTGGGGAGCTTTGTTATCTTGCTAATCTCCTATGCTGTCATCCTGGTGTCCCTGAAAAGACAGTCAACAGATGGTAGGCGCAAAGCTCTCTCCACCTGTGGCTCCCACATTGCCGTGGTCATCATCTTTTTTGGTCCCTGTACTTTCATGTATATGCGCCCTGATACTACCTTTTCAGAAGATAAGATGGTGGCTGTATTTTACACCATTATCACCCCCATGTTAAATCCACTGATTTATACGATGAGAAATGCAGAAGTAAAGAATGTAATGAAGAAACTATGGGGCAGAAAGGTTTTCTGGGAAGCTAACGATAAATAGTTGGAAGTAACAATTTAAGCTGGATAATCTTAAACTTCATCATCTATACAATGAAGACAATGATAACCTTACGGGGTATTGGGGAAGAAAAATTAGATAATAACACATTCTACAAAAGTAAGGTATTGTGTATCATCATTATTATTATATTTGTTCTAATATTTCATAATCAGACAATTTTCTGAAATATTTAGACCAGAGAAATCATATTTAAACTCAGAAGCTCACCATGATTATACTTAGCACCATTATTTTCTCCCCATTTTTGCCTTTTTGACACTTTCTTTAAAGAATGAGAGTTTATTGTGAAATTCTTAAGGGTGTTTTCTAGTGTTTAGAACTGTGATTGGTGCATACAAAGCACTCACTATGTATATGTTGTATGAATGAAATGATACGTGAAAAATAACAGAGATCTAAACTAAAGCATATTTATGTAAGTCCTCCCAAACAGAGAGAAAATTAAATCTAATAATGTTAGAACGGAAGGGGATTTGTCTGCAGAATGTAAAAGAGATAAAACAAGGGCTTGAATAATAGAATACTTGGGCCCTGGTCAGGTAGCTCAGTTGGCTAGAGGTGGTCCCATTTGCCAAAGTTGCAGTTCAGTCCTGGTCAGGGCACATATAGGAAGCAGCCAATGAATGCATAAATAAGTGGAGCAACAAATCAGTGTTTCTCTCCCCCCTCCCTCACTCCCTCCCTCCCTCTTCCTCTCTATCTCTAAAAAAAAAAAATCAATTCCAGCCTCTGGTCTTGGGGAAAAGCTTTTCCTTTCTCTAGGACTCATTTTCTTTACTCAAACAATACAAAAATTGAAAAAGAATTACCTCTAAGATCCCCCTTTTAATGGTAACATCCCATTAATATGTTTCTTTTGATTCTAATCTTCACTTATATTCTGTCACCTGCTGTCCCTATTAATGTAAAGTGACTAACAGAAAAAAAATAAAAAAACTGAATAAAAATTATGCCATTTGTAAGAATAGGTGACTGTCACTCGACTGACAGGATAAACACAATTTGCTGAAATGCAAAATTGGGAACTGTGTTTTCTCCAATGTTTGGACCAAATGGCTCTACTATAACCTGGTTTCCAGCTATGGATTCCAGAAAGACTCATTCTGGACAGACAAGCATGTCTTTCTTATGTGAACTGGTTCTTGCCCTAGTGCTACATTTCTCCTTCACACAATCGGAGCTTTATTTTTCTATAGCAAATGAACACGTCATTAATTACCTCTGCAATTGTTTCATTGTGTTTTCCACAAATCTGATTATTTAAGTTACTGCCTATACCTGGGTATATGTTTATGCTTGTGGAGTGTGTGTGTCTGTGTGTCTGTGTGTCTGTGTTGTGTGCATGTGTGAACTTTATATAAAAGACTGTGAATAGTGCTTTAAAAAATTATCTCTGATGTCAATGCATTCATAAAATTAAAGGTTAAAAAAAAAAAAGATCAAAAGGCAGTCAATCCCAATCAGAGGAGCCCAGAATCTCCTCTTGGTTCCTTGGAAAGAGATGACCAAGAATTGTGAGAATTCAGACTCTGCACAGTTTCAGTGGGGTTTAGTCTGGTCAACAACACCATTTTATTTCATAGAAATATGATCACAACATTGACTGCCAGCTTTGCAGTTTTAAAATCTTGTTGTTATAAGATGGAAGAGGTGACTTTGATTAGAGCCTTCACTGATGAATATAAATGACCTTTCTCATTTTCTAGATGAATAAATTAGCTTATGCATAGTATAAAAATTAAAGCTGTGTCTCCCTGTGTCTCCTTCTAATCAGTGATTGTAGCATAAAATATTTTCAACATGTTTCCATGCACTGCTCAATTTAATATGTAAAGAGAACTTTGATATGCATGTCTTCATATGCCATCCCTTTGCTCATTTAAACATATTCAGGAAGGTAAAACATTTATCACATGTCAGAGTCACCAGAATGTCACCATTTACATAGTATCTGAGGGGGAAAGCCTCATTTTGACAATGTTCTGATGTGTCCAGCTCCTGCATGGAGACCAACTGTTTTTTGGATTTTTGTTTGTTTGTTTGTTTTGTGTAATGGCACCTCATCACTTTAATCAAATCTTCAAAATAGTCTTTATTCTACAGTTTTAGTATAAAAAAATCTGCAAGTCGAGTACACAGCATAGAGAGATACAACATTGCACTTCCATAATAGTCAATGGTATAGAACATGTACAGAACACAGAATCTCAATTTCAGCAGAGACTAAGATAACACTTCTATTTTCCATGTGAAAATAAGAGCCACATGGAGTACATTGGAACCTACCCTGCGGTCTGCAATTAAGCCTAGTCAAGCCCAACCTAGATCAGCTAAATCCCAGCTTCCCCAATGACACATGAGCAAGAATTAAATGCTTGTATAAGCCAGAAGTTTTGAAATGGCTTGCTACATGGCATTATTGAGCTGGCTGATCCATATTGAGCTGGCTGATCAAACTATAGAAGTGGAAATTGGCACAAGTGGAATGAGACACATTCTTCAATTAGTAAAACCTCCAGTATATTTAGTGTTGGGTATTTTGAAAGGAGCAGTAGAAAAAGCCAGCGTAGAGGGAATGGACAAGGAAGAGGGCACTTAACCTTGGTTATGTACATAAAGCACAAATTCCAAATACCTTTACATAGCCAATCTCCATCCCACTATTTTGTCCATGGAAAACACATGGGAAAAGAAGACACAATATCAACCACCCTTAGATAGATTCCTGTTCACCCCTCCTTTGTTGATAAATTATAAGAGAGTTAACAAAAGATTAATATGAGCCATGTTCAAAAGGCCTGTCTTCTTTGGGGAGAAACCAAATAGCAAATTTGTCACAATAAGCCAACTTAATTCATTATGTGGACATTTAATTCATTATGTGGATGAAAAGGGGCCACATGCTAACCTGACTAGTTCAGGGAA
This sequence comes from Plecotus auritus, assembly GCF_963455305.1. Lineage (NCBI taxonomy): Eukaryota > Metazoa > Chordata > Mammalia > Chiroptera > Vespertilionidae > Plecotus > Plecotus auritus. The sequence goes on from NC_137783.1 coordinate 137,030,683, forward strand.
TGCCTGTGTGGCAGCCTTGCAAACTCTAGAGACCTAAAGTAACCACAAAGGATGGTCTGAAATTAAAACTTTTTTTAACTAAAAGCAGTTAATGGCAGGTAGACATGTCCTAGACAACTAACCCTGTCTGTTGTCTTTTGCATCTATGATAGCATATCATTGGAATGTCAGGGTAACTTGTAACTTCCCTTTTTCCAGACCCCTCAGGGCACAACCAATGCACCAGGGCACCAGTGTGGAGACCACAAATTTCTTCATTGTTATTGTTATCATGTTAATTGTTGACTGTTATCTATCCTGTACCTACCTATGTAAAAGAAGCATGTGTCTATCATTTTACTTTTTTATCCAATCCCAGAGGTTTCCCTGCTTTGCTTTCTCCCACCTCCCTCATCTATCACAAGTGGATTTCATGTAACCCACTTATGTCTCCTCCTTTGATTATGATGTATAAAAATAAGTGAGAGGAAAAAAAAAAACAACAACATTCTCCTGAACATTATCTCCATATGTTGGGATTCTGCTTCCCAACAATTATTGACAGTTTGGCTCAAATAAACTCAGAAAAATTCTTTACAGGTTTGAAAGTTTCTTATGTTAACAACTAGAGGCCCAGTGCACAAAATTCATGCATGGGTAGGGTCCCTAGGCCTGGCCGGCAATCAGGGCCAATCAGGTTCCCCATCTCCCCGCCTACCCGACTACTCCTTCCCTTGCTCCCTCAGTGCCCTGCCGCCATCTCTTGTCAACCGCCATGTTTTGCGCCACCCCCTGGTGGTCAGCACAAATCATAGCAAGCGATCAAACTCCCAGTCTCCTGGTTGAACTCCTGAGGGGACACTTTGCATATTAGCCTTTTATATACATAAGTTACTATAGAATGTGGCCTAAATACACATCAATAATGGGTTTATTAAAATAAGCACCAGAAGAAGACACCTGCCCATGCAGCTATAGACATTTCTGCTCATCTTCACCTTTCTGAATTGGATAATTCCACCAGGAGGTATTTGCCACAAGGTCAACATCAAAATTAAACCTTGACTTGATCTGCTTTTATCTTTATCTCCTTCTCAATATACTTCATTATTTAATTATTTTTCTTCCTCCTCTTTGGCTCTAAGCTCCCTAATTTTTCAGGCAGTACACATGTCAGGGTCCTTTGGGGAGAAACTATTGTAAAATCTTCATCAACCTATGGCTAAGCTCTGCAAATGCAATCCTCACCTGAAAACTTGGATTCCTGTTGCACAGAGGACAATAATACATTAAGTATATACAATACAGTTCCTTAGTGGGGACTGTGGTGAAGAGGACGAGCATGATAATATATAAGGTCTGTGTCTCTCATATTTGAAATCTTGGTGCCCCCACCCCCTAGGCTGAGTTCCTCAGGTGTACATTGTCCTAATGGATGACCCTAGTTAAAGTCAGAAGTTCATTCCAATTCACAAAGCTGGAGGATTCTTGCTTAAATTAAGGAACCACATCAATGTACCAAAAAATGATCTTGGCCTATTCCTGTTTTCAGTTGGCTATACCTGCTTCTTAGTTCAATCTTCTTTATTTCTTCCTAGTATCAGGGCCTGCCTGAGTGGAAAGGAGACAGATTTGCATTGTTTTAGAAAATTTCAGCATATTCTATTTGCATAAGGAGCACCGAGGATTAACAAAATGCACCCAGGAATGTTCATCCCTTTAGCATCGTGCCTTCTTAAGCTCAAGGCCTTACACAGGATGGAACATTTTCCATGTTGCTCATTTATAAAGAGCATCAATTTGTACACTTGTGGAGAATTTTTAAAATGAGGTTATAAATACAGTCATAGAATTACATCTGTAGGATTGAAAATAGATGTTCATCATCCCACTTGAAATTCCAGATTACAGGCCTACACCGCTGATAGGGTACTGAGAGTTAATTACAATTACTTCTGTAAGTATAGTGCAAATAGTATAATTACATTGCATTGCACCATTTTAGAAGTGTGATTTGTTAATGTAAGGAGTTAAATTTCACAGCAACAAGTGAAAATATTTTTATTTTAATGGAAACTCAAAAAAAAAAAAGTGTTTAGGACCTCTGTCTATCTGTGAGAAGTGTTGCAGTCAAGATAATCTGTTTCTGGAAGCAGTGCACAACTACCAAACCATGCAGTCTTTACAGTTTTCCCTGATAAAAGTGTTGTCATGCTCACTATGTCTGAGATTATGATGGGCAGAATATTCCAATTGCCCAACATAAATTCCAGAATGTCAGAGCTGCAGGGGACCTGGAGATTGCCTGATCCACTCCATTGAACTCAGGCTTATAAAGGTAAAGGAAGAGGAGAGTGGCTGAGGGACTTGTCTCTTCAAGCCTGCGACCTTTGGCGGCAGCATACCAGCTCTGGGTACCTGCTGTATTTGCTGACATTAACAATTCTGTACATACAAGGAGGCCTGCAATGGGCTCACACACCACAGGATTCATTTTCCTTCCAATAATTTGTCTCGGCACCATACTTTCCTCATGGCATTCTTCATGTCCGTGTTTCTCAGCGTGTAGATGAGAGGGTTAAACATAGGGGCGATCATGGTGTAAAACAAGGCAAAGACTTTGTCGTTACTGACGGAATCGGCTGTGGGGACATAGGTGAAGATGAGGGGCAGGAAGAACATGAACACGACAGTGATGTGTGAGCCACAGGTGGAGAGGGCTTTGCGGCAGCCCTCGGAGGAGCGTGTCCTCAGGGTGGACAGGATGATGATGTAAGAAATTACCAAGGCAACAAAGGTCAGAACGGACAGCACCCCAGTGGTGGTAATGATCACAATAATCAACAGGCTCGTGTCGGTGCAGGCCAGCTTCAACAGGGGGAATACATCACAGAAATAGTGGTCTATCTGATTGGGGCCACAGAAGGGAAGTTGGACAATAATCAATACATGCAGGATTGAATGGATAAATGCCCCGATAATAGAGGCCATCACAAGGACATAGCATGCCTTTCTGCTCATGATGACCATGTAGTGAAGGGGTCTGCAGATGGCTACATAGCGGTCATACGCCATGGCCACCAAGATGAAGATCTCAATGGCACCAAAAAAGTGTGCATAAAACATCTGGACCATGCAGCTGTTGTAGGAGATGGTCCTCCGCTGGGCCAGTAAGTCTGTGATCAGTTTGGGGGCCACCGTGGAGGTGAAGCAGACATCCATGGAGGACAGGTAGCTGAGGAAAAAGTACATGGGCTTTTCACTGAGGCAGCTGCCCCTGATGGTAACAAGAATGAGCAGGTTTCCTGAGAGAACAGCAATATAGCACAGTGAGAAGAGCACAAAGCAGGCAACCTTTGCATTCTCACCACTAAAAAGTCCCAGGAGGATAAATTCTGTGATGTTGTCCTGCCCCATGGCTTCTGTGGATTTGACCAGATAGAGGGAGGAAGTTAATATACCTGAAACACTCAACTTTCTGAAATTATTGACTTAAAAGTCACTGATCTAGTCAATAAATATGCATTGATCACTTATTATGATGCAATCACTATAATTGGTGCTAAGGGTAAGCAGTGTACAAAACATGATTTCTATCTACAAGTAGAGTGCAGTTTATTAGGACAAACAGATGGTAACAATCAAAGAACAAATAATCAATTAATTGCAATCATGATAAATCCAAAATCCCACATGTACCATGAACAACACAATAAATACTTAAAAGATGAAAAGTCCTTTTTCTGGAAAATTTTGAGATGCAATTTTAGTATTATACCTTAAAAGTGATTTTAAATCTGTTCTTCAAGGGCTATGAAATCACTATAATTCTCAGTTCTTTCCAAGGACTAAATCTGCTAACTCCTGAAAGTTCAGTATTGTCCTTAGACTTCAGTGAGCTAATAATTTTAAATATTGGACATCTGGGTGACAATTTCAGAAAGTGCATATAGAACCTTTACACATTTTTTGAGGTAAAGGCCTTAAGCAAAGAAAAAGAAAAACCTCATAGACACGGACAACAATGTGGTGATCACCAGCGGGAAAGTGGGGTGGAGGGAGGTAGAAGAAGATAAAGGGAGGATAAATGGGGATAGAAGGAGATTTGACTTTGGGTGGTGAACACACAATACAATATACAGATGACACATATGTAGAATTGTACATCTGAAACCTATATAATCTTATTAACCAATGTCAACCCAATAAATTCAATAAAAGTTTTTTTAAAAATAACCTTTTCATGAACATATTTTTTAAGTGGAGAGACAAAAAGAGCAACAAGCAGTTCTTTGGGGGGAAGTGTTGCTGCATTGTAGGGAGTTTTAGTGCATTTACGGCTTCCTGAAATTGACCTTATTTCCCAGTTCACTTTCCAGTCTAACCCAGGAGTTCTCACCATTTTTGTCCTTCAGTCACCCTTTCTGATGCTTGCTTTTAAGACACACTCTTGGAGGAGCAAATGCATCCAGAAATCCTTTTTCACTCCATCTGTTTCACCATCCTGCAGCTCCTTGAATTGAACCACTTTTTTCCTTACCAGGCTTACTGCACACTCATTGGCCCAAGCCCTGGAATATTTTAGTTACAAGGAAGTGTTTTTTTGGTGCAAAATATTATACAACATCTCTTACTTCCTCTCTGCAACCTGATCTGAAATGTATCACAAAATTGCTAAACTCAAAGCTCAGTTTTACAAAAAATAATCCTACACATTGATTAGCCTGTTTATGAAGGGTTATAATGTTAATTGAACAATGTCTTTTACTTCATCTGAGTCCTATGAAATTGTTTTAGAAAAATGAACATTTGGCATACAAAGAGAATTTTAATAGGATTTTAGGGAGTTCATGGATTTTTTTATTTGAATTCCATCCATCAACCCCAATACCCTGTGATCTAATTTCTTGCAAAATCTCTGGAACTATCACAAAACTCCAATTGCAATTATCCTGAGCTGTAGTACGATTTGTTTAAAATAAACAAAAGTTATTTTTAACTGTGAGTTACCTATTCTAGCTTGAAAAATAGAATCCCTTATTTGAATATAGAATTATATTTAAGTATATAAAAGGATTGCAACTATAAAAAGATATACCAGGTTTATGGTTAAGGAATAGCAATATAAAAAGATGTCAATTCTTTCTAAATTAACCAATACAGTCAATAATTAAAACAAAAATTCTGACAAAATTTTCTGTAAAATTTGAAAAGTTGGTTCCAAAATTCAGAAACAGTTCATATCCAGAAGAGTTAAGCTAACTTTTTAAAGGAAGACAGAAGAAGGTAGACATCCCTTCTCAGAACAGAAATATATTATCAAACTATGGCAACAAAAGAGTTGTTGGTAAAGACACAACAGTGGACTTAAAGGCAGTCAATAAATAAACACATAAATATACTGGAATTTATTACATGTTTAAGTTGGGATTTCAAACTGATGTGAAATAATGGACTTATTGGTAAGTGATATTAGGACTTTGAATCTCCCTATAGAAGAAACAAATATATTCCTCAGAAGGCACACACAAAATTATGTTGTAGATGGCTGAAGATGCAAATGTATCAAAAAAAATGAGAAAATATTTAAGAAAAATTTAGAATGGGTTTATATCTTAAGTAGGAACATTTCTTTAAACAAAGCACAAAAGGCAAATTTGTAAAATATATATAATACGTCAAAAATTTCTGTATGACTAATTCCATTTGAATCAAAATTTTTAAAAGTGGCAAAATGGGGGTACGTATTTATGAATCCTGCAAATCGATAATATATAAATAAGTAACCAGTTTTTCTAGAATAGCAAAACCTTTTACTAAGCAATATACAGAAAGGAAATTCCAACTGGCCAAAAGCATATATAAAAATATTCAGGAAAATGCAAATCAAACAGTAATGAAATACTATTCTCACTCATCAACTTCATAAAAGTACAATTTTAAGTTTGTTCATATAAAACTTTATGAGCAACTGAGCAAAACTATCCAGAAAGCATTCAGAAATGTGTTTATTGCAGACTCATTTAAATTTGGAAGATAGAAGTGATCTAAATACCTGACAATAGAACAGAAATAAGATGTGGTATGTTCTTGTTATGGAAAACTAGACAGAAATTTAAATGTTGGCTCCATATGACATATCTACCATGATACAAATCACTGAGATCTATTTTGAGTGTGAAAACAGATTTAGTCACAGGAAAGGACTGAAAATTATAGTGCCCTCATCACCCTGAAGAACAGATGACCTCAGTGCTATTTTATAGAAACATGGATATCTATTTCCTCTCCAGTAAATAAGAACGTTAGTATTCGTGGATTCTTCAAGTTGCAAATAACTAATGTTTTTAAATCAAGTGATTTACTAAATTATTTATTAGTTAATTTATCAAAGTCATCAATTAATTTTCCATGTTCTTACAATATTTATTCTTTGTATTATTGCTGTCTTTGTCAATTATGTGGTCATTTTTTCAAACTTTTATAGTTTTGTATCATTGCTTTTCTATCTGGAGTACAAAACACCACTATTTCTCATAGCCTCCTGTCCTAGCATCTAACAATCTCAAGTTTCAAGCCAGATTTCAAGAGAGCATTCCCCTTGTTCATTTCCTGTTAAAACAGACCTCTTAAAATTATCTTGTAAACTATTAAAATGCCAATTTTGACATGAATTAGGAGCCCATAAAAGTTATAAAAGAAATAGTTACCAAGGAGATGCATTTTTAGAACACATACTAGTATTTATGGAAAATATTATTTCCTAAGAAAAGAAGCAGATAAGGATAGATTATTCCATAGCTACTCGAAGAACTAACTTTACATAGACTCAGGCATGCAAAAGCAAAAAAAGGAAGAAAAAAAGATGGAAAAGGAAAAGAAAAAATAGGAACTCACATATTGAACATCAGTTAATTCAGGTCAATATCTGAAGGGAAATCCTTGTCTTCTGGAACTCATGACAACAGACCAAAAAAAAAAAAAAAAAAATCTATTCTAAATCAAATAGATCTCTTAGGGGAGAAAGGCAATGAAAAAAGTCTCATGCTTTGTATCCAGCTTTCAAATTATATTTAAAATAAATATATTTTGAAAATTAACTTTCTGTATACACATAAAAGGAATGAGCATTATATCACAAACTGCAGGGGAAACACCCAAAGCTCTCATCTTTTTTTCCCTCCAACACAGTAATGAGCAGCAAGGTCCAGCTCCCTCAATGCACGGGGCTTGGAGGCACCTAGGGAAGCTGCAGTCAGGAGTATTTAAGGGCATGAGAGGACCTGGGTGCCATCTCACAGGCAATCCCCGTGGTGATTCTTGGACAAGACCAGTAAAAATAAACTGGTGATTTTAATTTGCTCTTGCTTCGACTTTTCAGGTGTGCTGTCAAATAAATCCTTTTAAATTGCTTCAAATATGTGATGTTAAATATTAAATGTAAGTTTTATGGTCAGTGACCAAATGGTCTTAAAAGTAGCTTTATTACTTTCTATACAGGGATAAACTCTAATACATTTATTATAGTTCTTAAGAGCCTCCCTCTGATTCCATGTCCAAGGCTAATATTTATTAACTAGAAATTCATGCACTGAGTAGGTGGTCCCTCAGCCCAGCCTGCGCCATCACACAGTCCAGGAGTCCTCAGGGGATGTCCTACTGATGGCTTAAGTCCACTCCCACAGTCTGGCCTCCCTCTCGGGAGGCAAGGACAGGGGATCATGGGACAGTGTCACCCCCATCACCCCACCGTTGCCACCTGGCCTCCATCTGTAGGAGGCAACCAGCCTGGCCAATCAGGGCACGGTGATGCCCCGCCCCCATGGCCCCTCCGCCGCCTCTGGTCACTGCCCCCCCATCTCCTTTCCCTCCCTCTGGCACTGGCACACACCTTGCCTGACCTGGCGCTGCCTGCTCGCTGGCCCCACCCTCCTGCCAATTGGTCTTTCTGCCGTTCGGTCGATTTGCACATTATGCTTTTATTATATAGGATGTTGACGGTGCTCAGCTTTTTCTTAACATACTTAAGATCAGACTTCAATGTCCCTATTTCCACAAGCCTTTCCTCATTATGTTGCTTTCCTATAACCAAATTTCATACCCCAAGTTATCCCAGTACCTAAATGACCCTGCTTTCCATTTTCACAGCTTTCTACTCCTACACAGAGAAATTATTATCTTTTTCTCATGGTAAAGAAGTTCTAAAGTTCCTGGTATGACAAATTTAACACAGATTTAGTAACCTCAATATAATTTAGTAATTTATAAATAGAAATAGAAGTTCAAAATTTAAAACAAATAGTCAGGCTGACTTTTCTATATAGATAAAAATGCACGTAAGAAAACATTGAAATCAGAAAAATTCTTAGTGATCATGGAATTAGAGACAACACATACTAACAGATAGTGACAAAATGTTGTATCCCTCTCCGTTGCATTAATATATTTTTCATCCAAATATCTCATTCTCTCTGAAGTCACTGTCTTTTCTGGATTATATTAAAACTCGCTAAAAATAATTCATACCTGTGATGTAACTATTCTGCTTTCAAAGCCTAGAAATCCTCCTCTGGTTATAACATTATTTTGTCTTTAATTGGTTATTATTTTTAAATTCCCTACCATCAATTACTGTCTCCTTTACTTCTAACTCACATAAATATATCTATCTTAATTTGGGCCATTATGTGCCAATCATAATAACTCAATGTTATAAACAAATTATCATAATTGGTATTATTCAAGAGAAAACTTAGCACTTCCCCAAAATTCAAAGGGATCATTTTTGGAGGAAATAAAAGTATGTTTTAGAAAAATAATAATGAATGCAACCTCAATAGTCAAAAGCTTAAAAAAAAAAAAAAAAAAAAACTCCTTCAGAAATGTGAACTTTCTCACCATGTTCTGACACTATACGAGGAGGATCTAGGTAAACATGAGAAAATTTTAAAGTACTATCCCAAGAAATAGAAGGGAGATTAACTAGATTATATACATTGTCCCTTAAAACATGAAGATCCTACTATTATTATAATATGATGCTTTCATCTGAGTCAGGAAAACAAGCAAGTTGAAGGTCTATGCTTAGACATTCAGAACACAGTGTTTAATAAATGAGACACTGGAAGGAGAGCCTGATAAACAATGGACATAAGTACATAATGTGTAAGTATAAACAGAGAACACTACAAGCCAACATGAAGCAGGACAGGGAAAAAACCAGGTCAAAATCACAGTGACAGTAGGCAGGCCAGAGCGGCAGAGACACAGCAGGGAACAGTGATGGCTCTTTGTTCCTGGGCTGTATCTTCTACTTAAAATTTACTGGAGTCCTAGCTGGATAGCTCAGTTGGGTGAAGGTCATCCCCATACTGTAAGGTTATGGGTTTGATACTCAGTCAGGGTACATAAAAGAATCAACCAATGGCCCAGCCAGCATGGCTCAGTGGTTGAGCATCACTGTTCAATTCTCATTCAGGGCACATGCCTAGGTTATGGTCTTGACCCTCAGTGTGGGGCATGCAGGAGGCAATCAATCGATGATTCTCTCATCATTGATGTTTCTATCTTTTTCTCCCTCTCCCGTCCTCTCAAATGAATAAAAATATGTATTTTTCAAAAGAATCAACCAATGAATGCATAAATAAATGGAACAACAAATCAGTTTCCTCTCTCTCTTTTACTCTTTCTCTAAATCAATAAATAAAAATAAAAATCTCTACTAATAATATAGGAATATGCAAATTGTCCAGGACACCATCACAGTAACAGTAATGACCAGCAGGCTGCCTGGGGTGATAAGGCCGGCAGGGGGGTTAGTGAGGGACGACCAAATGACTGAGCGGCAGGCTGCGTGGAGCAACCAGGCCAGCAGGGAGAGTAGTTGGGGGCGACCAGGCTGGCAGGGGGGCAATTGGGGGTGACCAGGCCAGCAGGGGGGCAGTTAGGGGCAACCAGGCCAGCAGAGGGGGCAGTTGGGGGCAACCAGGCCAGCAGGCAGAGGTGGTTAGGGGTGATCAGGCTGGCAGGGGGCAGTTAGGGGTGATCAGGCAGGCAGGCAGGTGAGCAGTTAGGAACCAGCGGTCCTGGATTGTGACAGGGATGTCCAACTGCCGGGATCGGGCCTAAACCGGTAGTCGGACATCCCCCGAGGAGTCCCAGATTAGAGAGAGTGCAGGCTGGGCTGAGGGGACCCCCCCATGCACGAATTTTGTGCACTGGGCCTCTAGTATATTAATAAATATAACTGACTTGACACCACCCGGTATATGTGTGCACATTGCCTTTCTTCCTGAAGAAACTAATTCTAATGCCCCAAGTTAGCATTATATTAACTCCACAATAAGAAGATAATATTCTCTATGTGCTTCTTCTAGATCAGTCCAAACTATGAAGAAAAATATGCAAGTTCCATTCATCATTTGTCATCCGAGATGAGCTTGTTGCTCCAGAACTTCCTCATGGCATTTTTCACCTCTGCATTCCTCAGTGTATATATCAAAGGGTTGAGCAAAGGTGTTCCAAGTGTATAAAACACAGCTATCATCTTATCTATGGGGTAAGTGGTCGCAGGGCGAGTGTATATAAAAATGCAAGGACCAAAGAACAAGACGACCACGATGATGTGGGAGACGCAGGTGGAGAGGGCTTTTCTCCTCCCTTCAGCACTGTGGTTTCTCAGAGAATGCAAGATGATCACATAGGAGAACATCAGCATGACAAAACTTACTGTACAAATGGCCCCACTGTTGGACACCAAGAGAAGATTGATCACATAAGTGTCTGTACAAGCAAGTTGCAACAAGGGCTGCAAGTCACATAAATAGTGATCAATTACATTGGGACCACAGAAAGGTAAACTCAAGGCCAGAAAAACCTGAGCTAAAGAATGCACACAGGACCCCACCCAGGCCACAGCTACCAACACCACAGACCCGCGGACTCATGATGGTCATGTAGTGCAGGGGCTTGCAGATAGCCACATAGCGGTCAAGGGCCATGAGGATCAGGATGAAGATCTCCAGGCAGCCAAAGAAATGGAATGAAAAGACTTGGACTATGCACTCACTGAAGGAGATAGTAGTATTCTTTAAAAGGGCGTCCACAATCATTCTAGGGGCTATGGAGGTAGAGAAACAGGTATCAGATAAGGACAAGTGGAAAAGGAAGAAGAACATTGGACTCTCAAGTGTCCGGCTGGTCTTGATAGTAGTAATAATCAGAAAGTTCCCCAGCAACGTCCCCAAATAGAAAAGCAAGAAAGTGGCAAACACTATTTTCTTCCTAACAGGATCCTGGGTCAATCCAAGCAGAATGAATTCAGTCACATTATTATTCAGCTGCATGATTTCATGAAAGAGTACAAGGGTGAGTGTAAAATATTTTATCTGCAAAAATAATAATGATAAAGGAATTAATTCATGACATAATATGTGATTTTATGAAATATCTTGAGAAAAGTAAATATTCCTCATCATGGACATTGTAGCTGTGGTTTCTTATTATGTCATCTCAACTCTTTGATCCTGAATTTGCATGACTACTTTATAGGGTCCTTATGAGTCTCAAATAAGCTTGTGAATTTTGTACCTTCGTACAGTACCCTTCAAATACAACTCTCCAGCGGCAGCCTTTGGTGATCATTTTGTGAAAAAGGGAATTCTCTCTCCAGTTCTCTAAAGGTTCACTTTGCAGCTTTTCTTATATTATTACATACTATGCTGAAATTCAGGTATATGTGTAATTCCTTTAGCTTCCTTTTTGGAATAAGAATCTTTGGAAACTACATATTCTCAGAATTATATTCTCCATCATGCCAAACCCAATGTCTTGTGCCATGTAGGTGCTTAGAGTGTTTTTACATTGAACTTTCTCTATTACCTCTTAAAATATCATATCTGATTGTTCTGGTACTATTATAATTACAAAACACATCCATATCATTAATCTAATGTGGCCTCCTTCTACCTATTATGTATAGTAGACAGATAAACATGCTCCCAACTTATAAATAATTTTAAAAAAAAAAAACCTGAGATCAACTTTAAATAAGTTAGTAAGTCAGCTCCACACCCTGGAGAAGAATAGCCCACACAGCCAAGTAAGACTTGGGGATTTGGACACCCAGAGAAAGGATTACCTTAAGCATTTGACGTTATTTACATGAATCCTTGGCCTTGAAAGAATGCAAGGAGAGCTTTGACACTGTTCCTATCTTCCCGACACTGATGTTCGTTTTAGGGCTTGTCTTTGTGGATGACCACATTGACTATTTCCAGAGGTGCATTAACACCTTTCATCATTGGGTTCTGAAAGGAACTTGTAACAAAAATGGGTAACAATGATCTGGAGGCAACACTGCACTAGCAAAATAGCACATCTTCTAATAACTTACCTGAACTTTCCAAGCAAGTTTAGCCAACTTTAGAATAACTAAGTACGTTGAAACTATGATAAAAAGACCACGTGTTGGGTTGGAGATAATGAGGAAGAGCTTAAAGTAAATAAGTAGGAAAAGGTGGAGAATAGATGAGGGTGGAACACAGAGTGGTAAGTGGATCTTTTCATCCTAAAAGTCCGTTTTTATTGCAGAGGCCACAGTGAGAATCAGTATTTTCCTTAAAGACTCTCTCTTAAACTACTCAACCCACCCTGACTCAGTTCTACTGAACTTCTATCTTAGGGAGAACCCCATACTCATTTTATTTCTATGAAAAATTTAGCATTCTCTGTGGGAAAATTAATAGATTGTACCAAAATTCTTTATCCCTCAAAATCCCAGATTAAAGAATGACAAAGTCTCCCTTCCATGCATATGACACATTACTTTTCACCTTCATTATAGTTTTTAACCTTCACATTGTCCTGGTTTCTCTAAACTTTCCATGAGAAGCAGTTGTTTCAGCTTTTCAAACTAAATCCCAAATGCACATCAACTGCAAATATGTTCTTATGATACCGTATTAGCAGCATGCGAAGCATAATAATTCCAGACTGTGATTTACAATCTTCCATTTAAAGGAGATGGAAGAGGTAGCATTCTCTAGCAGCTATGTCAGGCCCCTACCTCTATTAACAGTTTCTCTAACTTCTAACTAGACATATTATCCTCTAACTTGTAATACCCGTAATGAGGACATATCTTGCTCAGCTACTGAACATGAAAAGCATTGTAAACTGTTCTGCACTCTGCCATCTCAAGAAACTTTAATAAACCTTAAGGCACGGAATTCATTTTTCTCTCCCCACACAATGATGGCTTTTCACAGACCTAGTGCTCATAAAACATTTGTTGCATTCAAAAGGTTGTTTTATACCAAAACTTATTTTCATCCTACTTATTTACTACATTAACAATAAACTTTTTAAAACATTTTTTTTCGTTTCCTGTCTCAGAGGAAGTAGGAGCAGTATAAGACATATAAAAATAAATTTTCAAATCATGTTGGATTGTTCTGTAATAATACTCCCCTGACTATAAAGATGTCAATCATCTGTCACTTACCTGTTAGAACACTCTAAATCAGTGTCAAGTATGTTCATCCCCTTTGGAAAGCAGGAATAAGAAACAACAGTGTCTTAGGTGAAAGAGGAAGTAGAACATCAAGAAACTACTCTGCTCCCATCGAGTGCCCTTAGCTGTCGCTCCATGCATTAGGAGACAAAAACTCTTCTTGTTCTTATCATTTATTTGCACATATAATCCAGGGAAGGCGGTGTGGTGCCTGAAGCCAGAGGTTCAATTCTTACCCAATTTATCTGTATCATATTTGAAGAAAACTTTAGAACACTAAAATAGACTGGTGTCCTGTGAGAGGAAGAGAGTTTCTTTAAAGCAGAAAGACTTTCCCTTATGCATTTAATAGTATTAAAATATGTGACCTAGAAAGTTAGGTTTGAGGTACATGATTATGCCTCTATTAAAAAGAAGTATATTTATAATAATGTTTCCATCTATATCTACATACCTATGTTAATTAAAGGTGACTTTCAGAGGTTAGGAGAGCCATGAAAATAAAGGATCTTAGCGTATTACATGATATCATAAAGTTCTTCGTTCCCCAAAGTTTAGCCTGAGCTCAAAAGTCTAGCCAAGTAAAATAAGATCTTCTGTTTGGAAAGTGATCATGAGATGTATCATCTTTACTCTCTTATTGATTTGTTACCCCCCTATATATAGAGATGAACTTCCAGAATCTTGAGCCCCAAGTGGATGTTATCTTCCAATGGCAGACCTTGTCTGCAGGTACTTTTGCCTATAAGAAATTACTTAGAAGTGAAGAACTGAAAAAAGATGGCCTAATTAAAGATAGATTTACCTTAACCCTATATTGTAATTTAATAACCCAATATGAACATGTGGGGGGAGGGGAGATGAATAGGTGAGCACAGAGGATTCTTAGGGCAGTGAAACTACTCTGTATGACACTATAATGATGGATGCGTCTCATTATATACTAGTATTTGTCCAAACCCATAGAATGTATAGCACCAAGAGAGACCTCTAAGGTAAACTATGGACTTGGATGATCATGAGGTGCCAATGTGGGTTCACTGAGGGTAACTAATGTACCACTCTGGTAGGGGACATTGATGATGGGGGGAGGCTATTCAGATGGGGGGGGGCCACAGGGTATATGGAAAATCTATGTACCTCCTGCTCAATTTTGCTGCTCAACCTAAAAATGCTCTAAAACATAAAGACTTCCATTTAAAAAATACAATGATTTATTAGCTGATGTATAGACTTTTACACACATATGACAAATATTTCTCTAAGGTGTAATTTTGGGGGGTCATAGCTATATTGAGGTGATGACAATGATGTATTCTTTAGGTCAGCCTTATTTACAGATACCTTGGACTCCAGCTCTGCCTTTGGCTCATGAAGCAGGGATGGGAAAAGTGTATTCCCTGATGTACATGGGAAACTGTGGTCAGCATCACCTTCCAACATGGTCTCTTGGTCTCTGAGGCTGATGCAATGTTTTAATTATGTAGAATGCTTGGTGCCAAAACCACTTCCACACTAACAGGTACTTTTGTCTATCCACTCCCCAGTGATAACTTCTAGCAGCCAATGGTTCTTGGCAAGAAGCTTTGGCAATAAATCTTACCATTGAGCTACTGAAAATGGCTCCTACTAGCAGACACAATTCCTCAACATAGTGAGAGAATTCTCTAAAGACTTTACATCAGCCACCTTGAATGGCATCTTTGTCCAGTACCCTGTCCATCACAAACTGTGGCTGAAGCCTCTTTTCTTCTCTCTCCATCTATGAGTGCATGCCAACACTCTGCCCTCACACAGAGCATCTTCCTAAGATCACGCTCCGCACCCTTCCGCATTCTGAGCATGAGCACAGCACCAGCTTCACATTCAAAACCTGTGGGTCCCTTTGAAGTTTCCATTGTTTATATACATGGCACATAAGAGTACCTTGTCAATGTGTGGACAGTTGTTTCTCAAATTTGAGTATCTTGCAGAAGCTTTTAATAAAAATGCTGTGAAGGTCACCTTTGACTTGGTTTTCATCCAAAATTATGTATCAGCCTAAACTTCAGCATTTAAAAGACTGGAGAGCCCAATGACTACATTAGTGTCATTTCTGACATCTCCGCCTATCAGGGATATGATGGCATAGGTTACAGTCACACCCCATCTGCAATTCCACAGTCCACGTATCTTGTTCTAAAGTGAATAAAAGATGATTAGGATGGTTAGTGATAAAGGACCACATGTGCTAGAGGACTATTTCCACCTTTTGTTTTCTCTTTAAAATCCCAATACCTTCTTCTCTTTCCTCATTCTTGACCAATCTCTTTCTACTTCACAAAGACACCTTGAAGCAATCAGAAAAGAATTTCTACAAACTTGCATCACATTCTTTGCCCACCCTCCAGCATTTGTGGCCTCATATTCAGACTCTCTACCTGTTGTGGTAGAATCTTGATCCCTATAAGCTAGCTGTTCTGTGACCTAAAAGCAAAACTCCTCTTGGAAAAGTTGCTATGGAGAGAATTTTCCCCTCTCTGCAGAGGAGAGATTATTTAACTTGAGCACCACCTCATTGGAAGATGAACTACTTTTTCCATTTATTTTTCCCCTTGATAGTAAAATATGTTGGAAGAATTTCACATTTTCTCTTATTTATTATACTAGAGGCCTGGTGCACGAATTTATGCACATGTAAGGTCCCTCATCCTGGCCTGCGGGATCAGGCAAAACTGGCTCTCTGACATCCCCCGAGGAGTCCTGGATTTCGAGAGGTTGCAGGCCAGGCTGAGGGACCCCACTGGTGCACAATTGGGGGGAGGGGGGACACGGGAGGTTGGCCAGCTGGGGAGGGATTGCGGGAGGGCTCCAGGGCATGTCCAGCCTGTCTCAATCAGCCAGACCCTAGCACCAAACTAACCTACCAATCATAGCATCTACCCCCTGGTGGTCAGTGCACATCACAGCAACTGGCTGACTGGTCGACTGTCTGCTCCCCGGTGGTCAGTGCACATCATAGTGGTTGAGTGGCCTTAGGATATCATTAGCATATTACATTTTGATTGTTTGAACGAATGACCAGATGATGGGAAACTTAGCATATTAGGCTTTTATTACATAGGATTATTTTTCAATTATCGTTTGTATTCAACATTATGTTGTATTAGTTTCAGGTGCACAGGACAGCAGATAGGCATTTATATAGGTTACAAAGAGTTCCCTCCTATAACCCAAGTACCCACTGTGGGTAGGTCCTAGCATCATAGGTAGTTACTACAATATTGATCCCCTGCCCATTCAAGATTCCTTTCCTCCCAGTCCATCTAAACCAATACCAGGCAGGTTTCTCCAACATTCCACCTTAACAAACTTCCTGTGAATATTGCAAATGACCTCTACATTACTAAATCCAATGGCCAGTTCTCAGCCATCATCTTACTAGATCAGTATTAGATTTACATATCATTCCTACTTTCTGGACATTCTTTATTCACTCAGCTTCCAACTTACCTTAGCCTCTTGGTTTTCCGCCTATTTCACAGGTCACTCCTTATTCTCCTTTCTTAGTTCAGGTTCTCCTCTCTGACTTGTTAAGATTGTTCTACACCAGTATCAGTCCTAGGTTCTCTTCTTTTCCTCTGTCCATGCATATTGCCTCAGTAAATGCATCCAAATCACTTGACCTTAAATGGTGGGGAACTGCTGAAGACCTACAAATGTATATCTGCATCCCAGACCATGCTCCCTAACTCCAGACTCATATAACTAACTGCCTGTCCAAATATCCACTTTGTTGTCTAATCAACATCTCAAATTCAGAATATATAAAAAACTGAACAACTGATTACAACCCCTCAACCTTCACACAACCATGACCACCATGCTCCTTTCTCAGTTCATGGCAATTCCATCCTGTCCATTTCTGAGACCAAAAATCCTTTTAAGTCTCTCTTTACTTCTTTCCTCACACAATCTGACACTAAATTCTGCTGGTTCTCCCTTGAAAATACATCCAGAAGCCAGCACTCCTTGCTAGTTTTACCAACACCAAATAGTTTTTACCTAGAGCATTGAAATTCACCTATAACATTCAGCAAAATGTTCCTCTGTGAAAATGCAATGTAAATACTTGTCAGAGAAACATGTATAGATTCTCTAAGTGGGATATTTTATGCTAAATTCTTACTATACCACTCTTTTTCCCAAAAGCTCTGCATGTCTCCCACCTCCCTCCCAACTCTGAATCTGTTGCAGGTTTGTTAATGCTAAAGTGGGACACTGCTGGGTGACTGCAGTCCTAAGAATTACTTTGCTTGTCAGCTTTTTGAGCTATTACACTTGCTTCCAGGAATTCCAATTCCTGCAGAATATTATAATCAATACTTAAACTATTTAAAATGACAAAAGCTGAGTTATTGCCGAAAATGAGAAGTAGCAGGAATTAGAATCCTATATAATAAAAGGCTAATATGTAAATAGACCGAATGGTGGAACAACCGAACTACCAGTCACTATGACATGTGCTGACCACCAGGGGGCGTGCATGGAACATGGCGGGTGTCGGCTGCGGTGGGATGGTGGAGCAGGTGAGTGGGGACTCCAGACCAAGGCGGGGTGCTGGTCACTGTCATCAGGACGAGCCTCTGGTGGTTACTGAATATTCTTTGCTCCCGTGTGCCGTGGTTCCCCCACCCCCTGGCGCTTGCACCTGATGCCAGTGCCAGCCCTGCTCGCACCCGCTACCAGCGATGGCCCCGCTCGCACCTGCTGCCGGCACCAGAGCCGCCACTCTCACCCACTGCCGACGTCTGGAACCGGTCCCGGTAGCTCAGCACCATCAGTGGGTGCAAGCGATGGCTCCCAGCCCCGATCTCCCCTGAGGGCTTCTCCACTTACCCCTGCTCCTGAGGCAGCAGTCACCACTCACACCCGCTGCTGGTGCCGGCCCCAATCGTTCCACTCTGTCAGCGGGTGCGAGCAAGGCTGGCGCCATCAGCACATGGGAGCAGCGACAGCAGGAACGGGGCTGCCGGCAGAGAGGGGACCAGGGGCACGGAGGATGGGCCGAGACCCACCCCTATGCCCACCACAGCCTCGTGGCCCACAGTTCCTTTCAAGGTGCACAAATTCGTGCACTGGGCCCCTAGTGAGAATATAAGATTCCTGGCTTCTTTTATCATCTGAAAGTCATGTACTGACTACGAGGCTTTAAAGTTTTCTCTGACCACAAGATAAGGTTAAAATGTAAAAGCTTTGGTCCATAAATGTGTGTGTTTTTATTTCTACTTTTATTTTTATTTATCTTTATTGCTGAAAATATTACAGATGTCCCCCTTTTCCCTTATTGACCCCCTCCACCCCACTCGCACTCCCCCCATTAAATGTCTTTTATGTGAGTAGAAACAAATGTTTCTGAAATCAGAATAATATACAATCCCTTTCTAAATAAAAGTAATCTTGAAGTCCAACATCAACACAAATTATTTATGAATTAACATTTCTTATATAACAAGCTGTCAAAGCTAAAATTTTGACTAAATACAATAGCTGTGAAGTTACAAAATGTGTCCAAATCATGTGTGCCTATCTCCAAACCAAAGGAAATGATAAACATAAGTATCCTACAAAGGATATATACCTGGTCAGAGTATAAAGTGGGAGAGTGGTTTTGATAACAGCTTAGGGGAAATCACCCCAAACTCTGTGTGTGTGTGTGTGTGTGTGTGTGTGTGTGTGTGTGTGTGTGTGTGTGATGGAGGGGGATTTCAGAGTGTTATTCTGAGAACTTAGCATGTTCCTCCATATTGCTCAGCCCAAGGAACTGAAAATCAATGCAGGAAGAGAGACTGGCTGACTTACAGGTGGATTTAGGTGAGGGTGGCTAGTGGATATCAGCCTACATCAACAGTGTTTCTACATTAATAGCATTCCTAGGGCAGAGATACATGATCCTTTCCCTGTGGAATGCCATAGAGGAGCCATAGGAGGTCTTCTAGGAACCAGCCCAATAGGGGCCACTTGAAATTCCAAGTACAGTATTTTGAAGATAACCACTGGCTTTCTAAGGACTAAGAATCATAATAGACATTTTCCAACTATGTCAATGGTACTAGAATTTAAAAACCTACAAAAAGTCCCCAAAAGGAAGGGGAATACAAAGCTTTCAACATTTGCCAGGCAGCCCAGTAACAGTAAGCCGCTTGTTAAGATACTGGGTCAAGTAAGACCTTTATGTCCCCTGACTGCTCCTCCCACCTTCTCTAATTGAGCCCATATCTAAAATCTAAGGGAGTCTGGGCTCTGTATTACCTAATAATGAGAAGAAAATTTCTGAAGCTTTCTGAGTTTTCATTTAGGCACAGATAAATATTTCCTTACACCATAATAAATTTGAAGGAATAATGAGAGATAAAAATTAAATTATTTTGAGTATGTCTTGGTTACTTAAGAACCAATTGCACTTAAATATAATCTTCATACGAACAGATTCAAATGCTTTCAAAACAGAACTATAAGACATAAAATTAGGAAAATTGTTCACTCGGAAGAAGTATGAAATTAAGTTGTCACTTGTGAATATGGTATTGAGAGCTCTGACAAATGTCCCATTTGGGGACTCAAATATTTATTCTGCCACTGCTTGTCTAAACCAGGACTATTGGGAAGCTTTGGTGAACATAACATTTTGTCCTCAATTGATGGAAATGCTTTACAGACTTATGAGTTCATTGTGTTCCTTTCTCATTAGCCCATATAACTAAAAATAATACTTTCTGGTGCCAATTGGATGGTAATTATAAACTTGAGTGCTGAAATTGCATGGCAGTACTTGATTATGAGATTAGAAGGTGGAGGTGGAGGTGGTAGTGGTGGTGGTGAGTGTGAATTATACATATAGATTATGTTCTCAAAAATGAAAACACACATTTTATTTTTTAATTTCAATTAATGTTATATCTTTTTAAACATATTTTTATTGATTTCAGAGAGGAAGGAAGAGGGAGAGAGAGATAGAAACATCAATGATGAGAGATAATCATTGATCAGCTGCCTCCTGCACACCCCCTACTAAGATCAACCTGGGCATGTGCTCTTGATCAGTATTGAACCCGGGACTCTTCAGTCACAGGCTGACGCTCTGAGCCAAACTGGCTAGGGTGAAAATACACGTTTTAAAACATTTTTATATAAAACTAAAAGATCAAAGTTAAGAAATAGTAGACCTGACTTTTGATCCCAGATTCTTCCAAAAAATCTGATTTTTTTAGTTTTGAGATAGAAGAAGAAAAAAGCTTATTTCCTGTCTTTCCTGGTACCCAAATAAACTTAACAGCCCAGGAAGATCAATGATAGAGGAATATCTTGTGTTTTCATTTTTTCTTCAAATGTTCACATACTCAAAAAATGATGCTCGAGAAGTAAGGAAGATAAAGCTCCTTTTCTCCCATCTGGACAAAATCTCCACTTTCCTTTATTCTTTTCTCTCTCCTCATCATGCATTGCTCTCTGTCCTCCCTTCCCCCCTGTACCCTTCCTCTGCATATTCCTGCTGCCAAACTCTCTTACTGTCTCTTTCCCTCCTTTGTGAAGACCCCAAAGAGCAACTGACTGGCTGGTATTGCCTATCTCATCCAAATATAACATTACTTCTTGCTCACCACTCACAAAATTAACTTTGAGAGATTTCCCAGGGACAGTCTAGAATGTTTCTAGCTTTCATTGGAGTTAGAGGGTTCACCAATATAGATACCCCCAGGGAAGTAGGCTCAGGCATAGATTTCCAGAGCAGCATTTTCTCAGACATGTTCTCAAATCTTCAGGTTGTCAAGACAGAAATCTTGACTCTGCAAGTGTCCAGACATTCATTAGCACAAGAATGAAACCTATAAAAAAAATGGTGCATACACACACAGACTTACTATATCATTAACCAGTACTTTTCTTTCTGAATAATAATTTGTATACAAAGCCAAATTACCTACTGAGTATGGGCAGATGTTGATAGAATTCAACTAAGGATCATCACAGATTGTTCAAAATAATTATGGACTTTAAGTAGTAATCATATTCTAATGCAATTTTCTCAGATTCCTTAATTGTTTGTTTCCCAACAAGAATATTTTGCCTTTCTTATCCATGAAACAAAACTAAGCTGTTAAGGCAATATACATTAGAATCCCTATACATCATTTATCAACTGGAGTCATCATTTGCTACACCATAATTTTTTCATGGCGTTTTTCACTTCTGCATTCCTCAATGTATAGATCAGAGGGTTGAGCAAGGGTGTCCCAATTGTATAAAACACAGCCACCATCTTGTCTATTGGAAATGTGGTTGGTGGGCGTGTGTATATAAATATACATGGGCCAAAAAATATGACAACCACAATAAAGTGGGAGGTGCATGTGGAAAGGGCTTTTTGCCTTCCTTCTGCGCTGTGGTTTCTCAGAGAGTACAAGATGACACCATAGGAGATAAGCAGGATTACAAAACTCACCATGCAAATGGCCCCACTATTAGAAACAACTAGCAAATTTATCACATAAGTGTCCTTGCAGGCAAGTTTCAACAAGGGCTGCAAGTCACAGAAATAGTGGTCAATCACATTGGGGCCACAGAAAGGCAATTGCAAAGCTAGTACTATCTGTGCTGAAGAGTGGATACAAGATCCCACCCAAGCGAGAATCACCAGTACACCACAGACGCGCTGGCTCATGATGGTGGTGTACCGCAAAGGCTTACAAATGGCGACATAGCGATCAAAGGCCATGAGGAGCAGCACAAAGATCTCCATGCAGCCAAAGAAATGGGCTGCAAAGACCTGAGTCATGCACTCATTGTAGGAGATGGTCTTCTTCTGAGAAAGGGCGTTCACAATCAATCTGGGGGCTGTGGTTGTAGAAAAGCAGGCATCAGCAAAGGATAGATAGAACAGGAAGAAATACATGGGACTGTCAAGGGTCCTGCTTGTTTTAATAGTCACTACAATGAGAAAGTTCCCCATCAGTGTCGCAAGGTAAAGCATCAGGAAGACCCCAAATATTGCTTTCTGCTTTCCTGCATCCTGTGTCAACCCAAACAAAATGAACTCAATCACACTGTTATTCATCACCATACTAGTAGCTGAAGAAGGTAAGCTGCAGTTGACAAAAGTTTAATCTGCAGAGAGAAGAAAAGAAGTGTCATGTTGAGAAGATAAGTGAGCTGAACTCTGAATTCCTTGTTTCTGCTCTATCCTGTTACCTCCAACAGCCTTTAATCCCCCATAAATCTTTGTAAATCTGTGATGTCCAAGCCTCTCCCAGATCTACCTGTTGTTCAGAAACTTATCACATTGGACCAAAGTAGCTGAATTTGGGGGATAAAACAAATAAATGTCCTTTAAAAAGTTTGATTCCTACCAAGACTGAGAACTGCACAATTTGTACTTTCCTTGGGCAAGTGACTTAGTTACCTCTTTGAAATTTAGCCTTCCTGTGAAAAAAATAGAGGGCAAATACTTGTCCTGCCTTATTCCAAGTTTTCCTAAAATTTAAAAAATATATATAAACATATATATAATATACCCATACATATGCACACACATCCACATTTCATGTATTATACCAGTATATCTTATCTATGAGCTTTGAAATCTGATCAACTATTCCAATATAATTATTGTTCAGTTCACTCATTTTTGTGTCCATTATCCCAGAACTCTTCGGAACACTGGTGAAATGTGCTTTATTTTAAGTCTTTTACCGATGCCTCTTGTGTAGAAGATGCCAGCTTCATTGACTGTCTTGATATAACAAATGTCTGGACAATTCTCTGAAGTTGGTATAATTTGGAAAACCTTTTTTTCCTGCTTTTTCTTTTCTTCTGTTAATCCTCACCTTAGGATATTTTTTCCATTGATTTTTAAAGAGACTGGAAGGGAGGAGGAGAGATACAGAGAGAAAAACATCAATGTGAGAGAGACACACATCCTGACCAGGGCCAGGGATCAAGCCTGTAACCTAGGTAGCAAACTAAGCACATGCCCTTGACCGTAATAGAACCCAGGACCCTTTAGTCCACAGGCCGGTGCTCTATCCACTGAGCCAAACCAGCTAGGGCGGGGAACTACTCTTTATTTACTCTACTTTGAAACTTATCCCGTTAGAATATTGAGCCTTTCTGCTGATGAATTTGACCTGACATAAAATTTCTAATATGCCTATAATCTAAGTAGTGTTTTTACTTTTACATATTCCTCTTTACTCTGAATTCCCTTTGATAAAGAGTCCAGCCCTAACTGGTTTGGCTCAGTGGATAGAGCTTTCGTCTGCAGACCAAAAGGTTCTCGTTCAATTCCCCAGCCTGGTCCCCTGGTCAGAGGGCATGCAAGAGGCAACCAATCAATGTGTTTCTCTCACATCAATACTTCTCTCTGTCTTCCCCTCCCTCTTCCACTCTCTCTAAAAATCAATGGGAAAATATCCTTGGGCAAGGACTAAAAAAAGAAGAAGAAAGAAGAAGATTCCATAATCCCAATATACAATTTTATGATTTTTTTATTTCAGGTCCTTATTCATCACATATATAGTTTGTATGATTAAAATCATCATATAATATCATTTTGTCTTTTCATGTTGGCTTAGAATTGTTTTAATATTTCTTACCATGCTATTATATTTTCCACAGTTAATTGTCAATTTAATGATGTTAAAATGTATAAATTTGTCCATTGAGATACTTATGTTGCTTCCAGTTGTCACTCATAAATAACAATTTTATAAACAACTTTAGAATAATTTCCCCAGTATGATATTGCTGCCCCAAATGCTAGAGACTATCATTGCTATTCATAAGAATTAAATTTTTCAGTATTTTATACCCTTTTATTAACTATATTTTACTATAGAATAATCCATGACGATGATAAAATATTTAAAGAAGAAGAATGTAAAAAGAAAAGATTAAAATCTCTCCCAAAATTATTTGAATCTATAATCTTAGTCTCCAGAAATAACTCCTTTTGGTTTTTTGTATGTCTTTCAGAAAATTTCTGTAAAGCTATTTGCATGTGTTTATTTATATGTCCTTTTTTTTATATGCAAGTATGGCCACTATTTGATATTGATTATTTTGTAGAAATGCTAGTGGTGCACAAGCAAAAACAAATAAATAAACAAAACAAAAGCAGGTTATCTCGTATCTTGTGACATTATCTTATTATCTGACTGACTTGGTTAATAGGCATTTTTATTATATTTATATAAATTTTTATTAGCAGACATATTTAGTATTTTAATCCTTTTTCCTTTGAAGAATGTTTTACCTTTTGTCAGGTCACCTTTTGTGATTTTGATATTTTACCTGGTATAGATATTAATCTATAAAAATCACTTATTTCTTTGCCTGCGGGCATCCCAAAGATGATGGCACAGTGGCTCTGACTTGTCACCTCTTTTCTTAAAGAAGTATCAGAGTGCTTGCTCCCAATTAGTTTCATAAGGGCACAGCAAAATTATACATCCCCCCTCAATAGGGTCATCTTCTGTCATCATCAGTGCTGTTAAGGCTTCATATTTTAGAGCAGTTTTAGGTTCACAGCAAAATTGAGAGAAAGCTACAGAGATTACCCATATGGTCCCTGCCTCCACACAAACATGACCTCCAAGCACAAACCACTATCAACATCCCCACCAGAGTGCTATAATTGATGGATTTACAATGACACATCACAATCACCCAAAATCCATAGCTTATCTTGGGCCTCACCAGACTCTCCATTCTGAGTCTGGATAAATGTGTAATGATATAGGTCCATCATTATAAAAACCTACAGGTATTTTCACTGTCCTAAAAACAGAGCCATTTTTATGTTCACAGAACATAGAACATAATTCCTTTCAAACAATACCTAATATTGGTACTCGATAAATTCTAAATAAAATGTCTCACACAAGTTAGTAGAAGGAAATAACACTTTGAGTGAGCTATCTGTGTGAGTTTTCAATGTTAGATTTATTAGCTCGTACATACCAGACAGTCAGACTGATATTTCATAAATGTCAGTATTACTAATGGCCAATCCTAGAATTCTTTAAGTAAATCCTCACATGCATCCTCTCTCTTTCTAAAGAGAAAAAGACACAGAAAAGACACAGTTTCAGATATGCCCTCTTCTCCTCACTCTTCCTGTCCTCTCCTTCTTCTCACCTCCTCGTCAGCTCTTGAAAATAAAAGGCTTTAAAAATATAATGAATCATGAATGTAATAAAATGGTTACTATGGTTTTCCAGTGCAGTGGCTGAAATACTGACCATGGCTTTCAGAGCCTTCTAACTCTTGCCATCTCTTGCTTCCCCCGTTTCTTCCCCAGTATTTCTCCTTGTGCATGTTTCAGCCACGCCTGACACTGCCCAGACCATCTGTTCTCTGAATTTTCTATTTCCCACAGTGGCTAGCGGACCTTCCTCACATATAACCTCCCTCTCCATCGCTACCTGTATGCAGAGTGCCTAGCTGAAATGCCATCTTCTCAGCAAAACATTTCTTGGTTTTACCAGTTGAATCACTTTCTTGCTAATGGCCTTGCAATGTTAAGTGTGTGTGTGTGTGTGTGTGTGTGTGCTGAATCATGAGATTCTAATTGTAGTCCTTCTCTCACTTTTGCTTTAATGTGTTTTGTTCATTTGATTTTACAATATCCCAAAAGGCAAGTTCACGTTGTCCTATTTTGTGAACTTCGGGCTAAGCTGGGAGGCAGAGGTTAGCAGACAGCAGACAGCAGACAGCAGTCAGAAAGGAGCCAGGATCAGAACTCAAGCCTCTGTGCTCCATGACAATTCGCTGACAACCTGCAAACTTCAGGATGGGGCACAGAAATCAGCATTTAATATGTATATGTGAAAACCGATAGTGAGGAGGAGGGCATAGAGAGGTTAGAGAATGATGGCAGGAATCAGAGCCAAAGGGGGAAATGTGCATGTGGGGAAATGAAGGAGGAAGGGGGATTAAGGGCTGAGACAGAGGAAAGAAAACCCGCTGTGCAACGTGAGCATAAACCATGTTAGAGATAAAGAGAAATTTGCCCTAGGATTTCACTGGACAATTTTGCTTTGTTCTCTCCCACTCCTCATATTACCCCTTCCTTCCACCCCATGAAGAGGATGTGATTTGGGGCTGTAAGTGGGGTGACAGTGGGTCCTAGACAGCCAACGTTATTAACATTAATATTAGAACAATTGACATCATGGTATTATAGAATCAGAGTATCGATCAGTATCAGTGCATACTGATTGCCTATTATCAGTATGAACCTCTATTATTTTCCTGTCCCTACGCTTTGCAAGTCAGAAATCTGCAGGTATAAGATACTATACCTCTACTCCCTTCGATGTACCCCGCTTGCAGTAAAAATCGGGCCTAAGACAGTGCTGCCTCAAGCAGAAGCCAGAGAAAGCTGGGGAGCCCTGGTGTATCAGAATCTTCTGATCACCATCGGGAACATATTCCTGGAACTCCAGGTTTTTCAGGAGACAGGACTGCAGGATAGCAACTGCCCTAAAACCCAGTCCTGAGTGGGAGGCAAGAAAAGGGAAATGGTGCAGTGCGGCTTGAAGGCTCACCTTTAAAAAAAGAGATGATATCCAACAGAGGGCTCATAGTTTTCACTCTTCCAGTTCTAATCTATTTTACATGTGTTTGCAACATGTAAATTGTACTTCAAATGGATCCGCTTGGCTTTCTGCTGCAGGATCTATGGGGAAGGAACGTACTCCATGATGGCCAACCCTTCCTAAAAACGTGAATTAGACTCTCCAAAAGGGTCTGGAACTCCAGCAGAAAGTTTGTTACTTCTACTCTTTGAATTTCCTAGATTAAAAAGGAAATATCCCTTCTATTCTGTGGTAGAAACTTTTCTAAAGCCAGATCTAGTACTCCAAAACTTTCCCCTGCAGAGCACATGAATTAAAGAATTCTTCTTCTTCAACCAGATATTTATAGGGATTTCATGAAAATTCACAAATGCCCAGCCTTTGGAGAGAGGAGGACTCCACCCTTCCCACCCAAACCTGATCGTTTGGCTCAGCGAGTTAATCAGCTCAATTAATCCTGGATCACAGCAAACCATGGGGCCAGTTCATCCCAAACAAGGCTGTCAGCGGGCAGATTCTGTCCTCAGAGCTCCCCTCCCCTCCTACTCTGCCCTAAGGGACTCTTCCCATTTCAGTTACCAAATGCTCCACCCATGCACCCTGCTCTAAGGAAAAACCATGCTTTCTAAGTCACATGGAGGCAAAGACTACTAAAAGTTCCCCAAAGGCTCTGTCCTTCAAGTCAAATCTTTTCTGATGGCAGACAAAGCTCTGAGCCTAGGTGAAGGTTCAAACAGATGAGATATAATTGACTTCTAGCTCCATCATTTGTTTCTTGACTTTAGTCAAGTTTCTTCTCCTAGTTTCCTATTCTAGAAAATGTTATCATTAGATATAATAATTATGACAAATCATAATGATATTGATAAAATATAATGTGAATAATTACAATGAAAACTATTAATTAAAAGTTCTATCATTTCTAAAATAATGTGAAGTAAGTAAATCAGTAGGTAAAGGAAGGAAGAAGAAGAGAAAATTAAAAAAACCTTTTTTACATATTTTTATTTATAAATTGATTTCTTAAGTATAATTTATATACAATAGATACACTATTTTAAAAGAATACGAAATGAGTTTAGACAAATGTATACACATGTATAACTGTCACCATATGGTAGGAGTTTATCGATTTCATTCTTCTATTCAAAGAAGCAGATTTTAGCTTTTTGTGTTCTCTTCATATTTATATATTTGTTTGTCTTCTGCTCTTTATTATTTGGTTTTATTTTTTAATAGTCAAGGTTTTTATTTAGCACAATGCTAGTAGTTGCCATCTTACCTGTTTTCTGTTTTCTTAATTAAATTTATGGGGGTGACATTGGTTAATAAGGTTATATAGGTTTCTTTTTTTTTTTATAGACACATTAATTTTTTTAACCAAATAAGTGGCATAGTGAATTTTTATTTTTTTATTTTTTATTAAATTTATTGGGGTGACATTGGTCAATGAGATCGTATAGGTTTCAGGTGTGGAGTTCTCTAAATAAGATTATATAGGTTTCAAGTGTACATTTCTATGACACATCATCTGTATATCACATTCTGTGCCCACCAATCAAAGCCAAATCATCTGTCACTATATATTTGACCTCCTTTACCCTTTACTACCCCTGACCCCCTACCCTCTACTCTGGTAGCCACCATACTGTTGTTTGTGTCTATGACTTTCAGTTTTATATCCCACATGTGTGTGAAATCATATGGTTCTTAACTTTTTCTGTCTTATTTCACAGCATGATATTCCCAAGGTCCATCCATGTAAATGGCGGTATTTCATCTTTTCATTTGGTTTTATTACACAGTTCCTTCTGAGGACATGAAGGCAGTCTGTTCCAAGCCTCCCCAGCTTCTGGTGGTATGCTGGCAACCTCTGGAGTTCCATGGCTTGTAGATTCATCACCCCAATTTCCACCTTCATCTTCAAATGGCATTCCCTTGTGTGCTTGTGTCTCTGTGTCCAAATTTCCCCGTTTATAAAGACACCAGTCATATTGGATTAGGGCTCATCCCAATGACCTTATCGTAAATTGATGGTCACATTCACAGCCATTGGGAGTTGGACTTCAACATCTTTTGCAGGGATGCAATTCAATCTATAGTAAAAAGCACTCTTCAAAAATTCATAATTTCCCAATCCCACACTCCAGAGGTACCTGTTAGTCCCTTACATATTCTTCCAGGGTTTCCTATTTAAAAAACCAGATCATTTTCCATCATTTCTAAAATTACAGCAATATAGCACAGATTTTGAATAAAATTCTAAATTGGAGCATTATCCAATTTACTTAGTTAATAAATTTAAAATTATGATGTACTATTATTACTAATTTAGTACAATGTTCTTTTATATTTTTACTTCTTACACATCATCTGTTTGAATTATGTGTGATGAACTAGAGATGTTATAATAATTACAAGCTCTGATTGGCAGTTCCAGTTATCTATGATGACTATAAAATGAATAATGAAGTAATTATTAATTTCAATAGCTTAGGGTCCTAACAAAAGACAAACAACAAAAGGAAGGAGCTTTTTGCTATGAAGACAGGAGTTAGGTCAGAAGAGTGAGCAAAATATCATAAGAGGAAAAACATGTATCGGTTCAGGGAAACATGGAGATGATCTCCATAAAAATTACACTATTATTAGATCAAAAAGTTGTAAGAGGTAAAATTATGGACAGATATTGGGCAACCATGAAAGCCGGGTCATGCAATTCTATTTTGTTTTATTTTGGATAAGCAAAGAGAAGACTTGGGAACATGAAAAAGCAGGAAAGCAGGTCTTGACAAAATATATGTATTGGGTCAGATCAACACTACCTCGGAGTTTTATCATTGAATTCAATCATTATTTCCTAACACTCTTGGACTATCCTAACTCTCTCATCTGAGTGACATCCCAGTAATAGAGAATGCTATTTTCCCTTCTTTAATTCTTACTTTTACCTGCTGAAATCTAAAACAGTTCAAAAATATTCAATACTAAAAATCTTCCCTTTTTTTCCGAGATAGATATCTCCCTCTATTTCCTATTCACCTATATTACTGTGTGTTATTAAATAAATATTTAATTGAATAACACAGTTCTAGATTACACATTATTCTTGTATAATCTTATTATTCAAACAATTTTCACTTTTGTTATTTCATTTGACCTGCACATTATTTTGCAAGGTAAGTATACCTTGTTCTTTCAATGTACAAAATTTGACTTGTGATACAGAAGGTTTTTCTAAGCATTCTAAAATTAGAGTGGGATGCTACTAGATAGCCTCTATCCCTAGCATTCACCATTCATGTCACATAAAACATCAAACCCTGATCACATAGATTGCACCATAGAAAAGATAAATTCTGAGCCCTACTAGGAGGATGCCAATGGATGCCTAAATTTTCTGTTCTCACTCCAAAATCAATTCTGTAAACTGCATAGTGAGGCAAATATCAAAGCAGAAAATAGATACCTAAATGACTAATAGTGAAGAAAGGAAAGAGAAGAGAAAGACACTGAAGTTAGAGCAGGGGAGAGGAGAGTGAGAGTGAGCAGACCCAAGGAAATAAGAGTCAGGGAGTAAAATACAGAAAGACAGAGAGAGGGGAGAAGAGGAATATATATATTAGGGAGAATAGTTTGATCCAAAATTTCACCACAGAATTCAGCTTCTTTCTCCATGTCCCATTATAATATCACTAACCCAAAACCAAAGAAGGGCTATAGCAAGGGTTCCCAAAGATCTTGAAAACCCAGCTGTGGAAAAAGTACTGCCTTGTCTTATACTCTGCCCAGAATCTCTTCAAGTGAGGGGGCTTCCCCCAAGACAGAAACTCTGCCAAGCTGGCCTCAATGCCATGTACAGTTTATTGGCCCTTCTGTGAGCAGAAATGCTTTTGAGAGTGCTGAGGCCAGGAAAGAGTTAGGGACCCTGGACCACTCTAATCCTTCATTGCTGGAAACACTCTCAGCAGCTCCATTCCAAGTCACACTGAGTGTAGATGCCATCAGATCAGTCTTACCTTTCATTACAAACCACCATTATTCTATTCCACACTTTCCCCATGGCATTTTTCACTTCCTTATTTCTGAAGGTATAAATCAAAGGATTGAGCAAGGGCGTTAGGATGGTGTAAAAAATTGCCACCATTTTGTCAAAGGAGAAAGCAGATGGAGGTCGGGCATACACAAATATGCATGGGACAAAGAACAAAACCACAACAGCAATGTGAGATCCGCAGGTGGAGAGACCTTTCCACTGCCCTTCAGCACTGTAGGTTCTCAGCGAGAACAAGATGACACCATAGGATATAAGCAACAAAGAGAAGATGATGACGCAGATAAACCCACTGTTGGCCACCACCAAAAGGCCGAAAACATGAGTGTCAGTGCAGGCCAGCTCTAGTAATGGGTACAAGTCACACATGAAATGATCGATAACATTGGGGCCACAGAAGGGCAGCTGTAAAGTAAAGAGAATTTGTATCGTGGAATGCAGCAAGCCCCCTGTCCAGGCCACCCCCATCAGAATGCTGCACAGCCTCCAGTTCATGATAGAAGAGTAATGCAAGGGCTTGCAGATGGCCACATAGCGGTCATAGGCCATGACTATGAGGACAATCACCTCCACTCCAGCAAAGAAGTGTTCAGCAAAGAGCTGGGCCATGCAGCCTTCAAAGGAGATGGTCTTTCTCTCATAGAGAGAGTCCACAATCATCTTTGGGGCAATGACGGTGGAGAAGCAGGCAGCCAGGAAAGCCAGGAAAGCCAAGAAGAAGTACATGGGGGAGCCCAGGAGTGCTGGGCTGCTGCTGATGGTCACCACAATTAGAAGGTTGCCCCCAACAGTTGCAATGTAGCTGAACAAAAATATAACAAATACCATTTTCTGAACATTGGGATTCTGTGAAAGCCCCAGGAGGACGAACTCAGTTACAAAGCTTTGGTTTTGCATGATTTCCAAGGAAAAGCTAAATGTTACCACAGTGAGCATATAAAATCTGCAATTCTGAGAAAAAGAAAAGTTCACCTGGGACCAGTTTATGATACCATCATAGCACAGTCATCAAGTTGCCGCATCCATATGAAAAGCTGATTATGTGCTTCTGACGTAATTGGGAACACAAAATTAGAAATTTGTTAAAGGTGGTAGTGGGAGGTCAGACAGAATTCAGCAGGAGATAAAGTATTAAATACTTCAAAATGGCCAGAGCTTAAATATAAGAGAAGGGAAGTATTCACATATGGTAGGGATGAAACACAGTTTTTATCTCAACTGCCAACTCTGGTCATTTAGAAGTGGTTTCCCGGAGTGAATTGTTGAGGAAGATTCTGAAGCCACATCCAAATTCTGAGGATGAAGAACTGTAACTTATTGGCCATCAGGGATGACTTGCATGCCTCCCCTGATCAAGAAAGGTAAGTATCACATGATTTCACTCATATGTGAAATATAATGAACAACATGAACTGATGAACAAAAACAGATCCAGAGACAGAGATGCATCGATCAGACCATCAAAACTCAGAGGGAAGGTAGGGGAGGGAGGGGGTAAGGAGGAGAGATCAACCAAAGGACTTGTATGCATGCATATAAGCCTAACCAGTGGACACAGACACCAGGGGGGGTGAGGGCATGAGTGGGGGTAGGGGGATAATGGGAGGATAAGGACACATATGTAATACCTTAATCAATAAAGAAAAAAAAAGAAACTACCTTACCTACAAAGAGAAGAAATAACCCCCAGTTTACAAGGCACTTGAAAAAATCATGGCTACGTTTCCAATTATTTTTTATTTCTTTTCATTGTTGAGAGTATTACAGATGTCTTGGGCCTTTAAGATGAATTAATTCATTCCCTAGGAAAAAAAAAAAAGATCTATGTAAAAGTGCCTACTCTATACTTACACGTAACAAGTAAGCATGTATTGGGTTGTGTTCTTTCTTTATTCATCATTTAAAATAAGAACAGATGTTTATGATAAATAATAATACCTACTGAAGATTATTGTCATAGTGACTAAGTTAAATAATGTAAAGAAAGCAACTATTTAGGAAATAGTGCTTTGGACAGTTCATGTTATATCTTATTATCACTATTTTACTGGTAGGCAATTCACACTTAAAGAGTAAAGGTCAAACAAATTACAGATGCTGAATCTGGAATTTAAACAGAATCTCTGGCTCCAACACTTAAGTATTCCTAATGGATCAACAGAGAAAGGAGCAGTGAGTTTTCTTTTTAGCAAGAACTTAGCAGGGCTGGCCTTTCTACTGTCTCCATCCACCCGTAAAAATCAAAGCCTTCTGATTCCTTTATTCATGTTTGAATGAGGACTCCTGATGAAGGACACAGAGTAAATGATATAGATTCAGAAAGTAATGGTCCAATTACTACAGATACAAACTGGAAACAACCACATAGGTAAGGAATAGAAACAGTATGTTGAATACAGCTAGAGTTTTGAGACTTTTTAATTATTTACTAATTATAAATACCGTGTGGCCCAATCTGATCAAGTAAAATTTGCCATTTACATGACTTTATTGTAAGGATGTTCATCTATAACCTACCTGTTCATCTCACAGGATTATGATGAGAGTCAAATTGGCAAAATGTAACAATTGCTTATCATAAATGCCCTCACCAATTGTAGTCACTATTCTCTCACTTAGCAAATCATCCACCTTACCCAGTGAGTCATCCAGATAATTACTCCAACTTTTGACTTTGTTTTCCATAGCCAGACAACAGTTTCCAAAAATGATAGTGTCCTTATCTATACATATAACAGAAATTTGTCAAATGTGTATGTATATATACATATAATCTGTTAAACAGGTGAGTAAAATAATAATGTTTACTGTGAGAATTAAAAATAATCTGATTTTGGTGAAATCCACTTAGAGCTAACAAAAACAATTTACAATAAACATACAATTGTGTATGCTAATATGCATCTTTATACTTACTTTTAAATGACCATCTCCATTATATTCCCAGTGTACTAGACATTCTTAAACAGAGCCTGCTCTATGAACACCATATTCAGCTACAAGTTGTCACCAAGAAAACAAGAGTATAAAGCAAACCTATAAGGTCATTGGATCAGCCAACAACCATTTATTAAAAAGTAAAGAATATCAATATATGACCCAGCAGTTATCAGCTTATCTTAGAGTCAAAACCGGAGAGACAATAAAATGGAATGAGTAAAAACACCAGTTCCAATAAACAAAACAGAAATAGACTCTTAGATATAGAGAATGAACTGAGGGTTGCCAGATAGGAGGAGAGCTGGGGACTGAGTGAAAAAGGCAAAGGGATTAAGAGGTACAAATTGGCAGTTATATAATAGTCATGGGAATGTAAAGTATAGCATAGGGAATACAGTCAATAATGTTGTAATAACGCCCTAGCTGGATGGGTAGAGCATTGGCCCAAGGACTGAAGGGTCCAAAGTTCGATTCCAGTCAAGGGCAGGTAACTCAGTTGCAGGTTTGATCCTTCGCCTGCAGAGGCAACCAATCAATGTGTCTCTCTCACATTGATGCTTCTCTCTTTCTGGCTCTCCCTCTCCTTCCCACTCTCAAAAAAGAAAGAAAGAAAGAAAGAAAGAAAGAAAGAAAGAAAGAAAGAAAGAAAGAAAGAAAGAAAGGAAGGAAGGAAGGAAGGAAGGAAGGAAGGAAGGAAGGAAGGAAGGAAGGAAGGAAGGAAGGAAGAAACCTCAAAGGCTATAATGCGATCATATCAAAATAATATTAATAATGTTGTAATAACTATGTATGGTGCCAGCTGTGGGATCACTTCATAAGTTACATCAATGTCTAACCACTGTGCCCTAGCTGGTTGGCTCAGTGGATACAGTGTCAGTCTGCAGACTGAAGGGTCTCAGGTTCAATTCTGGTCCAGGGTACATGCCTGGTTTGCAAGCTGAATCCCTAGTAGGAGGCATGCAGGAAGCAGCTAGTCAATGATTCTCTCTCATCATTGATGTTTCTATCTCTCTCTCCCGCTCCCTTTCTCTCTTAAATCAATTAAAAAATATATTTAAAAGTAATAATAATAATAAAGAAATATCTAATCACTATGTAGTACAAAAATAAAATAATATTGAATGTCAATTGTGATCAAAAAATTTTTTTAATTTCAAAAATAAAAGAAGAACATCAGTTCCAGATTAGTACAGACATAGGTTCAAATCCAGGCTCTTCTACTTAGTTATATTGGGATGGAAAAGTTACTTAAACTTCTCAAAGATGCTAATTCTACTTCTGTAACTGGGTAAAATAACAATGCAAGGGTTCCTATGAGAATCAGATAAGGCAATACACATAAAAACCATTGATGCAATTAGAAGCACAAGAGAAAAATCACAATAGTGAGAACAGGCTCCTAAAGACATTGACACAACCAGAAACGACAATTGATATTTCCTCTTAATTCCTGCTTTACCATGACCAAGGCTGATAAGTATTTTTAACTCATCCTCTTATTTATTTACAAGTATAAAATATTTTTGGTAACAGTGTAGATGTGGTATTGTTTCAATGTGCAACACTTTTCAGTGACCTTAATAATCCCTGAATAAATTATTGTGGCCCTCAGACCCAATTTTTCTCAGGTAGCTTCACTGAACAAAGAAAACCCAGTAGGGTGAGGAAGTAGAGAGGAAGACCAAGGCTCTATATTAATCTAATAATTAATTCGTAGGCTCCCCACTTCCCTTATCTGGGGAGTTTCTAAGAGTAATACCCATTTAGAATTAAAACGTTTCTTAGATATAAACAAATCAACCCCCTCTTTTTTCAGATAAAAGGGATTTCCAAAGTTTGTGTTAAAACTTTGACAAAAGAGCCCTAGACCATTTGGCTCACTGGATAGAGCATTGGCCTGTGGACCAAAGGGTCCCGGGTTTGATTCCAGTCAAGGACATGTACTGGTTGAATATCTCACATCGATATTTCTCTCTGTTTTTCCCTCCCTCTTCCACTCTCTCTAAAAATCAATAAATAATATCCTCAGTGAGGATTTAAAAATAATGCTAATAAACTTTGACAAAAGAGAATACAATATATCCTCACAGTTTATCATAACAAAATTCATGATTTTAAGTAATTTAAAAGGTAACTATCCTAAATGTAATGTGTTGCCTGGACTGAACCTTAGAACAGAAAAGAGACAGTAGTAGAAAAATTAGTGACATCTAAATATAATGTTTCATAAAAAGTAATATATCAATATTCATTTAATTGTTTTGACAAATATACTTATGGTAATGTAAGATGATATTACTAGAGGAAAACTAAGTGAGGAGTGTACAGGAACTCTTTACTGTCTTGGAAACTTTTCTATTAACCTAAAATTTTGCCAAAATAAAATTTTAATTAAAAATAATACAACAATTGCTTAGTTTCTGCCTTTGAAAAGCTAGCAATTACAGCCTCATAATTTACTAGCCTTGTGTCATTGGAGAAGCCACTGAGCCTCAGCATCCTCTCCCATCAAACAGATATAACAACCCTTGTTCAAGCTGCCTGGCCCACAAGAGTCAAATCAAACAATTATGAGTGTGCTTTACAACATATAATTCAAAAAGACGATGTGAAATATTAATAGTAGCATTATTTTAAAACAGTGTCTACACATACACAAAGAACTGGAAACTTGAATCCATGATAAAGATAAAATGTTTTAAAATCACGCTTTTTTAAATTATACTAGAGGCCCAGTGCATGAAAATTCATGCACTGGAGGGGGGTCCCTCAGCCCGGCCTGCCCCCTCTCACGGGAGCCCTCAGGGGCAGGAGGCGACCCGGCGATCAAGGGAAGGCGCTGCCCCCCTCACACCTCTACTGCTGCCACTGCCGGCAGTGCAAGCCTCGGCCGGCCCTGGTTACCTGAGCCTCGGGTGGCCCTGAGCAGCTGGGGGGCTGAGGGGACTGGGGGACTCTGGAGGCATGTGTGCAGAGTAGCCGGACCTGCCTGGGAGTGGGCCTGGCCATGGCGAGCCTGCTGCCCCAGCGGGATGAGGGGACTGAGCACCACCATCTTGTGACTGTGGGCACCGCCATCTTTGTGAGGGCATGACAGTCAATTAGAATAGTCCCTCTTTATTAGATAGGATTAATTCTAAAATTGCAATTAAACTACTTCATGTAATCCTTTTGGAAATATTTTAGCAAATATTTTCAGGATCGGAAACATATCTCTATTCCTTTTTCTAGAACCCAACACTAAAAAATTATTCTAAAAGTGAAATGAGGTATTGTCATTTTATAATGGAAGATGATGCATGTATTTTATGATAGTAAAAGTTTAGAAATATCTACAACGTTCAATAATAGGAAGATGTTTATGTAAATCAGACTACTACAAATTAAGATGCTGTGAATAAAATACTATAAATGATAGGACATAGATGGTAAAACACATTTATAATATATTAGATGAGAAAAAATTATAATAACACTGCTTATTTGCAAAAAAAATTAATATAATTTTAAAATCTAGAAAAGAATATATGAAAATAGACTTATTTTCAGTATGTATCTTGATATAATTATGAGTCAACATTAAAAATCAAGGTTAGAACCCACAACACCATATTTTCCTTTATTAAAACAGTTTTTTTTAGAAGGAATATGGGCTTTGAGGATAATTTTATTATCTCCAGTATAACTAATTTTCATAAGTGTAACCAACAAGCTAACATAACATAAACTTTTGTCCTAAAAATTGTAAACTAATGTAAATCTTTCATAAATAGCCATATCATTGGCCCAGCCCCTGCCATCCTTTATACTCATTTTGATATCCATTTGAAATTCATATACTCTTAGGGCTCGGCTCGGCTCTTGGGGATAGCTCAGCCCTTCCGGATTAGGCTCCTCTCTTCAGGGCTGGCTCAGGCCTTTGGGACCAGGCTCAGCATTTCGGGGCTAGGCTGGGCTCTTCAGAACTAGGGTCAGCCCTTCGGACTGGGCTCGCTCTTTGGGATTAGGTTCGGCTCTTAGTGGTAGGCTCGGCTATTCAGGACCAGTCTCTGCTCTTCGGAACTATTCCAGCCCTTCCGGTTAGGCTGGGCTCTTCGGAATTAGGGTCAGTCCTTGGGGACTAGCTTGGGCTCTTTAGGGCTTTGTTGGGATCTTTGGAGCTAGACTCAGGTCTTGAGGATCTGAGATTCGCATCTAAGGCTCCACGGCTAGGCAGGCTTGAGGCTAGCATCAGTCTTTAATAATGTCACACTGCACATTGATACATCACAGGCTTTTTGCTTCTGTTGGCAGTAGCAAATTACAATGAGTCTACTCTAAAGGGTCTGCGCCCCAGACTGGCCTGCAGGGAAAGACACTCATTCTAACCAACCCTCCACCCCCACCCCATTCCTTCTGCATTCCATCATGAGCCTGTTCCCATACACTAAAAGGTTACAGGTTTGATTCCCAGTCAGGGCACTTATGGAAAGCAACCAATCGATGTTTCCTCCTCACATCTCTCTCTCTCTCTCTCTCTCTCTCTCTCTCTCTCTCTCTCTCTCTCTCTCTCTCTCTTTCTCTCTCTCTCTCAAACATATCCTCGAGTAAGGATTAAAAAATAATAATAATAAGATATTTTCATCCTCCAAGCAACCATTTTTATCTACTTGGAGGAGATAATGTCCCCATTTCAAATGCATGCGTTAGAATAACCTACTTATTTTTTAAAAGGGAGATAATGTAGTTATTTAAACTTAGACCTAACTAAAATTCTATCTGTGTGCTAAACAACTACACAAATCTATATCCTATTCTTCTCTTCTAAATCACCCAATTAATAAAAAGATTTTCATAATACTCATTGCTAACAAAATCATATTTTCCATTGATTTGTTTATTGCCCATCTATTCCTCATTGGATTTAAGCTCCAGACAAAATATAACCCTTGTTTATATTATTTCCTATTGTGTACCCAGCTCCCAGAACTCCCTGGCACATTATAGGCAATAAACAGTATTTTTCAGTAAAGGAAATAAGTCAAAATTTCTTAAACTTAATTGATCATGGAGCCATTTTGTGAGTAATAAGTATGTACTAATATAATATTAACACTATAGTGCTAATCAATATTAACACTATGGGATAACAGTGGGAAAAGTCCTATCAAGACAACATTGAGCTCTTCAAGGTGTTATCCTCAATCATGCCCAAGAAGTATCAGTCTTCTCAATGATCAAGTTGCTTATTTTTTTCTCAAAACATCTCTCACTTACATGTCACCTTCTTTAAAATTCAACCATTTGAATTTATTTTCTTGAGCTCATTACATCCCACATTTTATGAGGCCCATCAAGGGAAATACATCTATGGAAATGAGATCATCAGATGACTTTTCCCTAACATGAGAGGAATTAAGACAGTGCAAGTAACCTAGGAAGCAGAGGTCAAGGGAGAGCTGAAAGGAAGAATGTGGCCCCCAAAATAAGGAGTGAAAGACTCAAGGACAATCTTCAAAATGTGGCCAGTGATCAGTTCTGTGTTTTGATATGTTCACATCATTCTAGCAAGGACTATTGTTTAGTGGGAAGAATAGAGGAGGCAGAGTCTAAAAGAATGACTTTATTGCTTAGCTTTATTGAGGCTCACTTTTTTTCTGTATAAAATAAAGACCTATCTAATAAAAGTTGTTTCTTCATTAAGAGAGTGAAAGTATGTTTGCCTCATAGTTGGCCTTGAGCAATAGTTAGCTCACTCCCCTCACTTAATGCTTTCACTGAGTAAAAAGTCAAAATTATACACCAATAATGAACTATCAGAAAAAGAAACTAAGAAAGCAATTCCATTTACTGTTGCCAACAACAACAACATAATAAAGTACCTAGGAATAAATTTAACCAAGGAGGTAAAAGACTTATACTTGGAAAACTATAAGACATTGAAAAAAGCAATTGAGGAAGATGCAAATAAGTAGAAACATATATCATGTTCATGGATTGGAATAACTGACATAATTAAAATGTCCATACTACCAAAAGTTATCTATAGATTCAACACAATTCCTACTAAAATACCAATGACATATTTCACAGATCTAATACAAATATTCCAAAAATTTATATGAAACAAAAGAAGACCCCAAATAGCCTCAGCAATCTTGAGAAAGAAGAACAAAGTTAGATGTGTCACAATATCTGATATGAAACTATATTACAAGGCCATTGTAATCAAAACAGCCTGATATTGGCATAAGAACAAGCATATAGATTAATGGAACAGAACAGAGAGCCCAGAAGTAAACCAAGGCATGTATGGTCAATTAATATTGTCTAGGCTTTTTGCTGGGTGCTTTTGATAACTTTTAATGTACTTTACTGAGGCCTCAATGCTCATGTACATAGATCCAGGATATGAAATGGAAAGAACAGTGATAAATCCCTAAATTGATGATTCTAGAGTATTTTTCTCCAGAGTCTCACTGTTACTTTTCTAAAGTCTTCGTACATGTGTTACTTGAATGAAATTGGCTTTTCCATAGGACTTTGATCTCAGAACTTCTTTTATTTATTTATTTATTCATTTATTCATTTTTGTTGTTGTTGTTAATCCTCACCTGAGGATATTTTTTTCCATTGATTTTTAGGGAGAGGAGGAAAGGGGAGAGAAAGAGAGAGAAACATCAGTCTGACAAAGATACATCAATTGGTTGCCTCCCGCAAGTGCCCCAACTAGGGCCAGGGATTGAACCTGCAACTCAGGAACATGCCCTTAACCAGGAATAGAAGTGGTGACCCTTCAGTGCCAGGGCTGACACTCTAACTACTTAGCAACACCTGCCAGGGCAGGACTTCTTTTATTTTTGCTTAGCTTCTTAGATGGAATATATGGGGAAGAGGACAGTTGATGAGTGAGAGAATCACTGCTGATTTTTTTCCCTTTTTTGGCACTATGTATCTACCAAAAGCAAAAAGAAATACCCCCCCTTTTTTTCTATCAATGCTCTGCAAAATTTGTTAATTTTCTTTCATAATTTACAATAGATAAAAGCCTCCCTATTTATATACATCATCATGTTCTTGACATTTGAACATCCTAAGTCACTCTCCTCTTCAACAAACTCCTCATGGCATTTTTCACCTCTGTGTTTCTCACTGTGTAAATGATAGGATTAAACATGGGAGTGAGGATTGCAAAAAACACAGTCACCAACTTGTCCACAGGGTAGGTGACCACAGGACGCATGTAGGTGAATATGCAAGGCACAAAAAAGAGTACAACTACGGTAAAGTGGGAGCCACATGTAGAGAGGGCTTTGCGCCGTCCTTCAGAGCCATGGGATTTCAGGGAGCACAGGATGACTATGTAGGACATGAGCAGCATGGAAAAAATAAGCAAGCACATGGCCCCACTGTTGGCTGCCACTACCATTCCGAGCCTATAGGTGTCGCTGCAGGCAAGTTTCAGCAGTGGAAAGAGATCGCACATGAAGCGGTCAATGACGTTGGGACCACAGAAGGGCAAGTTGACCATGAATAGAATCTGCACAGTGGCGTGCAGTATCCCCCCGAGCCATGCCACCATGACCAGGAGGCGGCAGAGCCCCTGCCGCATGATGGTCATGTAGTGAAGGGGCTTGCAGATGGCCACATAGCGGTCATAGGCCATGACGATTAAGGAGAATGATCTCTGATCCTCCCAGGAAGTGTTCCACAAAGAGCTGAGTCAGGCAGCTACCCAAAGAGATGGTTCTCCTCTGGTACAGCAGATCCATGATCATTTTGGGGGTGGTGACAGAGGTGTAGGAGGCATCTATGAAAGACAAGTAAGTGAGGAAGAAGTACATAGGAGCTGAAAGTGTAGGGCTGAGGAGATAGTAATAACAATAAGCAGATTGGCCAGCACGGTAAATAGGAAAATGAACAGAAAGACAATGATGAGTATTTTCTGCAAGTGTGGATTCTGTGTGAGTCCCAAGAGAATAAATTCAGTCACATTGTTGGTACGTGTAAGGCGATCCATTCATAAATTACCTACAAAGAGATAAAGAATGATGCCTATTAATCTTCATAGGACAGAAACAGGGTAGTTACTGTTATGGTGGAGCATGCCCTTGGCACCCCTCACCCTACTAATTGTTTCAGTTCTTTCTCACTTCCTCCATAATGCTTTCTCTCTTCAGACACCTAGTACCAGTCACCTAAAAAGTATCTATAGGGCAACATTGGATGTGTAATTTACTGAGAAAATAATGGGCTCTATACGTGCAATCTGGATTCCCCTCTGGTTCCAACTCAATGTGATTTTGCTAAGTCAGTTCAGTGCTCCATGCTTCTCAGTCTTCCTCTATGTCTGTGAACTTACAAATTGTAACTCTCAGGTGTATTTCACAAACTGTAAAGTGCTGCACATAAGTAAAGAATTATTTTCTCTTTTAGGATTTATATTTGAACCCAAAGTTCTAACTATGGGGGAAAAAACATGGTTAGAACCATGTTTTTGGTGGAACGTATAAATGGCTGGAAGATACACCCTCCCTGGTATCAGAAATTACACATATACTATTCATGTGTGTTTTCGCATTGTGCCTGTATAGTGCCTGACATAATTTCTGCCTGGCATGATACCTATTGGATGATGAACAGATGCTTGGTAAATTGCCACCTTCTTTCTTCTCCATATGTAAGAATATGCATTCTCCCTGAGCACAGAAACCTAGGAATTCAAGGGCTCCCATTCCCTGCTCTGTTTATCATTGCTCTCTACTTTATGAGAAACCTAAATAAGCGTTCTAAAGAAAGCTGCAGTCCAGCTTAACAGTTTCTGATTCATTTTATAAAGTAAGAATGAAAATATTGCCTCTGGGAAGGAGTATATCCCTGTGTCATTTTACCTTCAAGATAATTATAGTGTTTGCTAATTAAATTTTTATTCTTTAAAACTCTGTTTACATATAATTTTAACATAGTCACATTCAATATATTTGTGGCTTCAGTAGACTTGGAAAAAAAATCCCTTGGATAGGTGTTCAATATATGAGGATCTATCAGCAAAAAAAAAAAAAAAAAAAAAAAAAAAAAAAAGCCCTTATTTTCAAAGTAAAAAACAAACAACAACAAAAAACAGAAATTTAACGCAAAGAATAGAAATAGTCTGCTGGCTA
This sequence comes from Plecotus auritus, assembly GCF_963455305.1. Lineage (NCBI taxonomy): Eukaryota > Metazoa > Chordata > Mammalia > Chiroptera > Vespertilionidae > Plecotus > Plecotus auritus. Next base: position 137,073,925 of record NC_137783.1, read on the forward strand.
AGACAAAGTATTATATGTATATATACACTCACAAGCATATAAAATCTATTATTTACTGTAAATACCTAATACACTTTTACTCATTCAAGAAATATTTATTAGACAGTTACTATTACATATCAATGTATGTTCATTTGTTCACACATAAAAGTGTCCCTGTCACATGCCTTTGGTAATCACTCCCAACATTTCATTACCAAACAGCAGCAGAATATCCATCCATTATATGAATGATTCTCCATACTCCTTTAAGCTTCTGTCATATGCATTCTCATGCTTTATTCTCCCATCCTCCCATAACACCCATCACCCCTCATCCCTGGTTACAGGAAGATATTCCATTACTAATTGAATGAAGAAATCTGGGAACATAAATTTCCCAAAAGAAAGAAAGTAAAAAATATAATAAAATGTGCTCTGCAAGTATATATATACATATATATAATAAAATGTGCTCTGCATATATATATATATATATATATATATATATATATGCAAATGCCCAGGATGGCGTAGCATTGGACCAAGTTCATTCACCCACTGATTTATTTGCTTTATGTCCATATATATATTCCTTTCCTTTTAAAGGGAAATGGATAAAGAGCCTTATTTTTTTTAATTACCCAAAATGAAAATCTTATACATATGTGAAACAAAGTACAGTAGCCTCATTGAATTCCCTTATTCTGAGATGGACTCCCCAACAGATCAGAAAAGAGTATAGTGCACATAGTAAAAATAGATATAATTAATAAAAGTGATTTAGAAATAACTATGAAGAAATAGAAATTACTGTCTCTTTTTATTTACTCTTACAATATTCTTTCTATGAATAAACCCTAAAAGAAAGTATTTTAAAGAGAAAAATCATTCAGTACAAATATGTTCAACACAATTATTAAGAGCTATAGAAAATTAGAAACTGCATGGAACATCCAACATTAGAGAAAGAATAAGTAAAATATAGTACATCTCTTTGAATATTGTATAGTTTTCGAAAGACATGTTTTTAATTATGCAATATCATAGGAAAATTCCTAGGTTGTAACATTAAGTGGGGAAAAGTTTAGGTGAAATTTTGAATATATGATGTGATTCTAAGTAACTTAAATATATATCAATTTTTAAAAAATATTTTTAGTTCTAAATTGGTCATATTGTACTTACTTATATCTTTCCTGATGCCTGACATGCTGAAAAATATATTTAAACCTCATATTTGGTGAGGATAGGGGTGAGTATATGATTTCTAAGATCCATTTAAACCTGAAATTCTATAATTATGTGATTTTCGGGTGGGGAGGCAGAATCTCACCTATGAACTTGTCTGGCATAGCTCTGTGGCCAGGGTGTCAGGTAGCTGCGCTTAACAATGCCAACTAGCTCAGCTACAGTAAGTGTCTCTGTTGACTTAATAATGACCTTTGGAGAAGACCTTCCTCTTGAGCCTCATAGGAGTGCTACCACACATCCTGTTTGTAGGCAAATTCTGTGACGTTTTTAGTGATGGCTAATTGGACCTCATGGGTATTTCACCATCACTAGCAGATCTTGCCAACAACCCAATTATTTTACATAACTTAAGTGACCTTTGAGAACTTTGATAGCATTCACCTTTAATGTGTATCACCATAGATGAAATAAGGCAATCCAATATTTTTTTAACCCAATGTTTTCTCTTTTGCAAACATGGTTGCTTTGGTCTCTGGCTTGCCCTTGCATTGATATCATCTAAACATTTTGGAGAATTAATAAAGAAGCTATCAATTTATGGGAAAGATTCCTTTATTAACTTTTGGTCGAGAATATGTTTGTATATTTTCAGAAAACAACTCCAAGACCATGTGGATTCCTGCAACAGAGAGGAATTGACAGGATTGCTCCAGCCATGAAGACAGCAGCTGTGCGTCGCTGCAGGTTACCCACGACCAAACCAGAGAGGGTCGGACCTGCATTACCACCATTTGTCCACCATACAGAACTGAAATATCATTGCTGACATGTACACATAAGGAACTGTTTGACATTGAAATTGGGACTCAAAAGAACTGTTGGCCCAGAAAGAAACTCACTACAGTCTGATTCATTTGCCTCTCAGCATAACCATTATTGCTTGTCTCATTTTCGGTTCTTATAAGTGTATTTCTAGTATCACATGATCTCACTCATCTAGGGGAAATAATGAACAACATAAACTGATGAACAAAAATAGACCCGGAGACAGGGAAGCATCGATCAGGCTGTCAAACCTCAGAGGGAAGGTAGGGGAGGGTGGGGGTAAGGGGGAGAGATCAACCAAAGGACTTGTATGCATGCATATAAGCCTAACCAGTGGTCACGGACAATAGGGGGGTGGGGGCATGCGTGGGGAGTGGTTTGGGATGGGAATAGGGGGATGAGGACAAATATGTGATACCTTAATCAATAAAGAAATTAATTTTAAAAAAAGAAGCTATCAAATAAAATATAGTTGTAGTATTATCACAACCAGGTAAAATCCACTTGTTCCTTTTATAAAAATTACTCCCTTATTTCTCAGAACCCTTTATTTGTTCATTTATCCACTGATTTATTTGCTTTATGTCCAAACCTCCATTGATTTCCCTGCTAATTCAATAACTATTTCTTTTTAAAAAAACATATTTTATTGATTTTAGAGACGAAGGGAGAGAGAGAGAAACATCAATAATGAGAGAGAATCATTGATCGGCTGCCTCCCATATGCCCCACACTGGGGATTGAGCCTGCAACCTGGGCATATGCCCTGACCAGGAATTAAACCGTGACCTCCTGGTTCATAGGTTGACGCTCAACTACTAAGCCACAGAGGCTGGGCTCAATAATCATTTCTTAAGCCCCTAATTTGTGGGAGGGGCTGGAATGGGTTCTCCAAGGAAGGATGCAGAGACATTGGCCTGCTCTCAAAGACCTCCTTGTATATGATATGAACAACCAACATTCTAAGGAAAAAGAGAAGATTTTAACAGTGTCAGAGAGATGCTCTCAAAGTATGTAGAGAGGCCACATAATCAAATGCAGATGCCCAGGATGGTGTAGCACTGCACCATGTCCTCGGTACTGGCATGCTGACTTAAGCACTTCAACATTTTGCATGGAAGATAAAATGAACACAGAGATTAGTATTCTAAATGCCTAATCTTGAAAGAGCCACCTGAGTTTTCTATCACTGTTGGAAGCAAAAGACTATCTCTGTGTAAAGAGATCAAGACTTTGGAAGCAATGAGGCTCCAATTACTTTCTATGTTTTATCAAGTAAGATCATTGCCACTCTTGGAGAGAGAGAGCTCCTTTAGGTTTGATTGCTCTCAAATGTGATGCCAGAAGCCACAACTTCTACCAATAACCATGTTTACAGAAAATCAGAAATGCATTCATTATGTAAAATTAAACAATCTATTCCAAAAATGTTTAACATTTATTGTACTTTTTTTAAGTGTACCCAGAGAGTTAATTTAATGTAGACAGACTCTGGGGCTCACTGTGATACAAGTGACTTAAATCTGCATTTCAACCACTGGGGGAGCATAATTTATCTAGAGGTATAGAATGGGATTCAACAATTTTATTTTTCAGTCCAAAATTTGATCATAATATACAAAATCAACCATATGCTACCAACATAGTGTGAAATTAACAAAGTTCATTTCTATAGATTTAGCCTCAGCTATGAATACATGCTTAAATTTTTACTTTTTTATTAAATTTATTGGGATGACATTGGTTAATAAAATTATATAGTTTTCAAGTGCACATTTCTATAATACAATCATCTGAATATTGCACTGTATACCCACCATCCAAAGTCAAATCTCTCATCACCATGAGCTCTCTTTATCCTTTCCTCTCCCCCACCCCCCTTCTTCCTGCTCAGTATGGTAACCACCATACTGTTATCTGTGTCTATGAGGTTTTTGTTCGTTTGTTTTTCATTTTTTCATTTGTTGCTTTCAGTTTTATATCCCACATATGAGCAGAATCATATATGGTTCTTAACTTTTTCTGTTTGACTTTTTTCACTAGCATGCTCTGAAATTTTAAAGTAATTAATTTGGCCAACACATTTATTTTTACTGTTATATTATCAATTATTTAACTATCTGAATTTTTAATTTTTAAATTTTACTCTCCTTGACTAAAAGGGACCAAGTTTTAAAAGGCCATATTTCTATGTAGCATGGAGGTACCATATTCCACAAACAAGAAACTAAAATAAAGCAAAACAAACAAAAAAAAATGTTGCCCACTAAAGAATCTTATGGGATTAATTCTCTTATGCAATTCTCTTGCTCTCTAAGGGCTATAACATATTTCACTTAGATAAAGATTAATATATATGACTGTTTCACAATAATTAGGCTGAATAACTCAAAGGAAATAATTTCTTTAAATGTAATCACTGATAATGAAAGTATTCCTTGATTCTGTGAAAGAATAAACATCATGTTCTGTATGAGGGACACAGTCCACTTCCAACTAAGGCCACATAGTTACTCCAAACTTTCCTCATGGCATTTTTCATTTCTGCATTTCTCAGGGTATATATTATGGGGTTCAACATGGGAGTTATGAAAGTTAGAACCACAGTCATGGATTTATCAATGGGAAAGGTGGAATTGGGCCTTGCATACAGGAAGATACAAGGGACAAAGAATAAAATGACCACGGTTATATGGGATGCACAGGTGTAGAAGGCTTTGCGTTTTCCTTCCAAACCATGTGTCTTAAGGGAGTGTAATATGACCCCATAGGAAATTAAGAGAAAGAAGAAGGTGACAGTGCAGATTGCTCCTCCGTTAGCTATCATAGAAAGTCCAACGAGGTAGGTATTGGTGCAAGCGAGTTTCAATAAGGGATATACATCACACACAAAGTTGTCAATGACATTGGGGCCACAGAAAGGGAGCTGATAAATAAAGAGAAATTGAACCAACGAGTGAAGAAAGCCTCCAGTCCAGGCCATCAACAGCATGAGCACACATACTCGCCGATTCATGATGATCAAATAATGAAGAGGTTTGCATATGGCTACATATCGGTCATAGGCCATCACCACCAGAAGAATGACTTCAGCACCAGCAAAGAAATGATCTATAAAGACTTGAGTCATACAAGCCTGGAAGGAAATAGTTTTTTTCTCATAGAGCAAGTCTACAATCATTTTGGGAGCAATGGCAGTAGAATAGACAGTATCTATAAATGACAAGTAAGCCAAGAAAAAGTACATGGGGGAACCCAGCGATGGGCTGGACATGATGGTCACCATGATAAGCAGATTGCCCATTACTGTCACAATGTAGATGAGTAAGAATGCAACAAATAGAACTTTTTGCCCCTCAGGGCTTTGTGTGAGCCCCAGGAGAATAAACTCAGTCACATTGTTCCTACTTCCCATGTGTTCTTCTGAAGATGTGGACCTCAGGTGTCAGAGGCTGCAAAGAAAAGGGCCAATAATGAATTTAAGAGGATCACATGCTTTATGTCAAAAAATGGAATGCCTTATTCAACAATTTTTGTTCCACGGGGCCTCACACAGGGTAACTCTTTAGAAAATGAGAGTTTGGAGTCTCCTCCCACAATTACTCCATTCATTTTCACTTCAACTACATTTCATTTCTTGCTTCAACTACGATGATGAGAATTCAGAATTCTAACTTGCAGGCAAATGTGCATTGGCATATCAGTGAGATGATCTACTGAACAATAGGAAAGCTGCTTTCTTCAGAATATTTCTCACAAAGACTGAATTTATGACATCATATTTCATGTCCTGTTTCCATGAATGCTTCTTGACATTCTGAGATCTATCTACCATGAAAACAATCTCATCTCTAATAACTTTACTTATGTACTTACATAAAGTAATACCTAGTATTGGAGCATAAAATTATAGGCTGACATTTAGATAACTGCCTTTCTGAATTACTTTACTTTTCACGGCAGTGAAAGAACCAGGCACATCATGAGTGCTTATCAAATGTTTATTAAACTTCATTTTATTACATTGAATTTTAAAACTCATAAAAGAGCAACATTCAATATAAGTATTAAATTATTGCCAACCAAGAAAGTATAATGAAAGCAATGTTGTTGTTTTGTTTTTTTTTGAGAACACACTCGCCACACACACACACACACACACACACACACACACACACACACTGAATTGACATTTATTATAACGTAGGTTATTAGAGGGGGAAAATGGATAATACAAATCTAAGTGCATGGCTACTACATTGACATTTTTCTTCATAAAATTATTTATAATTTATTATCTCTAACCACTGCTCAATTCAGAAGGCCAAAATAGAGATTTTAGGTAGAATCATGGTATAGTAGAAATAATTCTATGCTAAAAATCTGGAAATACTATTTGATTTTGCTCAGTCATCTTGGAAAAATCATGTCCTACTCTTTCCAGATGTATGCATTTCTGAATTCTTGTCATTGACACTTTTATCCTAAAAGACATGCTAACACTTTTGCTGGTTTACCATCTTTATATTAATCAGATGAATTAGTATATGTTAAAGGTTATTTGATTATTGAAGTAGTTAATCAATTAAACCAGTTATTTTGTTCATATTGCTAGTTCTTGGTTATCTAAGTCTGTGTGGAATATAATGCATTTATTCTCATTGAGAAAAAATAAATCACTTGCTGGGCCTTTCAAATATGATCCAGAGCCAATTTACTTATAATGTGTGCAACTTCGTTTTGGCAGAATTATTTTAAGTGTGCTCTGCTTCAGTGTCTACATTTGCAGACTATTTGTGAAGGGCAGGAGATTATTCTAGGAGATTTGTGCTTCTGGGCAAGCCAATTTGTATTCAAACATCAGAAGGAGAATAAAAGTGTAGAAAAGAGAAAATAAGAGATAACTCAGAAAAGGCAGGTAGAAACCAGCGAAGACCATAAACTGAATGAAATATGCTTTGAAATTGGTAAATAATTTGGTTTGAGGAGGCCTGAATGAGTTCGGAGTAGAGGAATTTCAGGTTTCCTGAGCTGTCAGTCCAGAGGTGAATTGGAGCATAACTTAGCATCAGTATCAGAGCTGCCTCAAGGAATCTTCATTTTTCGAATCAAAGAAAAAGGAAAAAATCAAATTCTAAACTTTAAGATATATTAGTAAGAGACTAGCTGCCTAAAGGTATTCCATCTTCAGAGCTTCTTGAAGTTCATTGCATATAATTAAATAACTTATCACAGTAATGAAGCTATAGCTGCATTGGTAATGGAAAATAAGTACTCACAGTTCATAGGAGTTGTCTGAGCATCCAGGAGATCAACTTCCAGTAGAAGGGTCTGACACATTCACCTGTTGAGTACTTATAACACTTACTTGTTTAGAGCTGTGCTTCCCAGTCATCTGTTGGGTCTGTCAGGATAGTAAACATATCTTATTAGTAACTGTATCTACAGAACCTTTGATTGTCCCTTACACACTTTAAGCAATCAATAAACATTTGACTATCGACAATGTTCTTATGAGCATGTAATTAACATTCTAAACCATTGAAAGCTATTAATTTGTTCAGAATGATATAAAATTCTATGCTTTATCAATGTTGTATTTTATTAAATATACATGTATCTGCTTCAAACATTTGTGAGATTCTTCAAATCTCTTAACATTTTCAATGAGAACAAATAAATCATTAAGGAATGCTCAACAATGTAAATCCATGATAACTATCCCACAATGACAATTAAAACAAGGTAAGTAGATCTATACTATGCCAAATTCAACAACATAAGGCAGAAAAAATGAACCACTTACATGGTATGCAAGGCATAAAATACTGAGAAGCACTTTCAACCAGCAAGATATTAAAAAATGTAGATTCTGAAATTTTGAGTTTCAGTCCAGATCTTTTTAAAACATGGGATCACAACCCATGCCTAAATGTTTCTATTTAACTGTCTGAGATCTGTTTCCCAATTAAGAAATAGGTTTTTTAAATGATTGAGCAAGTGACCAAAAAAAATGATGCAACAAAAATGTTGAGATCCTATTAAACACCTACTCAGCTTATCATATTTTTAATAAATATCTATTTTAATGAAATATCACATTTTCCAAGTCAATTTCTTCATAGTAAAAGAGGGAAAACTACCTATAAAGCCTGAGTGTGGCTGAACAGACTTTAGGGGCAAATAAAGAACAACACTCTGAGAGGGTAAATTACTCAATATCATCTGTATAATGAGACTTATAATAGCATCTAACATGTAGGATGGTTTTAAGGATTAAATAGCACAACACAAAGCTCTCTGAAGAAATGCATAGTAGTGATAAATGCACAACAATGTGCTTTGCCTATTTTACAAAACAAAAAAATACCCACAGAAATAAAATACCCACACAGAACCAGAACATTTAAAGATACTAATACAAGATGACAATTATAAAGAGCTACAGTAATCCTTACAATCAGCAACATATTAAAATACAAAACATATAATGGTTGGATTCTCCACATAAAGCAATCTACATAATACATTATTGCGAAGACCATACATGTCCACTTATATTGTTGCGTTATTTATGTTATGCTATGTGTTCTCTCCATTTCAGCATGCATTTAAACATCTCTAATACAAAATATTGGAGAAAATTATTATCATTGTATTTGTTCCATAATAGTTTACAAAATGGATAAAGTGTGTGCACTTTCTTATTCTGGAGCTTCTGTCATAAAACATTTGAGATCAAATGGTAAAACCTGCTTCTTTAAAATATACATAATTCATTCAAAGTAAGTCCATCTATCCCTTTTCTCAGAGCAGTGAAGAGCGTTTGTGAATATGTTACCTGAGTTTTCTCTTTCCCCTTTTGTTCTCTGTTTCAAATCCAGGCTTCTGCAATTCTGTCTTTGGTTCTGGAAGGTGAAGTTTAGTGTGATGCAGGTAAGTCAGGATTGCCACCACATCAACCCAGGTGTGACTGCAGAGAACAGATCGGGGTACGCCTCGTCATTGCAGCTGGAAATGCTTGTCACATCCAGATATAGCTCTCTTTGCCTGTACAAAGCATGACCGTCTTCTTCAGCTTTCATAAAGATTTTACCATTTGGGTTATGGCATTATCCAAAACTTGGCTTTAAGAAGACACATTTGATATCATGGATGAATCACCATACTTGAAAGTTGTCATTGAGAATATGTATTAATAATCAAATTTAAAACCTAATTATTACGTTTAACTGACCAAATAAATTTACCAAACTTTTAATAGCATATTTAGTCAATAATGCAGAGAGCTAGATATTCAAAGAAATGGGTTTGTTTTTAATATTTTTAAAATAGTCATATGACTGTTTTAATATGGTTCATGTCTAGCAAAGTAATCGCTTTTATTTTACATCTTGACAGTAGCATTAATACCCAAGGAGAAATCTCCTCCCAGTAAAGGAAGATATGACTGGGCACTTAATCAACAATGAATAACAAATCACTTTACTGAGTTGTTAAAACAGTTTGTCCCCAAGGCTGTTTGTTCAAAAATAAATTCACTGAGGAATTGTGCTCTAGAGAACTGAGACCTTCTGCATGATTCTTCCAGTGCATTCTATGTTTTCAGAGGCTTCTCCTGGCCAATCACCACAGGGAATTAAGTGAAAAAATAGCAATAGAACATCAAAGAGCAAATCACTTATTAATAACAAAATAATAAGATTGCGTGAACAGCCTTTAAACACCCAGTAACCTGAACCAGAGAGGGAGGAGCTTTGACATCATTATGTACTGGTTCCTCTGACTGGATAATCACAGTGACCTATCTTCAACTTCACTGATTCCTTTTTCTATTTGCTCAGATCTGCTGTTGAGCCACCTTAGTGATTTTTTTTTCCAATTATTGTACTTTCAACTCCAGAATTTATTTTTGTTCTTTTTCATAATTTTCATCTGTTTATTGATATAAATCATTTAGTGTTGAGACATGTTTTATAGTTCTTTAACTCCTGAGGCATGGTTTTCTTTAGTTCTTTGAATATTTTAACATAACTAGTCTTTGTCACTGATCTGACAAGTTTCCCAATTACTTGGAAGCATGACAAAATAAAATGATGACATGGAGGCACCCAATCATGTTTCTTCCACATGGATGTTTCTCTCTCCCCTCTCTTCTCTCTTCTCTTTCTCTCTCTCTCTTTCCCTTACTCTTCTCTCTAAAAATCAATAAACATAACCTCAACTGAGGATTTTAAAAAATTCTTTAATCTTGCAAGCTCTTTGTAAATAGTTTTCAATTGTTCCTGTGAGGAGTGATATCTGTTCCTTTCAGGATAGTGATATACAGGTGGAGATTATCTTTTTTAATGAACACATTTTTTATGGGGAAACACTGAAGGCATCCCCATTAATGCTAAGAGTGAGTGAAGGTGTCCTTTATTCACAATTATTATACCACTTTTTCCTCTATTAAGTGACATAATAATATAAAAATGAGAAATACGATATGAAATATTTGAAAGATATTAAAAAGCAAAATCATTAATGAAATCATTATCACTCAGCAGTAGTCTAAAAGAGTTAACTGAATCTTAAAGACCTAAATAAATAGAGATTTTTCCTGTTCTCGGATAGGATGATTCAATGTGATAAAGATATCAATTCTTCTCTAATTAGTTAGACATTTAATATACTGTCTTCAAAATCTTAGTAAGTTTCTAAGATCTCCAAAATTATTCTAATACTTATATGGAAAAGAATTTTTTGAAACAGAATTTGTTGTTTTTAATAAGACTATTGTGTGGTAGGCCTCTTATCAGATATCAAAATATACTTACATGACCTAAAATAATGTGGTATTGGCTTGGGAATAATTAACCAATCAAAGGAAAATAGTCTAGAAACAGATACACAAGTATTTGAACTTTAAATAGAATAAATATGACATTAGATTAGGAAATTAGGTTGGTATATAAGGTAAGGAATATAAAACTCTAATCTCTACAACTTGAGGATACATACATGTGTAGTTAAACAATTTTTAACTATGATTAACAAAAATTTCAGCATAGGGATTACCTCTGGAAAGAGGCAGAGGAATGGTATGCCCGGGTAATTTTAATATCGATCATATTCTAGGTAGGAGGCTACAAAATCTAGAAATAAATTGCATATATTATTGGTATGCATGAAAAAATACATAATAAAATTTTAAAATATTTTTATTGATTTTAAAGAGAGGGGATGGGAGAGGGAAAGAGAGAGAAACATCAATCAACTGCCCCCTGCACAGCCCCTACTTGGGACCAAGCCTGCAATCCAGGCATGTCCCCTGACTGGGAATCGAACTGGCAACCTTTTGGTGCATGGGACAACACTCATCCAATTGAGGCACACCAGCCAGGGCATGTAAAATTTTAAAATAAGAAAATGTCTTTTTTTTTTAGTTAGAAAAGAAAACTCTTACAAAACATAGATGATATTCCTATAATACAGTGAAAGCAATTCCATCTTCTTCCTAGTTCATGATGTTCCAGTATGGGTTACAATTGAGGAAAAAAAAACTGGTTGTTGTTTTTTATATAAAATTTAAAAACAAAATTTTTAGACCAAAATAATCTTTATTAAGTCTATAATTTAAATTATTTAAGTTGAATACAATTTTTAGGGAACACAATGCTGTGCAAAATAATATATTTCTTTACCCAATCTTCAGTATCATTAAGACAAAATAAGTTTTATGTACTCTTTGAAGAATGGCAAAAATGCACATAATATTTGATGAGGAAAGGCATGAAAATATGTTTATTACTTGAATGAAAATGGTTCTCTATCCTCTAATCAAGAACTAGAATCTGTTTTCATTGTCGGTCATCCCGCACAGGTTCATGTCAACCTATAAACAGCTCTAATATCCCATCTAACAAAACTGCTCACTGATGGTGTCTTTAACCAAGTATGGGACCATCTCCCATCTAAACATCCTGAACTTCAAATGCATAGACATCAACCTAAAGAACAGAAGTAATCTTTTTTAATATATTTTTTATTTATTTCAGAGAGGAAGGGAGAGGGAGAGATAGAAACATCAATGATACAGAGTGGATCCAGAGACATGAAAAGCATGGAACAGAGTGAGGGATCTCAGAGGGAAGGTGGAGAGGGTGGATGGGTGGGAAGTAATCAACCAAAGACCCTGTATGCATATATGCATAACCCCTGGACACAGACAGTAGGGTGGTAAGGGCCTGGGGTGGGGTTTGGGGGTTGGTTGGAGGGGATCGATGGCGGAAAATGGGGGACATATATAACACTTTCAACAATAAATATTTTTTTAAAAAAAGAAAAGAAACATCAATGACAGAAAGAAGCATTGATCGGCTACCTCCTACACATACACACACATACCCCACTAGGGATCAAGCCCCCAACCTGGGCATGTGCTCTGACTGGGAATCGAACCATGACCTCCTGGTTCATAGGTGGACTCTCAACCACTGAACCACACTGGTCAGGCCGAAAGTAATCTTAAAGATAAAATGCATAAGGCAGCTACAGAAAGCTGCTATGTGGATAGGATAACAAACGTTAACTGTTTGACCCCAGAAATTTGTTCTAAACATTAGATGAATTGTTTTCTCATTATTTAGGGTAAAAGCAAATTTCCAAAGGTAGCTTATTTTTCAATTTTCAAAGGAAAAAAAAAAGCCTCTTTCTTCTAAAGTCCCATTTTAAAGTAAATAAAAAGTTACAAGGTGAACTTAGTGTACTTTTCCTTTTATAGGACAAATACCTGTGCCTTTTATTCAACCTGCAGAATTTCTCTATTAGATTGATTCTAACCTCAAAGGACAACTTATTCTACCTTTTTATGCCTTTGTGTAAATGAAGAAAAGCATCCCTAGAAACCCATTGAGTTGACTAAGTATCCATTGTTACAATGGACTGCCTGTTTGTGCTTCAGAATTAGTAACAAATGCATTCAGTATGGGTGACACATGCTCATTCTATCTATAGTTCACTTTTTATGCCAGAGCTTTTTCACAGCATGTTTCATTTCTGAATTTCTCAAAGTGTATATTAAAGGATTCAACATGGGAGTGACAACAGTATAGACCACAGCTATGGATTTATCAATGGGGAAGTTCGAAACAGGTCTAACATACTGGAAAATACAGGGAACGAAAAAGAGGACAACCACCGTGATGTGGGAACTGCAGGTAGACAGGGCTTTGCGCCTGCCTTCCTCACTGTGAGCTTTAAGGGAATTCAGGATGACTCCGTAGGAGACTAATAGAAAAATAAAGATGACCATACAGATTGTTCCGCCATTGGCAACCACAGTGAAGCCTACAACATAGGTGTCAGTGCAGGCAAGTTCCAACAGAGGGTACACGTCACAGATGAAGTGGTCAATGATATTGGGGCCACAAAAGGGGAGGCTGTACACAAAGAGGAGTTGGACCAAAGAATGCACAAAACCTCCAACCCCAGCCACCACCAACAGCAGGATGCAAACCTGTCTATTCATGATGGTTATGTAGTGCAATGGCTTACAGATGGCCACATAGCGATCATAGGCCAACACCACCAGAAGAAAGACTTCAGCACCTCCAAATAAGTGTTCCAGAAAGAGCTGTCCCATGCAAGCTGAGAAGGAAATTGTCTTATGACAACGGAGTAAGTCTATGATCAATTTGGGTGAAATGGCAGTGGAATAAGCCGCATCCATGAGTGACAGATAGGCAAGGAAGAAGTACATGGGGGAGGCCAGAGAGGGGCTGGCAAGAACAGTCACCACAATGAGCAGGTTGCCCACCATTGTCATAATGTAGATGAGTAAAAATATGGCAAATAATGCTTTTTGGCCCTCTAGATCCTGAGTGAGGCCCAGGAAAACAAATTCTGTCACATTGTTACTATGTCCCATTTAGTCTTCTCTAAAGCCTGTTTCAGTGATGAGAGGTCAGGAGAATGGGACCTATAATTAAATTGTGAACATAACTATGAATACATTATGTTTTGAAGTACATCTTCATTATTATACCTTTACAGAGGTTTACATACAATAAACGTTTAGTAAATATCTATGAATTCTTCTTCCCATAACACATTATACCTTCCCTTGACAATTCTATTTCTCCACAGATGATTTTGTTTGGGCTACAAGATGTTCCATCTCTAAGTGGCTTGTTTATAGAAAAGAGCATCAAAGGCCCAACAGTCAGTCATTTATTTAATAGAGCTTATTTAAACTGTCAGTCCTGGGCACAGAGGCAGCAATGACTTACTGTCTGGTGGTGATTAAAAAAAAAAAAACCAACTCTGAACATATTGGCATAGCATCAGTCTTCCAAGTTTATAGTATTTTTGGTGAGTACCTTTATAATATGATCTATTTCACACCAAAAATAATGCCTCTTTTGGAATAACTCACTAATACTATGATAATCCACTATTAGATATTCAGTCCTTTGTGTCTCAAAGGATGTTCAGTCTTCATGGATCGCTCATTAAATTTCAAGAGACTGGACTTTGCACTGTATCAAACAACAAAATTCTTTAAGCACATTGTTCTCTATAGCAATTACTTGGTTTGACTCTGCCTGTTGGCTCTTTTTGACTGTCAGCTTTTGAAGGAGTTGCAATTCTCTCCATTTAATCTTTGTCTATCCCACAACTCTTAACATAGAGACATGATTTAGATTTTCAGCAAATATTTTTTAACTTATCTGACTCTTGACTATCATCAACAATTACATTAGCAGCTAGTTGTTTTTGTGGGGGTTTTTTCAAAGCTCTTGGGGGTGAACTAGGTCATGAAGGAGGAGAAGAAGAACACAGACACTGAAAAGAGAGGTTAAAGGACAATGATACATGGTTTTATTTATAATGCTTCCAAGATACTGAGAATGCTCAAAACTAGAGCTTCGGTCCCAGATTCCAGACACCAGCAGACTCAAGGGAAAAGGCCAAGCTCAGAGTAAGAAGGCATGGGTTTCAGTCATTTCTAAATGTAATTGGAAGTCTGTCTCAGTTTGCTCATTGGAAAATAAAGGGCTTGAACTAGACAATCTCAGAAAGCATTCCCAGACTTGCTATGAGACTTTTTGTGTGACCCTATTTTATGCTATTCTGCTGACTTGTTTTCATAATTTTATAATAAAATAAAAATTTCCAAGCTTATCATTGGTCCCTGAAACATGCTATCCAGTGGTAAACGGGATTTTATAATGACAGAAACTGAATAATGATTACAAGTTACTCTGTTGTAGCACAGTGATGAATAACATGGACTCTGGAGCTGCATTGCCCATGTTGGAATCCCACCTTTTCCACTTACCTTGTGACCTTGGGCAACTTAATAAACCTCTCTGTGCCTCAGGTGCATAATTTTTAGAATAGGGCTACTAAGAAGGCCTGCCTCTTAGGTTGTTGTTTTATTACAGATAGAGTACCTAGAATACAGTTGGCACCCAGTAAAGGTGCAATAAATAAATGATAGCTATCATCAATGTTCTTGAATGCTTCACTATGAGCACTGCATCAGAAGGAATCATCTGGATCTTTGTCAATGTGTTAAGAATTATAGTTGGGTCCTAGCTGGTTTGGCTCAGTGGATGGAGCATCGGCCTGCAGACTAAAGGGTCCTGGGTTTGATTCCAATCAAGGGCACATTCCGGGGTTGTGGGCTTGATCCCTAGTGCGGGGAGTGCAGGAGGTAGCCGATCCATGATTCTCTCTCATCATTGATGTTTCTGTCTCTCTTTCTCTCTCCCTCTCTCTTCCTCTCTGAAATCAATAAAAATATTTTTTAAATAATTATAGCTGGGCACAGGATGAAATTGTATGTCTCAGGATTATTTACTTGATTAAATATGAGTAGTAATATTTACCTGTGATGAAGCTTATTTTGACTGGAAGCAAGCAGAATAACTGGGGAAAGTGGGATCCATACATCATAGGAAAAACTAAAAATAGAAAACAAAAGAAAAAAAGGATCAAATCAGGAAGAAGAAATTATATTTAAGAAATTAATATCCACAAGTAATAATAATAATATGATAATTACATGAGATTAGTATTCTTTAAGAAATCCTCTTCAAAAAGATTTTCTTTCTTGATGAAGTGCTAGAAGTCCCTTCAGACTTCCAGGGGTTTTTCAGGAAGCATCTTGAGAAGCCATAAGAAATAAACACAGAGCACATCTTAGTAAATAAAATCAAAGAAACTTAGAAAAACACACAAACACATTGATTCCTTGGTGTCCCCTACACCTGATGGTAAAGAACAAAATTAAACAAGAGAGAAAAATTATACAACTATAGATACAAACCAAAACTTTTTGCTTATTCGCTGCTGAGGAAAATTACAGAATTACTAAAGCTGAAAGGTAGACAAGCTGATTCCACTCCCAAAGACTTGGTGGCAGAGGGAGGGAGGACATGTGTAGAAAAGGTTGAGCTTCCTTTGGAAGCCAGCTGTGAGGAACATCCTACATGCCTCATTCACATTGCTGCCTCCAGTTTATTCAGCTATTCTATCACTGTTGAAGCTATACACTGAAAAAGGCACACCTATTGAAGAACATAAGGGTACCAGGTAGCCTATATACAATTCTCTGCTTATCACTCCTTACTTCACACATAAGGGATCTATCTAGTGCCCTTACTCTTATTAATAATCAATGTTGGATTTCAGCAGAATAAATCTTCTATTAGCCAGTTAAATTACTTAGATGTAAAAATTGGATATATAAACTCTTCTCTGTTGTTTAAGTCATCAAAGATTTGATACTATAAAAACTGATAGTATTACTAGGCTTTCAAATTAAACCATTAAGTTCACATGTCTCTATATTTTTAAAAAAATTAACATCATTTCTTAAGAGGGTGGCTTTTTAAAAAGATAAATTAAACTTCCATAGTAATAAAAATACCCTCTAAAATACTTTAAAATCACAGTTTTATGTCTCTCTAAATGACAGTAAGCAAGGTACTTCCCTGAGCACAGGTCTCTTTTTAAATATGTACAAATAGGGTTGCTGTGATCATTTTAGAAGGTTCACACATATCAAACTTCTATATCAGAATCCAAAGTCCCCAGTGGGGAATGTGGTCAGTAATATTGTAATAACTATGCATGTGGCAGGGTGGTTACTTGATGTACTGAGGGGACTACTTTGTGGAGTACATGATTGTCTGGCCACTATGTTGTACCTCTGAAACTAGTGGATAGATCTTGAGAATATCATGCTAAGCAAATTAAGTCAAGAACCATATGATATCACTCATATGAGAGATATAAAACTAAAAGCAACAAATGAACAAATAAGAAAAACAAAAACTCATACACAGATCACAGTATGGTGGTTACCAGAGGGAAGAGCGGTGGGAGGGTAGTAAAAGGTAAAGGGGGTCAAATACGTATATGGTGACAGAAGATTTGACTTTCGGTGGTAAACACACAATGCAATATACAGATGATGTATCAAAAATTCTCTAATTTAAAAGTCTTAAAATAATCATAAATGTTAGCATTGGATAAAATATAATAGCCTATGAACCAAGATTATGAATCATTAGTTTATTTGTAATGCATCCCATGTTTCACTTTGTTATTTGACAAAATGGACAATAAACACCTGTCAGGCTATAATGCTAAAACCAAACATATTTTGTATATTCTGGCTAATTTCCATGTTTGGCTAGCTTAATTTTCTCAACTCAGAATTCCTCCAATGAAGATATATATTTAAGACATGAGAAATATTTAAATATACCGTATAAATTTTCAATGAGCATCCCTTGGTCGTTTTAAGAACTCACCTTGGGTCTTCCCCTTGGTCTTTAAAATCAATGATTCTTTCACTGGGAGTAAATGTAGATACCTCGTCTAACTATGTGTGACCATAGAGCACAATAATGTATAGCTGATCAGTAGATTTAGAAATAGTTTCACGTGGCCACACTCCCATATTTCCACACAGACTCCCCATCACCTCAGTCTTTCAGACAAGTGTTGCAGTATCCAATGTGGATGTCTAGAATAGAAAGACACTTAAATAAAACATAAATGTTTCCTTGCAAAAATAGTTGGACACTCTCACCTGCTGGGAAAATCTCTTCACAGAAAAACAAAGCTGCTGTGTTCACAAGGCTATGTAAAAACTGGCTGAATTCGTGGAAATTAACTTGACCAATCCATTACTTGCCAATACAAAAAAAAAAATTAGAACACTACCATTAGTTATTTGTACCTCTTCTCAGTCAATTATGAGGTAACCAAAAAGTACTTTACTTTGAGAATTTAGGGTAACATTCATGTCTCTGGTCATTAATCTCTCTCTGTAGCCAACAAGACAAATGCTGGGATTTATCTTCCTTAAATGACTGAGTATTCTCACAGAACTCTTTAACCTTTCAGTCACTCAAAGAGCTTATCCCTAAAGACACTTTTTTCCCTAATTAAAAGTATGTCTCTACCCCTCCCCAACTTCATCCCAGAACATCGGGATGATATACAGGTTTCTACAAGCAACAAGATATCTATGCCAAGGAAAATAAAACAAGAAAACATCTAGAGGACCAGATACCAATTGAAGAGAGACTTCAGCTTATGCAGAAATTTGAGTTTTCAGAAATCTCTTAGGTATTTCTATCAGAAAAATAATTATCCCACTTACATAGGCAGACACAGCCTCTCTGGGTTTTTACATCATAACTGATTTAAATGAAATAGAATGTAAGGTCATTATAGATTAGTTTATTAGAATATTTGAAACAAATACAAATGAAGTAATCTCTTCTGGACAGTTTTCTTCCCTAGAACAATCCTTAAAAAAAAAGATTTGGAGCTTGCAAAGGAAAGAGTAGCAATCAGACAAATATATGAAAAGCCTGTAATTTGAAAAGAAAAAAATAAATAAGCATTTATGGGTTTCATATTAGGAAATCTTTAAGTAAAGAAAATAAAATTTAAGCCAAAATGGAGAACCAGTCTTCAGTTCCTTTATTCAGCCATATCCTTAGAAAAGGAGGTTCCTACACTAGATGTTAAAGGCCTTGAGACTCAGAGACAGAGAAGCCTGGGACTGGGGAATTTATGGAAGTTGATGTTTCAATTATTGAAAGGACAAAATAATCACAGTTGTTTCTTTCCGAAGGCCTGAATCTATGTCAGAGGAACCATAATGACTTCTAGTCCATTCATTCAGTTCCTTATTTTCAATTTGGTATCAAGAAACTGTTTCTACAAGAAATTATTTTCCAACTAGAGCCTGCCTGTACATCAAATCTCTGATGCCTTCCACTGTTATTTCTTTAACATGGCTTACTATGGGCTCCACTGAGCATCTTCACATCCATGTATATTGCATTTTCTAGGTCACAAGGGCCTTAGATAAAGAGGCATTAAATACCTATCTGAACCAGATGAAGATTTTCATGATGTGCTGAGCCCCCCCGCCCCGCCCCCTGGAAAAATGTTGGTTTTCATCTCAACAAAGATATGGATGAAATTCGGCAACCCCAAATGTTGTATGTATTACTTCTAAGATTTAAAGAGTACATCTTAGTACTCTTTGTCTCTTAATGATAAGTAGCAAAAGATGGAGAAGTTATCTTTAGTTTAGAAGAACTATCTGATATGATAAAGGTTACTGTGGACTAAACTACGACTCAGACCTGGAGAACTAATATATGCATAGGTTTAATTCTCTATGCCCCTTCCAGCTAAATGCAAAGAACTACTAATGCTTTCTGTTTATCTGAATGACAGACATTTTCTAGATAAGATTATGTTTGCAATAGCCCAGAAGCTGAATTTATATGCTCCAATAAGAATGATATACTGCAAATATTAACTGATACATATGTTGCTTCATAATATGCAATAATCCACAGTAACTCTCTATAAACCACTTCTATTATCATATTTTTAAAATAAAACTTAGATAGGAACATACTCTAAGTAAGTTAATCTATTACATTGATAACATTATAATAGTTCCTTAAAGGAAGAAGCTAGGGAAGATGTGGGAGCTATGGTAAACATTATTAGTCAAATATGACTGATCAATCTAGCCTAGGCCAACTGGGCAAAATTATGGGAATAACATGATCCATGATGATTAGAGAATTCCACAAACCCTGCCAAATTCATTACTATCTCTTTCACTATCCTAGTAACAGAAAGAAATGATACTGACTCCAGGGGATTTATAATGGGAAGTTACTCATGCAATGCCATTGGAACTCCATATTCCTAGTGCTCATATGTTCTTGGAAGTGTTTGTTTTATGAACCTTTGACGCCTGGAGGTTTGTCAGAAGCCTAATCCCAACACCCTGTTTTGAAAACTGGGACCTAAGATTCAATAATTCCCTGACACTGACACAGTGGTCTAATGCAGCTCATTTGAAAGACAACTCCTGGAAGACAATGGAATAACACAGAGGGACTTCAGTCCATGCCTCATGAAGCAGAAGAAATACCCAGCCAACTTCTGCCTGAATTCCTGGCACACAAAATTTTGAAATAAAATAAAACTGTTGTTTTTTAAAGCTACAAAAATTGGAGTCTTGTGCCATGTAGCAAAGATAACCAGAGCAAAAAGTAGAACCTGGAAGTGTGGTGCTTTCTCAAAAAAATTTCAAGCATGTGGCATTGGCTTTGGTCCAGGAGACATGGCAGCTGGAAGGGCTCCCAGGCTTCTGCAATTAGAGATTTAAAAGATAGGAGAGATGTCTTTTTGTTGTTGTTGTTTTGTTTTGTATTTTTGTTTTGCAATTAGCTAAATGTCTTCCTTAGTCCATTTGGGCTACTGTAACAAAATACCATAGACTGGGTGGTAGACATCAAATATTTGCCTCACAGCTCTAGCAGCTGGGAAGACCACAATCAAGGTGCTGGCAGATTTAGTGTCTGGTGAGGCACTGCTTGCTAGTTCACAGACAGCCATCTTTTCACTGTGTCCTCACCTGACATAAGGGGCAGGTGAGCTCACTGGGGTCTCTTTTATAAAAACACTAATTCCATTTATGAGGATTCAACCTTCATGACCTAATCACCTCCCAAAGGCCCCATGTATAAATACTGCCATATTATAAATAATTTAAATCATGAATTTGGGGAGGACACATACATTGAATCTATAACAACATGCAAAAGTAGAAGAATTAATTATATAAATTGTGTTAAAATTAAATGCTTGCTATTATTTGGTGAATAGTATTATGTTTGGTGAGACTTCAAGATGGTATATCTGTAAGACTTTCAACAATAAAGATAAATTCTTTAAAGGTGATATAAGAAACCTCTATGTAATAAGAACAGGGGTAAAACTCAGGATATCAGGTTTTCATAGTGTGATTTACCCTTGAGAAGGACCCATTGCCCCCTAGCCTTAGCCCCTTATGAATCCAGACTAAATACAGAAGCAGAATCATAAGTTTCTTTGACGACATGCTTCCTACAATATTAGAGGCAAACAGTATTTTGTTTCAAGCCTGATGCATGAAGAAGATGTTATGAATGAGGACTGTCAAATAAAACAATATATTCTGGCCTCTTTATTACCTAATAATCTGTATTAATAAGAGAGGTAAAAATAGTATATATTGTCAGCATCTTTCTTAACACCCAAAATATCAGATATCACCCAAAATATCTGATCAAGTTCTGTATTGTATATTTGAAGCCCATGAATTCTAAATTACCTAGGAATATTAGTGGATTATCTTCAAGAAAATATAACACCAACAAAGTTGATCCACATGAGGAGATGATACGATTTCTCAATCGGAAAAACACATAATATTTTGTTATTTTTCTGCATATCTGCCTTGCTCATTCAGATTATTTATATATACGTAGTGTCCTTATCTTATATAATAAAGATGAAATATGCAAAGTAACCATCATGCCCTCGCACGAGATGGCCACCCCCATGTGGGCACAAAATGGCTGCCACAAGATGGCTGGCAGGGGAGGGCAGTTGTGGGCGATCAGGCCAGCAGGGGAGGGCAGTTAGGGGCGACCAGGCCAGCAGGGGAGGGGAGTTAGGGGTGACCAGGCCGACAGGGGAGGGCAGTTAGGGATGACCAGGCCAGCAAGGGAGGGCAGTTAGGGGTGACCAGGCTGGCAGGGGAGGGCAGTTAGGGGGGACCATGCTGGCAGGAGAGGGCAGTAGGGGGCAACCGGGCTGGCAGGGGAGGGCAGTTGGGGCAAATGGCCAGCAGGAGAGGGCAGTTGGGGGTGACCGGGCTGACAGGAGAGGGTAGTTGGGGCAACCGGGCTGGCAGGGGAGGGCAGTTGGGAGCAATTGGGACTGCAGGAGAGGGAGGGAAGTTGCGGGGTGGGGGGACCAGGCCTGCAGGGGATGGCAGTTAGGGGCAACCAGGCTGGCAGGGGAGGGCAATTAGGGGCAACCAGGCCGGCAGGAGAGGGCAATTTGGGGGTGATCTGGCTGGCAGGGGAGCAGTTAGGTGTCGATCAGGCTGGCAGGGGAGTGGTTAGGGGGTGATCAGGCTGGGAGGCAGAAGCGGTTAGGAGCACTCAGGAAGGGAGGCAGGCAAGCGGTTGGGAGCCAAGAGACCCAGATTGTGAGAGGGATGTCCAACTGCCTGTGGGATCAGGCCTAAACCAGCAGTCGGACATCCCCCAAGGGGTCCCAGATTGGAGAGGGTGCAGGCTGGGCTGAGGGACACCACCCCCCCAGTGCACGAATTTCATTCACTAGGCCTCTAGTGATTAATAACAGCCCTCTGAAGCATCATTCATTCTCCTTCAACCTTCATATGCTAAGCAATATGAAAACAATTGTATTTTTAAAATCTTTTGCAGATACAAAAATAATAAATATACTTCAAATATTATATGAGCTATCTTTGTGAGGGGAAAACTGAACTAAGTTTTTATGTTCTATTTCTTTTATTTTCTGAAACTGTAATAGTCACTATTAATTCTGCAAAAGATTATATTATTAAAGAGGAAACATGAAAAATATCTTCCATTCACTAAAATAGATTTACAGTATTAACTATAGCAAACTCATCACATAGAACATAAATCTATAGTATCAACAGAAACATTTTACACATAAAAACTGAGCATATATTTTTCCAACAAATTATAAAAATTTTAAAAATATTAGGCATGCATATAAGCCTAACCAATGAACACAGACAACAGGGAGGTGAGGGCATGAATGGGGGGGATAAGGGGTAATGGGGGAATAAGGACACATATGAAACACCTTAATCAATAAAGAAATTTTTTTAAAAAAATAAAAATATTAGGAAATCATGAAAATATTAAAAATATATTTTGATCATTGGAAGTATTCACAAAATAAATGTTTTTCATCATGACCCAGTTATTAAACCTGAGGAGACATTTACTACAGTTAAATAATCACACATGGCTTTCCTGGAAGCAACAATTCTTCATTAAAATAGGTGCATCCTAGCCGGTTTGGCTCAGTAGATAGAGCATCAGCCTGTGGACTGAAGGGTCTCAGGTTCGATTCCAGTCAAGGGTATGTACTTCGGCTGCAGGCTCAATCCCCTGGCCCTGGTCAGGGTGTTTGCAGATTATATCTATCTCACATCAATGTTTCTCTCTCTCTCTCATCCCTTCTCTTCAACTCTCTCTAAAAACCAATGGAAAAATATTCTCTGGTGAAGATTAATAACAACAACAAAAATAGGTGAAACATTTTTCTGCTGCCTCATTTTCTTCTTCTGATCCAGAGTTTTTTCATGGCACTTTTCATCTCTTCGTTTCTTAGAGTATAGATTAAGGGGTTCAACATAGGAGTGATAATGGTGTAAAACACAGCCAAGGATTTATCAATGGGTAAGGTAGAAGGAGGTCTCACATACATAAAAATACAAGGGACAAAGAAGAGGACCACCACAGTAATGTGGTAGCTACAGGTGGATAAGGCTTTGCGCCTCCCTTCCTGACTAAGAGTCTTCAGGGAGTGCAGAATGACCCCATAGGAGATGAGTAACAGCACAAAAATGACCACACAGATGGACCCATCATTGGCAACCACAATGAGGCCAATAACATAGGTGTTAGTGCAGGCAAGTTTTAATAAGGGATACATGTCACAAATGAAGTGGTCAATGACATTGGGGCCACAGAAGGGAAGGTTGTAAACAAAGAGAAGTTGAACTATAGCATGTAAAAAACCTCCAACCCCGGCCAACAGTAGCAGTACAATACACACTCGTTGATTCATGATTGTCAAATAATGCAGGGGTTTACAGATGGCCACGTAGCGGTCATAGGCCATGACCACCAAGAGTAAAATCTCAGCACCACCAAATAAGTGCCCTATAAAAAGCTGGCTCATGCAACCTTGGAAGGAAATGGTTTTCTTCTCATAAAGTAAGTCTATAATCATATTTGGGGTAAGTGTAGTAGAATAAACAGCATCCATAAATGATAAGTAGCCAAGAAAGAAGTACATTGGGGCATCCAGGCTTGAACTGACCATGACAGTCACAATAATGAGTAGGTTGCCCACCATTGTCACAATGTAGATGAACAAGAACACAACAAATAATATTTTCTGGCCCTGAAGACTCTCAGTGAGCCCCAACAGGATAAATTCTGTCACATTGTTCCTTTGTCCCATAGTTCTTTCTGTATGTCTTATTTCAGAGTTCAGGACAAATTACCTGTAAATATAATTATTACTCGTGACTTCCTGAAATCTTAGGATAATTTGTACATTCATTCAACAAAGAGGCATTATGATTTATTATGTTGCAGTAATTCCAGAGATTATAAAAATACAAGGCTGATTGAAACATGGTCCCTAACCTCAGAAATCTTACAGACTAATGAAGAGGCAAGTAATTGGAGATATATGTGAGGAAAGGAGACATTATAAGTGAGTTGCCACAAGTAGCTTTCCATCTGTAAGTTTAAAAAGGTCATATTGCTTATACCTTATACAAAAATAAAAACTGAGTAAAGGTTTAATTTTAAAAAAACTAAAGATTTACTTCATGTTTACTTTCTAATTAATAAAATAGATGACTTTCTATACTCTAGAGATGGGAGAATCTTCTTAACTTATCATTGACATCCCAAATAGACATTGTTCAAATTTTTTAAGGATTTAGTAATAGATACCATAAAGTCAAAAGACAAAAGTAGTTTGGGGGGGGGGATTTACATTTTAGAGGACATACACAGAGTTAATATCTAAAATAGACTAAGAGCTCTAAGTAATTTAACAAATGAAAGATAAGCAAACCAATAGCAAAGTGGGTGAATCAGAGAAATAAAGGAAAAATAAATCGAAATGGCCAAAAAACATACAAGATGCTGAAACTCACCTGTAGAGAGAAAAGTAGCAATTGAAGGGTTTTCTTGCTGCAGAATTACCTTGGATTTTTAAAAAGTCATTCAGTCAAGTTTGGCAGATGCTACAGCATCCTCTAATTTTTAATAGATTAACAAACAATTCCTAAAGAAGATATTAATTGAACTTATCACAAAATTTAAAAATATCTGCCTATTAAATATCCCCAAATAGTTATACTTGAAATTAGTTTCCAATAATACTGAAGTATATACATAATATTCTAACCACTTTGCTGTACATCTAAAACTAGTACAGAATAATATTGAATGTAAACTATAATTGAAAAATAAATTTAAATTTTAAAAACAATACTGATGCTAGAAAGGTAAATTTATTCTGGATCTTTATAATATGAAAATATACAAAAGAGTATTACAGAATTGAATTAATCCCCACATATTCTACTAATCAAAAGGACATGGCTGAGGTATGAGAATTTACATAGAACTATTTTTTTTCTTTTTTTGATATTTATTATTAAATTGATTTGGGTAACATTGGTCAACATGAACATATAGGTTTTAGGTGTGGTTCAAATTTAATGAAGTAACATTGGTTAATAAAATTATATCATTTCAGGGTTACAATTCTATAATACATCATCTGTATATTGTATTGTCTGTTCACCACTCCAAGTCAAGTCTCCTTCCATCACCATTTATCCCCCCTTTCCCTCTTCTACCTCCCGCTGCTCCCCTTTCCCTCTGGTAATCACCATACTGTTGTCTATGAGGTGGGGGTTCTTTTTGCTTAATCCCTTCACCTTTTTCACCCAGCCCCCTTACCCTGCCCTTCTGACAGTTGTCAGTTTATTGTCTGTAATTATGAGTCTGTTTCTATTTTGTTTGCTAGTTTGTTTTGTTCATTAGATTCCACATATAAGAGAAATCATATGGTATTTGTCTTTCGCTGACTGGCTTATTTCACTTAGCATAATACTTTCCAGGTCCATTACATAGGAGAACTTCTAAAAGACTGAATTTTCACACCACCAATGTATCGTTCAAAGCCTACAAAGTTCAGAATCGTATGTATAAATTTACTTCCTGAGTTACCTGCATAATGAAAGAGCCATTCAATTCATGTCCTGGGCTGTGCTGCTTTCTCCCTTGTCCTGAATGCACTGATGCCATCTCTGTGGACAGAGAGCAACATAGCACATGCACCATCACTGGAGCTCAAACTGTTTCCATGTGACCAACTCTGTCCAGGCTGATAGGAAATCTGATTCACTCTGAATTTGATTGTGAACAGAGACCCAAAATATCCATTGCTGGCAGAATTTGTCCTAATAACAAACAAATGTTAAACCAACATTCTGATGGGAGAAAAAAATGTATATGAGTTATTTAGATAAATATTTTGCAGTTTGTGTTTTGTAGCAATAAAAGTGAAACAGCCTTTCCAACATCATGATTCCTAATCAGTTATACTGACCTGTCTTCATAGAGCATTGTTGATCATTGGGTTACCTGAAGGATGGAGAATAATTCCATGTATATTCTTTATGTCTTGATTCCATCATTTCAATTCCCGAAAAAGCTAGTCATGTGAATACTGACACTGACAAACACTTTCTGAAGTGAGGGACAAGGTCTATAAACATTTTATCTACATTGGAACTACAACACAGGTTACTGAGTCATTCAATTGGTACATCTCCAAGGGTGAGTCTTCTCTAATTAAATTCATTGGGACCTTCATCATAATATTGAGGGTAGATTCTGCATCTCCAGAGATGCCACCAGGATAATCACCATGCAGAACAGGACTTACAGAACCATGTCCTTGGGGAAAATCAGAAAGGTCAAATGACCAAAAGGGGAAAGTCCAGTCTGGCAGAAGCAAAGTATGCATAAACTCTCTTATTTAAATCATGACCTTTAGCTCATTGTCTCTCATCCCTGGACACAGTTAGATAAACGCCATAGATCCCTCTTCTTGTGTCTTCCTTGAACACACCCTCTATAGTGGCTCCCTGCTCTCTGAGTCACTCTACATCACATCACTTTTTCAGCACTTTTCACTCTGAAAGCAGCTTGATTTTTATGCTCACTTACTTAGTGCCTATGTCCCTCCACTAGAAAGTGTTATGTGGTAGCCCTAGCCATTTTGGCTCAGTGAATAGAGAGTCCGCCTGTGGGCTGAAGGGTCCCAGATTCAATTCTAGTCAAGGGCACATGCCCAGGTTGTGGGCTCGATCTCCAGAATGGGGCATGCAGGAGGCAAATGATCAATGATTCTCTCTCATCACTGATGTTTCTCTCTCTCTCTCTCTCTCTCTCTCTCGTGTGTGTGTGTGTGTGTGTGTGTGTGTGTCTTCCTTCCTCTCTGAAATCAATAAAAATACGGGTTTTTTTTAAAAAAAGAAGAATGTGTTATGGGGTACATTTCATTATTCTGACATAGACCACTGTGTTTAAGGTTGCAACTTCTAAACCCAAAATACATGAACTCAAATCCCTTTCAGGCATTTTCTAGGTCTAAGATCTACAGAAAACTATTTAAACTTTCTAAGCATCAGCTAATTCTTCTGGAAAGCATTACTTGCTTTCATCAGGCTCTTATGGGGATTAAACAATAACTTGTCTTTATAGCACCAGCCAAATTGCAGTAAATAGCAATAGCTTTTATTGCAATTACTAATTATTATACTACAGATTTCTTATTTTCCATAAAAAGTTTATTAAATTTTGGGGTCTTGCTTAAACTGATTTTAATGTTGTAGACATTCCTTCTTTTAAAGTGAACTCTTTATGCAGTGAATCTCATCAATCTCACATTAACCTGAGGCCTTTACTCAGAATCCAGAAAGTTCATCATGATCTCCTAATATAATATCTACAGAGCTGAATAATAAATGTAAACCATAGAGTTTTTCAAAAGTCTAACAGAAATGGAGCACTGATGAAGAAGTGAGGGAAGCAACAAAGACAGTGACACTTATTAAGTACCCACTGATAGACAGGCACTATGAAGTATGCACTACCAATTCATCATATACATGAACCCAGATTAAAATCAGATTTTGATAGCTTGTGAAATACTCGCAATGTTACATGAAGTAATGAGACAGAAGTCAATACAAGTTGTGTGAACTCCATACCCAGAGTTCTGCTGCTAACAGAGGCTGAATTAACCTAAAACACATAAACATCCTTGCCTGAAGTGCAAGGGAAAAGTTAGCTCACATGGTATTGGTCATATGAGGAGGTACCTCTTTTACCTAAGGAAATAAGGACCAAGGCAAGATACTTAGAGGTCCTCATCCAAACAGAATGAGGCTCTTGCTAGTTCAAGAAGAAATATAAGCCAAGATCTGCCCCTATTAGAAGTAGGGTCAGCACCAGCCAATAATTTTTTCCTTTTACATATACTTTTATAAGTTTACTATGTCCCAGGAACTTTCATAAGCATTTAACATATGTAAACTCATTTAACTGGCCCCAAAATTTTATGAGATAGGTATTATCATTACCATTTAAAAGATAAAAAATAAGGGGTAAAATATATTTTTGTTTTGCAATTGCAAAGGTACTAAGCTTTCACTGCATGATTTACAATGAATTGATTTTCAGAGAATCTGCTCTGAAAGACCTTAAGAAGAAAATGCCTTAAAAAGGTGATTTATTAATAGGCTAGAGATGCACACACAATCTATAGCACTATTGCTTAGAAACCTCTGGATAATTTGTTTAAAAGGCATATATTCCAATCCAACAGCAGTCCTACTGAGTTAGAATCTCTAGAGCTGTATCCTAGGAGTGTGCATTTTTAACAAGAATTTCAACTGATTCTGAAAGCACACCAAAGTTTGACAACCAAGTGGACAATAAATAAATCTTAATGGGATATTTTAATGATAAATTTTCATCAACGTACTTTTATGTGTAGTGTTCAGTTTGTCTTGAACCATGAAAATTATATTATTTTCTCTTTACCACTGAAAAGATGAAGTTATTTGATGCTGTTGTGATTATTTCTCCACTGGAATCACCTTTGGATCCAAAGCTTCTTCATAGCATTTTTCACTTCTGCATTATTAAGTATGTAGATTATAGATGTTATCATGGTATAAAACACAGCCACAGCTTTATCATTGGGAAAAGCGATCATGAGGCACAGATACACTAATATGCAGGGCACAAGAATAAGATGACCACCATGATGTGAGAGGCACGGGTGGAGAGGGCTTTGTGCCTCCCCTCCAAACTGTAGTTCTTTTGAGAATACAAGACAACCACATAATAGACCATCAAAAGGAGGAAGTTCAGTAAGCAGATGAACCCACCGTTGGCATCAACAAAGAGACCAAGGGTAAGAGTGTGCATGCAGACAAGTTTCAACAAAGGGTACAAATCACACATGAAATGATCTATGACACTGGGGCCATGGAAGGGCAGCCAGACTGTGAAGAAAATCTGAATTCTTGCATGGACCAAGGCACCAGCCCAGGCCACTGCCACAAGAAAGCTACACACCTGTTGGCTCATGGTGGCGGTGTAGTGCAGAGGGTTGTCAATGGTCACATCGTGGTCATAGGTCATCTCAGTGAGAAGGATCATCTCAACAGCACCAAAAAGAAGCTCAGTGAAGACTTGAGTGATACACCCTCTAAGAGAGATGATTTTTCTTACAGTAAGAGTGTCAGCTAGCATTTTAGGGTTCATGGAGGAAGAACAGTAGCCATCTCACTTAAGACATAGTGGGACAGGAAGAAGTACATGGGGGATCCTAGGGCCCTGCTGGTGCTAACGGTGATCATAATGAGCAGGTTGCCTGCCAAGGTGACCAAGTAGACTATTAAAAACACAACAAATGAAAATTTATGAATCTCCATATTTTGAGGGGAATGAATCCTCACATTATTCATCTTCTCCATCAATTCAGTTCAGGTGACAAGTGACTTACCTAAAAAGAAAGTCATGCTCGTCCTCAATAATGATACTATCTCTTAATGAATAAATATATCCATGGAGTGTCTTACTTCCTTAGATTTACAGAAGACAAAAACAAATACAAAACTATATCAACTGTTTAATTCACTTAATATAGACAACAATATAGGTGCTATTTTTTTTGTTCTTTATAAGTTCCTGATTTGTTTTGATTTTCTACAAGACAATGTATAATAAAATCAGAAGAGAAAAATACTATGCATTGAGGTTTTTTAAAAATTATTATATAAGGACGCATATGTAATACCTTAATCAATAAATAAATTTTTTTAAAAGTTATTATATATTGATTTGAGGGAGAGAGAGAGAGAAAGAGAGAGAGAGAGACATCGATAAACTGTTGTCCCATTTATTCATGCATTCATTCATTGATTGAATCTTGTGTGTGCCCTGAATGGGGATCAAACCCTGAACCTTAGTGTAGCTGGATGATTCTCTAACCAAGTGAGTTACCCGACTAAGGCTAAGCATCAAGTTTTAAGAGTCAGCCTGGCTGGCATGGCTCAGTGATTGAGCATCGACCTATGAACCAGGAGGTCACAGTTCTATTCCCCATCAGGGCATATGCCTGGGTTGCTGGATCCCCAGTGTGGGGTGTGCAGGAGGCAGCAAATCAATAATTCTCTCTCATCATTGATGTTTCTCTCTCTCCCTCTACTTTTGTCTCTGAAATCAATAAAAATATTTTTTAAGTTTTAAGAGTCGGTCGATGATGTGGACATATATTTGGCAGACTCACAAATATACAAAGATGCATGTATTTTACTCCAAAATTACTAGACATATTTACCAGTAAAAAATCCAATTGGTTCTATTAGTTTAAGTCATATAAAAAGAGTCAAAGACATATAAGGATTCCCTCATAAGCCATACTTTTCCCTAGGGTTAGGGTTAGGGTTAGGGTTAGGGTTAGGGTTAGGGTTAGGGTTAGGGTTACAGGTGAGGAAACTGACAGAAAGGTGAAGCTATCAAAACAGATATATCAGAAAGCCAGTAACCAGAACTGACCAATCTCCTAGATCATGTCCTTAACTGTTGTTAACTTCTAAGCAATGATGATAGATCAGATAACCATAGTAGTTACCATGTATTGAGTCAGGGACTGTGCTGGACCCAGTTTATTGTCTATAACTAGTTCTGGCCCAAGGCAATCTGTTGAATTTCTCCCGCAATGAGCAACAACTACACCTTCTCCAAAAGATTGGAATCCCAATGGGAACCAACATCTCAATGTTACATAATAGGATTATTTAAACACCAATCTAATATTCTAGATTTATGCCTTTTAGCTTCTAAAGATATTTCAAATTTCCAGGCAACTGATAAATATTTATTGATTAAGAAGCAATAACTTATGATGACAAGAGTGTGGAATGGGAGACAGTAAGTCTGTATTCCAGTGCAAGCTTTAGCTCTGTGCTTCAGTGGCTAGCTGCAAGTATCATCCAACCTCTTCTCAGGTGGATGACTTCATCCATAGGTCTAAGAGGTTTGGGCTAGATTACCTCTTACTTCTATCTGTAATGCTCAATGATTCCATTTAATCTTTATCTGAAAAAAGTCACTTTTTTCCTCCAGAGCTTCCTCATAGCATTTTTTACCTCAGCATTTCTGAGTGTGTAGATTAAGGGATTTAACATGGGAGCCACCATAGTATAAAAGACAGCAACAGCTTTATCCACAGGCAGTGTGGTTACTGGGCGCAGATACACAAATATGCAGGGCACAAAGACTAAGATGACCACTGTGATGTGAGAGAGACAGGTGGAGAGGGCTTTGTGCCTCCCCTCCACGCTGTAGTTCTCTAGGGAGCTCAAGATGACCACATAAGAGACCACCAAAAGGAGGAAGTTCAACAAGCAGATGAACCCACTGTTGGCAGCAACAAAGAGACCCAGGGTGTGAGTGTCCATGCAGACGAGTTTCAACAAAGGGTACAAGTCACACATGAAATGATCTATGACATTGGGGCCACAGAATGGCAGCCAGACTGTGAAGAGGATCTGAATGGTTGCATGGAGAAATCCTCCAGCCCACGCCACTCCCAGCAGGAGAATGCATAGCCTGTGGCTCATGATGGTGAAATAGTGCAGAGGTTTGCAAATGGCGACATAGCGATCATAGGCCATCACCGTCAGCAGGATGATCTCAGTAGCACCAAAAATGTGTTCTGCATAGACTTGAGCCATACAACCATTAAAAGAGATCATTTTCTTTTCATGAAGGGAATCCACAATCATCTTAGGAGCTGAAGAAGAACAATAGATTAGGTCTATCAAGGAAAGGTGGGTCAGGAAGAAGTACATGGGGGAGTTCAGAGCCCAGCTGGTGGTAATGGTAACCACAATGAGCAGGTTGCCTGAGAGTGTTACCATGTATAAGACCAAAAATAACAGAAACACGACTTTCTGCATTTGGGGGTTCTGTGTAAGTCCTGTTAAAATGAATTCAGTCACATTCCTTTTATTCTCCATCTATGTGGTATGAGTGATAAAAACTCCAGGAAGGAATGCTTTACCTTTAAAAAAAAAAAAAAAACAAAGAAAGGAATAAAAAATGAACTTAAACCAGTGATAATGATAATCAATAAGTCAAATATAAATAATCAGCCAGGTAAGTTTAGTGTAAAATCTATTTCCACTTATTTGATGAGGAATACACATATCATTCAAGTAAACTTCAAGATAGTACTTAAAATTAATTTTCTCAATTATTAATTGTCACTTTTTGCTAGCCCTCAGATTCCTTTATTCTCTATATCTTTTTTATTTTAAATTTTATTTTATTTTATTTTTCTATAACCTTTTATCCCTTCTATGCCCTCAATTACCACACTGGCATCCATGTCCATGAACTCTCTCTTTTTTTTTCTTCTCTATCTACAAAAGCCTAAAATGCAAATTGTCCCCACAGGAGTTCGACTGGGAGACCAATCGCTTGCTGTGACGTGTGCTGACCACCAGGGGGCAGTGCGGAATGAAGGAAGGCCCCAGCTGGCAGCCAGCAGCCAAGGAAAGGAGGCCCTGACCAGAAGCTGGAAAGAAGGCCCTGGCCAGCAGCCAAAAGGCCCCAATTGGCCCTGATCACAGGCCAGGCCTAGGGACCCTACCCATGCACGAATTTCGTGCACCAGGCCTCTAGTATATTAATGTATTCCCAAAGCACGGAAGCAGTGAAGGGTAAGACAAACTGCCTATGTTACACATGGACAAAGTACATAGTGAGGTACATGGGAGGGAAACCTTTTTCAGGTGATTCCACAAATGTTTCATTGAGAAGCTAGCCTTAGAGTTCCAAGCCCCAGGATAGTGGTCTCCCTTCGACATCACCCACTGCATTGGAGAATCCTTCCAGGGACAAGAACCCTTGAGAAGAAAATTGAGTACACGTTTACCTAGCAATTGCCAACTCTCTTCTAGAGAAGATGGCCCTTGGGAGAACCAACAACCGACTACTGCTATGTTTTAATAAATTTCTGGAAGTCTGTGCCAAAGATTAGATTTCATTATCAAAATCAGATAAACTTGACTCATTCATCATCATTATTTCACTTATTACTTCAGTTTCTTGCAAACCTTAAAGTAATCCAAATATTTTTGAAACACTTCTCTTTTACAATTTCATCTGCCTCCTTTTGTCCCACACCACACAGAAATAGCTTGGCCTTATGTCAAAATTGATGTATTTGATGTTCGCTTGGCAGATTAAAGCACAGGATCCGTTCCTTTTCTGTCCTAGTTCAAAAACCAATAGTGTGCCTGTTACCAAACTCTCTAATACCCGTATTTTTAAAGAAAGGAGAAGTGGAGAAAAGTGTTGATCTAGCAGAACGACACTGATCTTTCATAAAAGGGCCCATGGACTGCATTTAAAAGGCAAAGAACTAAGCAGACAAACTTCTTCTACATGTTCAAACATTTTGAAATATAAACTTTTATTATAACTCTAAATAGCATGAAGAGATTTATTTCCACACCATGTAGTTCCTATAATGGTAGTTCATTTTTGTGGAGTGTTTGCCATGTGCTAGGCATCATACTAAGTACTTTACATGCATTATCTCATTTAGTCTTCACAACAATGCTTTGAGGTTGGTACACAATTATCTATATTTTGAAGAAAAGAAAACTGTGGTTAGGAGAAAGCACAAAGTCATAATGGTTTTTAAAAAAAAAAAGCAAAGGAACCTGTATTCAAATCCAGGATGTCTATCTCTATCTTTAACATTAGTATTTCTCCAGCATAAATCCAATTTACTTCTAGGAATCAACAATGCCAGAGTTTGACAGTGGGCTGGTAGCTAACACCATCACCTGTGACCATATGAAATCTGTGGCAGTGCTTTTGTTAACTTATAAAATGTTAATGAATTTGAGGGTTCACTGGACAAGACCCTAGAATTGCTTTACATTAGAAATCCTTCAGAGCTTTTCATTTTATCAACTAATACACTCTTTAAAGATAAGGAAACTGAGGCCCCGAGATGTGAAGTCCAATGAAACACAGATAATTGATTAGTTTCAGATCACAATAAGAATACAAATCTTGCCAAAACCGGTTTGTCTCAGTGGATAGAGCGTCAGCCTGCGGACTGAAAGGTCCCAGGTTCGATTCCGGTCAAGGGCATGTAACTTGGTTGCGGGCACATCCCCAGTGGGAGGTGTGCAGGAGGCAGCTGGTCGATGTTTCTCTCTCATCGATGTTTCTGACTATCTATCACTCTTCCTTCCTCTCTGTAAAAAATCAATGAAATATATTTTAAAAAAAAAAATACAAATCTTCTAATGTCCCACAAGGTAATTTTTCCCCACGAACACACCTTGCCTTTCTTAAGATGCCTTAAGACAAGCTGGATACAAAGGGGGAAATCACCCTACAGTGACAAAGGGAATTAACTTTCATCTCTTATCTTTAGCTATTCCTATCTTGACTCTAAAAAAGGGCTAAGTTCAGGGATGCAGAAATTCCGTTATATTATTGAAACTACAATCCACCCTAAGAGAAATAAAGTCTTACCTGGTGGGAACAAGAGCTAAGAAAGTTTGAAGAGTCAGAATAAAAAGTGCCCTGAGCCTGGTATTTAATATAGATTCCCAACCACAGTGGAAGGTACATTCTTTCCTCACAAATCCTATAAATTAATGCATTCTTCTTATGGATCTGTTTTAGGACTGAAGGTTTCCTTTAAGAAACAGAATCCAAATGTTATCCTTTTCCTCTGTCCTATGCTAACCTGTCTTACCACAGTGAATGTCACACACCCTGTCTCAATTTCACCTCAAATTTTCCTTCTTTATTCTCACTTGCTTCTCATACTGGTATCTCCTGTCAGTACAAGGTATGGTTTTCCTCCCTTTCATCCCTGTAAATTATCAGTCAGAGCACTATTTCAAGTAAATAAGTGACTGTACATAAGCCAATCTCTGACCATCCAAACCATCGCACCATAGGCCCTACCCCTGGAGGAAACCCTCAGTGGCCCATCCAGCTCCAACCTGCTGATCTACTGTGATGTCTCCCACTTCAATGCCTAGAAATTGACTCAAGGATCCATAGAATGTAAACCTATTCCTGATAATAGAAATATACCCATATTCAGTGAGGATAACAGGTATTCCTGCAAAATACCCTAAAACATCTTCAAGTGATCCCTATCAAATATCAGAAAGT
The DNA here is from genome assembly GCF_963455305.1 of Plecotus auritus. Classification (NCBI taxonomy): domain Eukaryota; kingdom Metazoa; phylum Chordata; class Mammalia; order Chiroptera; family Vespertilionidae; genus Plecotus; species Plecotus auritus. The sequence continues at coordinate 137,109,918 of NC_137783.1, forward strand.
AATGCTTCAATGATTTTAATTATAAACCCCGTGTTAGAAAATGGAAATGTAAAAACTGGATTGAAAATCTGCAATTCTGGTTAACTTACCGTAGTTGCCTTTGTAGTTAAGGAGAATGTCCAGTGTATTCAGGAATAAGAAGTAACCATTATATGAAACTGTTCAAATATAATATTATATAATAGATATTTTTCAGGACCCTACTGATTGCAAAATGTTACAGGAAGCAGAGAATATGAAAATGGCGAAAATTTATTCAAATGGATTCATCCAAGCATTTTCAAAACTCCAATGCCTTGGAAATTCAAGTCAAAAGATAAGAAAATGAGGTGTTGAATTTGAAACCCAAAGTCCTCAAGTACTAAGGGAACTTCTGATCTTCAGCACCTAGCTCTACAGTTACAGAACAAGAGACAAAAATATGTCTATCTCTTCTTAACCAACTGTCTCTTAGTCTGCTCTTCAAATAGGAAAAGAACTGCTTCTTAAGTGTTTGGAGAGGATACTGAGAATGTTAAAGAACCTATCTTTCTATCCAAGGTTTGTCCCTCCCAGGAATTATCTCTGTTTTTTAAAGATTTTGCCTTGGAAACAGGTATTTGGGAGAATTCCTCTACGAACAACACACCCTCACCTGACTGGTTCTTTTCCCTGCACTTATACCTATGTAATAATAGCCTATATTCCTGGCCTAGAAGATTATGTGACAAAGCACCCCTCTTAAAAGCCCTTGGGTATCATGAACTGGAACATGAAGAACTAAGAGCTGTGTAAACAACAACATGGGGTTTCATGCAGGTTGCATATCCCTGAGGAAATTTCCTCGCTGGCTGAAGGCACCAGAGGAGGTTGAGATACTGAGTCAATCTCCCAACTGTGCTATAAACCCCTCAGAGGGATATATTCTGCTTGTAGGAATCTTTCGACTTGATATGTTTTCAGGCAAAGTGATATCTAGAGTTGGAGACCAAGAGAAGGCTAAAATCCTAGTGCCAACTTGTATGGTATAAAAATATAAAAAGATTGATTTTTATCCCTTTTTGGGGAGAGTCTAGGAACTCCATTGGCCATTCAATGAAAAAAGCCTTACCTAACCAAACAGATTTCTTCATATTTTCTTCACACATAATATCCGCAGGACAGTGGAGATTTGAAAAGCCAAATATGTTTTGTCACCTTGCAAACACATACTGAAGCAAGTACTCTGCAGCCTTAGGAGAGAGTGTGGTTTAAGTAACCTATCATAAGAGTTGAAGCACCTCTTATACTTAAATGTATGGCTAGGCAGTGGATGGAGCACTGGGAAAAATAGTAATAATAGCAGTTACCATTACTAAGTAGCATGTCTTCTAATATGGTGTATTACATTGATTAGTTTTCATATATTAAACCAACCTTGTATCCCTAGGAATCCCACTTAGTCTTGGTATATAACCCTTTTTTATAGGCTACTGGATTCAGTTTGCTGGTATTTTATTAAGGATTTTTGTGCCTATATTTATGAGATGTTGGTTGTAGTTTTCTTGTGATATCTTTGTCTAATTTGGATAAAAGGGTAATACTAATCTTATATAATGAGTTGGAAAGTGTTCCTTTCTCTTCTATTTTTTGAAAGAGTTTGTGAAGAATTGGTGTTAATTCTTCCTTAAAAGTTTGATAAAATTCACATTAAACAATTTTTTTAAAAGTTTGATAAAATCCACTTCAAAGTGAAGTCATCATGGCCTGGGTTTTCCTGTGTGAGAAGTTTTTTTAATTACTAATTCAATATCTTAACTTGTTATAAATATATTCAGATTACCTATTTCATTTGCATCAGTTTCAGTAGTTTGGGTATTACTAAGAATTTGTCTATTTCTTCTATGGTATATAAATTATTGGTATACAACTGTTCATAGTATCACCTTATAATCTTTTTTTATTTCTGTAAGATCGGTAGGAATTTCCCCTCTTTTATTCCTGATTTTACTAACTGGAATCTTCCATCTCTTTTTTTATTTTTTGAAATATTTTTTATTGATTTTGAGAGAGAGAGTAACATCTATGTGAGAGGAAAACATCCATTGGCTGCCTCTTGCACGCCCCCTACTGAGGATCAAGCCTGGAACCCAGGCATGTGTCCAGACCAGGAATCGAAACAGCAACCTTTCAGTGCACTGGACGACCAACTAACTGAGCCACACTAGCCAGGGCTCCATCTCGTTTTTTAGTCAGTCTAGGTAAAATTTTGTCACTTTGGTGATCTTTTCAAAGAATCTACTATTAGTTTTGTTGTCTTTCTGTCCTCTATTCTCTAATTCTTATATTTCTGCTTGAGACTTTGCTACTTCCTTTTTTCCAGTATCTTTATTTTTTTAATATATTTTTATTGATTTTACAGAGAGGAAGGGAGAGAGATAGGCAGAAACATCGATCAGCTGCCTCCTGCATGGCCCCTACTGAGGGTCAAGCCTGTAACCAAGATACATGCCCTTGACTAGAATCGAACCCTCGACCCTTCAGTCCATGAGCTGACACTCTATCCACTGAGCCAAAGTGATTAGGGCTCTTTTTCCTAGCATCTTAATAAGGAAGATTCGATTATTAATTTGAGATCTTTCTTCTTTTATTGACATAGGTATTTATAGCTATAAATTTAGATGCAACCCATCAGTTATAGTATGCTCTGTTTTCATTTTTATTCATTTTAAAGTATTTTCCCATTTTCCACATGACTTCCTTTTGACCCATTGAAATGGCTCTCCTATATGGTCACTGCTGCACATGGCACCTGTCTGAGGAATGTGTCCTGTCTGCCACAGATGGTAGAACCAAAGCCTCTAAATAATGCACATTTGGTCTGAATCAGCATCTCCTGCCCCTTCATTCCCTGTGCATGAGACATTATGAGTCAGTGTCCAATGCACCACAATAACATAATTGTTAGATCTCAGCCTAGAAATTAGATCAGTTTGTATTTAAATCAAATCTCTAACAAATATTTGCTTTTTTTGGCCTTGATCAAATGATGCTCACAGTGAACATGAATTTCCTAAACATAAAATAGATTTATTAATTTCTCTCTCAAGGGGATAATGTGAGCATTAGATAAAATACCACACTTAGCAGAATGACATAAACACAGAATGCTCATTATATGTTAGTTCTCACTGTATCCACATTTCCTTTATCTCTTACAGCTTTTCAAGGATTCTCAACTTTAGTCAGACTTTTTAGTAAAAAGATCAAACACTTGCAGAAAGATTTCAGAATTATAATGACTTATGAATCACTATTCAGTACTTTAAAACTTGGTCTTTCTTCTCTCCTAATTTCTGTATTTGCCCAGATTCTACTTTTGCCCAATACTTTATCAATATAGACATAAATATAGATATAGTGATAGAGATAGATATATAGGCATATAGATATAGATAGGTATAGGTGTAGGTGTAGGTATAGGTATAGGTACAGGTACAGGTACAGGTACAGGTACAGGTACAGGTACAGGTATAGGTATAGGTATAGGTATAGGTATAGGTATAGGTATAAATACAGAGATAGAGATAGAAAGATAGAGAGAGAGAAAGAAAGAGAGAGAGAGAGAGAGAGAGAGAGAGAGAGAGAGAGAGATGAATTGAGACAATTCCTGCCAAAAATCTGAATTGGTCACACCATGAGCTCTGATTTCCTGTAACAGAAATGACAACAAACCATGAGCTTTTACTCTATGCCAGCCACTAATCTAAGCACGTTATATGCTTTCTCTCACAGAATCCCCATTAGGTACCCTTATCACGCACTTTTTATAGATGTGGGAATTCAGGTATAAGGAGTTTGAGGAATTGCCCAAGATAATATAAAAATAAAAGTGTCAGCAAAATTCTTACTCTTTAGCTTGATTCAAAATTTATTATTAAAAAGCAGTTTCTCTTGCCTCCACGTTTTCTAGCCTCAGGACATTGACCATGGAATAGCAGTTTTGCACTGCCTACGAAGTTTTCACATGTTACTTTGCACAATCTTCCCTATAACTCTGAGACAGGTATTATTGACACTGTTTTAGATACTCCGGCTGTCTCATGCACCCATTGATGACTAGAACATTCTGTGCTTTAGGTCCCAGATTCTAGAATCACTTCCTAAACACAACCATAGAGAGCTGCTAACACAGCCCAGCTGGCTCTCCCTGCCCCGGTGGTCACACATACCATGGCCACAAGAGAGAAAATATAAACTGATTTGGCTGCCATTTGCTTGAAGCTGCTAATTCTAGTCCTCTGAGAGTTGAGAGGTAAAAGCCACCTTAACTCCTTGCACTCGAGTAATACCCATTTAAATATTTCCCTGAAACCACACATGAAAATGTTGATAAGGAAAACCCAGGAAGACCACATAAGCATAACCAGCCACGGATCACAGAAGCTGTTTGGTTCTGAGTTTCCAACCCATTTAGGTCCAGTCTCCCGGATCAAAGGAGTTATCTCCTGGCTGAGTGCAGGCTTTAAAATGAGGCTTAAAAGAGCTGGGTTCAGGGACCTGCTACTCAAGGCAACTTTCATCTGTTTCTTGATTTTCTTGTGCTTACAATCCCTAACTTTTCTGCTATAACATAGTCTGCTATTTCTGGGGCTTTAAATCAGGTTAGATCTCAAATCGAATGCCTATTATGATATCTGATCGCCAAGAAAAACTGGCATGTGAGTAGAAGGTGGCTTGGAGAGATGTCCTCTAACGGTTAGGTATTTTTCCCATCAATTTCTTTTGAAACCTAAACTTTGGAAGCTGACTAAAGAAATTCATTAACTGAAATAAATGACAATTTACAGGGAATCAACAGTAGAATATATGGAGTCAAGAACCAAATCAGTGATTTTGAATATAAGGAAGCAAAAAACACCCAACCAGAACAGGAAAAAGAAAAAAAAAATGAGGCTAGGGTAAAAAGCATCTAGGATAATATGAAGTGTACCAACATTTGCATCATGAGAATGCCAGAAGGAGAATAGAGAGAGCAAGAAATTTTAAACATATTTGAAAAAAATAATGACAGTAAACTTCCCTAACCTGGTGAAGAAAATAGACATACAAGTCCAGGAAACACAGAGAGTCTCAATCAAGATGAACTCAAAGAGGCCCACACCAAGCCAAGACACATCATAATTAAAATGCATAGGTTAAAGACAAACAGAGAATCTTAAAAGCAGCAAGAGAAAAGCAGTTAATAATCTACAAAGGAGCTTCCATAAGACTGTCAGCTGATTCATCATCAGAAACTTTGCAGGCCAGAAGGGATTGGCAAGAAATATTAAAAGTGATAAAATCAAATATCTACAACCAAGATTACCATACCCAGCAAAGCTACCATTTAGAATCAGGACTGAAAAGAGCATCCCAGACAAGAAAATGCTAAAGGAGTTCAACAACAAACCGGTGTTATATGATATGTTAAAGGGTGTTCTTTAAGAGGAAGAAGAAAAATATATATCAAAAATATGAACAATAAAATGGCAACAAATACATATATATCAATAATTGAATCTAAAAAAAATAAACAAACAAGCAGAACAGAAACAGACTCATAGATATAGAGAACATTTTGGTGGTGGCCAGATGAGAGGGAGGTTGAGGAGATGGGTGAAAAGGTGAAGGGATGAAAAAGTACAAATTAGTTGTTACAGACTAGTCATGGGGATGTAAAGTACATCATAGGGAATATACTCAATAATATTCTAAGAACTATGCATTGTGTCAGATGAGTGCAAGATTTATCAGGATGATCACTTAGTAAGGTATATATATAATGTTTAATCAGTGGGTTGTATATCAAAAGCTAAAATAATCATGTCAATTGTATTTTAAAAATAAAAATGATTTTAAAACAAATAAAATAAAATATTGACACATTAATCTAATCAAGTAATAGGAAATTCTATTATATGACATTTAAATTTGTTTTCTCAGAAAAAATATTGGTTTGATATTAGAAAATTCAAAAAATGTAAGTTGTCAAATTAAAATGTTCAAGAGTTAAAATGAAGAAAAAGTAGCTTAGTTTAACACTCACAAAAAAAAATACAAATAAAAAACATAACTTTGCTAATCTGGGGAAAAGGGTTCCACAAAAACACAGCAAACAGCATTTTAAATATAACTTATTCAGTGCTTTTCCTGTGACATCAGGAAGTCAAGGATGCACAGTTTTACTATTTGTTCAACATTACATTGAAGTTCCTAGCACTGAAGTTGACCAAAGCAAAAAGAAAACATAAAAGAAATAATATTGGAAACGAAAAAATACAGATTTAATCAGGGATTATATAATGTGCATTTTGAACATCCAAAATAATCTATAAATAAATTATAAAATTACTACATTGTAGGCTATGATGCTCACATCACCTCAAAAATCCCACACTTCACATGGCTTAAATTGAACTGAAATTTGACCTGGACAATCACTTCGTCATGTATACTATCACAGAAAACTTTATACTCCAATTTTTTAATCAAAAACTTAGTTTAAGTAGTCAGAGCTTTCATCCCTAATATAATTTGTCATTTTAAAGTTGTTTTACTAAATATTAGGGTGAACAGATATTGGACTATCGATTGCAAGCTTACCATAGATTCATGTACTGATTTACTAATGAATAACTCTTACCAATACTCTCAAAAAAGAAATAACTAATATTCTAGCTTTACATTTATCACAGGACAATTTAGTGTTGAATAACTTCTTGAGTGTCTCCTTCACATCTCTGTTCCTGAGGCTGTAGATCAGTGGATTCAGCATGGGGATGACCACTGTGTAAAAGACAGAGGCCACCTTGACCATGAGCCATGAGTTTTTGGAGTTAGGAACACAGTAGAGAAAAAGAATGGTCCCATGGAAGATGGTAATGGCAGTCAGGTGGGAGGCACATGTGGAGAAGGCTTTGTGGCGCCCCCCGGTTGAAGGCATCTTCATGACTGTGATAAAAATGAAAACATATGAAGTAAGAATGATCATCAGGCTGCTTATTTCATTGAATGTGGCAGAAACTAAAATGATCTTCTGGCTAATGTAGGGGTCAGAACAAGACACAGAGACGATGGCAGCATGCTCACAGACAAAGTTATTTATGAAGTTAGTCCCACAAAAGGTTAAGGTTAACAAAAAGTATGTGAACATTAAGGAACAAGCTATACCCCAAGAATATTATGCACCCACTAAGAGGGAGCAAAGCTTCTGAGACATGACTACTGTGTAGAGCAGAGGGTTATACACTGCCACAAATCGGTCATAGGCCATCACTGCCAACATGAATGTTTCTGTCACCACAAATATGCAGGCAAAGAAGAACTGCGTGATGCATCCTGTGAAGGAGATGGTTCTGTCTTGCACAACCAAGTTTCCAATAGTTTAGGTATAACCACCGTAGAGTAACAGAAATCAATAAAGGATAAGTGGCTGAGAAAAAAGTACATGGGGGTGTGGAGTTTGGGATTGATCTTGATGGTCATGATCATGCCCAGGTTCCCCAGCACAGTGGCTGTGTAGATGGTCAGGAAGAGCAGGAAGAGTGGTAACTGCAGTTCTGAATATTCTGAGAAGCCCAAGAGGATGAAGATGACTTCATCGCTCTGATTTTTTTGGTTCCTGTGAACAAAATATGAAAATTGATCCAGAGAAATAAGAAACAAAATTTGAAGTAGGTAAGAGAATAGTAGAAATGTTCAGAGGCTCAATAGTTTTCTATTAAGAGTGCTGCTAAAATGCTAGACTTCCACTGTTACATTTCAAAAGCTACTATTCACTTAGACACAATTACACAGTGAATAAAAATCTTGCTGTGGTGGGATAATCAATATCAAACTTAAGACAGGAAGAACAAAAACAGAGTAGTCCCTGTTTATTTCAAATTATCATAAGTAGCTGACTTCGTGGCCCACTCTAACTCTTTGCATGAATTTGAACTTGATAAAAAAAAAATAGTTGCATTGGAGGAAATACATATCATGAGATTCTACATATTCTTCCCTGCCTTATATCTTAAAATATAAAACAATTAACTTATAATTGCTAAAAAAAATTGATACTAACACCCCTACAAAATGATCAACATATTTTCTTGGTTTTTCTATTTCCTTTTCTGTCCCTTCTTACTCCTAGTAATCCAATATTCTCAACACATTCCAGAGCTGTGCTGTACAAGTTTACTACACTTTTCACTCATGTTGAGCTAATTTTGAAATTTTTTTAAATCTTATTTTTCATTACAGATTACAATGTTCATTAGGAGGTGTTCACAACAAAATATATGCTGTGTCTGCAGGAATAATGCTTGAAACAATAGTAAATTAAAAGCTCTTCTTTTTCCAATGTGGCACTTTTGGAAGTTGAGTAAGTGACAATAAAAAAAAAAATTCAGGCTGCTACAAAAATGCATTCTGCCATTTTGAATTAGATTTAAAGCTTTTCAAGGACAAATGTTAGGGAAAAGAGGCATCTCAAACAGAACACCTTAATATTTCTGAATATTACTTGATGCCACCAGGTATTTACTCAATAGCAAAATGAGAATATTAATAACATAAACTTTAAATTACTAGAATGGAAGTAGATAATTTGATAAGGAATTCAAAGGCTATAAGACATGGTGTGATACATAGTATATATTCAGTTTTCATACTTATTGGAATTATGAATAATTGATATGATTTCAAACAACATATATAGACGTGAAAATCAACCCAAGCATGAACAGCTATTGAAGAAAAGTTGATGCTAACACCTCTGCAAAATGGTCAAGAAATGAGCACATTTGGGAATACAGTGTAGAATTTCTTCCCTACAGAATCCACAGAATAGACATACTGTAAAATTTCATTTGGACACTTAGTCTAAGATACATAATTATATTTTCCATATTATCCTATAGGTTCTCTTGTCATACTATAGCTTTCTCTGATTCCCACATGCTTGCGTATGTAGAAAAGATATCTTCCAACGACCAATCCCATAACAGATCCTCTGTACCAGTCCTTTTAAGGTCTTAGCACTGCAATGCTAGACTATGGCCATATTTCCCAGCCACATTCCTTCAATTTAAAATATGCTACACAACATTGCAGAATAATTTCCCATGAGTAGTTTAATCTGACAGCCAATGAATTTTAAGATCCAAATACATTTTACTAGTGAATGCATATAACTTATTTTGTTCAGCCTGGCTTTTCCAAAACTTCTTGGATCTATAAGTTCACCCACTACAACTTAACATCTTTCTTCTTTAGTCCTGGTGGATTCATCAAGCTGTTACATTGCACGTACTCATCTGCATACAGCTTATTTTCCATTTTATTCTCACTCCTATATGGTTTTATTTTTGTTACCTATTATTATCAACATAATTTGTTGTTCCTTCTCTTCTGTATACATACAAACATTAATGTTTGCAACTCAAAATTATTATATGCTATATTCTATCATTTACAAATATGGTTGTCACTTTCTTCCTTAGAGAATGTAGGAAGTATGAAGACAAGACCCATTTATCTTATAATTCCTATTGGCCAAAATGTTTATTTCATTGTTAGTTACATGGTAGATAAGCAATGAAAAAAAAACAAACAGAATGAACATCATTTGAAAGAAGGAAGGAATTAGAATATAATACTACAAGCCCTGTCCTAGCCAAACAAAGTGGATTTGTGGGCATTTTGTTTTACCCATGTGTTTGTCTCCTGCAAGGATTACTGGAACCTCATAATTTCCTTCTAAAATAAAACAAAAGACTGAATCAACTCACCGAAATACAGAAGCACTTGCATGACTCATTTACTGAAGAACCCTTTGCTAAGGTTAACGGACTCCAGGAATGCTCTTGCTTAGTATTTTTACTTAATAGAAACAGACCTAAAAGAGTTGTAGGAGTCTACAGTATATTTCATTAAATGTTTCATGTTAGTTTTCAACCTATTAAGAAAATTGAGAGATATGAGATAAAGGTCACACCTAAAAAGTAAATTCTGGAACATATATAAGACATCAAGACTTTAGGGATGTGTGGACTAGAGAGCATCACTGAAGTGTTGCCTTGAAGACTGTAATTTGAGTAATTAGATGTTAACACTGTCCCATGTGATATCTTAGTTGTACATTATTTTCCTAAAACCCTGGGGAATCTGTATGATCAACTTTACTCAATTAATCTTAAGAAAAATAAACAAGATTTAATATATGTTTTGACTATATAGAGATGTAAAATATACTTCTCTTGTTAGTGGAATCTAAAATGGTTCAAATCATACCTTTTGAAGTATGGGACAATGCTCCAACCAATTGAACCACCTGGCCAGGGCTATGTATTTTTACTATTTTAATTAATTTGGTGAATTGCACTGATGGATTAGAAATAATATACCAACTTTAATTCATGGATTAAATCCCTCTTAGATATGATGTATTATCTTTTATATATCCCTCTTAAATATGATGTGTTATCTTTTCTATCTCTTATATACTATGCATTATATTCTATACATAAATTAATTTTAAGTATTTGTCTATGTAGGCTAATGATATATTGTTCTATAATTTTTTTATCTGGTGCTGCTGGCTTCATAAAATGAACCTAAAAGTGTTCCCTTCTTATTCTGTTATTGGGGTAAGTTTACGTAAGATTAGAATTATATCTTCTCTAATATGCCATCTCCACTGGAGACAAGACTATAATTATTTATAAGGTTTTCCTGGAATTTTGATGACAGCAGTAAGGAAAAAAAACACCAAATACAGGAAATTGCTCCAAGATGTTGCTTCTATCAAATCCACAAGCACAGAACTATTTTGATGTGTTTTCTTTTGGGCTTTAACTTTGTGTTTAGAATGCACCTTTTTTGAACAGAACAGGCCTTACACTTGAATAAACTATGTATCTAGGCAGCAACACCCAGAACACTCAGGACACTGATGTGAGAACTCCATAACAGCCCTCCTAACTCCCGCCTCAATTTCCTTTCTCTTTCAAGGGCAACCTTTTCTAAGATGATGAATATCAGAAAAGAACAATCATCAGAAAGAAAAAAAAAAACACCACCCCTGGATATTTATATCCTATATAATAAAAGCCTAATGTGTTAAGAGTCTGGTTGGCTAGTCGGTCGTTCAACCAATCAAAGCATAATATGCTAACAATATGCTAAGGCCACTCAACCTCTCACTATGACATGCACTGACCACCAGGGGAGAGACACTCAACGTAGGAGTTGCCCCTCCCCCCCCCCCCGGTGGTCAGTGCACTCCCACAGGAGGAGTACCACTCAGCCAGAAGCCAGGCTCATGGCTGGCGAGCACAGCAGTGGTGGCGGGAGCCTCTCCTGCCTCCGTGGCAGCGCTAAGGATGTCCTAAGCTGTCAGTCGGACATCCCCCAAGGGCTCCTGAACTGCAAGAGGGTGCAGGCCAGGCTGAGGGACCTCCCTACCCCCCAAGTGCATGAATTCCATGCACCAGGCCTCTAGTCATAAGTTAATTTTCCAGCATTATCAAACTCCTAAGTCTTGCTTGTTACTAAATGTGGTATGAAAATGAATATTTACATAATGTGGTCTACAGTCAACTTAGAACATTTTCTCCATTAAGTGACTATGAATTCTATACAGTCTTTCCCTTCACCAAAAATCTTGCCACAGCTCTACAGAAACAAAAGATCTGCATCTATCCAAACCACCACCAAGAATTTAAAGTATGAAGAGTATAACTCACACATTGAAATAAAGAGCCTACCATTAGCATGCTATTAGGATCCTCATTAAAATCACTTAAGTTAATACACATTCACTTCATCATTTAAAATATGTACATTCAGACTAAATTTATAATTTTGAAATTCTTAGATATTTCATTACATTTGTGTAAATAAATGTCCACTCAAAAACATTTCCAACAATCTATTCTAACGAAATTTGTAGCTATTCAGGATTTTCTATTCTTTGTGATGTGTCTTGTTTTCTCCTGCAAGACAGAAACCTAATTAGAATCTTAAAATTATAATTTATTTAATTTCTATCATTTATGTGTTATTTTAAGATTATGATCTTAAATTCAAGGACCTATAGCATCTATCAGTATGGTTCACTCTATATTGTGTTCACACACCCTAAATACATATATTCTACCATTAAAATATTTTTATTAACCTTCACGGCATATGAAAGTACTTGTTGACTGAAACATCTGGTTGACAGAAAATTAAAAAGTTAATAAATCACATAACCCTGTAATTATATATCCTGGATTATTGAAAATATTGTTATGTGTTGCTAACCAAGCAGATAAATAGGTTAGATTACAAAGTTAGATAGCAAATCTTATAGTAATAAAAATTAGAATTTTTATTTGAAAAGAAAAAGCTCATGATTTGAGTAAAACCAGTAACATAATTCACAGTCTGCAGTTAGATTGGAACCATGATACCTTGAAATTTACCAAGACTATTCTGTGAAACATCAGCCATGATCAGCAAGCAACACCAGCAAAGAGTCATTTAATTAAGTTAATCCAATGGCCCATCCATTTATGGAAAAGTATTTCAAACTAGAACAGTTATATCATATTTATCTGGAAGATAGAAAAAGAATATTTTCCATGAAATAAACTTGACCATAAACTCTAGGTATCTATAATAATCTATAATAATAAAAGCATAATATGCTAATTAGACTGGACAGCCAAATGACCTTCCAGATGACCTTCCGAATGAAGCCAAGGCTGTGAGGGCCAAGCCCCTTGCATGAATTTTGTGCATCGGGCCTCTAGTATTGAAATATTGAGGAATTACTCATTCCTCCTCTGTATGCTAATTGTCATGTAACATTTCAGTTCTACATGAGGTAGATATACTTTCTCAATCATTGACTTTGTGCTCAGCTCTGTGATTTTCATTGGCTAATAGACTGTTAATAGACATAACATTCTGCCTTGTGATTCAACTATTGACAAAAGCAAAAAGTACTCTAATCAGCCCAATGGTACACAGGGCACAGCTACCCAATTACCATGAAGATCCATAGACTGGAGGTGAGTTTGCCAGTTAGACAAGACTACTGTATCAGGTTAACCAAGAAGTTATAGCTGATATTAGGAGGGCTTCCCAATCATATTACTGAAATGTTATTTTATTATTAAGCATCAACAGACATATTATACACAACTCAAGACTGGCATGAATAACAATTTTAGATTTTGTAATTACTATTTCTGAAGTGTAAAGTTGTTTATTTTTTGATGTTTTTTATACAAACAGCAAATAAAATTTACATTAACAAATACAACTTAACCAAATAATAATCTGGATTGGGGGGTGTGCAAAGATATTCCTTCTTTGCACTTATAATGTTCTGACGTTTTCTGTGTGAAATTAAATATTTCTTTTAAATTTAGGGTTTGAGGATAACTCTTAGATTGGAGACAAAATGGTATTATGTACTAACTCAGAAATCTTTACAGGATAAACTCTGTGTATAAAGACAATTTAAACAATGCAATCTTCAGTTACTGTCATATATTATTTTATAGCTAATCTACTAATGTTTACATTGAATAGAGGTTGAATGAGCCCTCAACTGGGGAATTACATTAAGTACATGCACTGCTTCACTTTTCAAAAAAGGAATTTGAAATATTAAAAATACTAGGAGAATTAGACAAATACCCACAATGCTCTTGGAAATGAGAAAGTAAGTCTTAGCCATTTTACTTTAATTGACAGAATAATCTGGTACTGATTAACTTCCTAACTGTCTCCTTCACATCTCTGTTCCTGAGGCTGTAGATCAGTGGATTCAGCATGGGGATGACCACTGTGTAAAAGACAGAGACCACCTTGACCATGAGCCATGAGTTTCTGGAGTTAGGAACACAGTAGAGAAAAAGAATGGTCCCATGGAAGATGGTAATGGCAGTCAGGTGGGAGGCACATGTGGAGAAGGCTTTGTGGCGCCCCCCGGTTGAAGGCATCTTCATGACTGTGATAAAAATGAAAACATATGAAGTAAGAATGATCATCAGGCTGCTTATTTCATTGAATGTGGCAGTAACTAAAATGATCTTCTGGCTAATGTAGGGGTCAGAACAAGACACAGAGACGATGGCAGCATGCTCACAAAGTTATTTATGATATTATTTCCTCTGAAAGATAATTCCAATAGAAAGTAGGTAAGGGTCAGGGAACAGGCTATACCCCAAGAATATCATGCACCCACTAAGAGGGAGCAAAGCTTCTGAGACATGACTACTGTGTAGAGCAGAGGGTTATACACTGCCACAAATCGGTCATAGGCCATCACTGCCAACATGAATGTTTCTGTCACCACAAATATGCAGGCAAAGAAGAACTGCGTGATGCATCCTATGAAGGAGATGGTTCTGTCTTCCACAACCAAGTTTTCTAATAGTTTGGGTGTAACGACTGTAGAGTAACAGAAATCAACAAAAGACAAATGACTGAGAAAGTAGTACATAGGGGTGTAAAGTTTGGGATTGATCTTGATAACCATGATCATGCCCAGGTTCCCCAGCACAGTGACTGTGTAGATGGCTAAGAATAATAAGAACAGGGGCACTTGGAGTTCTGGATATTCTGAGAAACCCAAAAGGATGAAAGTCATGTCAGCGCTTTGATTTTCTTGGTTCCTGTGGACAAAACAGGAAAACTGACTCAGAGAAATGAGAAGCAAAATTTGGATAAGGCAGGTTAAAATGAGCAATGTGGAGAGACCTAGTGAATATATAAAATGTTTTGGAAAATACTTGCTTTCACTTGCTATATTATTTCAGAAGCTAGATTTGACTAATATCACAATTCTAGAGTGAATATGACATTTGTGCAGGTGGCATAATAAAAGAAGGTAGTTGAGAGAGGAAGAACAAAAGTAGAGTTCTCTGTTATATTTTAAATGCTCAGACTCGGTATCCTCAGAGACAATTAGCATCATGAGAAAGACCAGTCTAGCTTTTTAACTGAATATGAGGAAATACATATCATAAGTTTCTATAATTTCTTCCCTGCCCAACCAATTAAACAAGGAGAATTTAGAACTCAAAAGGAAATTAATGATCTAACAAAATGGCCGTTACAATTTTTCTTTTTTTTCTCTCTATTGTTGCTAGAGCTATTTCTAAATTTTCCTTTGGGGTAAAAGCTTATAATAATACTAAAGAAGTTAGACTTGCCTATTAAATCAGGACCACTCTGTAAACTCAGAATGCAGAGACATATCTTGAGTCCTACAAAACAAGTTCTCATAGTAAAACCCCATGGGACCTAATCTTCCTGAAGTAGCATAAAATAAGGACATTTAGTGGGGAAAGGGATGCAGTGGATTTTTTTCAATGTTTTATTCTCTTCCAAAATGCTTCAACTGTCTTTTTCTGTCATTATAAGCAATTATTCCCAATGCCATTTCCTGACTGCTTACTAAAACCTAACATGGCACTAGACATAAAAGGAAAGTCATTCCATGTAGAATTCTGCAAAATTCTAGGTCTTATTATGAGCTGAAATTAAACACTACATAGTTTTCAAGCCTTTCTCCTCCATGATCACAGGCAGCACTGAAAGGTTTCCTGCATATATAACCATATCATTCACATCTCCTTGCACCTTTTCTTCTTTAATTGTTTCTTTAAATTCCTTTTATTTAATCCTTGTGGTTTGATCTTCCATCACATTTTTATTTTTTCCAAAATCTATAATTATTCTCTATGGCTGTTGTAACAATGTCTGAGCATCCCAGGGTTGACAAGGAAATAGTCATCATCAAAGATATACATACCAAAGTGTTCTTCTATAGATGATTGGATAAAGACGTGCTACATATATACAATGGAATACTACTCAGCCATAAGAAAAGATGAAATACTGCCATTTGCAACAATATGGATGGATCCTCACAATATCATGTTAAGCGAAATAAGTCAGAACAAGTTAAGAACCATATGATTTCACTCATATGTGGGATATAAAACAAAACAACAAATGAACAAACAAGAAAAATAAATAAAAACTCATAGACACAGAAGGAAGGGATTGAAGGGTAATAAAGGGTAAAGGGGATCAAATAAATGGTGACAGAATATTTGACTTTGGGTGGTGGGCACACAGTGAAATATACATATGATGTTTCATAGAATTGTTTACTTGAAACCTATAAAATTTTATTAACTAATGTCACCCCAATAAATTTAATTTAAAGAAAGAAAAATATAATTTCTGATATATAGTCATCTCATTCCTACCCACATATCTTTTCCACATGTGTAGCTTTTCACTCTACCTCCTGCCCTGTGTATTTATACTATCAGACTTGGGGCCAAAGTTCACAGTCCCTTATTTAGGCCCATGAATTGTCAACATGCTCGTTGACTGAAAGCACTATGCACACTCTTTGCCTTCTTTCCAGGGACAGCTAACCTGGAGTGGCTTTCTCATTTTATAGCTACTCTGCGCTCAACACTGTTATAGGCATTTTAGAAAGCATGAAATTATAAAATATGGATCTCACCCTCAAATCTGTCCCTTCTGAGAATTATCTGGAGGAATTATATATATATAATTACAAATGATATAACACAACATATAATTCTTGTTTGTCATTAAAATTAAAGCTTGTGCATACAAACAGAAGGATAAGAATATTGTGATCAACAAAAACTGAAACGTTCCTAGTGATGTAGGTCAGTGAATATTCAAATACTTCCAGTTGGCTAAATAGGTATCCTGGCAGTTAGATTGACACACATGTTTGCCTCCTGCAAAGATTACTGGAGTATATTATCTTCTTTCTAAAGTGAAATAAAATAAGATTGAATAAGCTCACCTGAGTGCAGAAGAATTTGACTTATTCATTTGCTAAAGCTTCTTTGCTAACATTAATGAATTCCAGGAAAGTTCCTGTTGAGAATTCAACTTTTAAAAAAATATATATGGTAACAAACCTGTGAAAATATTAACAGGGGTCTACAGTATGTTGTAATATTTAAAGGAAATTATATTTCCTCTAATCTGTTGTAAATAAACTTAGAGATGACAGAGAGAAAGGGAAACCAAAAAGCTGAATCCTAGCACCAAGCAGTGTTACACTTATATGCCACCCAGACCTTAGGGATGTTAGCCCTGGAGAATATCATTGAAGTATTGCCTTGGAGACCACAGATAGAGCAGTTAGATGAAGTAATGTCTCATGTGATATTTTGGTTGCATATAATTTCTTCTAAAGATTGGGGAATAATTTCATCATCAACTTTAACATATTAATCTTTTTAAAATGATAAACCAGATTTAAGACATGTTTGTCTTTAAATACCTATAAAATAAAGAAATTTGCAAAAGAAAAGTCAACACTGGTCCAAAATTTAGAGAGAACTACTCTTAACCCTGGTTGTATTTCTGGTTTTACCTCTCTACGTAAATATATATTTATTACTATGTACCTTGATATAAAACTTATACAATAAGTATCATATTATTGTTATACTGCCTACTATCTTTTCCTTAACATTATATTGTGAGCTTAATTTTCCATGAGAACAATTTTCTTAAAATAGTACAGTTTGCATTACTCTTCTAAATATGAGCACAATGCTACTCACTGCTTACATTTATTATTGATGTTGAAAAATACCATTTATTGGATAAAGGACTTAAACGTAAGATGGGAAACCATAAAAATTTTAGAAGAAGCCGTAGGCAGCAAAATAGCAGACATTTGTTGTAGCAATATCTTTACCGATACAGCCCTAGGGCAATGGAAACTAAGGAGAAAATAAACAAATGGGGCTACATCAAAATAAAAAGCTTCTGCACAGCAAAAGAAACTATCAACAAAACAACAAGAAAGCCCACTGCATGGGAGAACATATTTGCCAATGTTATCTCCGATAAGGGTTTAACCTCCAAAATTTATACGGAACTCATACAACCAAACAAAAGGAAGATAAACAATCCAATCAAAAAATGGGCAAAGGACCTAAATAGACACTTTTCGAAAGAGGACATACAGAAGACCTCTGCCAAGAGACATGAAAACATGCTCAAAGTCACTAACCATCCGAGAAATGCAAATCAAAACAACCATGAGGTACCATCTCACACCTGTCAGAATAGCTGTCATCAACAAATCAACAAATGACATGAAAATAATCCACAATTGGATAATTACAGAGAAACACCTGGAGGTCCTGCTGCTTCTAATTGTCACTGTCCCTTGGTAACTGACAGTCATATGCAAAAACAAGAAGCAGTCATCACTTTGGATGTTACTAACCATGGGGACCTAAAGTAAAGGCATTCGAGTGCCCTCGGCGGTCTTGGATCTGTCTATTGCTTCAATAGTGTTTGGATGGAACAGACCTAGGGACTCCCTCCCCTTCTTCCAGCCTCCAGCCACTCTCCAGCATCTTATCTAGTCACCACCTTCAGAATCACCTCTGAGACCAGCCAACACACCATTTTTTCCCTATCTTAACTCCTTATTGCCAAACAACCATGAGCTCCCAAATTCATAAGAAGTATTCCACCCAGGTGGAAGCTGCGGTCAACCGCCTGGCCAACCTGCATCTGTGGGCCTCCCACACCTACCTCTCTTGGGGCTTCTATATAGACCTTGAGGATGTGGCTCTCGAGGGTGTGGGCCACTTCCTCTGGGAGTTGGCAGAGAAGAAGCTCCAGGGTGTTGAGCATCTCTTAAAGTTGCAAAACCAGCTCCATGGCCGCATTCTCTTCCAGGACGTGCTGAGGCCTCCCCAGGATGAGTGGGCAAAACTCAGGATGCCAGGGAAGCCGCCCTGGCCTTGGCAAGGAACCTGAACCAGGCCCTTCTGGAGCTGCGGGCCCTGGTTCTACCCGCGCAGACCCTCATCTCTGTGACTTCCGGGAGAACCACTTCCTGGGTGAGGAGGTGAAACTCATCAAGAAGATGGGCGACACCTGACTCACCTCTGCAGGCTGCCGGCCCCCAGGCTGGGCTGGGTGAGTATCCCTTCGAAAGGCTCACCCTCAAGCACGACTAGGAGCCTTTGGAGCCCAGAGGCCGTTGAGGGGTCTTCTGCATCCCCTGGTTTCTGGCTTTTACCTGAGCCTCTCCCTGAAACTACTAGCCATTCTTTTAACCACCCTGGAGCCCTCTCCCATGCATTGGACTAAATGAAACAATAAAGCTTTTTGCAGCAAAAATGAAAAAGAAAGGAAGGAAGGAGGGAAAGGAAAAGAAG
Organism: Plecotus auritus; assembly: GCF_963455305.1. Taxonomy (NCBI): domain Eukaryota; kingdom Metazoa; phylum Chordata; class Mammalia; order Chiroptera; family Vespertilionidae; genus Plecotus; species Plecotus auritus. The sequence goes on from NC_137783.1 coordinate 137,129,153, forward strand.
GGAAGGGAAGGGAAGGGAAGGGAAGGGAAGGGAAGGGAAGGGAAGGGAAGGGAAGGGAAGGGAAGGGAAGGGAAGGGAAGGGAAAAAGAAAGGGCATTCATTAGCATCTGCCCAGGGTGAGCTTTGGCCACCTCCTTTCTGGTATGAATAAAACTCATATTGGTACCTTCATTTATTATTCTTTAAAATTTGCTGTTATAAAAATATGGATATATGAACTGAGTGTATTCAGAAATGTCTAATTGTATCAAAAGTCTTTTTTAAATCAATCAATTTGAAATTTTAAGACAATGAAAATGTAAATGGTTGAAGAAATAAAAAAATTTAACATTAAAAAAAAGAAAAATAACATATATATTGTTTAAGAATCTGCCATATCTTAACATATAAATATCTCAATCTCCTTACTTGATTTAATAGAAAGGTGTCAGCAAACTTTTATTGTAAAGATTCATCTAGTAAATATTTTAGGTTTTGCAGGCCATATAGTCTCCATCTAAACTCTTTAATTCTATATGTCTTAGCATGCCTGCAGCCCTAGGCAATACATCAACAGGCATCGCTCTGTTCCAATAACATTTTATTTATGAAAAGACATTAGGCAAGATTGTATTTGTAACTCATAGTGTGTCAACCCATGCAAAACAAATTAATTACTTGATTATGCAAGGTCCAAAATTATTTCTAGTTCAGTAGGCAGATGTCCTTTGAGTAGTAATACAGAAACCTGGCTCATAATGTGATCATCTTAATGTAATTATAATATAGTGGGAGAAATAATAATTTGCTTTAAAATATATTTCACTTTTCTGCATTGTCACTATGCATAAGTTGTTTTATTTACATTGTTTAGTTTTTTACTTAAACTTTTGTCAAGCATGTTAAGAGTACTTCTCTTGAGATCATTGAATAATGTCAACGATTTTTCCTGATTGGCAAAATCATAATATGACTTTGAATTTGAGGCCAGACTATACTAAGATAGATTACAGGAACAAGAAAGAAAAACAGAAGATTTTTTTTTATTGTTGAGAGTATTACAGATGTCCCCCTTTTTACCTCCCCCTTAGCCCTCACCATCTGATTCCCTCCCTGCCCCAGGCCTTCATCACCCTATTGTCTGTGTTCATGAGCAATGCATATATGCATATAAATTATTTTATTAATCTCTTCTGCCCCCCTTCCCTCTGAGATTCATCAGTCTGTTCCATGTTTCCATGCCTCTAGTTCTATTTTATTAATCAGTTTATTGTGTTCATTAGGTTCCACATATAAGTTAGATCATGTGATATCTGTCTTTCCAGTACACTGCTGGTGGGAATACAAACTGGTGCGGCCACTATGGAAAACAACGTGGAGTTTCTTCCCAATTAAAAATGGGACTGCCATTTGACCCAGTGATCCCACTTCTAGGAAAAGACTTTTTAAGCAGAGAAGATAGTATGGACCAAAGTAGGAATTTGGATGTTCATATTTCTACCAATTAGAAGTAGGTTTTATGCAGGTAGCAGTACAAGATAAGGTTGGAGGATCAGAGGAGCCAAAATTTGTAAGGAATGCAGTTGGGATTTGTGTCGGTTGTTGAACCCTGTAATATGGTTTCGTGTCAAAAGGACAAGTGTGGACTAATGAAGAGGTTGTGGTTGTAAAAAGGTATAGGTATTGGGAATGAAATTTGGTTCTAATATGATAATCACAGGATTTAAATTTGCTGCATGAATTGTTTATGCAGACAGAAGGAGGTAACTCCCATTCTCATTTTAGTTCAGAAGGGAGCATTTTATTCTTGACAGCCTTTCATTGCAGGTAAGCCAATGGTTCCAATAACTGATGATAATTGTACAAGTACCTTGCAATGTCAAGTAATCAACAGTGGTATTATATATGAGAACTACAGCATCTAGCATATCATAACCTAATCAAGGGCCTGAAGATGTCTCTAATACAGAAGAAAAACAAAAGGGAACTCTCAGTAATGTCTTCAAACATTTCAAGACTAAAATGTTAAAGGCTGGCCTTGTTTTCTGTGTCTTTAAGAGAAAGAATTCATTCCATTTCTTTAAAAACCATGGAAAAAAACAATTTCAAAACAACAACAAAATATAACTTTCTCTCCACAGTATCCAAAAACTCCTATAGCCCCTGGATTGCTCCGTTTCACTAATGGGACATAAGAAAGGGCTATTCAGATATAAATTCAATGTAAGTAAAAGGAAGGGGGTGGCTCTTGAGAAAGAAAACAGAAACAATAAAACTGCATTTCCCATCTCCTGTAACTAATCCTCATGTTTGTATCGTGCTCTCAATAAGACCACTTCATTTTTGGTCTTCTCAAAACATCCTATTGTTTTTAAATTATCTTCATGCTTCTCAAAACCCAGAATGTGGCTACGGAAAATCATCTTCTTAACCTTCTGGAGGCCGCAGTTTACACTCTCCTGGCCCACGGATAAGGTCCCCAAGTGGGTCCACGCAGTGATGTGAAAGGCGGTGGGGGAGCGGGAGGGCTCCCTGCCCCAGCCCTACATCCATGAGGTCCCAGGCACGTGCGCCTCCTGAAACTCAGCCTGGCCTACTGCATCCTCATTAACCTGGCCTACCACTCACCGCACTTGCACCAGTATTGTGGCTCAAAGCTCCAGAGGCCACATTTACCATGGCCGAAATCTGGGTTATCCCTTCGGGGATTTCTTACATCAGATGACCATGGATGTGCAATTCTTAAAGAATGGGCAGACCCTGGGCGAATCTGAAAACTTTGAAGCAGCTGTTAATGTACTGGCCAATACTCCACTTACTGCCGATGTGTATTACATTCTTGGTGGCCTGTCCGCCGGGGAAGAGGTGGTCATCACAAGGAACAGAAGTGGCCGGAGGGCATGTGGCCTCTAGATCCTTTCAATAGAGTGTGGTTCCAAGTTGAGACAAATCATGATCCCTGGAAGCCAGCACCTGAGAAGGATGACCGAAGAACACCTGCCATCAAAGCCCTTACTCCCACAGGCCAGGCAAACCTCTTCCAGGCTTTGCCATTGATTGAGCGCTGGCAACCCAGACAAGTGCAGGATGAGGATCAGAAACCTGGGTTAAAAGGAAGTGAGCAGAAGAGTGAACTCACCGGCTATGAAAGGTGATATTTTTAAAATGAAATTCTTGAAGAGCTGCACTTTAAAAAATAAAACAAAGTGAAAGAACAGTATTATTTTATGAACAATGCACGCTCCTTCCTCATTAAACTTCTCAACTGTGTGAGGTGGGGGTGGGGCAGGGAAGTCCCTTTGGAGCTCCATTTGGTAAAGTGGGTAGCAGGCTCCTTGCATTCCCTTCCCTTCACGGTTTGCCTTGCCCTCCCAAGCTTCCTCTATCCTGGCTGGAACCACTACTTCAAAGATAATTGGTCTCAGAGGTCAAACCCTATCCCAGCTTCTCGCCATTACATAGCGATTTGTCATACCTCAACTTACAAAGAAATAAGCTCTTTGTTCATTATGAAGTGTATATAGAAGAGTCTGAGAGAGAAGATTCTTCTCAAAGAAATGGAGAGCTCTCATTTGAATGGAGCCTGTTTGATGTTCGTTAGTCTAACCTTTGACCACGTATTTCCATGTGATGGGATTCTCATTTTGCATAATGTTTCTAACCTGATGTGCCCCCTTTTTCTAAATAGCTACTTTCTTACTGCCTTTTGAAAGCAATATACAGCCAAATAATTTCTGATGGCCACATCATTAGTTAATGAAATGCTGGTAAATAAAAATTTCCAAGATTTAAAAAAAAATGAAACAGAATGTATTCACATCTGACAGGTTGGTTGAACTGCCCATCCTATAAAAGTAATTATTATAGTAACTAGAGGCCTGGTGCACAAAATTTGTGCACGGGGGTGGAGTGGGGAGTCCCTCAGCCCAGCCTGCACCCTCTGCAATCCAGGACCCCTCGGGGGATGTCCGACTGCCTCTCACAATCCGGGACTGCTGGCTCCTAACCACTCGCCTGCCTGCCTGATCGCCCCTAACTGCTCCCCTGCTGGCCTGATCACCCCTAACCACCTCTGCCTCACCCCGCACACAGGACCCAGGATTCCCTCCTCTGGCCAGTCACAGGCACCCTGGACCCAGGCTTTCTTCCCTCTGGCCGGCCGCAGCTGCAGGGAACCGTGGGCAGGCGGCTTTGCCCAGGCCACAGCCACAGGTGCTGGCACCTGGGACCTCGGGGTGGGTGGCTTGTCTCTCTCCCGGGCCGCAGGCACAGACGCTGGCACCCAGGACCACAGGAACCATGGGGCGTGCGGATTGTCCCTCTCTCCAGCTACACACGCAAGTGCAGGCACAGCTGCTGGCACCCAGGACTGCGGGGCAGGTGGCTTGTCCCTCTCTCACGCCGCAGGCACAGCCACTGGTGCCCAGGACCACAGGGTGTGTGTCTTGTCCCTCTCCTGGGCCGCAGGCCCAGTCGCTGGTGCCTGGGACCTCGGGGCGGGCAGCTTATCCTTCTCTCAGGCTGCAGCCTGGCTGGTCCCCATTCCTCTCTCCCAAATGTTGAGTGTCTGAGCCTTAGGGTGTGAGGACCATTTGCATATTAGCTCTTTATTATATAGGATTAAATAGGCATACTCTATCCTTGCTAACCAATAAGGATTTGGTTTAATTCAAGCTTTATTAATTCTTGTGTATAAATGAGGAGACCATTCTTGCAACCATATAGAAGTATAAAAATATAGCATACTATGAAAAGTAAGAAATGTAGTTCAAAATAGCCTCTCAAATCCAGATGATAATAGGTGATGGATGGATAGATAGATGATGATGATAGATGATAGAGAGATACATAGATAGAGCCAGAAACAGAGATAGATACAGAGATAAAGTTAGCAATACCTTTGAGAATGGAAAATATAAAGTGTGAACCCAGGACTAGTTCTCTATATCTAGGATAATTCTCAATTAATGAGATTAGACAATTTCCTTTATCTTTCCATGATCTAAGCTGGGTCTCCTGTATGTCACATATTTCAAAAAGGATTAAGGAGTAAAGATAAACTTGATATGGATTTCTTAATTTCCATTCTAATATTATTTCAAGCAAGAGACAACTTTTTGTTTGTTTTCATTTATTTTAGTTTGACGTAATGAGAAAAAATGTTGGTATGAACTTCCCCCAGTATTTCAGCTTAGGCTCTCATCTATTTGTGGTCTTATTCTCAACAGAATTACATAATAATTAGATTGTTCTTCAAATAGTCCACTACAAAATTCCTCTGCAAAAATCATAGCAGAAAGTCTGAATTTGTCTTTCCTTTGCAAGCCATACAAATAACATATCCACTAGATGGCAGGGTGACACCATAATTTAAATCAAGACACAAATCTCAGCCTATTGATTGCTTTAAAGAGAGCAACAGAGAAACCAATGGAAAGCAAAATGTTCATAGTTTGAATATATTTATTCCACACCCCTTTCTTTCAAGGATAAGGGAACAGATGTTCAAAGATGGTGAATTACTTGACTACAGTCAAGCGTAGACACCTTTAATGTTTATCTTTATTTTTCCATTTATTAATTTCGAACTACAAATAATGTGTAGCAGTGTTAGCTCTTGGTCACTTACACAGCCACATAGTTTGGGGAATAAAGCATATTAACAGCTTACTTCAATTTACTTATAATAAATAAATGCACAAATAAAAAGTGGATTCAAGATATATACAGATATTAGAATAAAAATAAAAATCTCTTCAAAGATACAAGCCTTTCTAAAAGAAAAGAGCAAACTAAAATTGAAAATTCATTTACCTATTTATATGACACACATGTGTGTCATATATATGCATGCATTTATAAGATGTAAGGTGTCATGTATACAACATTAAATATTGCAGATTTGAAACAGAACATTTAATTACATTACTAGATTTAATGACAAAGTTAAATCCAACACTGTCCTATATATTTGAGAAAGTCGGAAACAAAGAGATCCAGTAAAGTTAAAATTAAAAAATAAGTTAGTAATTTCTAAATTAATTTCATTGTTGTCATAGAAAATATTCTGAATGACTTGAGCCTTTTTAAATTTGTTGTGGCTTGCTTTATAATCCAGCAAATGATCAATTGTGGTAAATTTTCTATTGTATTGAAAAACATGTGTTTGCTGGTTTTCTTGGAAGTCATATTCTATAAGCATTAACTAGGTCAAATATGTTCATTATATCATTTAGAACTTCTATACCCTTAGACATGTATTGCTTTACTCATCAACTGAACAGGATGGTAAAGTCTCCCATGATGATGAAGGACTTATCTATTCTTCTAATAGTTCTGGAAATTTTTTTACCTATTTTGAAGATCTATCATTGAGTGCACAAACATTTGAATTGTAATCTGTTTTTATTATATAAACTTCTATATAGTATGAAATAATCTCTATCTTTAGTAGTTATATTTACTTAAAACCTTAATTTATTGTAACTGCATGAGCTTTTTTAGAGATAGTTTGCTTTGTATACAAGGAGTAGACAAAAGTAGGTTTACAGTTGTTTGTATGAAAAACAATATAATAATTAATAAATATTAAGACAAGAATAAACTCTGTGCTTTACATATTCACAACTATAAACCTACTTTTACCCCACTCTGTATTTTTATAATAACTAAAATAGATGAAAACATGTATAACTAACCGGGAAATTTATCCAGGCCTATACCTCACCGAAACATTTATTTGTGTTCACCAAACTATATGTCAAAATTATGATAATATACAAGAATGTTTTTTAAAAAAAAACCTTAGAAAGCTATTGACACTTTTATGTATAAAACTTGGGGTGTATTCATACAGTGAATACTATACAGCAAAGAGAAAAAAAGAAATTTGCAAACAACTAGATGAACAAATGTTATAAACATACTGTTGATCAAAAGAAGCCAGATACAAAAAAGCATATTCTGTATACTTTTATTTACATCAAGTTAAAAACAGGTAAGTATAATACTGTTATAAATTTGAATGTTAATTTTATTTGCATGAGAGGAGGCTGATAAAATGACCAGATATTCTTCTGAATTATGTTCATGCCCTGCTTCTTGATCTCTGTGCTTGTTAGAGATGTGTGCTCATTTTGTTAAAACTCGTGGTGCTGTTCGTGCCCTTTTCTATATGCATGTTAACATATATATAACTGGAGAAAGATATTACCCAAGTCGAATTTTTAAAAAGGACACCAAAATGATATGTGAAAAGAGAATGCTTAACTGTATTAAAAGAAACAAACACTATGTTAGAATAAGCTAGAATCCACAGTGAAGTTATAGCAGTTATTAATATGTATATACCCAATGACAAAGCAAGAATTAGCCACTAAGCAGAAACTATAGGAGATGCGAAGAGACATATACAGAGATTCTCAATCAAGGCAAAAGAAAAAAACAACAAATGCTTAGTAACAAGGGATACACTCCCAAGCAATGTAACCACATATATCTCAAAGAACACCAATAATAAGAAATACCATTTTTTTCAATTTCATATGAACAGTTATAAAAATTGACTATATTTTAACCAATGATTAAAGCATAATAATGTCAGCAAAATGATGAAAATGTAAATAGCATTTTTGAATAATAATTCATCATATAAATTAAAATAAGAAATATAAGAAAAAATTTCTTAGTGATGCATCTTCAAGGATTTCATTAGTCAAAGAAGTTTCCTAAGAAGAGAAATTCCTCATGTTTGAGGAATGATATTTGACAATCCTTAGAGACCCTTCTGGGGAGAAAATCATTTTTGCAATCCTTTGAAGGAATTTAATGCAATTAAGAGCATCTTTGGGGAATTGAATTCACTCACCCAAACATATGTTTTGCTTAAAAATGTTTTCCTTTATTAATGCTTTATTTCTAAAATCTTTATTGTTGAAAGTATTACATATGTCCCCTTTCTTCCCCATTGACCCTTTGTAGCGCCCCTGCCCGCCTCGTTTAAAATTTTTAACCATTCTTTCTTGTATCTAATCGAAAAATCTCATCCAACTCTACTTTCTACTTTTTCTTCTATACCTGTTACTATCAAGGTAATATCCATGATCTAGTTTTTACGAGGACTTCCTCCTTGGTGGCAAGCTTGAAATAAAACTTTGATAGTTTCATCAATTTATTTGAGGTGTTCTTTTTTTTTTTTTTTTTTTTTTTTTTTACCTGACTAATTTCCTCTCTAGGTTGTTTGATGACTAGACAAATTTTAATTCTCAGAGTTTCAGTTTACTCGGTTGGTAAATAAAGCAGATAGTTAAATCATTATTTCAAAACTACAGTTCTTAGAGCTTTTCGAGGAAAAAATTTTCACAAATACCGAATGTTGATGGAAATCATATTTTATTACAATGTTACCTAAACATGTATGGATATAAGTCAGAAAAAATTTATGCTTATATTTCTAATATGTTTAAAATGTTTGCAGTATAATATGAAATTTTATGTTAAAATTCTCAGTTAAAATGTTTCACAAAATTAATTTACACATATTAAAATAATAATAACAACAACAATAAAATTATTTTCAGCAGTTTCTATTTGAAGAACAATACTCTTTTTCATTGATCCTCACAATTACCTTATGAGGTAGTTACTATTATCTTTTTTTATAGAGGAAGAAAGCAAAATTGCCTTACTAGGGCCCCTCAACTACGATGATATTATTCATCTACATTTTAGTGTTCAACTGTACCAACTTCATATTTTTTTTTATTTTGAGCATGATGAGAGACCAGTTGGCTATAATTGTCATCTCAGTTATTAGTTTAACTTTATAATTACTCAATAACTAATAATAAAACATATTTTATTGGATGATAAATTTAAAGGCTTAACTGAAATAAAGTATTAAAAATAAAACATTTGTTAATAATTTTTTCATTGCTTCAAAGTAACCTTTAATAAATTTATGCAAATTGACATGTATCATGGTGTAGACTGCATAATAATTTCACTCTAAATTCAGTTATCAACTGCTCTAATAACAATTTTCTTGAATTTTTAATACGTCTACAAACATGTTACTTTTAAGGACAAGACTCCAATAATATTTTTCTATTTGAACTTCTCTATAATTTTTCATTATACACATGACATTATTTTATCATTTTATTTATATACTAGAGGCCTGGTGCATGAATTCGTGCACAGGTGGAGTCCCTCTGGGTGGCCTGCAGAGATCTGGCCAAAACCCACAGTCCAATGCCACCTGCAGCTCCTACCTGCCGTTCCTGCTCATCCCAACCCCACTGTGCCTGCTGCAGGCTCGCCCCCAATCAGTCCTGATCTATTAGGAGAGGTTCGCGCTGCTACAGCAGTGCTCACGAGTCATGAGCCCTGCATCTGGTGCCCTCCCAAGGGGAGTGGCCTGTGGGATCGGGCTGAAACTGGCTCTCCAACATCCCCCAAGGGGTCCCAGATCCCAAGAGGGTGCAGGCCAGGATGAGGGACCCCACCGGTGTGCGATCAGGCCTGGGAGGGGCCAGAGGAGGGCTCCAGAACATGTCCAACCCATCTCACTCAGTCCCAATTGTTCGGACCCCAGCAGCAAGCTAACCTACAGGTCGGAGCATCTGCCCCCTGGTGGTCAGTGTACATCAGAGCAACTGGTCAACCAGTTGACTATCTGCCCCGTAGTGGTCAGTGCATGTCATAGTGAGCAGTTGAGCAGCCTTAGCATATCATTAGCATATTATGCTTTGATTGGTTCGGTTGTTCTGCCATTCTGTCTATTTGCATATTACCCTTTTATTATATTGGATTAATTTATATATTCAGTCTATATCCATTTTTTCTCCCTCACTTGTGCAATATAATATCTTACTCCACTCCACCATGTTATTTTAATGATGTCTAATGAGACCTCTTTTATTAAATAATTAACAAAATTGTTATTTAATAAATTACTTGAAAATTTCAATTATATAGAACTCTATAGCTATCTAAATGCATAGAAGTTCCCTAGAAACTGGAAATTTTTCATTCTCATTTTGATGGTAAGAAAAAAATTTTAAGCATACTCTAGATCAGGTAATTTCAATACCAGCATTTACATTTGATTTTATAATCCACTGGCTCCAAATACCTTTTCACTAGGTATCCATTCTTCTCAGACATTTAAAACTAGCCAGACATCCTACTATTCTGGCACAATCCCATTTGTGTCTAATAATAACTAGACCCCTGTTATACACTCAAAAGTGGCTTAGTTTGGACAATAAATTATATGGCTACTTTATTTATAACCAATGCCACCATTTCATTACCACATAAAGAAGAGTTTTATAGCAAATTTTTCTGTGATTATTAAAATTTTGTGATTTTAAAATGCTTTTATTAAAATCACTTCAGAAAAACTCTTCCAATTTTTATATAACCATTATTTTTAGATAAATAACATTTTTATTTAGAGCCCACATGACTCATTTTTTATTTTTAAATTGTTACAATGAATGTGGAAATCATAAGCTAAGTGGAAAAAATGATTCTAAATTTCTGATGCTTCTTTTGATGAGAATGCAGGGAGGGTAACAAAGTCATATGGACTCTCTGGATCTAGAATGATCAATATGAGTATTGCTTGTGTTCATCTGGAGACTCATTCATGGAACTAGAGTACAGGGAGATTCAAAAGTTGATTCACCAGTTAGCAACTTAGAGATATCAAAAGGAAAAAAAATCAAAGAAAAAGCATAACATAACTTAAATAAGGAAATGATGACTCAAATTATTTGAAGATGTAAATAAGAAATACAGATTAATAAATAAAAGAGAAAGTATGTTATAGTAAATTACAATGTTAATAAAATGACAGCAGTGTCATTTTCTTACAGCATAGTTCCTGGTTTAATAAACTTAAGTGAAACAAATTTACTGAACCTGGTATGTAATGAGGGAAAGTGCCTTTCAGATGACCTGCCTTCCAATCAAAAATGGTTTTTGGCACCACACTTTCCTCAAAGCATTCTTCATCTCCATGTTTCTGAGTGTATAGATTAGAGGGTTGAACATGGGAGCAATGATGGTGTAGAAAAGAGCAAACACTTTATCTTCTGGAAAAGTTGTGGCTGGTCTAATGTAAATGAAGAGAGCAGGCACAAAGAACAGGACCACCACTGTGATGTGAGAACTGCACGTGGAAAAAGCTTTGGCACGGCTCTCTGCAGGGGAAGCCCTGATGGTGTACAATATCATAAAGTAAGATGCCATCAAAATCACAAAAGTCACCAAAGCGATCAGACCTGAATTAACAACTACCAAGAGACCAATTCCATAGGTGTCAGTGCAAGCCAATTTCAGCAGAGGATACACATCGCAGAAATAGTGATCTATCTCATTGGGGCCACAGAATGGTAAAAAGATGGTGAGAAGAAACTGACTGGCAGAGTGGACAAATGCCCCAGTGCAACAAGCTATGATGATCCTGTTACACTTTTGCCTGCTCATGATGATGATGTAGTGTAGGGGCTTGCAGATGGCCACATAGCGGTCATAGGCCATCCCTGTGAGGATAAAGATCTCAATGCCTCCAAGGAAGTGAAGGATAAAAAGCTGTGTCATGCAGTTATTATAGGAAATGGTCTTCCTTTCTGCCAGTAAATCAGTCATTAGCTTGGGCACCACTGTTGATGTATAGCAAAGGTCAGAGAGAGAGAGGCAATTAAGGAAGAAATACATGGGTTGGTCAACTAGCGGACTGCATGTGATAGAAATCATTATGAGCAAATTTCCCATCCAAATAACAATATAACAAAGTAAAAACAATACAAAGTAAAAGATTTCAATGTTCTTGTTTTGAGATAGTCCCAGGAGAATAAACACAGTGACGTTATTTCTATTTTCCATGGCCCAGTGCAGAAAAAATGCATTAATAGTTCCCTGAAAAGAATGCATAAGTCATAAGTCAATGCATAAGTCAATGTTGGAAATGTTCATGGATAAGATTGATGATAACACTAATATCATGAAACTACTAGTATGTTTAAGGAATGGAAGTGCTCCCATGTTTCAGAAAATAAATATCTGATATTTAATATTTTTAAAATTAGTCTCATGATGATTTCCATAAGTCAGTCATTCAGGACATTATGGTCAATTTTGATATTAATAAAAATGAATGCGTTCAGTCCTGGCCGGTATACATCAGTTGCTTGGGCATCATCTGTGTACTGGTTTGATTCTCTGTCCGGGCAAATGCCCAGGTTGCAGGCTTGATCCCCAGTAGGGGGCATGCAGGAGGCAGCTGATAGATGTCTCATTCTCACATCGATGTTTCTCTACCTTCCTTTCTCTCTAAAAATCAATTAAAATCTTTTAAAAATAAGAATGCATTCAATCAATTTAAAATATTTTAAAATTATGATTAGTTGCCAAATATTTTCCAATTCTAAAGTAATATATCTCTAAGTCCTTGGAAAGACATTACTCTGGATCTTTTCAAACTCATATTTGTTAAAGATGCAAGTATTAGTCACACAAAGTTTTTGTTTAATGGTATAGAAACAAATATTCACATAGTGATACATCTACATTTACATAGTGGAAGACAAAAACTCTATAAGGGGCCCATGCAATTGGTTTGAATAATTTTTTGATTGCTTGTTTACTTTTATCTTAGTGACTCATGAAGGTAAAATGCTGATATTGTATAATAGAAGCATAGCTTTTTCTATAGGGACGTCAATAATAACCACATACTTAAAAGAACCACAGAATAAAGCAATAGCTAAAATTTTAAAAGAGAAGCAGACATGCCCTCACCCCCCTGTTGGTAATACCTTAATCAATAAAGAAATTTTAAAAAAAGAAATGCATACAAGATGTAAAGAGAGAGAGAGAGAGAGAGAGGCAGACGCAGTCATCTCTTCATGGTTTCGCTCTTGACTCGGTGTATCAAATTTTACAAGTCAATTTCTTCTCAGTGGTTTGAATCAAAGTATGAATTTTTGTTCTATATTTTTCCAATCAATGCCTTTTGCCAAAACCCAAAAAAAATCTTGACACTGCATAATTCATAAAAAAAGTTTGTGGAAAAGTTTTATATGAAGACAAACAGATGGGACTTAGGTTCTATTACTAATTATAGCAGTGTGTGAATTTGGGTAGCAGTCACTTTATTTCTTTGAATTTAAGTTAACTCATTTGTGAAATGAGGACACATGCTTGAACTTTGTCCCAGAAATGAAATTCAAACAAATCAATAAATGGCCATTAGTTTATTAACCATAGCAGTATTCATTGCTGATTTTATCTCAATGTTAGTGTTACTAAGTCAGTAATCTGGTGACCACGTGGTCCAATTCTCTTTACTATAAATTTTGACCCAAAATTGTATCATTAATACTCACCAACTTTTCTTAAAATGTGTGCTATGCCTTCTGCCCTAATCTTACTAAGTTTCAAATTCTCTCCTCCTTACTATTTTACAGATTTAAGTTATTGTGTCACCTTTCAATTAAAAATTCCTTTGTAATGGGTCTTTAAAACAAATTTATTTCGATGGTGCAATTTTAAGATTTAGAATTAGCTTACAGAGACGCCATTGAAAATAAGGGTTCATGCCTCCAATTATAGTCTATAGATACTTCCTTACTTACAAACAAATAAACACTACTTTAAAATAATGTTTTAAAAGCTGGTCTAATTTTTACTATTTTTACAAGTAATTGCTTGTTCATATGAATTCAGGGGTCCTCAAACTTTTTAAACAGGGGGCCAGTTCACTGTTCCTCAGACCGTTGGAGGGCCGGACTATAGCTTAAAAAAAAAAACTATGAACAAATTCCTATGCGCACTGCGGGCCCGGGACGAGTCAGCTGCTAAGCAGGACAGGCAGCGGCACCCGGGGGGCCGGATAAATGTCCTCGGCGGGCCGCATGTGGCCCGCGGGCCATAGTTTGAGGACGCCTGAAATCATGTGCATGGAAATAACCACCTGAATTGTTCTCCCCTCCCATTCCCCAGAAACTACCGCCTGTATTTCCGACTTCTCAACCATAGAGTATGAGATCTTTAGTTTCTATTCTTGAGGCAGACATCCATTTTAAGTGGGAGCTCCTATCTTTATATCCTTCAACACTTTTTGTTATCAAAATGAAGAGAAATAACTTTTTCCCCTAAATCAGTGGTCAGCAAACTCATTAGTCAACAGAGCCAAATATCAACAGTACAATGATTGAAATTTCTTTTGAGAGCCAAATTTTTTAAACTTAAACTTCTTCTAACGCCACTTCTTCAAAATAGACTTGCCCAGGCCGTGGTATTTTGTGGAAGAGCCACACTCAAGGGGCTCATACCACTGCCCTAAATAAATCAGAGAGTTATGAGTTTCAAATTCAAAACTGTATGAAGAATTTTGAAAAAAATAAATAAATAAAACATTGGGTAAGCAAATATGGTATTAAGTTGAGTTTGAAGCACATGCAAGAATAATAATTCCTTAGAGAGGTAAAAATTAGGTGAGGCTTTTCTGATCAAGTATATATTGAACCCAGAGTTTTCTGAGTCTAGATCCTGAGTTCTTACATAAAAATGGAGTTAAAGCAACAGTAAATTTATGTTAACAATACCACTTTTTCACTTAATTATTTCCCTTTTTTTAATTATTTTATGTAAAACCAGATAACGTCTAAAGCTATTGTCCTTGAACCATTTCAGGTATTCTAATTTTGATATGCAGATGACAAAATGAGATAATAAATTAATCCAGGAGGACCTTGAAACCTTTTGTTTGAGGAAGATGATTACAGATAAAACACCGATTCAGGTATTACATGAATATGGCATGAAGACCAAGAACTTCCCAGTGTATGAATGTGAAAGATCCGATATGCAAATCCACGTGCCCAGTTTCACCTTCAGAGTAACCATTGGTGACATAACCTGCACAGGTGAAGGTACAAGTAAGAAGCTGGCAAAACATAAGGCTGCAGGGGCTGCCATAAACATTTTCAAAAGCCAATGCAAGTATTCCCTTTGCAGTGTCTGACCCCATAATGACTGACCCTTCCAAACAATCAATGAATCAGCTTAATCCTATTGGTTGATTACAGGAATTGGCTATTCATCATGGCTATTCATCATTACTAAATATACCCTTCCCCAGGAGGGAGGACCTGCTCATAAGAAAGAATATTTGGCAATTTGCAGGCTACAGTCATTTATGGAAACTGGGAAGGGGACATCAAAAAAACAAGCCAAGAAAAATGCTGCTGAAATTTTTCTTAACAAATTCTATAATATTTATCCAGAGAATTACATTTCTTTAGCAAATGTAGCAGGACATTCTTCAGGATGTACTTGGCATTCTTTAAAGAATTCTCCGGGTAAAAAGATCAACCTACTAAAAAGAAGCCTACTCGGTAGTCCAAATGTAGATTATCACCAACTGCTTAGTGAAATCACCAAGGAACAAGGTTTCAATATAATATATTTGGATATAGAAGAACTGAGTTCTTTGGAACTCAGTATCAATGTCTCACGGAACTCTCCCCCAGTCCCATCATAGTCTGCCATGGCTCTGGGATCTCCTGTGGCTATGCACAGTGACACCACCCACAATGCTTTGCAATATTTAAAGATAATAGCAGAAAGAAAGTAAACTTGGAACAACTTAGAAAACCCTTCAGCAGCACATAAAAAGTTCCTCTGTCACCCCTTCTCAAGCAAAGTGTTGACTGTAACTTTGAGTTTGTGTGTCGTTTCTAAATCTCATAGATTCCATCAGCAAGCTAGAGTCAATTATTGCCTAATTGTTATTAAACTCTTTTTAATGGCTTCAAGTTTGTATTGGTGTACTGTATTTATAAACTTTGTACCATAGGCAGAGTGTAGCACCCATTGGACAATGCCATGTACATAGAAGGAAGAAACTGCATACTTATTGATGATGAGGGAGATGATGGAATAAAACTGCTAACAGCAGTCTTTCTTCCTGGTGCTTAGCCTCTTCTTTGTGCGAGACTTTGCAAAGGGAACTCGAAGGAAGCCCCTTGGAATTACAGTGTTGAGGATGCACTAACAGGCTTTGACTAAATGTGATTGTTAAATATCAGGAAACATGATTGGTCTGCTGTGTACTAGTATTTGAATCCATGTAATAAAGAGATGTTGTTATAATGGGTTCTACTCATTGAAGTGTTATTGACTTGAAAAAAATGAGCAAGCTAGTCTTGATGATTTATACGATATGTTTCAGTTAAGATTTCACATAACCCTTGGACTCCAAAATTGTTAAAGTAAAAATTTGAAAAACCTTGAGCATGAGGAAATGAAATGAAACTGCTTAGGTTTATATTCTAGCTTTGTTATGAATAATCATATGGTCTCAGTACATTTTTTTAACTACACTAGCAGTAGGTCTAATAATTCTTATATTAGCTTACAATTTGAGCATTCCTGTGTGCCTTACACTCTTCTAAACATGTTATATGCATAAACTTATTTAATCCTCATAATAACACTGAGTAAATATTAATTGTAAACCCATTTCACAGAAGAGGAAAGTGAGTTATAGAGATGTTAATTAGGCCAAGACCATTGACATAAGACATAACAGTATCAAGATCTAAAACCACGTAAATCTCACTTAGCAATACACTTAGCAAAATGTTATATACTTTGAACAGTTCCTGGTGCATAGCCTATACTGAATGAATAGGTGATACTATTGGTATTTAAAACAGAGGGTCTCACTGACCCCAATATGTCAATTTTTAATCTATGCTAAAGTAAACTCTATACATCCTTAATTTGCAGGATCCTAAATTCCTGAAATACAGAGACTATCTTACATTCTGCTTTGAAATATTAACAAGCACTTTCACAAATTTAATTTTGAATTCTAGCCACCTCTCCCTTATATGTCTGATTTTTGGCAAGTACTATTTTTCCTCAGATCATCATATCATTAATGGGTACATCGATCTCCCAACACTGTTGTGAGAATTAACTAGATACAGTGTATGTCACCCAGTTCATGGGAGGGGCTCAATAAACATTTCAATTATTTTGCCTTTGTTCTATCACTTGTCAACTACAGGCTATCATTCATTTAACCAATAATCAGTAGGCTACTATTCATAATAATCAGTAAATGTTTGTTGAATTATTAAAATAAATAACTTCAGTGACATAAAAGTATATAAGTAAAATATTCAATAATTGAAATTATCACCATTATTACAGACAACAAGAGCAGGTAAATAGAGATAAGGTAAATAGAGACTCGAGTTTTGAGATACTTCTATTTGATAGTGGCCTTGCCTGGGGTCTTTGGTTAAATTAATTCTTGGGCCAACTTTTTTGGGAAAGAGAAGGGAATAGTGATCATGGTAGTGGCTACTGCAGGAAGCTTATTTGTCCTTTCATTTGGATTTCCTCACTTTCTTGGTAACCTGTGAACCACTTTTATTCTTAATCAATACTTTGTCATTTTTTACCAAAAGTTTTGATAATGATTTCTTTTTATTTGAAATTGGCTACCCAGCTAAGCATCAATTACCTGTCAGTGCCTTCCTGTCCCTTTACAACATCCCGTCGCACCCTCAATAGGGAACTTCTTGAATTTATTGCTTTCGTAATCTCAAAACATATTAGTCTATAAAATTCAGAAAATATCCCTATATTTACCTTTAACTGCACCCAATCTTCTATCTACACAATAAATACAAAATATATTCCACTGGCATCACACATTCAGGCAGGATCATGGAAAGGAAGGAGAAATAATTCACCACCAGTGCTCTTCTATTTCAGCTGTCACTTTATCTCTATTCCTTCCTCTCAGTGTTATCTCTCTTTCCTCATTAAAATCCTGGTCATTCAACCACTGCTCAGAATCTATCATTTCAGCTTCTTGAATTCATATTTCACTCAGCATAGTTCATTAGCCATTCATAGAAAAAAAACTATATTATTTCAAAGACAATTGACACCTGTTACTCAACCAATATTCACATGAACAATGAGAAGTCAGATGTTCAGAAAAACAGTTTGAAGGCAAGGAATACCTTTAATATCCAAACAAGTCAAATCATAATCTATATTTCTAGCACTATATTATTCTTAGAGATGTCCAGGCTCACATGATTAAATACTTAAGAGAAAATACATTCTAAAACTGAATATCTTTGAGCATTGACTATTCCTTGCAAGTTGCTTTTTATTTACCTAAGCTCACCAAGTGAATTTCCTTTAGATCCAAGTTATCAGACCTGCTGCTAGAAAAGAATCTGGTTTATATAGTATGCAAGTGCAATTTTCTCTGTAGAATTACATTATCTCTCTCCCTCTCCCTCCCCCGCTCCCTTTCTTTCTCTTTATCTCTAAATGTGTGTGTGTGTGTGTGTGTGTGTGTGTGTTTTACTAAGGAAGACACTATTAAATGTTTCTGTATCATTTCTTGAACACTCAAAATATTTACTAGAAGATATTTTATAATTGGACTACCAGGTTCAAGGAATGTGAAAGCATATTAAGGTAAATGGTGTATGAAGAGGGTCATGTAATGAACACAGAATGGGAATGTCATGATCCATATGATCCATCGTAAGTTTATCTAGTCTACTTCTTTCTAACACCAGAACACACACACAGTAATTTGCATTTCAGATGAATAATTGAAAATAAGAGTTATAGGGGAAAAAAAGAAGTAGGCTAACATGGAAATGAAAGAATAATCAAGGCTGGAAAACAGGATTAGAAAAAGCTACACGGAAAATAAAATCAGAAGGGTTTATGTGGTTCAAAAGTAGTTTTAGTCTAATAAAAACTGGGAAATGAAGCAAAAGTTTTAAAATTTCTGGGATAGCTTCTGGTATGTGTCCAAGACTTTTTTGTTGTTATCATATTGTGTCTCACAAAAATAGTATGAAGTTATGTATTCCTATTGGAAATATGGGGAAGAAAAATTCAAGATCAGAGAAATAAACAAATGTCTTGAGGTTGTTCAGCTTAGAAGTACCAGAGGGAAGATTTTAAACCAGTTCTATATGTCTCCCAAATGTCTTATTTTAAACATATTTGTAAATGGCCTAAAGCAGGAAACATTAAGAAGTTGATGCAGTGATCATAAACTGCACTTATTTTAGCTTCAAGGTAGGTGGTAGAACATAACCATTAAGAGTATGACACCTGGAGGTGGACTGCCTAAAGCCAAATGATAGCTCCACCACTTTTTTAACAGCTTTAGTGAGATATTTTTGACATACAAAAATTTCATATAGTTATGGTGACAGAAGAAGATTTGACTTTGGGTGGTTGGCACACAGTGCAATATACAGATGTATCATAGAATTGTACTTGAAACCTATATAATTTTGTTAACCAATATCACTGCAATAAATTTAATTTTTAATTGAATATATTTAATGTGTACAGCTCAATGTTTTGACATATGTATAATGTGAAATAATCACAATTAAACTACTTAAAATATCCATTGTCTCTACATAGTTGTGTGTGTGTTGAAAAGATTTAAGTTCTATCTTCTTTGCAATTTCAGGTAACAATGTGGTATTGCTAACTACAGTCACCATGCTATATATTAGATCTCTAGAACTTATTCATTCCACATAACTGAAAGCCTGTACCCTTTTACCAACATCTCTCCATTTCCCACAATCCCTAGGCCCTGGTAACCAACGTTCAACTTTCTGCTTCTATATTATTTCCACATATAAGTGAGGTCATATCGTATTTCCCATCTGTGTCTTGCTTATTTCACTTAACCTACTGGCCCCAAGCTCCAACACGATGCTATAAATAGCAGAATTTTCCTCTTTTTTGAGTCTGTGTATGTATCACATTTTCTATGTCCATTCATTAGTCAAGGACAATGAGATTGCATACCTTGCCTACTATGAATAATATTGCAATAAACTTGGGAGTGCAGGTATCCTTCAAGATCATAATTTCATATTCCTTGGGATACATATCCAACAGTAGGACTAATGGATCATATAGTAGTTCCATTTTTTAGTTTTTGAGGAAACACCATACTCTTTTTCCATAATGATTTATTAATTTACATTTCTTCCAGAAGTGTACAAGGGTTCCCTTCACTCCACATCTTCCCCAACACTTATTATCTTTTTTAAAATTCTTCATTGTTTAAAGTATTGCATATAGTATTACATATGTCTTCTTTTCCTCCCATTGACCTCTCCCCGGCCACTCCCACCCCCAGCACATGCCCTCACCCCTCTAGTGTCTGTGTCCATTGGTTATGCTTATATGCATGCATACAGATCCTTTGGTTGATCTCTTTCCTTCACCCCACCCTCTCCTGCCTTCCCTCTGAAGTTTGATGGTCTATCTTGAGTCTTTTTAATAATAGGCACCAGTACTCTGACAGGTGTGAGCTGCTATTTTTTATCTAGCTGTATTGAGATATAATTAATATATAAGTTGAGGATTTGATACATTTATATACTGCAAAATGATTGCCACCATAACATTAGCTACCACCTCTATCACGTCACATAATGGCCATTTTCTTCTTGTGATGAAACATTTGAGAGTTTTCAAGTATATAACAGTAGTATTAATGGTATTTCAAATATATTAATACACTATAGTCACCATGCTGTTATATTAGATCTCCAGAGTTTATTTGTCTTATAACTGGAAGTTTGTACTCTTTGAACACAATCTCCCCTATTTTCCCCAGCCCCCAGCCAATGGTAACTACCATTCTTCTCTGTTGTTATGAGTTTGGCTATTTTATATTTCACATATAAGTGATATTATTCAGTGTTTATTTTTCTCTGACTTATTTCACTTATCATAACCCCTTCAAGGTCTGTTCATGATGTCACAAGTGGCAGGATTTCCTTCTTTTTCATGGCTGAATAGCATTCCATTTTATATATACTTTTTTCCTTTATCTTTTGACAGAGACGTAGGTTGTTGCCATATCTTGGCTATTTTGAGTAATGTTGCAATGAACATGGAACTGCAAAACTCTCTTTAAGATTTTGTTTTTAGTTCCTTTGGATGAATATCCAGAAATGGAATTGATGAATCATATGGTAGTTCTATTTTTAATTTTTTAGGGACCTCCACACTGTTTTCCAGAGTGGCTGCACCAATATACATCCTCATCAACAATACACAGGGGTTCCCTTTTCTCCACAGCTTCACCAACACTTATCTCTTCTCTTTTTGATGATAGTCATTTAACGGGTGTGAGATGCCATCTCATTACAATTTTGATTTGCATTTCCCTGATGATTAATTATTTTGAGCACCTTTTCATGTAGCTGTTGGCCATTTGAATGTCTTTGGGAAAATGTTATTTGTTTTTTGGTTATATTTTGGATAAAACCCCTTATCAGATAGATGGTTTCCAAGTATCTTTTCCATTTGATAGTTTGATTTTTCATTTTGTTGGTTGTTTCTTTTGCTATGCTTTCAATTAGAGTTATAGGCCTAAATGCAAGAATTGATTGGGTTTTTAAATTAATAAATAAAAGTAGCTTTAAATATTTTTCAACAACTCAAAAATGAGCCTGGAAATTAAAGCTCATTGGTAGTTCTCTGGTATGGTTCTGCTTGTGGAGGGAGACTAGGGGAAAGGTATTCCCCAAGGTCATTAACATTTTGCTTCACTTTCTTTATATAGACTATAAAAGTAGAGAAAAGACCGCTTGTTGCCAAAGATACTGTGAAATGGCAGATTTCAGTAGGTGAGAGACAAAACCTGAGTAACAAAGACTTGATTTCTGTCAGTCTTTGACTTTCAGGGGTCAGGAATTCTCTGGTAGTAATTATTCACAATGCAGTTCCTAAGGCTTCATTCTTGCTTTATTTTGGACAGCTGCAACAAAATTATCTCAGAAGACATAGGAAAATAAAGCAAGACTCAATCTCTGGACAATACTGGTGAGATTTTCTTTCTTCTAAAACTAATCTAAAAAGTTTGTGGAAAGGGGGGATTCAATCAAATTGCTATATTTTGAAAATCTGTAATATAATTGCAAGAACCTTATTCTCAGAAATAAGGGGAGAATAAAGTTATTATGATAATGATAAGATAATAAAGTGCCTCTAGACATGTCTATGAGATAGGGTAGCATGGTTGTGAATAAGCAAATGCCAGTAATTTCAAAGGAACGTGAGTCATCATGTTTGAAATGCTCAGAACGTGGAGGAAGGAATTCTTCTAGATGAGTCTTGATTTGAAGAGAAGGAAGAATTCTTCTAAGACCTTATGGTATGAACAGTGGGGGCACAATTCCCAAGCTTGTGTTTACACACCCAATTTCTTCTAGATGAGAACCAAGCAGCATAATTCACAGTTGTCAAAAACTGTGATTTGAGCTCTCTTAAATCAAAAGATTTTCTCAGTAGAAAATATTCTTCTTCTTTTTTAAAATTCAGCAAGAAAATCCAAAGAAGAATCCTATCTAATAAAAGAGTAATATGCAAATTGACTGTCACTCCAACACATAAGATGGCTGCCCCTATGTGGTTAAAGATCCTGCCCCATGTGGACACAAGATGGCTGCCACAAGATGGCCAGCAGAAGAGGGCAGTTGGGAGGGACCAGGCCTGCAGGGAAGGCAATTGGGGGCAATCAAGCCTGCAGGGGAGGGCAGTTAGGGGGGACCCTGGCCTGCAGGGGAGAGCAGTTGGGGGGGACCAGGCCCGCAGGGGAGGGCAGTTAGGGGCAAACAGGCTGGCAGGGGAGCAGTTAGGCATCAATCAGGCTGGCAGGGGAGTGGTTAGGGGGTGATCAGGCTGGCAGGCAGAAGTGGTTAGGGGCAATCAGGAAGGCAGGCAGGCGAGCAGTTGGGAGCCAGCAGTCCTGGATTGTGAGAGGGATGTCCAACTGTCAGTTTAGGATCGGGCCTAAACAGGCAGTCAGATATCCCTCGAGGGGTCCTTGGAGAGGGTGCAGGCTGGGCTGAGGGACACCCTCCCCCCATGCACGAATTTCGTGCACCGGGCCTCTAGTGAACATATAAAAGCAGGGGGAAGTGTTTGAGTCTGAATTTGAATTTCTATTACTATTATTATTACTATCACTATCACTATCACTATCACTATCACTATCACTATCACTATCACTATTTCTATTACTAGAGAAGGCAGATCTGTAATGACTGCTCTACCTACTCTTATACACAGATGTGAGGAAAGCCAGCCCTGTAGTTTCCCCAAAGCTGGACATGCCAAGTACAATTTTGCTGCAAAGGGGGAGCTGAGGGCACTGAACTTGACAGATCTTGGGATGACATGGCCTCAGATGGACAAAATTTCTAATGACTACCTAAGACACTGTGTAATCCATCCTAACCAATAACTAAAGGAGTCATTTCTGTGGCTTTGTTTGATGAATACCTTGCAAGCCCCATGGGTCAAAACTGGTGCACATACCCTATTCCACACTTATATTCTAGTGACCTCACTAGTGTACCTGAAATTCCACTACTGAAGATTTATCTATTTAAATATCGTCTTCTTCCTAAACCCCTTTAAAGTATATTTGAGTGAAGATCTCTTCCAGAAATACTTAATTCATGTTTATCATTATAATTCAGAATTAATAATTATGTATAAGTATATAATTATAGTGGGAGACCTAATATAAACTAGCATAAAATTGAAAGTTTAAAAAGGATGCATGAAGAGATGCAGACAACAGTATGGTTGTAACCAGAGGGAAGGGCGGGCGGGGCGGGGAGGGTTGGTAAAGGGTAAAGGGAGTCAAATACTTGGTGACAGAAGAACATTTGACTTTGGGTGGTGGGCACACAATGCAATGTACGGATCATGTATATAGAAATGTGCACTTAAAATCTATTATTAACCAATATCACCCCAATGAATTTAATTTTTTAAAGGTGATTTTTTAAAAAAAAAAAAAAGGTGCATGAAAGAATGCTGAGATTAAGGGCAAAGTCCTTCCTTTATTTCTTTGTCTTTAAGGTGTGTGTGTGTGTGTGTGTGTGTGTGTGTGTGTGTGTTGATTTTTTCAAGTTAACAGACAAATGCTTAAAATACCAAGTCAAAGTAATTCCTATGGAATCCTCAAACACTGGGTTTGAAGACAGAAATTACCTGAGACTTCACTTTCCTTCTTTCAAATCAAACAGGTCCTGATCTGTCTTCAAAGGGTTTTTCTGTGGCTTTATCTCCTCTTATCTCTGCCTCCTTATCAGGGTGTGAAGGCTATCTCAGGCTGACAGAATATATTTAACTTTATGGTAGAAATATAGATGATAGTGAAGTGAAACCTTTGCATTTCACAAATGGGATAACAGAAGCCCCATGAAGCTAAGTGACTTATCTGGAATTACAGCACCATTATCTCAGAATCAGTTTTGTATAATGTTGGCCCTCTTTTACTGCACACCACTCTTCACTATAAGAACTTGATGTCAAATAGGGAACAATAAATTCATATACACAAAGATCAGTGTTTCACAAGAAGAACAACCTGTAGAAGTCATCCTTTCTCAACTACTTGAAACACTCATGGCTCTATTCAGGAGGGAAAATGTGGGCATATGTTTTTGTTTCTGTGTCAAAAATAAGACAAACTTTTTCAGATATATAATTGTTACCATATCTCCAAACACAAAAGTTGTTTCAAAATTAAGCTGACTGCCTTCTACAGGATAAGTACATTTTTTAGAAACAACAGATAAAAAAAAAAAAAAAAAACCTTAATAAAGGGTGAGGGAGGTAAGACTCTTGACTAGATGTGTGACTTAGAGGATTTGAATTATCTCCCTGGAGTTTGTTTTCTCATCTGAAGTGAAGGAATGGACTCTCACACTCAGGTAGGATGCTCACACTCCAGTTTCTTCATGTAGGCCTGCCAAGCAGCAGTAAAACCCATTTTTCTATTTTCAACTACTGTGGTTATTTGTTTGTTCGAGTTAGAAATACTAACTCTGTTGGTCTCTGTTATGTTTTCTTTCAGATAACTGAATTGTCTCTTGGGACCTTGGTCTGCTAGACTAATTCAATGGGAAAAATAAACAATGTAACTGAATTTGTTTTCTGGGGTCTTTCTCAAAACCTAGAGGTTGAAAAAGTTTGTTTCGTGGTGTTTTCTTTCTTCTATGCAGTCATTCTCCTGGGAAACCTCCTCATCATGCTGACAGTTTACAAGGGCAACCTTTTCAAGTTTCCTATGTATTTCTTTCTCAGCTGCCTGTCTTTTGTGGACATTTGTTACTCTTCAGTCACTGCTCCTAAGATGATTGTTGACCTGTTAGCCAAGAGCAAAACTATCTCCTACGAAGGGTGCATGCTGCAACTCTTTGGGGTACATTTCTTTGGTTGCACGGTCTCACGGTAATGGCCTATGATCGCTATGCAGCTATCTGTAAACCTCTACACTATACAACTATCATGAGCCAGGACAGATGCAGTAAAATGCTGCTGGGGACCTGGTTAGGTGGGTTCCTACACTCCATTATCCAAGTGGCCCTGATAGTCCAACTACCCTTTTGTGGACCCAATGAGATCGATCACTACTTTTGTGATGTCCACCCCATGCTGAAACTTGCCTGCACAGATACGTATGTTGTTAGTGTTGTTGTGACAGCCAACAGTGGTACCATTGCTCTGGGGAGCTTTGTTATCTTGCTAATCTCCTATGCTGTCATCCTGGTGTCCCTGAGAAGACAGTCAACAGATGGTAGGCGCAAAGCTCTCTCCACCTGTGGCTCCCACATTGCCGTGGTCATCATCTTTTTTGGTCCCTGTACTTTCATGTATATGCGCCCTGATACTACCTTTTCAGAAGATAAGATGGTGGCTGTATTTTACACCATTATCACCCCCATGTTAAATCCACTGATTTATACGATGAGAAATGCAGAAGTAAAGAATGTAATGAAGAAACTATGGGGCAGAAAGGTTTTCTGGGAAGCTAACGATAAATAGTTGGAAGTAACAATTTAAGCTGGATAATCTTAAACTTCATCATCTATACAATGAAGACAATGATAATCTTACGGGGTATGAGGGAAGAAAAATTAGATAATAACACATTCTACAAAAGTAAGGTATTGTGTATCATCATTATTATTATATTTGTTCTAATATTTCATAATCAGACAATTTTCTGAAATATTTAGACCAGAGAAATCATATTTAAACTCAGAAGCTCACCATGATTATACTTAGCACCATTATTCTCTCCCCATTTTTGCCTTTTTGACACTTTCTTTAAAGAATGAGAGTTTATTGTGAAATTCTTAAGGGTGTTTTCTAGTGTTTAGAACTGTGATTGGTGCATACAAAGCACTCACTATGTATATGTTGTATGAATGAAATGATACGTGAAAAATAACAGAGATCTAAACTAAAGCATATTTATGTAAGTCCTCCCAAACAGAGAGAAAATTAAATCTAATAATGTTAGAACGGAAGGGGATTTGTCTGCAGAATGTAAAAGAGATAAAACAAGGGCTTGAATAATAGAATACTTGGGCCCTGGTCAGGTAGCTCAGTTGGCTAGAGGTGGTCCCATTTGCCAAAGTTGCAGTTCAGTCCTGGTCAGGGCACATACAGGAAGCAGCCAATGAATGCATAAATAAGTGGAGCAACAAATCAGTGTTTCTCTCCCCCCTCCTTCACTCCCTCCCTCCCTCTTCCTCTCTATCTCTAAAAAAAAAAAAATCAATTCCAGCCTCTGGTCTTGGGGAAAAGCTTTTCCTTTCTCTAGGACTCATTTTCTTTACTCAAACAATACAAAAATTGAAAAAGCATTACCTCTAAGATCCCCCTTTTAATGGTAACATCCCATTAATATGTTTCTTTTGATTCTAATCTTCACTTATATTCTGTCACCTGCTGTCCCTATTAATGTAAAGTGACTAACAGAAAAAAAATAAAAAAACTGAATAAAAATTATGCCATTTGTAAGAATAGGTGACTGTCACTCGACTGACAGGATAAACACAATTTGCTGAAATGCAAAATTGGGAACTGTGTTTTCTCCAATGTTTGGACCAAATGGCTCTACTAAAACCTGGTTTCCAGCTATGGATTCCAGAAAGACTCATTCTGGACAGACAAGCATGTCTTTCTTATGTGAACTGGTTCTTGCCCTAGTGCTACATTTCTCCTTCACACAATCGGAGCTTTATTTTTCTATAGCAAATGAACACGTCATTAATTACCTCTGCAATTGTTTCATTGTGTTTTCCACAAATCTGATTATTTAAGTTACTGCCTATACCTGGGTATATGTTTATGCTTGTGGAGTGTGTGTGTCTGTGTGTCTGTGTGTGTGCATGTGTGAACTTTATATAAAAGACTGTGAATAGTGCTTTAAAAAATTATCTCTGATGTCGATGAATTCATAAAATTAAAGATTAAAAAAAAAAAGATCAAAAGGCAGTCAATCCCAATCAGAGGAGCCCAGAGTCTCCTCTTGGTTCCTTGGAAAAAGATGACCAAGAATTGTGAGAACTCAGACTCTGCACAGTTTCAGTGGGGTTGAGTCTGGTCAACAACACCATTTTATTTCATAGAAATATGATCACAACATTGACTACCAGCTTTGCAGTTTTAAAATCTTGTTGTTACAAGATGGAAGAGGTGACTTTGATTAGAGTCTTCACTGATGAAAATAAATGACCTTTCTCATTTTCTAGATGAATAAATTAGCTTATGCATAGTAGAAAAATTAAAGCTGTGTCTCCATGTATCTTCTAATCAGTGATTGTAGCATAAAATATTTTCAACATGTTTCCATGCACTGCTCAATTTAATATGTAAAGAGAACTTTGATGTGCATGTCTTCATATGGCATCCCTTTGCTCATTTAAACATATTCAGGAAGTTAAAACATTTATCACATGTCAGAGTCACCAGAATGTCACCATTTATATAGTATCTGAGAGGGAAAGCCTCATTTTGACAATGTGCTGATGTGTTTAGCTCCTGCATGGGGACCAACTGTTTTTTTGGATTTTTGTTTGTTTGTTTGTTTTGTGTAATGGCACCTCATCACTTTAATCAAATCTTCAAAATAGTCTTTATTCTACAGTTTTAGTATAAAAAAATCTGCAAGTCGAGTATACAGCATAGAGAGATACAACACTGAACTTCCATAATAGTCAATGGTATAGAACATGTACAGAACACAGAATCTCAATTTCAGCAGAGACTAAGATAACACTTCTATTTTCCATGTGAAAATAAGAGCCACATGGAGTACATTGGAACCTACCCTGCGGTCTGCAATTAAGCCTAGTCAAGCACAACCTAGATCAGCTAAACCCCAGCTTCCCCAACGACACAGGAGCAAGAATTAAATGCTTGTTGTATAAGCCAGAAGTTTTGAAATGGCTTGCTACATGGCATTATTGAGCTGGCTGATCCAAGAATACGATCAAACTATAGAAGTGGAAATTGGCACAAGTGGAATGAGACACATTCTTCAATTAGTAAAACCTCCAGTATATTTAGTGTTGGGTATTTTGAAAGGAGCAGTAGAAAAAGCCAGCGTAGAGGGAGTGGACATGGAAGAGGACACTTAACCTTGGTTATGTACATAAAGCACAAATTCGAAATACCTTTACACAGCCAATCTCCATCCCACTATTTTGTCCATGGAAAACACATGGGAAAAGAAGACACAATATCAACCACCCTTAGATAGATTCCTGTTCACCCCTCCTTTGTTGATAAATTATAAGAAGAGAGTTAACAAAAGATTAATATGAGCCATGTTCAAAAGGCCTGTCTTCTTTGGGGAGAAACCAAATAGCAAATTTGTCACAATAAGCCAACTTAATTCATTATGTGGACATTTAATTGATTATGTGGATGAAAAGGGGCCACATGCTAACCTGACTAGTTCAGGGAATGCCTGCGTGGCAGCCTTGCAAACTCTAGAGACCTAAAGTAACCACAAAGGATGGTCTGAAATTAAAACTTTTTTTAACTAAAAGCAGTTAATGGCAGATAGACATGTCCTAGACAACTAACCCTGTCTGTTGTCTTTTGCATCTATGATAGCATATCATTGGAATGTCAGGGTAACTTGTAACTTCCCTTTTTCCAGACCCCTCAGGGCACAACCAATGCACCAGGGCACCAGTATGGAGACCACAAATTTCTTCATTGTTATTGTTATCATGTTAATTGTTGACTGTTATCTATCCTGTACCTACCTATGTAAAAGAAGCATGTGTCTATCATTTTACTTTTTTATCCAATCCCAGAGGTTTCCCTGCTTTGCTTTCTCCCGCCTCCCTAATCTATCACAAGTGGATTTCATGTAACCCACTTATGTCTCCTCCTTTGATTATGATGTATAAAAATAAGTGAGAGAAAAAAAAAACAACATTCTCCTGAACATTATCTCCATATGTTGGGATTCTGCTTCCCAGCAATTATCGACAGTTTGGCTCAAATAAACTCAGAAAAATTCTTTACAGGTTTGAAAGTTTCTTATGTTAACAACTAGAGGCCCAGTGCACAAAATTCATGCATGGGTAGGGTCCCTAGGCCTGGCTGGCAATCAAGGCCAATCAGGTTCCCCGTCTCCCCGCCTACCCGACTACTCCTTCCCTTGCTCCCTCAGTGCCCTGCCGCCATCTCTTGTCAACCACCATGTTTTGCGCCACCCCCTGGTGGTCAGCACAAATCATAGCAAGCGATCAAACTCCCAGTCTCCTGGTTGAACTCCTGAGGGGACACTTTGCATATTAGCCTTTTATATACATAAGTTACTATAGAATGTGGCCTAAATACACATCAATAATGGGTTTATTAAAATAAGCACCAGAAGAAGACACCTGCCCATGCAGCTATAGACATTTCTGCTCATCTTCACCTTTCTGAATTGGATAATTCCACCAGGAGGTATTTGCCACAAGGTCAACATCAAAATTAAACCTTGACTTGATCTGCTTTTATCTTTATCTCCTTCTCAATATACTTCATTATTTAATTATTTTTCTTCCTCCTCTTTGGCTCTAAGCTCCCTAATTTTTCAGGCAGTACACATGTCAGGGTCCTTTGGGGAGAAACTATTGTTAAAATCTTCATCAACCTATGGCTAAGCTCTGCAAATGCAATCCTCGCCTGAAAACTTGGATTCCTGTTGCACAGAGGACAATAATACATTAAGTATATACAATACAGTTCCTTAGTGGGGACTGTGGTGAAGAGGACGAGCATGATAATATATAAGGTCTGTGTCTCTCATATTTGAAATCTTGGTGCCCCCACCCCCTAGGCTGAGTTCCTCAGGTGTACATTGTCCTAATGGATGACCCTAGTTAAAGTCAGAAGTTCATTCCAATTCACAAAGCTGGAGGATTCTTGCTTAAATTAAGGAACCACATCAATGTACCAAAAAATGATCTTGGCCTACTCCTGTTTTCAGTTGGCTATACCTGCTTCTTAGTTCAATCTTCTTTATTTCTTCCTAGTATCAGGGCCTGCCTGAGTGGAAAGGAGACAGATTTGCATTGTTTTAGAAAATTTCAGCATATTCTATTTGCATAAGGAGCACCGAGGATTAACAAAATGCACCCAGGAATGTTCATCCCTTTAGCATCATGCCTTCTTAAGCTCAAGGCCTTACACAGGATGGAACATTTTTCATGTTGCTCATTTATAAAGAGCATCAATTTGTACACTTGTGGAGAATTTTTAAAATGAGGTTATAAATACAGTCATAGAATTACATCTGTAGGATTGAAAATAGATGTTCATCATCCCACTTGAAATTCCCGATTACAGGCCTACACCGCTGATAGGGTACTAAGAGTTAATTACAATTACTTCTGTAAGTATAGTGCAAATAGTATAATTACATTGCATTGCACCATTTTAGAAGTGTGATTTGTTAATGTAAGGAGTTAATTTCACAGCAACAAGTGAAAATATTTTTATTTCAATGGAAACTCAAAAAAAAAGTGTTTAGGACCTCTGTCTATCTGTGAGAGGTGTTGCAGTCAAGATAATCTGTTTCTGGAAGCAGTGCACAACTACCAAACCATGCAGTCTTTACAATTTTCCCTGATAAAAGTGTTGTCATGCTCACTATGTCTGAGATTATGATGGGCAGAATATTCCAATTGCCCAACATAAATTCCAGAATGTCAGAGCTGCAGGGGACCTGGAGATTGCCTGATCCACTCCATTGAATTCAGGCTTATAAAGGTAAAGGAAGAGGAGAGTGGCTGAGGGACTTGTCTCTTCAAGCCTGCAACCTTTGACGGCAGCATACCAGCTCTGGGTACCTGCTGTATTTGCTGACATTAACAATTCTGTACATACAAGGAGGTCTGCAATGGGCTCACACACCACAGGATTCATTTTCTTTCCAATAATTTGTCTCGGCACCATACTTTCCTCATGGCATTCTTCATGTCCGTGTTTCTCAGCGTGTAGATAAGAGGGTTAAACATAGGGGCGATCATGGTGTAAAACAAGGCAAAGACCTTGTCATTACTGACGGAATCGGCTGTGGGGACATAGGTGAAGAGGATGGGCAGGAAGAACATGAACACGACAGTGATGTGCGAGCCACAGGTGGAGAGGGCTTTGCGGCAGCCCTCGGAGGAGCGTGTCCTCAGGGTGGACAGGATGATGATGTAAGAAATTACCAAGGCAACAAAGGTCAGAATGGACAGCAACCCGGTGGTGGTAATGATCACAATAATCAACAGGCTCGTGTCGGTGCAGGCCAGCTTCAACAGGGGGAATACATCACAGAAATAGTGGTCTATCTGATTGGGGCCACAGAAGGGAAGTTGGACAATAATCAATACATGCAGGATTGAATGGATAAATGCCCCGATAATAGAGGCGATCACAAGGACATAGCACGCCTTTCTGCTCATGATGACCATGTAGTGAAGGGGTCTGCAGATGGCTACATATCGGTCATACGCCATGGCCACCAAGATGAAGATCTCAATGGCACCAAAAAAGTGTGCATAAAACATCTGGGCCATGCAGCTGTTGTAGGAGATGGTCCTCCGCTGGGCCAGTAAGTCTGTGATCAGTTTGGGGGCCACCGTGGAGGTGAAGCAGACATCCATGGAGGACAGGTAGTTGAGGAAAAAGTACATGGGCTTTTCACTGAGGCAGCTGCCCCTGATGGTAACAAGAATGAGCAGGTTTCCTGAGAGAACAGCAATATAGCACAGTGAGAAGAGCACAAAGCAGGCAACCTTTGCATTCTCACCACTAAAAAGTCCCAGGAGGATAAATTCTGTGATGTTGTCCTGTCCCATGGCTTCTGTGGATTTGACCAGATAGAGGGAGGAAGTTAATATACCTGAAACACTCAACTTTCTGAAATTATTGACTTAAAAGTCACTGATCTAGCCAATAAATATGCATTGATCACTTATTATGATGCAATCACTATAATTGGTGCTAAGGGTAAGCAGTGTACAAAATATGATTTCTATCTATGAGTGCAGTTTACTAGGACAAACAGATGGTAACAATAAAAGAACAAATAACCAATTAATTGCAATCATGATAAATCCAAAATCCCACATGTACCATGAACAACACAATAAATACTTAAAAGATGAAAAGTCCTTTTTCTGGAAAATTTTGAGATGCAATTTTAGTATTATTCCTTAAGAGTGATTTTTAAATCTGTTCTTCAAGGGCTATGAAATCACTATAATTCTCAGTTCTTTCCAAGGACTAAATCTGCTAACTCCTGAAAGTTCAATATTGTCCTTAGACTTCAGTGAACTAATAATTTTAAATATTGGACATCTGGGTGACAATTTCAGAAAGTGCATATAGAACCTTTACACATTTTTCGAGGTGAAGGCCTTAAGCAAAGAAAAAGAAAAACCTCATAGACACAGACAACAATGTGGTGATTACCAGAGGGAAAGTGGGGTGGAGGGAGGTAGAAGAAGGTAAAAGGAGGATAAATGGGGATAGACGGAGATTTGACTTTGGGTGGTGAACACACAATACAATATACAGATGACACATATGTAGAATTGTACATCTGAAACCTATATAATCTTATTAACCAATGTCAACCCAATAAATTCAATAAAAGTGTTTTTAAAAATAACCTTTTCATTTTTTTAAGTGGAGAGACAAAAAGAGCAACAAGCAGGTCTTTGGGGGGAAGTGTTGCTGCATTGTAGGGACTTTTAGTGCATTTACGGCTTCCTGAAATTGACCTATTTCCCAGTTCACTTTCCAGTCTAACCCAGGAGTTCTCACCATTTTTGTCCTTCAGTCACCCTTTCTGATGCTTGCTTTTAAGACACACTCTTGGAGGAGCAAATGCATCCAGAAATCCTTTTTCACTCCATCTGTTTCACTATCCTGCAGCTCCTTGAATTGAACCACTTTTTTTCCTTACCAGGCTTACTGCACACTCATTGGCCCAAACCCTGGAATATTTTAGTTACAAGGAAGTATTCCTTTGGTGCAAAATATTATACAACATCTCTTACATCCTCTCTGCAACCTGATCTGAAATGTATCACAAAATTGCTAAACTCAAAGCTCAGTTTTACAAAAAATAATCCTACACATTGATTAGCCTGTTTATGAAGGGTTATAATGTTAATTGAACAATGTCTTTTACTTCATCTGAGTCCTATGAAATTGTTTTAGAAAAATGAACATTTGGCATACAAAGAGAATTTTAATAGGATTTTAGGGAGTTCATGGATTTTTTTATTTGAATTCCATCCCTCAACCCCAATACCCTGTGATCTAATTTCTTGCAAAATCTCTGGAACTATCACAAAACTCCAATTGCAATTATCCTGAGCTGTAGTACAATTTTTTAAAAATAAACAATTAGCCAAAACCGGTTTGGTTCAGTGGATAGAGCGTCAGCCTGCGGACTGAAAGGTCCCAGGTTCGATTCCGGTCAAGGGCATGTAACTTGGTTGCGGGCACATCCCCAGTAGGAGGTGTGCAGGAGGCAGCTGATCGATGTTTCTCTCTCATCGATGTTTCTGACTATCTATCACTCTTCCTTCCTCTCTGTAAAAAATCAATAAAATATATTTTAAAAAAATAAACAATTAAAAGTTATTTTTAACTGTGAGTTACCTATTCTAGCCTGAAAAATAGAATCTCTTATTTGAATATAGAATTATATTTAAGTATATAAAAAGATTGCAACTGTTAAAAGATATACCAGGTTTATGGCTAAGGAATAGCAATATAAAAAGATGTCAATTCTTTCTAAATTAACCAATACAGTCAACAATTAAAACAAAAATTCTGACAAAATTTTTTGTAAAATTTGAAAAGTTGGTTCCAAAATTCAGAAACAGTTCATATCCAGAAGAGTTAAGCTAACTTTTTAAAGGAAGACAGAGAAGGTAGACATCCCTTCTCAGAACAGAAATATATTATCAAGCTATGGCAACAAAAGAGTTGTTGGTAAAGACACAACAGTGGACTTAAAGGCAGTCAATAAATAAACACATAAATATACTGGAATTTATTACATGTTTAAGTTGGGATTTCAAACTGATGTGAAATAATGTACTTATTGGTAACTGATGTTAGGACTTGGAATCTCCCTATAGAAGAAACAAATATATTTTTCAGAAGGCACACACAAAATTATGTTCTAGATGGCTGAAGATGCAAATGTATCAAATAAAATGAGAAAATATTTAAGAAAAATTTAGAATGGGTTTATATCTTAAGTAGGAACATTTCTTTAAACAAAGCACAAAAGGCAAATTTGTAAAATATATGTAATACGTCTAAAATTTCTGTATGACAAATTCCATTTGAATCAAAAATTTTAAAAGTGGCAAAATGGGGGTAAGTATTTATGAATCCTGCAAATCAATAATATATAAGTAAGTAACCTGTTTTTCTAGAACAGCAAAACCTTTGACTAAGCAATATACAGAAAGGAAATTCCAACTGGCCAAAAGCATATATAAAAATATTCAGGAAAATGCAAATCAAACAGTAATGAAATACTATTCTCACTCATCAACTTCATAAAAGTACAATTTTAAGTTTGTTCATATAAAACTTTATGAGCAACTGAGCAAAACTATCCAGAAAGCATTCAGAAATGTGTTTATTGCAGACTCATTTAAATTTGGAAGATAGAAGTGATCTAAATACCTGACAATAGAACAGAAATAAGATGTGGTATGTTCTTGTTATGGAAAAGTAGACAGAAATTTAAATGTTGGCTCCATATGACATATCTACCATGATACAAATCACTGAGATCTATTTTGAGTGTGAAAACAGATTTAGTCACAGGAAAGGACTGAAAATTATAGTGCCCTCATCACCCTGAAGAACAGATGACCTCAGTGCTATTTTATAGAAACATGGATATCTATTTCCTCTCCAGGAAATAAGAACGTTAGTATTCGTGGATTCTTCCAGTTGCAAATAACTAATGTTTTTAAATCAAGTGATTTACTAAATTATTTATTAGTTAATTTATCAAAGTCATCAATTAATTTTCCATGTTCTTACAATATTTATTCTTTGTATTATTGCTGTCTTTGTCAATTATGTGGTCATTTTTTCAAACTTTTATAGTTTTGTATCATTGCTTTTCTATCTGGAGTACAAAACACCACTATTTCTCATAGCCTCCTGTCCTAGCATCTAACAATCTCAAGTTTCAAGCCAGATTTCAAGAGAGCATTCCCCTTGTTCATTTCCTGTTAAAACAGACCTCTTAAAATTATCTTGTAAACTATTAAAATGCCAATTTTGACATGAATTAGGAGCCCATAAAAGTTATAAAAGAAATAGTTACCAAGGAGATGCATTTTTAGAACACATACTAGTATTTATGGAAAATATAATTTCCTAAGAAAAGAAGCAGATAAGGATAGATTATTCCATAGCTACTCAAAGAACTAACTTTACATAGACTCAGGCATGCAAAAGCAAAAAAAGGAAGAAAAAAAGATGGAAAAGGAAAAGAAAAAATAAGAACTCACATATTGAACATCAGTTAATTCCGGTCAATATCTGAAGGGAAATCCTTGTCTTCTTGAACTCATGACAACAGACCAAAAAAAAAAAAAAAAAAAAAAAATCTATTCTAAATCAAATAGATCTCTTAGGGGAGAAAGGCAATGAAAAAAGTCTCATGCTTTGTATCCAGCTTTCAAATTATATTTAAAATAAATATATTTTGAAAATTAACTTTCTGTATACACATAAAAGGAATGAGCATTATATCACAAACTGCAGGGGAAACACCCAAAGCTCTCATCTTTTTTTCCCTCCAACGCAGTAATGAGCAGCAAGATCCAGCTCCCTCAATGCACGGGGCTTGGAGGCACCTAGGGAAGCTGCAGTCAGGAGTATTTAAGGGCATGAGAGGACCTGGGTGCCATCTCACAGGCAATCCCCGTGGTGATTCTTGGACAAGACCAGTAAAAATAAACTGGTGATTTTAATTTGCTCTTGCTTCGACTTTTCAGGTGTGCTGTCAAATAAATCCTTTTAAATTGCTTCAAATATGTGATGTTAAATATTAAATGTAAGTTTTATGGTCAGTGACCAAATGGTCTTAAAAGTAGCTTTATTACTTTCTATACAGGGATAAACTCTAATACATTTATTATAGTTCTTAAGAGCCTCCCTCTGCTTCCATGTCCAAGGCTAATATTTATTAACTAGAAATTCATGCACTGAGTAGGTGGTCCCTCAGCCCAGCCTGCGCCATCACACAGTCCAGGAGTCCTCAGGGGATGTCCTACTGATGGCTTAAGTCCACTCCCACAGTCTGGCCTCCCTCTCGGGAGGCAAGGACAGGGGATCATGGGACAGTGCCACCCCCATCACCCCACCGTTGCCACCTGGCCTCCATCTGTGGGAGGCAACCAGCCTGCCCAATCAGGGCACGGTGATGCCCCGCCCCCATGGCCCCTCCGCCGCCTCTGGTCACTGCCCCCCCATCTCCTTTCCCTCCCTCTGGCACTGGCACACACCTTGCCTGACCTGGCGCTGCCTGCTCGCTGGCCCCACCCTCCTGCCAATTGGTCTTTCTGCCGTTCGGTCTTTTTGCACAGTATGCTTTTATTATATAGGATGTTGACGGTGCTAAGCTTTTTCTTAACATACTTAAGATCAGACTTAAATGTCCCTATTTCCACAAGCCTTTCCTCATTATGTTGCTTTCCTATAACCAAATTTCATACCCCAAGTTATCCCAGTACCTAAATGACCCTGCTTTCCATTTTCACAGCTTTCTACTCCTACACAGAGAAATTATTATCTTTTTCTCATGGTAAAGAAGTTCTAAAGTTCCTGGTATGACAAATTTAACACAGATTTAGTAACCTCAATATAATTTAGTAATTTATAAGTAGAACTAGAAGTTCAAAATTTAAAACAAATAGGCTGACTTTTCTATATAGATAAAAATGCAGGTAGGAAAACATTGAAATCAGAAAAATTCTTAGTGATCATGTAATTAGAGACAACAGATACTGACAGATAGTGACAAAATGTTGTATCCCTCTCCATTGCATTAATATATTTTTCATCCAAATATCTCAGTCTCTCTGAAGTCACTGTCTTTTCTGGATTCTATTAAAACTCGCTAAAAATAATTCATACCTGTGATGTAACTATTCTGCTTTCAAAGCCTAGAAATCCTCCTCTGGTTATAACATTTTTTTGTCTTTAATTGGTTATTATTTTTAAATTCCCTACCATCAATTACTGTCTCCTTTACTTCTAACTCACATAAATATATCTATCTTAATTTGGGCCATTATGTGCCAATCATAATAACTTAATGTTATAAACAAATTATCATAATTGGTATGATTCAAGAGAAAACTTAGCACTTCCCCAAACTTCAAAGGGATCATTTTTGGAGGAAATAAAAGTATTTTTTAGAAAAATAATAATGAATGCAACCTCAATAGTCAAAAGCTTAAAAAAAAAAAAAAAAAAAAAAAAAAAAAAAAAAAAAAAAAAAAAAAAAAAAAACTCCTTCAGAAATGTGAACTTTCTCACCATGTTCTGACACTATACTAGAAGGATCTAGGTAAACATGAGAAAATTTTAAAGTACTATCCCAAGAAATAGAAGGGAGATTAACTAGATTATATACATTGTCCCTTAAAACATGAAGATCCTACTATTATTATAATATGATGCTTTCATCTGAGTCAGGAAGAACAAGCAAGTTGAAGGTCTATGCTTAGACATTCAGAACACAGTGTTTAATAAATGAGACACTGGAAGGAGAGCCTGATAAACAATGGAAGGAGAGCCTGATAAACAATGGACATAAGTACATAATGTGTAAGTATAAACAGAGAACACTACAAGCCAACATGAAGCAGGACAGGGAAAAAACCAGGTCAAAATCACAGTGACAGTAGGCAGGCCAGAGCGGCAGAGACACAGCAGGGAACAGTGATGGCTCTTTGTTCCTGGGCTGTATCTTCTACTTAAAATTTACTGGAGTCCTAGCTGGATAGCTCAGTTGGGTGAAGGTCATCCCCATACTGTAAGGTTATGGGTTTGATACTCAGTCAGGGTACATAAAATAATCAACCAATGGCCCAGCCAGCATGGTTCAGTGGTTGAGCATCACTGTTCAATTCTCATTCAGGGCACATGCCTAGGTTGTGGTCTTGACCCTCAGTGTGGGGCATGCAGGAGGCAATCGATCGATGATTCTCTCATCATTGATGTTTCTATCTTTTTCTCCCTCTCCCGTCCTCTCAAATGAATAAAAATATGTATTTTTCAAAAGAATCAACCAATGAATGCATAAATAAATGGAACAATAAATCAGTTTCCTCTCTCTCTTTTACTCTTTCTCTAAATCAATAAATAAAAATAAAAATCTCTACTAATAATATAGGAATATGCAAATTGTCCAGGACACCATCACAGTAACAGTAATAACCAGCAGGCTGCCTGGGGCGACAAGGCCGGCAGGGGGGTTAGTGAGGGACGACCAAATGACTGAGCAGCAGGCTGCGTGGAGCAACGAGGCCAGCAGGGGGGAGTAGTTGGGGGCGACCAGGCTGGCAGGGGGGCAATTGGGGGTGACCAGGCCAGCAGGGGGGCAGTTAGGGGCAACCAGGCCAGCAGAGGGGGCAGTTGGGGGCAACCAGGCCAGCAGGCAGAGGTGGTTAGGGGTGATCAGGCTGGCAGGGGGCAGTTAGGGGTGATCAGGCAGGCAGGCAGGTGAGCAGTTAGGAACCAGCGGTCCTGGATTGTGAGAGGGATGTCCAACTGCCGGGATCGGGCCTAAACCGGTAGTCGGACATCCCCCGAGGAGTCCCAGATTAGAGAGAGTGCAGGCTGGGCTGAGGGGACCCCCCCATGCACGAATTTTGTGCACTGGGCCTCTAGTATATTAATAAATATAACTGACTTGACACCACCCGGTATATGTGTGCACATTGCCTTTCTTCCTGAAGAAACTAATTCTAATGCCCCAAGTTAGCATTATATTAACTCCACAATAAGAAGATAATATTCTCTATGTGCTTCTTCTAGATCAGTCCAAACTATGAAGAAAAATATGCAAGTTCCATTCATCATTTGTCATCCGAGATGAGCTTGTTGCTCCAGAACTTCCTCATGGCATTTTTCACCTCTGCATTCCTCAGTGTATATATCAAAGGGTTGAGCAAAGGTGTTCCAAGTGTATAAAACACAGCTATCATCTTATCTATGGGGTAAGTGGTCGCAGGGCGAGTGTATATAAAAATGCAAGGACCAAAGAATAAGACGACCACGATGATGTGGGAGACGCAGGTGGAGAGGGCTTTTCTCCTCCCTTCAGCACTGTGGTTTCTCAGAGAATGCAAGATGATCACATAGGAGAACATCAGCATGACAAAACTTACTGTACAAATGGCCCCACTGTTGGACACCAAGAGAAGATTGATCACATAAGTGTCTGTACAAGCAAGTTGCAACAAGGGCTGCAAGTCACATAAATAGTGATCAATTACATTGGAACCACAGAAAGGTAAACTCAAGGCCAGAAAAACCTGAGCTAAAGAATGCACACAGGACCCCACCCAGGCCACAGCCACCAACACGCCACAGACCCGCGGACTCATGATGGTCATGTAGTGCAGGGGCTTGCAGATAGCCACATAGCGGTCAAGGGCCATGAGGATCAGGATGAAGATCTCCAGGCAGCCAAAGAAATGGAATGAAAAGACTTGGACTATGCACTCATTGAAGGAGATAGTAGTATTCTTTAAAAGGGCGTCCACAATCATTCTAGGGGCTATGGAGGTAGAGAAGCAGGTATCAGATAAGGACAAGTGGAAAAGGAAGAAGAACATTGGACTCTCAAGTGTCCGGCTGGTCTTGATAGTAGTAATAATCAGAAAGTTCCCCAGCAACGTCCCCAAATAGAAAAGCAAGAAAGTGGCAAACACTATTTTCTTCCTAACAGGATCCTGGGTCAATCCAAGCAGAATGAATTCAGTCACATTATTATTCAGCTGCATGATTTCATGAAAGAGTACAAGGGTGAGTGTAAAATATTTTATCTGCAAAAATAATAATGATAAAGGAATTAATTCATGACATAATATGTGATTTTATGAAATATCTTAAGAAAAATAAATATTCCTCATCATGGACATTGTAGCTGTGGTTTCTTATTATGTCATCTCAACTCTTTGATCCTGAATTTGTATGACTACTTTATAGGGTCCTTATGAGTCTCAAATAAGCTTGTGAATTTTGTACCTTCGTACAGTACCCTTCAAATACAACTCTCCAGCGGCAGCCTTTGGTGATCATTTTGTGAAAAAGGGAATTCTCTCTCCAGTTCTCTAAAGGTTCACTTTGCAGCTTTTCTTATATTATTACATACTATGCTGAAATTCAGTTATATGTGTAATTCCTTTAGCTTCCTTTTTGGAATAAGAATCTTTGGAAACTACATATTCTCAGAATTATATTCTCCATCATGCCAAACCCAATGTCTTGTGCCATGTAGGTGCTTAGAGTGTTTTTACATTGAACTTTCTCTATTACCTCTTAAAATATCATATCTGATTGTTCTGGTACTATTATAATTACAAAACACATCCATATCATTAATCTAATGTGGCCTCCTTCTACCTATTATGTATAGTAGACAGATAAACATGCTCCCAACTTATAAATAATTTTTTTTAAAAAAAACCTGAGATCAACTTTAAATAAGTTAGTAAGTCAGCTCCACACCCTGGAGAAGAATAGCCCACACAGCCAAGTAAGACTTGGGGATTTGGACACCCAGAGAAAGGATTACCTTAAGCATTTGACGTTGTTTACATAAATCCTTGGCCTTGAAAGAATGCAAGGAGAGCTTTGACACTGTTCCTATCTTCCCGACACTGATGTTCGTTTTAGGGCTTGTCTTTGTGGATGACCACATTGACTATTTCCAGAGGTGCATTAACACCTTTCATCATTGGGTTCTGAAAGGAACTTGTAACAAAAATGGGTAACAATGATCTGGAGGCAACACCGCACTAGCAAAATAGCACATCTTCTAATAACTTACCTGAACTTTCCAAGCAAGTTTAGCCAACTTTAGAATAACTAAGTATGTTGAAACTATGATAAAAAGACCACCTGTTGGGTTGGAGATAATGAGGAAGAGCTTAAAGTAAATAAGTGGGAAAAGGTGGAGAATAGATGAGGGTGGAACACAGAGTGGTAAGTGGATCTTTTCATCCTAAAAGTCCATTTTTATTGCAGAGGCCACAGTGAGAATCAGTATTTTCCTTAAAGACTCTCTCTTAAACTACTCAACCCACCCTGACTCAGTTCTACTGAACTTCTATCTTAGGGAGAAACCCATACTCATTTTATTTCTATGAAAAATTTAGCATTCTCTGTGGGAAAATTAATAGATTGTACCAAAATTCTTTATCCCTCAAAATCCCAGATTAAAGAATGACAAAGTCTCCCTCCCATGCATATGACACATTACTTTTCACCTTCATTATAGTTTTTAACCTTCACATTGTCCTGGTTTCTCTAAACTTTCCATGAGAAGCAGTTGTTCAGCTTTTCAAACTAAATCCCAAATGCACATCAACTGCAAATATGTTCTTATGATACCGTATTAGCAGCATGCGAAGCATAATAATTCCAGACTGTGATTTACAATCTTCCATTTAAAGGAGATGGAAGAGGTAGCATTCTCTAGCAGCTATGTCAGGCCCCTACCTCTATTAACAGTTTCTCTAACTTCTAACTAGACATATTATCCTCTAACTTGTAATACCCGTAATGATGACATATCTTGCTCAGCTACTGAACATGAAAAGCATTGTAAACTGTTCTGCACTCTGCCATCTCAAGAAACTTTAATAAACCTTAAGGCACGGAATTCATTTTTTTCTCCCCACACAATGATGGCTTTTCACAGACTTAGTGCTCATAAAACATTTGTTGCATTCAAAAGGTTGTTTTATACCAAAACTTATTTTCATCCTACTTATTTACTACATTAACAATAAACTTTTTAAAACATTTTTTTTCTTTTCCTGTCTCAGAGGAAGTAGGAGCAGTATAAGACATATAAAAATAAATTTTCAAATCATGTTGGATTGTTCTGTAATAATACTCCCCTGACTATAAAGATGTCAATCATCTGTCACTTACCTGTTAGAACACTCTAAATCAGTGTCAAGTATGTTCATCCCCTTTGGAAAGCAGGAATAAGAAACAACAGTGTCTTAGGTGAAAGAGGAAGTAGAACGTCAAGAAACTACTCTGCTCCCATCGAGTGCCCTTAGCTGTTGCTCCATGCATTAGGAGACAAAAACTCTTCTTGTTCTTATCATTTATTTGCACATATAATCCAGGGAAGGTGGTGTGGTGCCTGAAGCCAGAGGTTCAATTCTTACCCAATTTATCTGTATTATATTTGAAGAAAACTTTAGAACACTAAAATAGACTGGTGTCCTGTGAGAAGAAGAGAGTTTCTTTAAAGCAGAAAGACTTTCCCTTATGCATTTAATAGTATTAAAATATGTGACCTAGAAAGTTAGGTTTGAGGTACATGATTATGCCTCTATTAAAAAGAAGTATACTTATAATAATGTTTCCATCTATATCTACATACCTATGTTAATTAAAGGTGACTTTCAGAGGTTAGGAGAGCCATGAAAATAAAGGATCTTAGCGTATTACATGATATCATAAAGTTCTTCGTTCCCCAAAGTTTAGCCTGAGCTCAAAAGTCTAGCCAAGTAAAATAAGATCTTCTGTTTGGAAAGTGATCATGAGATGTATCATCTTTACTCTCTTATTGATTTGTTACCCCCCTATATATAGAGATGAACTTCCAGAATCTTGAGCCCCAAGTGGATGTTATCTTCCAATGGCAGACCTTGTCTGCAGGTACTTTTGCCTATAAGAAATTACTTAGAAGTGAAGAACTGAAAAAAGATGGCCTAATTAAAGATAGATTTACCTTAACCCTATATTGTAATTTAATAACCCAATATGAACATGTGGGGGGAGGGGAGATGAATAGGTGAGCACAGAGGATTCTTAGGGCAGTGAAACTACTCTGTATGACACTATAATGATGGATGCGTGTCATTATATACTAGTATTTGTCCAAACCCATAGAATGTATAGCACCAAGAGAGACCTCTAAGGTAAACTATGGACTTGGATGATCATGAGGTGCCAATGTGGGTTCACTGAGGGTAACTAATGTACCACTCTGATAGGGGACATTGATGATGGGGGGAGGCTATTCAGATGGGGGGGCCACAGGGTATATGGAAAATCTATGTACCTCCTGCTCAATTTTGCTGCTCAACCTAAAAATGCTCTAAAACATAAAGACTTCCATTTA
The DNA here is from genome assembly GCF_963455305.1 of Plecotus auritus. Lineage (NCBI taxonomy): Eukaryota > Metazoa > Chordata > Mammalia > Chiroptera > Vespertilionidae > Plecotus > Plecotus auritus. Next base: position 137,172,984 of record NC_137783.1, read on the forward strand.
AAAAATACAATGATTTATTAGCTGATGTATAGACTTTTACACACATATGACAAATATTTCTCTAAGGTGTAATTTTGGGGGGTCATAGCTATATTGAGGTGATGACAATGATGTATTCTTTAGGTCAGCCTTAGTTACAGATGCCTTGGACTCCAGCTCTGCCTTTGGCTCATGAAGCAGGGATGGGAAAAGTGTATTCCCTGATGTACATGGGAAACTGTGGTCAGCATCACCTTCCAACATGGTCTCTTGGTCTCTGAGGCTGATGCAATGTTTTAATTATGTAGAATGCTTGGTGCCAAAACCACTTCCACACTAACAGGTACTTTTGTCTATCCACTCCCCAGTGATAACTTCTAGCAGCCAATGGTTCTTGGCAAGAAGCTTTGGCAATAAATCTTACCATTGAGCTACTGAAAATGGCTCCTACTAGCAGACACAATTCCTCAACATAGTGAGACAATTCTCTAAAGACATTACATCAGCCACCTTGAATGGCATCTTTGTCCAGTACCCTGTCCATCACAAACTGTGGCTGAGGCCTCTTTCCTTTTCTCTCCATCTATGAGTGCATGCCAACACTCTGCCCTCACACAGAGCATCTTCCTAAGATCACGCTCCACACCCTTCCGCATTCTGAGGATGAGCACAGCACCAGCTTCACATTCAAAACCTGTGGGTCCCTTTGAAGTTTCCATTGTTTATATACATGGCACATAAGAGTACCTTGTCAATGTGTGGACAGTTGTTTCTCAAATTTGAGTATCTTGCAGAAGCTTTTAATAAAAATGCTGTGAAGGTCACCTTTGACTTGGTGTTCATCCAAAATTATGTATCAGCCTAAACTTCAGCATTTAAAAGACTGAAGAGCCCAATGCCTACATTAGTGTCATTTCTGACATCTCTGCCTATCAGGGATATGATGGCATAGGTTACAGTCACATCCCATCTGCAATTCCACAGTCCACGTATCTTGTTCTAAAGTTAATAAAAGATGATTAGGGTGGTTAGTGATAAAGGACCACATGTGCTAGAGGACTATTTCCACCTTTTGTTTTCTCTTTAAAATCCCAATACCTTCTTCTCTTTCCTCATTCTCGACCAATCTCTTTCTACTTCACAAAGACACCTTGAAGCAATCAGAAAAGAATTTCTACAAACTTGCATCACATTCTTTGCCCACCCTCCAGCATTTGTTGCTTCATATTCAGACTCTCTACCTGTTGTGGTAGAATCTTGATCCCTATAAGCTAGCTGTTCTGTGACCTAAAAGCAACACTCCTCTTGGAAAAGTTGCTATGGAGAGAATTTTCCTCTCTCTGCAGAGGAGAGATTATTTAACTTGAGCACCACCTCATTGGAAGATGAACTACTTTTTCCATTTACTTTTCCCCTTGATAGTAAAGTATGTTGGAAGAATTTCACATTTTCTCTTATTTATTATACTAGAGGCCTGGTGCACGAATTTGTGCACATGTAAGGTCCCTCATCCTGGCCTGCGGGATCAGGCAAAACTGGCTCTCTGACATCCCCCGAGGAGTCCTGGATTTCGAGAGGTTGCAGGCCAGGCTGAGGGACCCCACTGGTGCACAATTGGGGGGAGGGGGGACACGGGAGGTTGGCCAGCTGGGGAGGGATTGCGGGAGGGCTCCAAGGCATGTCCAGCCTGTCTCAATCAGCCAGACCCTAGCACCAAACTAACCTACCAATCATAGCATCTACCCCCTGGTGGTCAGTGCACATCACAGCAACTGGCTGACTGGTCGACTGTCTGCTCCCCGGTGGTCAGTGCACATCATAGTGGTTGAGTGGCCTTAGGATATCATTAGCATATTACATTTTGATTGTTTGAACGAATGACCAGACGATGGGAAACTTAGCATATTAGGCTTTTATTACATAGGATTATTTTTCAATTATCGTTTGTATTCAACATTATGTTGTATTAGTTTCAGGTGCACAGGACAGCAGATAGGCATTTATATAGGTTACAAAGAGTTCCCTCCTATAACCCAAGTACCCAATGTGGGTAGGTCCTAGCATCATAGGTAGTTACTACAATATTGATCCCCTGCCCATTCAAGGTTCCTTTCCTCCCAGTCCATCTAAACCAATACCAGGCAGGTTTCTCCAACATTCCACCTTAACAAACTTCCTGTGAATATTGCAAATGACCTCTACATTACTAAATCCAATGGCCAGTTCTCAGCCATCATCTTACTAGATCAGTATTAGATTTACATATCATTCCTACTTTCTGGACATTCTTTATTCACTCAGCTTCCAACTTACCTTAGCCTCTTGGTTTTCCGCCTATTTCACAGGTCACTCCTTATTCTCCTTTCTTAGTTCAGGTTCTCCTCTCTGACTTGTTAAGATTGTTCTACACCAGTATCAGTCCTAGGTTCTCTTCTTTTCCTCTGTCCATGCATATTGCCTCAGTAAATGCATCCAAATCACTTGACCTTAAATGGTGGGGAACTGCTGAAGACCTACAAATGTATATCTGCATCCCAGACCATGCTCCCTAACTCCAGACTCATATAACTAACTGCCTGTCCAAATATACACTTTGTTGTCTAATCAACATCTCAAATTCAGAATATATAAAAAACTGAACACCTGATTATAACCCCTCAACCTTCACACAACCATGACCACCATGCTCCTTTCTCAGTTCATGGCAATTCCATCCTGTCCATTTCTGAGACCAAAAATCCTTTTAAGTCTCTCTTTACTTCTTTCCTCACACAATCTGACACTAAATTCTGCTGGTTCTCCCTTGAAAATACATCCAGAAGCCAGCACTCCTTGCTAGTTTTACCAACACCAAATAGTTTTTACCTAGAGCATTGAAATTCACCTATAACATTCAGCAAAATGTTCCTCTGTGAAAATGCAATGTAAATACTTGTCAGAGAAACATGTATATATTCTCTAAGTGGGATATTTTATGCTAAATTCTTACTATACCACTCTTTTTCCCAAAAGCTCTGCATGTCTCCCACCTCCCTCCCAACTCTGAATCTGTTGCAGGTTTGTTAATGCTAAAGTGGGACACTGCTGGGTGACTGCAGTCCTAAGAATTACTTTGCTTGTCAGCTTTTTGAGCTATTACACTTGCTTCCAAGAATTCCAATTTCTGCAGAATATTATAATCAATACTTAAACTATTTAAAATGACAAAAGCTGAGTTATTGCCGAAAATGAGAAGTAGCAGGAATTAGAATCCTATATAATAAAAGGCTAATATGTAAATAGACCGAATGGTGGAACAACCGAACTACCAGTCACTATGACATGTGCTGACCACCAGGGGGCGTGCGTGGAACATGGCAGGTGTCGGCTGCGGTGGGATGGTGGAGCAGGTGAGTGGGGACTCCAGACCAAGGCGGGGTGCTGGTCACTGTCATCAGGACGAGCCTCTGGTGGTTACTGAATATTCTTTGCTCCCGTGTGCCGTGGTTCCACCACCCCCTGGCGCTTGCACCTCATGCCAGTGCCAGCCCTGCTCACACCCGCTACCAGCGATGGCCCCGCTCGCACCTGCTGCCGGCACCAGAGCCTCCACTCTCACCCACTGCCGATGTCTGGCACCGGTCCCGATAACTCAGCACCATCAGTGGGTGCAAGCGATGACTCCCAGCCCCGATCTCCCCTGAGGGCTTCTCCACTTACCCCTGCTCCTGAGGCAGCAGTCACCACTCACACCCGCTGCTGGTGCCTGCCCCAATCGTTCCACACTGTCAGCGGGTGCGAGCAAGGCTGGCGCCATCAGCACATGGGAGCAGCGACAGCAGGAGCGGGGCTGCCGGCAGAGAGGGGACCAGGGGCACAGAGGATGGGCCGAGACCTACCCTTATGCCCACCACAGCCTCGTGGCCCACAGTTCCTTTCAAGGTGCACAAATTCGTGCACTGGGCCCCTAGTGAGAATATAAGATTCCTGGCTTCTTTTCATCATCTGAAAGTCATGTACTGCCTACGAGGCTTTAAAGTTTTCTCTGACCACAAGATAAGGTTAAAATGTAAAAACTTTGGTCCATAAATGTGTGTGTTTTTATTTCTACTTTTATTTTTATTTATCTTTATTGCTGAAAATATTACAGATGTCCCCCTTTTTCCCTTATTGACCCCCTCCACCCCACTCACACTCCCCCCATTAAATGTCTTTTATGTGAGTAGAAACAAATGTTTCTCAAATCAGAATAATATACAATCCCTTTCTAAATAAAAGTAATCTTGAAGTCCAGCATCAACACAAATTATTTATGAATTAACATTTCTTATATAACAAGCTGTCAAAGCTAAAATTTTGACTAAATACAATAGCTGTGAAGTTACAAAATGTGTCCAAATCATGTGTGCCTATCTCCAAACCAAAGGAAATGATAAACATAAGTATCCTACAAAGGATATATACCTGGTCAGAGTATAAAGTGGGAGAGTGGTTTTGATAACAGCTTAGGGGAAATCACCCCAAACTCTGTGTGTGTGTGTGTGTGTGTGTGTGTGTGTGTGTGTGTGTGTGATGGAGGGGGATTTCAGAGTGTTATTCTGAGAACTTAGCATGTTCCTCCATATTGCTCAGCCCAAGGAACTGAAAATCAATGCAGGAAGAGAGACTGGCTGACTTACAGGTGGATTTAGGTGAGGGTGGCTAGTGGATATCAGCCTACATCAACAGTGTTTCTACATTAATAGCATTCCTAGGGCAGAGATACATGATCCTTTCCCTGTGGAATGCCACAGAGGAGCCATAGGAGGTCTTCTAGGAACCAGCCCAATAGGGCCACTTGAAATTCCAAGTACAGTATTTTGAAGATAACCACTGGCTTTCTAAGGACTAAGAATCATAATAGACATTTTCCAACTATGTCAATGGTACTAGAATTTAAAAACCTACAAAAAGTCCCCAAAAGGAAGGGGAATACAAAGCTTTCAACATTTGCCAGGCAGCCCAGTAACAGTAAGCCGCTTGTTAAGATACTGGGTCAAGTAAGACCTTTATGTCCCCTGACTGCTCCTCCCACCTTCTCTAATTGAGCCCATATCTAAAATCTAAGAGAGTCTGGGCTCTGTATTACCTAATAATGAGAAGAAAATTTCTGAAGCTTTCTGAGTTTTCATTTAGGCACAGATAAATATTTCCTTACACCATAATAAATTTGAAGGAATAATGAGAGATAAAAATTAAATTATTTTGAGTATGTCTTGGTTACTTAAGAACCAATTGCACTTAAGTATAATTTCATACGAACAGATTCAAATGCTTTCAAAACAGAACTATAAGACATAAAATTAGGAAAATTGTTCACTCGGAAGAAGTATGAAATTAAGTTGTCACTTGTGAATATGGTATTGAGAGCTCTGACAAATGTCCCATTTGGGACTCAAATATTTATTCTGCCACTGCTTGTCTAAACCAGGGCTATTGGGAAGCTTTGGTGAACATAACATTTTGTCCTCAATTGATGGAAATGCTTTACAGATTTATGAATTCATTGTGTTCCTTTCTCATTAGCCCATATAACTAAAAATAATACTTTCTGGTGCCAATTGGATGGTAATTATAAACTTGAGTGCTGAAATGGCATGGCAGTACTTGATTATGAGATTAGAAGGTGGAGGTGGAGGTGGTAGTGGTGGTGGTGAGTGTGAATTATACATATAGATTATGTTCTCAAAAATGAAAACACACATTTTATTTTTTAATTTCAATTAATGTTATATCTTTTTAAACATATTTTTATTGATTTCAGAGAGGAAGGAAGAGGGAGAGAGAGATAGAAACATCAATGATGAGAGATAATCATTGATCAGCTGCCTCCTGCACACCCCCTACTAAGATTGAGCCTGCAACCTGGGCATGTGCTCTTGATCAGTATTGAACCCGGGACTCTTCAGTCACAGGCTGACGCTCTGAGCCAAACTGGCTAGGGTGAAAATACACGTTTTAAAACATTCTTATAGAAAACTAAAAGATCAAAGTTAAGAAATAGTAGACCTGACTTTTGATCCCAGATTCTTCCAAAAAATCTGATTTTTTTAGTTTTGAGATAGAAGAAGAAAAAAGCTTATTTCCTGTCTTTCCTGGTACCCAAATAAACTTAACAGCCCACGAAGATCAATGATAGAGGAATATCTTGTGTTTTCAGTTTTTCTTCAAATGTTCACATACTCAAAAAATGATGCTCGAGAAGTAAGGAAGATAAAGCTCCTTCTCTTCCATCTGGACAAAATCTCCACTTTCCTTTATTCTTTTCTCTCTCCTCATCATGCATTGCTCTCTGTCCTCCCTTCCCCCCTGTACCCTTCTTCTGCATATTCCTGCTGCCAAACTCTCTTACTGTCTCTTTCCCTCCTTTGTGAAGACCCCAAAGAGCAACTGACTGGCTGGTATTGCCTATCTCATCCAAATATAACATTACTTCTTGCTCACCACTCACAAAATTAACTTTGAGAGATTTCCCAGGGACAGTCTAGAATGTTTCTAGCTTTCATTGGAGTTAGAGGGTTCACCAATATAGATACCCCCAGGGAAGTAGGCTCAGGCACAGATTTCCAGAGCAGCATTTTCTCAGACATGTTCTCAAATCTTCAGGTTGTCAAGACAGAAATCTTGACTCTGCAAGTGTCCAGACATTCATTAGCACAAGAATGAAACCTATAAAAAAATGGTGCATACACACACAGACTTACTATATCATTAACCAGTACTTTTCTTTCTGAATAAAAATTTGTATACAAAGCCAAATTACCTACTGAGTACGGGCAGATGTTGATAGAATTCAACTAAGGATCATCATAGATTGTTCAAAATAATTATGGACTTTAAGTAGTAATCATATTCTAATGCAATTTTCTCAGATTCCTTAATTGTTTGTTTCCCAACAAGAATATTTTGCCTTTCTTATCCATGAAACAAAACTAAGCTGTTAAGGCAATATACATTAGAATCCCCATACATCATTTATCAACTGGAGTCATCATTTGCTACACCATAATTTTTTCATGGCGTTTTTCACTTCTGCATTCCTCAATGTATAGATCAGAGGGTTGAGCAAGGGTGTCCCAATTGTATAAAACACAGCCACCATCTTGTCTATTGGAAATGTGGTTAGTGGGCGTGTGTATATGAATATACATGGGCCAAAAAATATGACAACCACAATAAAGTGGGAGGTACATGTGGAAAGGGCTTTGTGCCTTCCTTCTGCGCTGTGGTTTCTCAGAGAGTACAAGATGACACCATAGGAGATAAGCAGGATTACAAAACTCACCATGCAAATGGCCCCACTATTAGAAACAACTAGCAAATTTATCACATAAGTGTCCATGCAGGCAAGTTTCAACAAGGGCTGCAAGTCACAGAAATAGTGGTCAATCACATTGGGGCCACAGAAAGGCAATTGCAAAGCTAGTACTATCTGTGCTGAAGAGTGGATACAAGATCCCACCCAAGCGAGAATCACCAGTACACCACAGATGCGCTGGCTCATGATGGTGGTGTACCGCAAAGGCTTACAAATGGCGACATAGCGATCAAAGGCAATGAGGAGGAGCACAAAGATCTCCATGCAGCCAAAGAAATGGGCTGCAAAGACCTGAGTCATGCACTCATTGTAGGAGATGGTCTTCTTCTGAGAAAGGGCGTTCACAATCAATCTGGGGGCTGTGGTTGTAGAGAAGCAGGCATCAGCAAAGGACAGATAGAACAGGAAGAAATACATGGGACTGTCAAGGGTCCTGCTTGTTTTAATAGTCACTACAATGAGAAAGTTCCCCATCAGTGTCGCAAGGTAAAGCATCAGGAAGACCCCAAATATTGCTTTCTGCTTTCCTGCATCCTGTGTCAACCCAAACAAAATGAACTCAATCACACTGTTATTCATCACCATACTAGTAGCTGAAGAAGGTAAGCTGCAGTTGACAAAAGTTTAATCTGCAGAGAGAAGAAAAGAAGTGTCATGTTGAGAAGATAAGTGAGCTGAACTCTGAATTCCTTGTTTCTGCTCTATCCTGTTACCTCCAACAGCCTTTAATCCCCCATAAATCTTTGTAAATCTGTGATGTCCAAGCCTCTCCCAGATCTACCTGTTGTTCAGAAACTTATCACATTGGACCAAAGTAGCTGAATTTGGGGGATAAAACAAATAAATGTCCTTTAAAAAGTTTGATTCCTACCAAGACTGAGAACTGCACAATTTGTACTTTCCTTGGGCAAGTGACTTAGTTACCTCTTTGAAATTTAGCCTTCCTGTGAAAAACATAGAGGGCAAATACTTGTCCTGCCTTATTCCAAGTTTTCCTAAAATTTAAAATATATATATAAACATATATATAATATACCCATACATATGCACACACATCCACATTTCATGTATTATACCAGTATATCTTATCTATGAGTTTTGAAATCTGATCAACTATTCCAATATAATTATCATTCAGTTCACTCATTTTTGTGTCCATTATCCCAGAACTCTTCGGGACACTGGTGAAATGTGCTTTATTTTAAGTCTTTTACCGATGCCTCTTGTGTAGAAGATGCCAGCTTCATTGACTGTCTTGATATAACAAATGTCTTGACAATTCTCTGAAGTTGGTATAATTTGGAAAACCTTTTTTTCCTGCTTTTTCTTTTCTTCTGTTAATCCTCACCTTAGGATATTTTTTCCATTGATTTTTAAAGAGACTGGAAGGGAGGAGGAGAGATACAGAGAGAAAAAACATCAATGTGAGAGAGACACACATCCTGACCAGGGCCAGGGATCCAGCCTGTAACCTAGGTAGCAAACTAAGCACATGCCCTTGACCGTAATAGAACCCAGGACCCTTCAGTCCACAGGCCGGTGCTCTATCCACTGAGCCAAACCAGCTAGGGTGGGGAACTACTCTTTATTTACTCTACTTTGAAACTTATCCCTTTAGAATATTGAGCCTTTCTGCTGATGAATTTGACCTGACATAAAATTTCTAATATGCCTATAATCTAAGTAGTGTTTTTACTTTTACATATTCCTCTTTACTCTGAATTCCCTTTGATAAAGAGTCCAGCCCTAACTGGTTTGGCTCAGTGGATAGAGCTTTCGTCTGCAGACCAAAAGGTTCTGGTTCAATTCCCATCAAGGGCACGTACCTCAGTTGCAGGCTACTTCCCAGCCTGGTCCCCTGGTCAGAGGGCATGCAAGAGGCAACCAATCAATGTGTTTCTCTCACATCAATACTTCTCTCTGTCTTCCCCTCCCTCTTCCACTCTCTTTAAAAATCAATAAGAAAATATCCTTGGGCAAGGACTAAAAAAAGAAGAAGAAAGAAGATTCCATAATCCCAATATACAATTTTATGATTTTTTTATTTCAGGTCCTTATTCATCACATATATAGTTTGTATGATTAAAATCATCATATAATATCATTTTGTGTTTTCATGTTGGCTTAGAATTGTTTTAATATTTCTTACCATGCTATTATATTTTCCACAGTTAATTGTCAATTTAATGATGTTAAAATGTATAAATTTGTCCATTGAGATACTTATGTTGCTTCCAGTTGTCACTCATAAATAACAATTTTATAAACAACTTTAGAATAATTTCCCCAGTATGATATTGCTGCCCCAAATGCTAGAGACTATCATTGCTATTCATAAGAATTAAATTTTTCAGTATTTTATACCCTTTTATTAACTATATTTTTACTATAGAATAATCCATGACGATGATAAAATATTTAAAGAAGAAGAATGTAAAAAGAAAAGATTAAAATCTCTCCCAAAATTATTTGAATCTATAATCTTAGTCTCCAGAAATAACTCCTTTTGGGTTTTTGTATGTCTTTCAGAAAATTTCTGTAAAGTTATTTGCATGTGTTTATTTATATGTCCTTTTTTTTATATGCAAGTATGGCCACTATTTGATATTGATTATTTTGTAGAAAAGCTAGTGGTGCACAAGCAAAAATAAATAAATAAACAAAACAAAAGCAGGTTATCTCGTATCTTGTGACATTATCTTATTATCTGACTGACTTGGTTAATAGACATTTTTACTATATTTATATAAATTTTTATTAGCAGACATGTTTAGTTTTTAATCCTTTTTCCTTTGAAGGATGTTTTTACCTTTTGTCGGCTCACCTTTTGTGATCTTGATATTTTACCTGGTATAGATATTAATCTATAAAAATCACTTATTTCTTTGCCTGCGGGCATCCCAAAGATGATGGCACAGTGGCTCTGACTTGTCACCTCTTTTCTTAAAGAAGTATCAGAGTGCTCGCTCCCAATTAGTTTCATAAGGGCACAGCAAAATTATACATCCCCCCTCAATAGGGTCATCTTCTGTCATCATCAGTGCTGTTAAGGCTTCATATTTTAGAGCAGTTTTAGGTTCACAGCAAAATTGAGAGAAAGCTACAGAGATTACCCATATGGTCCCTGCCTCCATACACGCATGACCCCCAAGTACACACCACTAACAACATCCCCACCAGAGTGCTATAATTGATGGATCTACAATGACACATCACAATCACCCAAAATCCATAGCTTATCTTGGGCCTCACCAGACTCTCCATTCTGAGTCTGGATAAATGTGTAATGATATGGGTCCATCATTATAAAAACCTATAGGGTATTTTCACTGTCCTAAAAACAGAGCCATTTTTATATTCACAGAACATAGAACATAATTCCTTTCACACAACACCTAATACTGGTACTCGATAAATTCTAAATAAAATATCTCACACAAGTTAGTAGAAGGAAATAACACTTTGAGTGAGCTATCTGTGTGAGTTTTCAATGTTAGATTTATTAGCTCATACATACCAGACAGTCAGACTGGTATTTCATAAATGTCAGTATTACTAATGGCCAATCCTAGAATTCTTTAAGTGAATCCTCACATGCATCCTCTCTCTTTCTAAAGAGAAAAAGACACAGAAAAGACACAGTTTCAGATATGCCCTCTTCTCCTCACTCTTCCTGTCCTCTCCTTCTTCTCACCTCCTCATCACCTCTTGAAAATAAAACGCTTTAAAAATATAATGAATCATAAATGTAATAAAATGGTTACTATGGTTTTCAAATGCAGTGGCTGAAATACTGACCATGGCTTTCAGAGCCTTCTAACTCTTGCCATCTATTGCTTCCCCCTTTTCTTCCCCAGTATTTCTCCTTATGCATGTTTCAGCCACGCCTGACACTGCCCAGACCATCTGTTCTCTGAATTTTCTATTTCCCACAGTGGCTAGCGGACCTTCCACACATATAACCTCCCTCTCCATCGCTACCTGTATGCAGAGTGCCTAGCTGAAATGCCATCTTCTCAGAAAAAAACATTTCCTGGTTTTACCAGTTGAATCACTTTCTTGCTAATGGCCTTGCAATGTTAAATGTGTGTGTGTGTGTGTGTGTGTGTGTGTGTGTGTGTTGAATCATGAGATTCTAATTGTAGCCCTTCTCTCACTTTTGCTTTAATGTCTTTTGTTCATTTGATTTTACAATATCTCATAAGGCAAGCTCACGTTGTCCTATTTTGTGAACTTTGGGCTAAGCTGGGAGGCAGAGGTTAGCAGACAGCAGACAGCAGTCAGAAAGAAGCCAGGATCAGAACTCAAGCCTCTGTGCTCCATGACAATTCGCTGACAACCTGCAAACTTCAGGATGGGGCACAGAAATCAGCATTTAATATATATATGTGAAAACCGATAGTGAGGAGGAGGGGATAGAGAGGTTAGAGAATGATGGCAGGAATCAGAGCCAAAGGGGGAAATGTGCATGTGGGGAAATGAAGGAGGAAGGGGCAATTAAGGGCTGAGACAGAGGAAAGAAAACCCGCTGTGCAACGTGAGCATAAACCATGTTAGAGATAAAGAGAAATTTGCCCTAGGATTTCACTGGACAATTTTGCTTTGTTCTCTCCCACTCCTCATATTACCCCTTCCTCCCACCCCATGAAGAGGATGTGATTTGGGGCTGTAAGTGGGGTGACAGTGGGTCCTAGACAGCCAACGTTATTAACATTAATATTAGAACAATTGACATCATGGTATTATAGAATCAGAGTATCGATCAGTATCAGTGCATACTGATTGCCTATTATCAGTATGAACCTCTATTATTTTCCTGTCCCTACGCTTTGCAAGTCAGAAATCTGCAGGTATAAGATACTATACCTCTACTCCCTTCGATGTACTCTGTTTGCAGTAAGAATCGGGCCTAAGACAGTGCTGCCTCAAGCAGCAGCCAGAGAAAGCTGGGGAGCCCTGGTGTGTCAGAATCTTCTAATCACCATCGGGAACATATTCCTGGAACTCCAGGTTTTTCAGGAGACAGGACTGCAGGATAGCAACTGCCCTAAAACCCAGTCCTGAGTGGGAGGCAAGAAAAGGGAAATGGTGCAGTGCGGCTTGAAGGCTCACCTTTAAAAAAAGAGATGATATCCAACAGAGGGCTCATAGTTTTCACTCTTCCAGTTCTAATCTATTTTACATGTGTTTGCAACATGTAAATTGTACTTCAAATGGATCCGCTTGGCTTTCTGCTGCAGGATCTATGGGGAAGGGATGTACTCCATGATGGCCAACCCTTCCTAAAAACGTGAATTAGACTCTCCAAAAGGGTCTGGAACTCCAGCAGAAAGTTTCTTACTTCTACTCTTGGAATTTCCTAGAATAAAAAGGAAATATCCCTTCTATTCTGTGGTAGAAACTTTTCTAAAGCCAGATCTAGTACTCCAAAACATTCCCCTGCAGAGCACATGAATTAAAGAATTCTTTTTCTTCCACCGGATATTTATAGGGATTTCATTAAAATTCACAAATGCCCAGCCTTTGGAGAGAGGAGGACTCCACCCTTCCCACCCAAACCTGATCGATTGGCTCAGCGAGTTAATCAGCTCAATTAATCCTGGATCACAGCAAACCATGAGGCCAGTTCATCCCAAACAAGGCTGTCCTCAGAGCTCCCCTCCCCTCCTACTCTGCCCTAAGGGACTCTTCCCATTTCAGTTATCAAATGCTCCACCCATGCACCCTGCTCTATGGAAAAACCATGCTTTCTAAGTCACATGGAGGCAAAGACTACTAAAAGTTACCCAAAGGCTCTGTCCTTCAAGTCAAATCTTTTCTGATGGCAGACAAAGCTCTGAGCCTAGGTGAAGGTTCAAACAGATGAGATATAATTGACTTCTAGCTCCATCATTTGTTTCTTGACTTTAGTCAAGTTTCTTCTCCTAGTTTCCTATTCTAGAAAATGTTATCATTAGATATAATAATTATGACAAATCATAATGATATTGATAAAATATAATGTGAATAATTACAATGAAAACTATTAATTAAAAGTTCTATCATTTCTAAAATAATGTGAAGTAAGTAAATCAGTAGGTAAAGGAAGGAAGAAGAAAGAGAAAATTATAAAAACCTTTTTTACATATTTTTATTTATAAATTGATTTCTTAAGTATAATTTATATACAATAGATACACTATTTTAAAACAATACGAAATGAGTTTAGACAAATGTATACACATGTATAACTGTCACCACACGGTAGGAGTTTATCGATTTCATTCTTCTATTCAAAGAAGCAGATTTTAGCTTTTTGTGTTCTCTTCATATTTATATATTTGTTTGTCTTCTGCTCTTTATTATTTGGTTTTATTTTTTAATAGTCAAGGTTTTTATTTAGCAGAATGCTAGTAGTTGCCATCTTACCTGTTTTCTGTTTTCTTAATTAAATTTATGGGGGTGACATTGGTTAATAAGGTTATATAGGTTTCTTTTTTTTTATAGACACATTAATTTTTTTAACCAAATAAGTGGCATAGTGAATTTTTATTTTTTTATTTTTTATTAAATTTATTGGGGTGACATTGGTCAATGTGATCATATAGGTTTCAGGTGTGGAGTTCTCTAAATAAGATTATATAGGTTTCAAGTGTACATTTCTATGACACATCATCTGTATATCACATTCTGTGCCCACCAATCAAAGCCAAATCATCTGTCACTATATATTTGACCTCCTTTACCCTTTACTACCCCTGACCCCCTACCCTCTACTCTGGTAGCCTCCATACTGTTGTTTGTGTCTATGAGTTTCAGTTTTATATCCCACATGTGTGTGAAATCATATGGTTCTTAACTTTTTCTGTCTTATTTCACAGCATGATATTCCCAAGGTCCATCCATGTAAATGGCGGTATTTCATCTTTTCATTTGGTTTTATTACACAGTTCCTTCTGAGGACATGAAGGCAGTCTGTTCCAAGCCTCCCAAGCTTCTGGTGGTATGCTGGCAACCCCTGGAGTTCCATGGCTTGTAGATTCATCACCCCAATTTCCACCTTCATCTTCAAATGGCATTCCCTTGTGTGCTTGTGTCTCTGTGTCCAAATTTCCCCGTTTATAAAGACACCAGTCATATTGGATTAGGGCTCATCCCAATGACCTTATCGTAAATTGATGGTCACATTCACAGCCATTGGGAGTTGGACTTCAACATCTTTTGCAGGGATGCAATTCAATCTATAGTAAAAAGCACTCTTCAAAAATTCATAATTTCCCAATCCCGCACTCCAGAGGTACCTGTTAGTCCCTTACATATTCTTCCAGGGTTTCCTATTTAAAAAACCAGATCATTTTCCATCATTTCTAAAATTACAGCAATATAGCACAGATTTTGAATAAAATTCTAAATTGGAGCATTATCCAATTTACTTAGTTAATAAATTTAAAATTATGATGTACTTTTATTACTAATTTAGTACAATGTTCTTTTATATTTTTACTTCTTACACATCATCTGTTTGAATTATGTGTGATGAACTAGAGATGTTATAATAATTACAAGCTCTGATTGGCAGTTCCAGTTATCTATGATGACTATAAAATGAATAATGAAGTAATTATTAATTTCAATAGCTTAGGGTCCTAACAAAAGACAAACAACAAAAGGAAGGAGCTTTTTGCTATGAAGACAGGAGTTAGGTCAGAAGAGTGAGCAAAATATCATAAGAGGAAAAACATGTATCGGTTCAGGGAAACATGGAGATGATCTCCATAAAAATTACACTATTATTAGATCAAAAAGTTGTAAGAGGTAAAATTATGGACATATATTGGGCAACCATGAAGACCAGGTCATGCAATTCTATTTTGTTTTATTTTGGATAAGCAAAGAGAAGACTTGGGAACATGAAAAAGCAGGAAAGCAGGTCTTGACAAAATATATGTATTGGGTCAGATCAACACTACCTCGGAGTTTTATCATTGAATTCAATCATTATTTCCTAACACTCTTGGACTATCCTAACTCTCTCATCTGAGTGATATCCCAGTAATAGAGAATGCTATTTTCCCTTCTTTAATTCTTACTTTTACCTGCTGAAATCTAAAACAGTTCAAATATATTCAATACTAAAAATCTTCCCTTTTTTTCCAAGATAGATATCTCCCTCTATTTCCTATTCACCTATATTACTGTGTGTTATTAAATAAATATTTAATTGAATAACACAATTCTAGATTACATATTATTCTTGTATAATCTTATTATTCAAACAATTTTCACTTTTGTTATTTCAGTTGACCTGCACATTATTTTGCAAGGTAAGTATACCTTGTTCTTTCAATGTACAAAATTTGACTTGTGATACAGAAGGTTTTTCTAAGCATTCTAAAATTAGAGTGGGATGCTACTAGATAGCCTCTATCCCTAGCATTCACCATTCATGTCACATAAAACATCAAACCCTGATCACATAGATTGCACCATAGAAAAGATAAATTCTGAGCCCTACTAGGAGGATGCCAATGGATGCCTAAATTTTCTGTTCTCACTCCAAAATCAATTCTGTAAACTGCATAGTGAGGCAAATATCAAAGCAGAAAATAGATACCTAAATGACTAATAGTGAAGAAAGGAAAGAGAAGAGAAAGACACTGAAGTTAGAGCAGGCGAGAGGAGAGTGAGAGTGAGCAGGCCCAAGGAAATAAGAGTCAGGGAGTAAAATACAGAAAGACAGAGAGAGGGGAGAAGAGGAATATATATATTAGGGAGAATAGTTTGATCCAAAATTTCACCACAGAATTCAGCTTCTTTCTCCATGTCCCATTATAATATCACTAACCCAAAACCAAAGAAGGGCTATAGCAAGGGTTCCCAAAGATCTTGAAAACCCAGCTGTGGAAAAAGTACTGCCTTGTCTTATACTCTGCCCAGAATCTCTTCAAGTGAGGGGGCTTCCCCCAAGACAGAAACTCTGCCAAGCTGGCCTCAATGCCATGTACAGTTTATTGGCCCTTCTGTGAGCAGAAATGCTTTTGAGAGTGCTGAGGCCAGGAAAGACTTAGGGACCCAGGACCACTCTAATCCTTCATTGCTGGAAACACTCTCAGCAGCTCCATTCCACCTGCAAGTCACACTGAGTGTAGATGCCATCAGATCAGTCTTATCTTTCATTACAAACCACCATTATTCTATTCCACACTTTCCCCATGGCATTTTTCACTTCCTTATTTCTGAAGGTATAAATCAAAGGATTGAGCAAGGGCGTTAGGATGGTGTAAAAAATTGCCACCATTTTGTCAAAGGAGAAAGCGGATGGAGGTCGGGCATACACAAATATGCATGGGACAAAGAACAAAACCACAACAGCAATGTGAGATCCGCAGGTGGAGAGACCTTTCCACTGCCCTTCAGCACTGTAGGTTCTCAGCGAGAACAAGATGACACCATAGGATATAAGCAACAAAGAGAAGATGATGACGCAGATAAACCCACTGTTGGCCACCACCAAAAGGCCGAAAACATGAGTGTCAGTGCAGGCCAGCTCTAGTAATGGGTACAAGTCACACATGAAATGATCGATAACATTGGGGCCACAGAAGGGCAGCTGTAAAGTAAAGAGAATTTGTATCGTGGAATGCAGCAAGCCCCCTGTCCAGGCCACCCCCATCAGAATGCTGCACAGCCTCCAGTTCATGATAGAAGAGTAATGCAAGGGCTTGCAGATGGCCACATAGCGGTCATAGGCCATGACTATGAGGACAATCACCTCCACTCCAGCAAAGAAGTGTTCAGCAAAGAGCTGGGCCATGCAGCCTTCAAAGGAGATGGTCTTTCTCTCATAGAGAGAGTCCACAATCATCTTTGGGGCAATGACGGTGGAGAAGCAGGCATCCAGGAAAGCCAGGAAAGCCAAGAAGAAGTACATGGGGGAGCCCAGGAGTGCTGGGCTGCTGCTGATGGTCACCACAATTAGCAGGTTGCCCCCAACAGTTGCAATGTAGCTGAACAAAAATATAACAAATACCATTTTCTGAACATTGGGATTCTGTGAAAGCCCCAGGAGGACGAACTCAGTTACAAAGCTTTGGTTTTGCATGATTTCCAAGGAAAAGCTAAATGTTACCACAGTGAGCATATAAAATCTGCAATTATGAGAAAAAGAAAAGTTCACCTGGGACCAGTTTATGATACCATCATAGCACAGTCATCAAGTTGCCGCATCCATATGAAAAGCTGATTATGTGCTTCTGACGTAATTGGGAACACAAAATTAGAAATTTGTTAAAGGTGGTAGTGGGAGGTCAGACAGAATTCAGCAGGAGATAAAGTATTAAATACTTCAAAATGGCCAGAGCTTTAATATAAGAGAAGGGAAGTATTCACATATGGTAGGGATGAAACACAGTTTTTATCTCAACTGCCAACTCTGGTCATTTAGAAGTGGTTTCCCGGAGTGAATTGTTGAGGAAGATTCTGAAGCCACATCCAAATTCTGAGGATGAAGAACTGTAACTTATTGGCCATCAGGGATGACTTGCATGCCTCCCCTGATCAAGAAAGATAAGTATCACATGATTTCACTCATATGTGAAATATAATGAACAACATAAACTGATGAACAAAAACAGATCCAGAGACAGAGATGCATCGATCAGACCATCAAAACTCAGAGGGAAGGTAGGGGAGGGAGGGGGTAAGGAGGAGAGATCAACCAAAGGACTTGTATGCATGCATATAAGCCTAACCAGTGGACACAGACACCAGGGGGGGTGAGGGCATGAGTGGGGGTAGGGGGATAATGGGAGGATAAGGACACATATGTAATACCTTAATCAATAAAGAAAAAAAAAGAAACTACCTTACCTACAAAGAGAAGAAATAACCCCCAGTTTACAAGGCACTTGAAAAAATCATAGCTACGTTTCCAATTATTTTTTTATTTCTTTTCATTGTTGAGACTATTACAGATGTCTTGGGCCTTTAAGATGAATTAATTCATTCCCTAGGAAAAAAAAAAAAAGATCTATGTAAAAGTGCCTACTCTATACTTACACGTAACAAGTAAGCATGTATTGGGTTGTGTTCTTTCTTTATTCATCATTTAAAATAAGAACAGATGTTTATGATAAATAATAATACCTACTGAAGATTATTGTCATAGTGACTAAGTTAAATAATGTAAAGAAAGCAACTATTTAGGAAATAGTGCTTTGGACAGTTCATGTTATATCTTATTATCACTATTTTACTGGTAGGCAATTCACACTTAAAGAGTAAAGGTCAAACAAATTACAGATGCTGAATCTGGAATTTAAACAGAATCTCTGGCTCCAACACTTAAGTATTCCTAATGGATCAACAGAGAAAGGAGCAGTGAGTTTTCTTTTTAGCAAGAACTTAGCAGGGCTGGCCTTTCTACTGTCTCCATCCACCCGTAAAAATCAAAGCCTTCTGATTCCTTTATCCATGTTTGAATGAGGACTCCTGATGAAGGACACAGAGTAAATGATATAGATTCAGAAAGTAATGGTCCAATTACTACAGATACAAACTGGAAACAACCACATAGGTAAGGAATAGAAACAGTATGTTGAATACAGCTAGAGTCTTGAGACTTTTTAATTATTTACTAATTATAAATACCGTGTGGCCCAATCTGATCAAGTACAATTTGCCATTTACATGACTTTATTGTAAGGATGTTCATCTATAACCTACCTGTTCATCTCACAGGATTATGATGAGAGTCAAATTGGCAAAATGTAACAATTGCTTATAATAAATGCCTTCACCAATTGTAGTCACTATTCTCTCACTTAGCAAATCATCCACCTTACCCAGTGAGTCATCCAGATAATTACTCCAACTTTTGACTTTGTTTTCCATAGCCAGACAACAGTTTCCAAAAATGATTGTGTCCTTATCTATACATATAACAGAAATTTGTCAAATGTGTATGTATATATACATATAATCTGTTAAACAGGTGAGTAAAATAATAATGTTTACTGTGAGAATTAAAAATAATCTGATTTTGGTGAAATCCACTTAGAGCTAACAAAAACAATTTACAATAAACATACAATTGTGTATGCTAATATGCATCTTTATACTTACTTTTAAATGACCATCTCCATTATATTCCCAGTGTACTAGACATTCTTAAACAGAGCCTGCACTATGAACACCATATTCAGCTACAAGTTGTCACCAAGAAAACAAGAGTATAAAGCAAACCTATAAGGTCATTGGATCAGCCAACAACCATTAAAAAGTAAAGAATATCAATATATGACCCAGCAGTTATCAGCTTATCTTAGAGTCAAAACCGGAGAGACAATAAAATGGAATGAGTAAAAACACCAGTTCCAATACACAAAACAGAAATAGACTCTTAGATATAGAGAATGAACTGAGGGTTGCCAGATAGGAGGGGAGCTGGGGACTGAGTGAAAAAGGCAAAGGGATTAAGAGGTACAAACTGGCAGTTATATAATAGTCATGGGAATGTAAAGTATAGCATAGGGAATACAGTCAATAATGTTGTAATAACGCCCTAGCTGGATGGGTAGAGCATTGGCCCAAGGACTGAAGGGTCCAAAGTTCGATTCCAGTCAAGGGCAGGTAACTCAGTTGCAGGTTTGATCCTTCGCCTGCAGAGGCGACCAATCAATGTGTCTCTCTCACATTGATGCTTCTCTCTTTCTGGCTCTCCCTCTCCTTCCCACTCTCAAAAAAGAAAGAAAGAAAGAAAGAAAGAAAGAAAGAAAGAAAGAAAGAAAGAAAGAAAGAAAGAAAGAAAGAAAGGAAGGAAGGAAGGAAGGAAGGAAGGAAGGAAGGAAGGAAGGAAGGAAGGAAGGAAGGAAGGAAGAAACCTCAAAGGCTATAATGCGATCATATCAAAATAATATTAATAATGTTGTAATAACTATGTATGGTGCCAGCTGCGGGATCACTTCATAAGTTACATCAATGTCTAACCACTGTGCCCTAGCTGGTTGGCTCAGTGGATACAGTGTCAGTCTGCAGACTGAAGGGTCCCAGGTTCAATTCTGGTCCAGGGTACATGCCTGGTTTGCAAGCTGAATCCCTAGTAGGAGGCATGCAGGAAGCAGCTAGTCAATGATTCTCTCTCATCATTGATGTTTCTATCTCTCTCTCCCGCTCCCTTTCTCTCTTAAATCAATTAAAAAATATATTTAAAAGTAATAATAATAATAAAGAAATATCTAATCACTATGTAGTACAAAAATAAAATAATATTGAATGTCAATTGTGATCAAAAAATTTTTTTTAATTTCAAAAATAAAAGAAGAACATCAGTTCCAGATTAGTACAGACATAGGTTCAAATCCAGGCTCTTCTACTTAGTTATATTGGGATGGAAAAGTTACTTAAACTTCTCAAAGATGCTAATTCTACTTCTGTAACTGGGTAAAATAACAATGCAAGGGTTCCTATGAGAATCAGATAAGGCAATACACATAAAAACCATTGATGCAATTAGAAGCACAAGAGAAAAATCACAATAGTGAGAACAGGCTCCTAAAGACATTGACACAACCAGAAATGACAATTGATATTTCCTCTTAATTCCTGCTTTACCATGACCAAGGCTGATAAGTATTTTTAACTCATCCTCTTATTTATTTACAAGTATAAAATATTTTTGGTAACAGTGTAGATGTGGTATTGTTTCAATGTGCAACACTTTTCAGTGACCTTAATAATCCCTGAATAAATTATTGTGGCCCTCAGACCCAATTTTTCTCAGGTAGCTTCACTGAACAAAGAAAACCCAGTAGGGTGAGGAAGTAGAGAGGAAGACCAAGGCTCTATATTAATCTAATAAGTAATTCGTAGGCTCCCCACTTCCCTTATCTGGGGAGTTTCTAAGAGTAATACCCATTTAGAATTAAAACGTTTCTTAGATATAAACAAATCAACCCCCTCTTTTTTCAGATAAAAGGGATTTCCAAAGTTTGTGTTAAAACTTTGACAAAAGAGCCCTAGACCATTTGGCTCACTGGATAGAGCATTGGCCTGTGGACCAAAGGGTCCCGGGTTTGATTCCAGTCAAGGACATGTACTGGTTGAATATCTCACATCGATATTTCTCTCTGTTTTTCCCTCCCTCTTCCACTCTCTCTAAAAATCAATAAATAATATCCTCAGTGAGGATTTAAAAATAATACTAATAAACTTTGACAAAAGAGAATACAATATATCCTCACAGTTTATCATAACAAAATTCATGATTTTAAGTAATTTAAAAGGTAACTATCCTAAATGTAATGTGTTGCCTGGACTGAACCTTAGAACAGAAAAGAGACAGTAGTAGAAAAATTAGTGACATCTAAATATGATGTTTCATAAAAAGTAATATATCAATATTCATTTAATTGTTTTGACAAATATACTTATGGTAATGTAAGATGATATTACTAGAGGAAAACTAAGTGAGGAGTGTACAGGAACTCTTTACTGTCTTGGAAACTTTTCTATTAATCTAAAATTTTGCCAAAATGAAATTTTAATTAAAAATAATACAACAATTGCTTAGTTTCTGCCTTTGAAAAGCTAGCAATTACAGCCTCATCATTTACTAGCCATGTGTCATTGGAGAAGCCACTGAGCCTCAGCATCCTCTCCCATCAAACAGATATAACAACCCTTGTTCAAGCTGCCTGGCCCACAAGAGTCAAATCAAACAATTATGAGTGTGCTTTACAACATATAATTCAAAAAGACTATGTGAAATATTAATAGTAGCATTATTTTAAAACAGTGTCTACACATACACAAAGAACTGGAAACTTGAATCCATGATAAAGATAAAATGTTTTAAAATCACGCTTTTTTAAATTATACTAGAGGCCCAGTGCATGAAAATTCATGCACTGGAGGGGGGTCCCTCAGCCCGGCCTGCCCCCTCTCACGGGAGCCCTCAGGGGCAGGAGGCGACCCGGCGATCAGGGGAAGGCGATGCCCCCCTCACACCTCTACTGCTGCCACTGCCGGCAGCGCAAGCCTCGGCCGGCCCTGGTTACCTGAGCCTCGGGTGGCCCTGGGCAGCTGGGGGGCTGAGGGGACTGGGAGACTCTGGAGGCATGTGCGCAGAGTAGCCGGACCTGCCTGGGAGTGGGCCTGGCCATGGCGAGCCTGCTGCCCCAGCGGGATGAGGGGACTGAGCACCACCATCTTGTGACTGTGGGCACTGCCATCTTTGTGAGGGCATGACAGTCAATTAGAATAGTCCCTCTTTATTAGATAGGATTAATTCTAAAATTGCAATTAAACTACTTCATGTAATCCTTTTGGAAATATTTTAGCAAATATTTTCAGGATCGGAAACATGTCTCTATTCCTTTTTCTAGAACCCAACACTAAAAAATTATTCTAAAAGTGAAATGAGGTATTGTCATTTTATAATGGAAGATGATGCATGTATTTTATGATAGTAAAAGTTTAGAAATATCTACAACGTTCAATAATAGGAAGATGTTTATGTAAATCAGACTACTACAAATTAAGATGCTGTGAATAAAATACTATAAATGATAGGACATAGATGGTAAAACACATTTATAATATATTAGATGAGAAAAAATTATAATAATGCTGTTTATTTGCAAAACATTTTAATATAATTTTAAAATCTAGAAAAGAATATATGAAAATAGACTTATTTTCAATATGTATCTTGATATGATTATGAGTCAACATTAAAAATCAAGGTTAGAACCCACAACACCATATTTTCCTTTATTAAAACAGTTTTTTTTAGAAGGAATATGGGCTTTGAGGATAATTTTATTATCTCCAGTATAACTAATTTTCATAAGTGTAACCAACAAGCTAACATAACATAAACTTTTGTCCTAAAAATTGTAAACTAATGTAAATCTTTCATAAATAGCCATATCATTGGCCCAGCCCCTGCCATCCTTTATACTCATTTTGATATCCATTTGAAATTCATATACTCTTAGGGCTCGGCTCGGCTCTTGGGGATAGCTCAGCCCTTCCGGATTAGGCTCCTCTCTTCAGGGCTGGCTCAGGCCTTTGGGACCAGGCTCAGCATTTCGGGGCTAGGCTGGGCTCTTCAGAACTAGGGCCAGCCCTTCGGACTGGGCTCGCTCTTTGGGATTAGGTTCGGCTCTTAGTGGTAGGCTCGGCTATTCAGGACTAGTCTCTGCTCTTCAGAACTATTCCAGCCCTTCCGGTTAGGCTGGGCTCTTCGGAATTAGGGTCAGTCCTTGGGGACTAGCTTGGGCTCTTTAGGGCTTTGTTGGGATCTTTGGAGCTAGACTCAGGTCTTGAGGATCTGAGATTCGCATCTAAGGCTCCACGGCTAGGCAGGCTTGAGGCTAGCATCAGTCTTTAATAATGTCACACTGCACATTGATACATCACAGGCTTTTTGCTTCTGTTGGCAGTAGCAAATTACAATGAGTCTACTCTAAAGGGTCTGCGCCCCAGACTGGCCTGCAGGGAAAGACACTCATTCTAACCAACCCCCCACCCACACCCCATTCCTTCTGCATCCCATCATGAGCCTGTTCCCATACACTAAAAGGTTACAGGTTTGATTCCCAGTCAGGGCACTTGTGGAAAGCAACCAATCGATGTTTCCTCCTCACATCTCTCTCTCTCTCTCTCTCTCTCTCTCTCTCTCTCTCTCTCTCTCTCTCTTTCTCTCTCTCTCTCTCTTTCTCTCTCTCTCTCTCTCTCTCTCTCTCTTTCTCTCTCTCTCTCAAACATATCCTCGAGTAAGGATTAAAAAATAATAATAATAAGATATTTTCATCCTCCAAGCAACCATTTTTATCTACTTGGAGGAGATAATGTCCCCATTTCAAATGCATGCGTTAGAATAACCTACTTATTTTTTAAAAGGGAGATAATGTAGTTATTTAAACTTAGACCTAACTAAAATTCTATCTGTGTGCTAAACAACTACACAAATCTATATCCTATTCTTCTCTTCTAAATCACCCAATTAATAAAAAGATTTTCATAATACTCATTGCTAACAAAATCATATTTTCCATTGATTTGTTTATTGCCCATCTATTCCTCATTGGATTTAAGCTCCAGACAAAATATAACCCTTGTTTATATTATTTCCTATTGTGTACCCAGCTCCCAGAACTCCCTGGCACATTATAGGCAATAAACAGTATTTTTCAGTAAAGGAAATAAGTCAAAATTTCTTAAACTTAATTGATCAAGGAGCCATTTTGTAAGTAATAAGTATGTACTAATACAATATTAACACTATAGTGCTAATCAATATTAACACTATGCGATAACAGTGGGAAAAGTCCTATCAAGACAACATTGAGCTCTTCAAGGTGTTATCCTCAATCATGCCCAAGAAGTATCAGTCTTCTCAGTGATCAAGTTGCTTATTTTTTTCTCAAAACATCTCTCACTTACATGTCACCTTCTTTAAAATTCAACCATTTGAACTTCTTTTCTTGAGCTCATTACATCCCACATTTTATGAGGCCCATCAAGGGAAATACATCTATGGAAATGAGATCATCAGATGACTTTTCCCTAACATGAGAGGAATTAAGACAGTGCAAGTAACCTAGGAAGCAGAGGTCAAGGGAGAGCTGAAAGGAATAATGTGGCCCCCAAAATAAGGAGTGAAAGACTCAAGGACAATCTTCAAAATGTGGCCAGTGATCAGTTCTGTGTTTTGATATGTTCACATCATGCTAGCAAGGACTATTGTTTAGTGGGAAGAATAGAGGAGGCAGAGTCTAAAAGAATGACTTTATTGCTTAGTTTTATTGAGGCTCACTTTTTTTCTGTATAAAATAAAGACCTATCTAATAAAAGTTGTTTCTTCATTAAGAGAGTGAAAGTATGTTTGCCTCATAGTTGGCCTTGAGCAATAGTTAGCTCACTCCCCTCACTTAATGCTTTCACTGAGTAAAAAGTCAAAATTATACACCAATAATGAACTATCAGAAAAAGAAACTAAGAAAGCAATTCCATTTACTGTTGCCAACAACAACAACATAATAAAGTACCTAGGAATAAATTTAACCAAGGAGGTAAAAGACTTATACTTGGAAAACTATAAGACATTGAAAAAAGCAATTGAGGAAGATGCAAATAAGTAGAAACATATATCATGTTCATGGATTGGAATAACTGACATAATTAAAATGTCCATACTACCAAAAGTTATCTATAGATTCAACACAATTCCTACTAAAATACCAATGACATATTTCACAGATCTAATACAAATATTCCAAAAATTTATATGAAACAAAAGAAGACCCCAAATAGCCTTAGCAATCTTGAGAAAGAAGAACAAAGTTAGATGTGTCACAATATCTGATATGAAACTATATTACAAGGCCATTGTAATCAAAACAGCCTGATATTGGCATAAGAACAAGCATATAGATTAATGGAACAGAACAGAGAGCCCAGAAGTAAACCAAGGCATGTATGGTCAATTAATATTGTCTAGGCTTTTTGCTGGGTGCTTTTGATAACTTTTAATGTACTTTACTGAGGCCTCAATGCTCATGTACATAGATCCAGGATATGAAATGGAAAGAACAGTGATAAATCCCTAAATTGATGATTCTAGAGTATTTTTCTCCAGAGTCTCACTGTTACTTTTCTAAAGTCTTCGTACATGTGTTACTTGAATGAAATTGGCTTTTCCATAGGACTTTGATCTCAGAACTTCTTTTATTTATTTATTTATTCATTTATTCATTTTTGTTGTTGTTGTTAATCCTCACCTGAGGATATTTTTTTCCATTGATTTTTAGGGAGAGGAGGAAAGGGGAGAGAAAGAGAGAGAAACATCAATCTGACAAAGATACATCAATTGGTTGCCTCCCGCAAGTGCCCCAACTAGGGCCAGGGATTGAACCTGCAACTCAGGAACATGCCCTTAACCAGGAATAGAAGTGGTGACCCTTCAGTGCCAGGGCCGACACTCTAACTACTTAGCAACACCTGCCAGGGCAGGAATTCTTTTATTTTTGCTTAGCTTCTTAGATGGAATATATGGGGAAGAGGACAGTTGATGAGTGAGAGAATCACTGCTGATTTTTTTCCCTTTTTTGGCACTATGTATCTACCAAAAGCAAAAAGAAATACCCCCCCCTTTTTTTCTATCAATGCTCTGCAAAATTTGTTAATTTTCTTTCATAATTTACAATAGATAAAAGCCTCCCTATTTATATACATCATCATGTTCTTGACATTTGAACATCCTAAGTTACTCTCCTCTTCAACAAACTCCTCATGGCATTTTTCACCTCTGTGTTTCTCACTGTGTAAATGATAGGATTAAACATGGGAGTGAGGATTGCAAAAAACACAGTCACCAACTTGTCCACAGGGTAGGTGACCACAGGACGCATGTAGGTGAATATGCAAGGCACAAAAAAGAGTACAACTACGGTAAAGTGGGAGCCACATGTAGAGAGGGCTTTGCGCCGTCCTTCAGAGCCGTGGGATTTCAGGGAGCACAGGATGACTATGTAGGACATGAGCAGCA
This sequence comes from Plecotus auritus, assembly GCF_963455305.1. NCBI lineage: Eukaryota > Metazoa > Chordata > Mammalia > Chiroptera > Vespertilionidae > Plecotus > Plecotus auritus. Next base: position 137,199,830 of record NC_137783.1, read on the forward strand.
TGGAAAAAATAAGCAAGCACATGGCCCCACTGTTGGCTGCCACTACCATTCCGAGCCTATAGGTGTCGCTGCAGGCAAGTTTCAGCAGTGGAAAGAGATCGCACATGAAGTGGTCAATGACGTTGGCACCACAGAAGGGCAAGTTGACCATGAATAGAATCTGCACAGTGGCGTGCAGTATCCCCCCGAGCCATGCCACCATGACCAGGAGGCGGCAGAGCCCCTGCCGCATGATGGTCATGTAGTGAAGGGGCTTGCAGATGGCCACATAGCGGTCATAGGCCATGACGATAAGGAGAATGATCTCTGATCCTCCCAGGAAGTGTTCCACAAAGAGCTGAGTCAGGCAGCTACCCAAAGAGATGGTTCTCCTCTGGTACAGCAGATCCATGATCATTTTGGGGGTGGTGACAGAGGTGTAGGAGGCATCTATGAAAGACAAGTAAGTGAGGAAGAAGTACATAGGAGCTGAAAGTGTAGGGCTGAGGGAGATGGTAATGACAATAAACAGATTGGCCAGCACGGTAAATAGGAAAATGAACAGAAAGACAATGATGAGTATTTTCTGCAAGTGTGGATTCTGCGTGAGTCCCAAGAGAATAAATTCAGTCACATTGTTGGTACGTGTAAGGCGATCCATTCATAAATTACCTACAAAGAGATAAAGAATGATGCCTATTAATCTTCATAGGACAGAAACAGGGTAGTTACTGTTATGGTGGAGCATGCCCTTGGCACCCCTCACCCTACTAATTGTTTCAGTTCTTTCTCACTTCCTCCATAATGCTTTCTCTCTTCAGACACCTAGTACCTGTCACCTAAAAAGTATCTATAGGGCAACATTGGATGTGTAATTTACTGAGAAAATAATGGGCTCTATACGTGCAATCTGGATTCTCCTCTGGTTCCAACTCAATGTGATTTTGCTAAGTCAGTTCAGTGCCCCATGCTTCTCAGTCTTCCTCTATGTCTGTGAACTTACAAATTGTAACTCTCAGGTGTATTTCACAAGCTGTAAAGTGCTGCACATAAGTAAAGAATTATTTTCTCTTTTAGAATTTATATTTGAACCCAAAGTTCTAACTATAGGGGAAAAAATAGGGTCAATAAGCATCTTATCACAAACAGGCAGTTTGGTGGAATGTATAAATGGCTGGAAGATACACCCTCCCTGGTATCAGAAATTACACATATACTATTCATGTGTGTTTTCGCATTGTGCCTGTATAGTGCCTGGCATAATTTCTGCCTGGCATGATACCTATTGGATGATGAACAGATGCTTGGTAAATTGCCACCTTCTTTCTTCTCCACATGTAAGAATATGCATGCTCCCTGAGCACAGAAACCTAGGAATTCAAGGGCTCCCATTCCCTGCTCTGTTTACCATTGCTCTCTACTTTATGAGAAACCTAAATAAGCGTTCTAAAGAAAGCTGCAGTCCAGCTTAACAGTTTCTGGTTCATTTCATAAAGTAAGAATGAAAATATTGCCTCTGGGAAGGAGTATATCCCTGTGTCATTTTACCTTCAAGATAATTATAGTGTTTGCTAATTAAATTTTTATTCTTTAAAACTCTGTTTACATATAATTTTAACATAGTCACATTCAATATATTTGTGGCTTCAGTAGACTTGGAAAAAAAATCCCTTGGATAGGTGTTCAATATATAGGATCTATCAGCAAAAAAAAAGCCCTTATTTTCAAAGTAAAAAACAAACAACAAAAAACAGAAATTTAACACAAAGAATAGAAATAGTCTGCTGGCTAAGACGAAGTATTATATGTACATATACACTCACAAGCATATAAAATCTATTATTTACTGTAAATACCTAATACACTTTTACTCATTCAACAAATATTTATTAGACAGTTACTATTACATATCAATGTATGTTCATTTGTTCACACATAAAAGTGTCCCTGTCACATGCCTTTGGTAATCCCTCCCAACATTTCATTACCAAACAGCAGCAGAATATCCATCCATTATATGAATGATTCTCCATACTCCTTTAAGCTTCTGTCATATGCATTCTCATGCTTTATTCTCCCATCCTCCCATAACACCCATCACCCCTCATCCCTGGTCACAGGAAGATATACCATTACTAATTGAACGAGGAAATCTGGGAACATAAATTTCCCAAAAGAAAGAAAGTAGAAAATATAATAAAATGTGCTCTGCAAGTATATATACATATATATATACACATATATATGTATATATACATACACATATATATATAAATATATATATATATGCAGATGCCCAAGATGGCGTAGCACTGGACCAAGTTCATTCACCCACTGATTTATTTGCTTTATGTCCATATATATATTCCTTTCCTTTTAAAGGGAAATGGATAAAGAGCCTTATTTTTTTTAATTACCCAAAATGAAAATCTTATACATATGTGAAACAAAGTACAGTAGCCTCATTGAATTCCCTTATTCTGAGATGGACTCCCCAACAGATCAGAAAAGAGTATAGTGCACATAGTAAAAATAGATATAATTAATAAAAGTGATTTAGAAATAACTATGAAGAAATAGAAATTACTGTCTCTTTTTTATTTACTCTTACAATATTCTTTCTATGAATAAACCCTAAAAGAAAGTATTTTAAAGAGAAAAATCATTCAGTACAAATATGTTCAACACAATTATTAAGAGCTATAGAAAATTAGAAACTGCATGGAACATCCAACATTAGAGAAAGAATAAGTAAAATATAGTACATCTCTTTGAATATTGTATAGTTTTCAAAAGACATGTTTTTAATTGTGCAATATCATAGGAAAATTCCTAGGTTGTAACATTAAGTGGGGAAAATTTTAGGTGAAATTTTGAATATATGATGTGATTCTAAGTAACTTAAATATATATCAATTTTTAAAAAATATTTTTAGTTCTAAATTGGTCATATTGTACTTACTTATATCTTTCCTGATGCCTGACATGCTGAAAAATATATTTAAACCTCATATTTGGTGAGGATAGGGGTGAGTATATGATTTCTAAGATCCATTTAAACCTGAAATTCTATAATTATGTGATTTTCGGGTGGGGAGGCAGAATCTCACCTATGAACTTGTCTGGCATAGCTCTGTGGCCAGGGCGTCAGGTAGCTGCTAGATCACCAAGAAAGAAGGAAAGATGTAAGCTTAACAATGCCAACTAGCTCAGCTACAGTAAGTGTCTCTGTTGACTTAATAATGACCTTTGGAGAAGACCTTCCTCTTGAGCCTCATAGGAGTGCTACCACACATCCTGTTTGTAGGCAAATTCTGTGACGTTTTAAGTGATGGCTAATTGGACCTCATGGGTATTTCACCATCACTAGCAGATCTTGCCAACAACCCAATTATTTTACATAACTTAAGTGACCTTTGAGAACTTTGATAGCATTCACCTTTAATGTGTATCACCATAGATGAAATAAGGCAATCCAATATTTTTTTAACCCAATGTTTTCTCTTTTGCAAACATGGTTGCTTTGGTCTCTGGCTTGCCCTTGCATTGATATCATCTAAACATTTTGGAGAATTAATAAAGAAGCTATCAATTTATGGTAAAGATTCCTTTATTAACTTTTGGTCGAGAATATGTTTGTATATTTTCAGAAAACAACTCCAAGACCATGTGGATTCCTGCAACAGAGAGGAATTGACAGGACTGCTCCAGCCATGAAGACAGCAGCTGTGCGTCGCTGCAGGTTACCCAGGACCAAACCAGAGAGGGTCAGACCTGCATTACCACCATTTGTCCACCATACAGAACTGAAATATCATTGCTGACATGTACACATAAGGAACTGTTTGACATTGAAATTGGGACTCAAAAGAACTGTTGGCCCAGAAAGAAACTCACTACAGTCTGATTCATTTGCCTCTCAGCATAACCATTATTGCTTGTCTCATTTTCGGTTCTTATAAGTGTATTTCTAGTATCACATGATCTCACTCATCTAGGGGAAATAATGAACAACATAAACTGATGAACAAAAATAGACCCGGAGACAGGGAAGCATCGATCAGACTGTCAAATCTCAGAGGGAAGGTAGGGAAGGGTGGGGGTAAGGGGGAGAGATCAACCAAAGGACTTGTATGCATGCATAGAAGCCTAACCAGTGGTCACGGACAACAGGGGGGTGGGGGCATGCGTGGGGAGGGGTTTGGGATGGGAATAGGGGGATGAGGACAAATATGTGATACCTTAATCAATAAAGAAATTAATTTTTAAAAAAGAAGCTATCAAATAAGGTATAGTTGTAGTATTATCACAACCAGGTAAAATCCACTTGTTCCTTTTATAAAAATTACTCCCTTATTTCTCAGAACCCTTTATTTGTTCATTTATCCACTGATTTATTTGCTTTATGTCCAAACCTCCATTGATTTCCCTGCTAATTCAATAACTACTTCTCTTTTAAAAAACATATTTTATTGATTTTAGAGACGGAGAGAGAGAGAAACATCAATAATGAGAGAATCATTGATTGGCTGCCTCCCATATGCCCCACACTGGGGATTGAGCCTGCAACCTGGGCATATGCCTTGACCAGGAATTAAACCGTGACCTCCTGGTTCATAGGTTGACGCTCAACTACTAAGCCACAGAGGCTGGGCTCAATAATCATTTCTTAAGCCTCTAATTTGTGGGAGGGGCTGGAATGGGTTCTCCAAGGAAGGATGCAGAGATATTGGCCTGCTCTCAAAGACCTCCTTGTATATGATATGAACAACCAACATTCTAAGGAAAAAGAGAAGATTTTAACAGTGTCAGAGAGATGCTCTCAAAGTATGTAGAGAGGCCACATAACCAAATGCAGATGCCCAGGATGGTGTAGCACTGCACCATGTCCTTGGTACCGGCATGCTGACTTAGGCACTTCAACATTTTGCATGGAAGATAAAATGAACACAGAGATTAGTATTCTAAATGCCTAATCTTGAAAGAGCCACCTGAGTTTCCTATCACTGTTGGAAGCAAAAGACTATCTCTGTGTAAAGAGATCAAGACTTTGGAAGCAATGAGGCTCCAATTACTTTCTATGTTTTATCAAGTAAGATCATCGCCACACTTGGAGAGAGAGAGCTCCTTTAGGTTTGATTGCTCTCAAATGTGATGCCAGAAGCCACAACTTCTACCAATAACCATATTTACAGAAAATCAGAAATGCATTCATTATGTAAAATTAAACAATTTATTCCCAAAATGTTTAACAGTTATTGTACTTTTTTAAAGTGTACCCAGAGAGTTAATTTAATGTAGACAGACTCTGGGGCTCACTGTGATACAAGTGACTTAAATCTGCATTTCAACCATTGGGGGAGCATAATTTATCTAGAGGTACAGAATGGGATTCAACAATTTTATTTTTCAGTCCAAAATTTGATCATAATATACAAAATCAACCATATGCTACCAACGTAGTGTGAAATTAACAAAGTTAATTTCTATAGATTTAGCCTCAGCTATGAATACATGCTTAAATTTTTACTTTTTTATTAAATTTATTGGGATGACATTGGTTAATAAAATTATATAGTTTTCAAGTGCACATTTCTATAATATAATCATCTGAATATTGCACTGTATACCCACCATCCAAAGTCAAATCTTCTCTCATCACCATGAGCTCTCTTTATCCTTTACTCTCCCCCACCCCCCTTCTTCCTGCTCAGTATGGTTACCACCATACTGTTATCTGTGTCTATGAGGTTTTTATTCGTTTGTTTTTCATTTGTTCATTTGTTGCTTTCAGTTTTATATCCCACATATGAGTAGAATCATATATGGTTCTTAACTTTTTCTGTTTGACTTTTTTCACTAGCATGCTCTGAAATTTTAAAGTAATTAATTTGGCCAACACATTTATTTTTACTGTTATATTATCAATTTTTTAACTATCTGAATTTTTCCTTTTTAAATTTTACTCTCCTGGACTAAAAGGGACCAAGTTTTAAGAGGTCATATTTCTATGTAGCATGGAGGTACCATATTCCACAAACAAGAACCTAAAATAAAGCAAAACAAACCAAATAAAAATGTTGTCCACTAAAGAATCTTATGGGATTAATTCTCTTATGCAATTCTCTTGCTCTCTAAGGGCTATAACATATTCCACTTAGATAAAGATTAATATATATGACTGTTTCAAAATAATTAGGCTGAATAACTCAAAGGAAATAATTTCTTTAAATGTAACCACTGATAATGAAAGTATTCCTTGATTCTGTGAAAGAATAAACATCATGTTCTGTATGAGGGACACAGTCCACTTCCAACTAAGGCCACATAGTTACTCCAAACTTTCCTCATGGCATTTTTCATTTCTGCATTTCTCAGGGTATAGATTATGGGGTTCAACATGGGAGTTATGAAAGTTAGAACCACAGTCATGGATTTATCAATGGGAAAGGTGGAATTGGGCCTTGCATACAGGAAGATACAAGGGACAAAGAATAAAATGACCACGGTTATATGGGATGCACAGGTGTAGAAGGCTTTGCGTTTTCCTTCCAAACCATGTGTCTTAAGGGAGTGTAATATGACCCCATAGGAAATTAAGAGAAAGAAGAAGGTGACAGTGCAGATTGCTCCTCCGTTAGCTATCATAGAAAGTCCAGCGAGGTAGGTATTGGTGCAAGCGAGTTTCAATAAGGGATACACATCACACACAAAGTTGTCAATGACATTGGGGCCACAGAAAGGGAGCTGATAAATAAAGAGAAATTGAACCAACGAGTGAAGAAAGCCTCCAGTCCAGGCCATCAACAGCATGAGCACACAAACTCGCCGATTCATGATGATCAAATAATGAAGAGGTTTGCATATGGCTACATATCGGTCATAGGCCATCACCACCAGAAGAATGACTTCAGCACCAGCAAAGAAATGATCTATAAAGACTTGAGTCATACAAGCCTGGAAGGAAATAGTTTTTTTCTCATAGAGCAAGTCTACAATCATTTTGGGAGCAATGGCAGTAGAATAGACAGTATCTATAAATGACAAGTAAGCCAAGAAAAAGTACATGGGGGAACCCAGCGATGGGCTGGACATGATGGTCACCATGATAAGCAGATTGCCCATTACTGTCACAATGTAGATGAGTAAGAATGCAACAAATAGAACTTTTTGCCCCTCAGGGCTTTGTGTGAGCCCCAGGAGAATAAACTCAGTCACATTGTTCCTACTTCCCATGTGTTCTTCTGAAGATGTGGACCTCAGGTGTCAGAGGCTGCAAAGAAAAGGACCAATAATGAATTTAAGAGGATCACAAGCTTTATGTCAAAAAATGGAATGCCTTATTCAACAATTTTTGTTCCACGGGGCCTCACACAGGGTAACTCTTTAGAAAATGAGAGTTTGGAGTCTCCTCCCACAATTATTCCATTCATTTTCACTTCAACTACATTTCATTTCTTGCTTCAACTACGATGATGAGAATTCAGAATTCTAACTTGCAGGCAAATGTGCATGGGCATATCAGTGAGATGATCTAATGAACAATGGGAAAGTTGCTTTCTTCAGAATATTTCTCACAAAGACTGAATTTATGACATCATATTTCATGTCCTGTTTCCATGAATGCTTCTTGACATTCTGAGATCTTCCATGAAAACAATCTCATCTCTAATAACTTTACTTATGTACTTACATAAAGTAATACCTAGTATTGGAGCATAAAATTATAGGCTGACATTTAGATAACTGCCTTTCTGAGTTACTTTACTTTTCACGGCAGTGAAAGAACCAGGCACATCATGAGTGCTTATCAAATGTTTATTAAACTTCATTTTATTACACTGAATTTTAAAACTCATAAAAGAGCAATATTCAATATAAGTATTAAATTATTGCCAACCAAGAAAGTATAATGAAAGCAATGTTGTTGTTGTTTTTTTTGAGAACACACTCGCCACACACACACACACACACACACACACACACACACACACACAAACTGAATTGACATTTATTATAACGTAGGTTATTGGAGGAGGAAAATGGATAATACAAATCTAAGTGCATGGCTACTACATTGACATTTTTCTTTATAAAATTATTTATAATTTATTATCTCTAACCACAGCTCAATTCAGAGATTTTAGGTAGAATCATGGTATAGTAGAAATAATTCTATGCTAAAAATCTGGAAATACTATTTGATTTTGCTCAGTCATCTTGGAAAAATCATGTCCTACTCTTTCCAGATGTATGCATTTCTGAATTCTTGTCATTGACACTTTTATCCTAAAAGACATGCTAACACTTTTGCTAGTTGACCATCTTTATATTAATCAGATGAATTAGTAGATGTTAAAGGTTATTTGATTATTGAAGTAGTTATTTTGTTCATATTGCTAGTTCTTGGTTATCTAAGTCTGTGTGGAATATAATGCATTTATTCTCATTGAGGAAAATAAATCACTTGCTGGGCCTTTCAAATATGATCCAGAGCCAATTTTCTTGTAATGTGTGCAACTTCGTTTTGGCAGAATTATTTTAAGTGTGCTCTGCTTCAGTGTCTACATTTGCAGACTATTTGTGAAGGGCAGGAGATTATTCTAGGAGATTTTGCTTCTGGGCAAGCCAATTTGTATTCAAATATCAGAAGGAGAATAAAAGTGTAGAAAAGAGAAAATAAGAGATAACTCAGAAAAGACAGGTAGAAACCAGCGAAGACCATAAACTGAATGAAATATGCTTTGAAATTGGTAAATGATTTGGTTTGAGGAGGCCTGAATGAGTTCAGAGTAGAGGAATATCAGGTTTCCTGAGCTGTCAGTCCAGAGGTGAATTGGAGCATAACTTAGCATCAGTATCACAGCTGCCTCAAGGAATCTTCATATTTTCGAATCAAAGAAAAAGGAAAAAATCAAATTCTAAACTTTAAGATATATTAGTAAGAGACTAGCTGCCTAAAGGTATTCCATCTTCAGAGCTTCTTGAAGTTCATTGCATATAATTAAATAACTTATCACAGTAATGAAGCTATAGCTGCATTGGTAATGGAAAATAAGTACTCACAGTTCATAGGAGTTGTCTGAGCATCCAGGAGATCAACTTCCAGTAGAAGGGTCTGACACCTTCACCTGTTGAGTACTTATAACACTTACTTGTTTAGAGCTGTGCTTCCCAGTCATCTGTTGGGTCTGTCAGGATAGTAAACATATCTTATTAGTAACTGTATCTACAGAACCTTTGATTGTCCCTTACACACTTTAAGCAATCAATAAACATTTGACTATCGACAATGTTCTTATGAGCATGTAATTAACATTCTAAACCATTGAAAGCTATTAATTTGTTCAGAATGATATAAAATTCTATGCTTTATCAATGTTGTATTTTATTAAATATACATGTATCTGCTTCAAACATTTGTGAGATTCTTCAAATCTCTTAACATTTTCAATGAGAACAAATAAATCATTAAGGAATGCTCAACAATGTAAATCCATGATAACTATCCCACAATGACAATTAAAACAAGGTAAGTAGATCTATACTATGCCAAATTCAACAACATAAGGCAGAAAAAATGAACCACTTACATGCTATGCAAGGCATAAAATACTGGGAAGCACTTTCAACCAGCAAGATATTAAAAAATGTAGATTCTGAAATTTTGAGTTTCAGTCCAGATCTTTTTAAAACATAGGATCACAACCCATGCCTAAATGTTTCTATTTAACTGTCTGAGATCTGTTTCCCAATTAAGAAATAGGTTTTTTAAATGATTGAGCAAGTGACCAAAAAAATGATGCAACAAAAATGTTGAGGTCCTATTAAACACCTACTCAGCTTATCAGATTTTTAATAAATATCTATTTTAATGAAATATCACATTTTCCAAGTCAATTTCTTCATAGTAAAAGGGGGAAAACTACCTATAAAGCCTGAGTGTGGCTGAACAGACTTTAGGGGCAAATAAAGAACAACACTCTGAGAGGGTAAATTACTCAATATCATCTGTATAATGAGACTTATAATAGCATCTAACATGTAGGATGGTTTTAAGGATTAAATAGCACAACACAAAGCTCTCTGAAGAAATGGATAGTAGTGATAAATGCACAACAATGTGCTATGTCTATTTTACAAAACAAAAAAATACCCACAGAAATAAAATACCCACACAGAACCAGAACATTTAAAGATACTAATACAAGATGACAATTATAAAGAGCTACAGTAATCCTTACAATCAGCAATATATTAAAATACAAAACATATAATGGTTGGATTCTCCACATAAAGCAATCTACATAATTATTGCGAAGACCATACATGTCCACTTATATTGTTGCGTTATTTATGTTATGCTATGTGTTCTCTCCATTTCAGCATGCATTTAAACATCTCTAATACAAAATATTGGAGAAAATTATTATCATTGTATTTGTTCCATAATAGTTTACAAAATGGATAAAGTGCGTGCACTTTCTTATTCTGGAGCTTCTGTCATAAAACATTTGAGATCAAATGGTAAAACCTGCTTCTTTAAAATATACATAATTCATTCAAAGTAAGTCCATCTATCCCTATTCTCAGAGCAGTGAAGAGCGTTTGTGAATATGTTACCTGAGTTTTCTCTTTCCCCTTTTGTTCCCTGTTTCAAATCCAGGCTTCTGCAATTCTGTCTTTGGTTCTGGAAGGTGAAGTTTAGTGTGATGCAGGTAAGTCAGGATTGCCACCACATCAACCCAGGTGTGACTGCAGAGAACAGATCGGGGTATGCCTCGTCATTGCAGCTGGAAATGCTTGTCACATCCAGATATAGCTCTCTTTGCCTGTACAAAGTATGACCGTCTTCTTCAGCTTTCATAAAGATTTTACCATTTGGGTTATGGCATTATCCAAAGCTTGGCTTTAAGAAGACACATTTGATATCATGGATGAATCACCATACTTGAAAGTTGTCATTGAGAATATGTATTAATAATCAAATTTAAAACCTAATTATTATGTTTAACTGACCAAATAAATTTACCAAACTTTTAATAGCATATTTAGTCAATAATGCAGAGAGCTAGATATTCAAAGAAATGGGTTTGTTTTTAATATTTTTAAAATAGCCATATGACTGTTTTAATATGGTTCATGTCTAGCAAAGTAATCGCTTTTATTTTACATCTTGACAGTAGCATTAATACCCAAGGAGAAATCTCCTCCCAGTAAAGGAAGATATGACTAAGCACTTAATCAACAATGAATAACAAATCACTTTACTGAGTTGTTAAAACAGTTTGTCCCCAAGGCTGTTTGTTCAAAAATAAATTCACTGAGGAATTGTGCTCTAGAGAACTGAGACCTTCTGCATGATTCTTCCAGTGCATTCTATGTTTTCAGAGGCTTCTCCTGGCCATTCACCACAGGGAATTAAGTGAAAAAATAGCAATAGAACATCAAAGAGCAAATCACTTATTAATAACAAAATAATAAGATTGCATGAACAGCCTTTAAACACCCAGGAACCTGAACCAGAGAGGGAGGAGCTTTGACATCATTATGTACTGGTTCCTCTGACTGGATAATCACAGTGACCTATCTTCAACTTCACTGATTCCTTTTTCTATTTGCTCAGATCTGCAGTTGAGCCACCTTAGTGATTTTTTTTCCAATTATTGTACTTTCAACTCCAGAATTTATTTTTGTTCTTTTTCATAATTTTCATCTGTTTATTGATATAAATCATTTAGTGTTGAGACAATGTTTTATAGTTCTTTAACTCCTGAGGCATGGTTTTCTTTAGTTCTTTGAATATTTTAACATAACTAGTCTTTGTCACTGATCTGACAAGTTTCCCAATTACTTGGAAGCATTTGACAAAATAAAATGATGACATGGAGGCAACCAATCATGTTTCTTCCACATGGATGTTTCTCTCTCCCCTCTCTTCTCTCTTCTCTTTCTCTCTCTCTCTTTCCCTTACTCTTCTCTCTAAAAATCAATAAATATAACCTCAACTGAGGATTTTAAAAAATTCTTTAATCTTGCAAGCTCTTTGTAAATAGTTTTCAATTGTTCCTTTGAGGAGTGATATCTGTTCCTTTCAGGATAGTGATATACAGGTGGAGATTATCTTTTTTAATGAATACATTTTTTATGGGGAAACACTGAAGGCATCCCCATTAATGCTAAGAGTGAGTCAAGGTGTCCTTTATTCACAATTATTATACCACTTTTTCCTCTATTAAGTGACATAATAATATAAAAATGAGAAATACGATATGAAATATTTGAAAGATATTAAAAAGCAAAATCATTAATGAAATCATTATCACTCAGCAGTAGTCTAAAAGAGTTAACTGAATCTTAAAGACCTAAATAAATAGAGATTTTTCCTGTTCTCGGATAGGATGATTCAATGTGATAAAGATATCAATTCTTCTCTAATTAGTTAGACATTTAATATACTGTCTTCAAAATCTTAGTAAGTTTCTAAGATCTCCAAAATTATTCTAATACTTATATGGAAAAGAATTTTTTTAAACAGAATTTATTGTTTTTAATAAGACTATTGTGCGGTAGGCCTCTTATCAGATATCAAAATATACTTACATGACCTAAAATAATGTGGTATTGGCTTGGGAATAATTAACCAATCAAAGGAAAATAGTCTAGAAACAGATACACAAGTATTTGAACTTTAAATAGAGTAAATATGACATTAGATTAGGAAATTAGGTTGGTATATAAGGTAAGGAATATAAAACTCTAATCTCTACAACTTGAGGATACATACACGTGTAGTTAAACAATTTTTAACTATGATTAACAAAAATTTCAGCATAGGGATTACCTCTGGAAAGAGGCAGAGGAATGGTATGCCCGGGTAATTTTAATATCGATCATATTCTAGGTAGGAGGCTACAAAATCTAGAAATAAATTGCATATATTATTGGTATGCATGAAAAAATACATAATAAAATTTTAAAATATTTTTATTGATTTTAAAGAGAGGGGATGGGAGAGGGAAAGAGAGAGAAACATCAATCAACTGCCCCCTGCTCAGCCCCTACTTGGGACCAAGCCTGCAATCCAGGCATGTCCCCTGACTGGGAATCGAACTGGCAACCTTTTGGTGCATGGGACAACACTCATCCAATTGAGGCACACCAGCCAGGGCAAGTAAAATTTTAAAATAAGAAAATGTCTTTTTTTTTAGTTAGAAAAGAAAACTCTTACAAAACATAGATGATATTCCTATAATACAGTGAAAGCAATTCCATCTTCTTCCTAGTTCATGATGTTCCAGTATGGGTTACAATTGAGAAAAAAAAAACTGGTTGTTGTTGTTTTTTATATAAAATTTAAAAACAAAATTTTTATACCAAAATAATCTTTATTAAGTCTATAATTTAAATTATTTAAGTTGAATACAATTTTTAAGGAACACATTGCTGTGCAAAATAATACATTTCTCTACCCAATCTTCAGTATCATTAAGACAAAATAACTTTTATGTACTCTTTGAAGAATGGCAAAAATGCACATAATATTTGATTAGGAAAGGCATGAAAATATGTTTATGACTTGAATGAAAATGGTTCTCTATCCTCTAATCAAGAACTAGAATCTGTTTTCATTGTCGGTCATCCCGCACAGGTTCATGTCAACCTATGAACAGCTCTAATATCCCATCTAACAAAACTGCTCACTGATGGTGTCTTTAACCAAATATGGGACCATCTCCCATCTAAACATCCTGAACTTCAAATGCATAGACATCAACCTAAAGAACAGAAGTAATCTTTTTTAATATATTTTTTATTTATTTCAGAGAGGAAGGGAGAGGGAAAGATAGAAACATCAATGATACAGAGTGGATCCAGAGACATAAAAAGCATGGAACAGAGTGAGGGATCTCAGAGGGAAGGTGGAGAGGGTGGATGAGTGGGAAGTAATCAACCAAAGACCCTGTATGCATATATGCATAACCCCTGGACACAGACAGTAGGGTGGTAAGGGCCTGGGGTGGGGTTTGGGGGTTGGTTGGAGGGGATCGATGGCGGAAAATGGGGGACATATATAACACTTTCAACAATAAATATTTTTTTAAAAAAAGAAAAGAAACATCAATGACAGAAAGAAGCATTGATCGGCTACCTCCTACACATACACACACACACCCCACAAGGGATCAAGCCCCCAACCTGGGCATGTGCTCTGACTGGGAATCAAACCATGACCTCCTGGTTCATAGGTGGACTCTCAACCACTGAGCCACACTGGTCAGGCTGAAAGTAATCTTAAAGATAAAATGCATAAGGCAGCTACAGAAAGCTGCTATGTGGATAGGATAACAAATGTTAACTGTTTGACCCCAGAAATTTGTTCTAAACATTAGATGAATTGTTTTCTCATTATTTAGGGTAAAAGCAAATTTCCAAAGGTAGCTTATTTTTCAATTTTCAAAGGAAAAAAAAAGCCTCTTTCTTCTAAAGTCCCATTTTAAGGTAAATAAAAAGTTACAAGGTGAACTTAGTGTACCTTTCCTTGTATAGGACAAATACCTGTGCCTTTTATTCAACCTGCAGAATTTCTCTATTAGATTGATTCTAACCTCAAAGGACAACTTATTCTACCTTTTTATGCCTTTGTGTAAATGAAGAAAAGCATCCCTAGAAACCCATTGAGTTGACTAAGTATCCATTGTTACAATGGACTGCCTGTTTGTGCTTCAGAATTAGTAACAAATGCATTCAGTATGAGTGACACATGCTCATTCTATCTATAGTTCACTTTTTATGCCAGAGCTTTTTCACAGCATGTTTCATTTCTGAATTTCTCAAAGTGTATATTAAAGGATTCAACATGGGAGTGACAACAGTATAGACCACAGCTATGGATTTATCAATGGGGAAGTTCAAAACAGGTCTAACATACTGGAAAATACAGGGAACGAAAAAGAGGACAACCACCGTGATGTGGGAACTGCAGGTAGACAGGGCTTTGCGCCTCCCTTCCTCACTGTGAGCTTTAAGGGAATTCAGGATGACTCCGTAGGAGACTAATAGAAAAATAAAGATGACCATACAGATAGTTCCGCCATTGGCAACCACAGTGAAGCCTACAACATAGGTGTCAGTGCAGGCAAGTTCCAACAGAGGGTACACGTCACAGATGAAGTGGTCAATGATATTGGGGCCACAAAAGGGGAGGCTGTACACAAAGAGGAGTTGGACCAAAGAATGCACAAAACCTCCAACCCCAGCCACCACCAACAACAGAATGCAAACCTGTCTATTCATGATGGTTATGTAGTGCAATGGCTTACAGATGGCCACATAGCGATCATAGGCCAACACCACCAGAAGAAAGACTTCAGCACCTCCAAATAAGTGTTCCAGAAAGAGCTGTCCCATGCAAGCTGAGAAGGAAATTGTCTTATGACAACGGAGTAAGTCTATGATCAATTTGGGTGAAATGGCAGTGGAATAAGCCGCATCCATGAGTGACAGATAGGCAAGGAAGAAGTACATGGGGGAGGCCAGAGAGGGGCTGGCAAGAACAGTCACCACAATGAGCAGGTTGCCCACCATTGTCATAATGTAGATGAGTAAAAATATGGCAAATAATGCTTTTTGGCCCTCTAGATCCTGAGTGAGGCCCAGGAAAACAAATTCTGTCACATTGTTACTATGTCCCATTTAGTCTTCTCTAAAGCCTGTTTCAGTGATGAGAGGTCAGGAGAATGGGACCTGTAATTAAATTGTGAACACAACTATGAATACATTATGTTTTGAAGTACATCTTCATTATTATACCTTTACAGAGGTTTACATACAATAAACGTTTAGTAAATATCTATGAATTCTTCTTCCCATAACACATTATACCTTCCCTTGACAATTCTATTTCTCCACAGATGATTTTGTTTGGGCTACAAGTAAGAGGTTCCATCTCTAAGTGGCTTGTTTATAGAAAAGAGCATCAAAGGCCCAACAGTCAGTCATTCATTTAATAGAGCCTATTTAAACTGTCAGTCCTGGGCACAGAGGCAGCAATGACTTACTGTCTAGTGGTGATTAAAAAAAAAAAACAACTCTGAACATATTGGCATAGCATCAGTCTTCCAAGTTTATAGTATTTTTGGTGAGTACCTTTATAATATGATCTATTTCACACCAAAAATAATGCCTCTTTTGGAATAACTCACTAATACGATGATAATCCACTATTAGATATTCAGTCCTTTGTGTCTCAAAGGATGTTCAGTCTTCATGGATCGCTCATTAAATTTCAAGAGACTGGACTTTGCACTGTATCAAACTACAAAATTCTTTAAGCACATTGTTCTCTATAGCAATTACTTGGTTTGACTCTGCCTGTTGGCTCTTTTTGACTGTCAGCTTTTGAAGGAGTTGCAATTCTCTCCATTTAATCTTTGTCTATCCCACAACTCTTAACATAGAGACATGATTTAGATTTTCAGCAAATATTTTTTAACTTATCTGACTCTTGACTATCAACAACAATTACATTAGCAGCTAGTTGTTTTTGTGGGGGGTTTTTCAAAGCTCTTGGGGTGAACTAGGTCATGAAGGAGGAGAAGAAGAACACAGACACTGAAAAGAGAGGTAAAGGACAATGATACATGGTTTTATTTATAATGCTTCCAAGATACTGAGAGTGCTCAAAACTAGAGCTTCGGTCCCAGATTCCAGACACCAGCAGACTCAAGGGAAAAGGCCAAGCTCAGAGTAAGAAGGCATGGGTTTCAGTCATTTCTAAATGTAATTGGAAGTCAGTCTCAGTTTGCTCACTGGAAAATAAAGGGCTTGAACTAGACAATCTCAGAAAGCATTCCCAGACTTGCTATCAGACTTTTTGTGTGACCCTATTTTATGCTATTCTGCTGACTTGTCTTCATAATTTTATAATAAAATCAAAATTTCCAAGCTTATCGTTGTTCCCTGAAACATGCTATCCAGTGGTAAATGGGATTTTATAATGACAGAAACTGAATAATGATTACAAGTTACTCTGTTGTAGCACAGTGATGAATAACATGGACTCTGGAGCTGCATTGCCTGTGTTGGAATCCCAGCTTTTCCACTTACCTTGTGACCTTGGGCAACTTAATAAACCTCTCTATGCCTCAGTTGCATAATTTTTAGAATAGGGCTACTAAGAGGGCCTGCCTCTTAGGTTGTTGTTTTATTACAGGTAGAGTACCTAGAATACAGTTGGCACCCAGTAAAGGTGCAATAAATAAATGATAGCTATCATCAATGTTCTTGAATGCTTCACTATGAGCACTGCATCAGAAGGAATCATCTGGATCTTTGTCAATGTGTTAAGAATTATAGTTGGGTCCTAGCTGGTTTGGCTCAGTGGATGGAGCATCGGCCTGCAGACTAAAGGGTCCTGGGTTTGATTCCAATCAAGGGCACATTCCGGGGTTGTGGGCTTGATACCCAGTTGGGGGAGTACAGGAGGCAGCCAATCCATGATTCTCTCTCATCATTGATGTTTCTGTCTCTCTCTCTCCCTCTCCCTTCCTCTCTGAAATCAATAAAAATATTTTTTAAATAATTATAGTTGGGCACAGGATGAGATTGTATGTCTCAGGATTATTTATTTGATTACATATGAGTAGTAATATTTACCTGTGATGAAGTTTATTTTGACTGGAAGCAATCAGAATAATGGGGGAAAGTGGAATCCATACATCATAGGAAAAACTAAAAATAGAAAACAAAAAAAAGGATCGAATCAGGAAGGAGCAATTATATTTAAGAAATTAATATCCACAAGTAATAATATTAATATGATAATTACATGAGATTAGTATTCTTTAAGAAATCCTCTTCAAAAAGATTTTCTTTCTTGATGAAGTGCTAGAAGTCCCTTCAGACTTCCAGGGGTTTCTCAGGAAGCATCTTGAAAAGCCATAACAAATAAACACAGAGCACATCTTAGTAAATAAAAGCAAAGAAAATTAGAAAAACACACAAACACACATTGATTCCTTGGTGTCCCCTACACCTGATGGTAAATAACAAAATTAAACGAGAGAAGAATTATACAACTATAGATACAAACCAAAACTTTTTGCTTATTCCGCTGCTGAGGAAATTACAGAATTACTAAACAGAAAGGTAGACAAGCTGATTCCATTTCCATAGACTTGGTGTCACAGGGAGAGAGGACATGTGCAGAAAAGGTTGAGCTTCCTTTGGAAGCCAGCTGTGAGGAACATCCTACATGCCTCATTCACATTGCTGCCTCCAGTTTATTCAGCCGTTCTATCACTGTTGAAGCTATAGACTGATAAAGGCACACCTATTGAAGAACATAAGGGTACCAGGTAGCCTATATACAATTCTCTGCTTCTCACTCCTTACTTCACACATAAGGGATCTATCTAGTGCCCTTACTCTTATTAATAATCAATTTTGGATTTCAGCAGAATAAATCTTCTATTAGCCAGTTAAATTACTTAGATGTAAAAATTGGATATATAAACTCTTCTCTGTTGTTTAAGTCATCAAAGATTTGATACTATAAAAACTGATAGTATTACTAGGCTTTCAAATTAAACCATTAAGTTCACATGTCTCTATATTTTTAAAAAAATTAACATAGTTTCTTAAGAGGGTGGCTTTTTAAAAAGATAAATTAAACTTCCATAGTAATAAAAATACCATCTAAAATACTTTAAAATCACAGTTTTATGTCTCTCTAAATGACAGTAAGCAAGGTACTTCCCTGAGCACAGGTCTCTTTTTAAATATGTACAAATAGGGTTGCTGTGATCATTTTAGAAGGTTCACACATATCAAGCTTCTATATCAGAATCCAAAGTCCCCAGTGGGGAATGTGGTCAGTAATATTGTAATAACTATGCATGTGGCAGGGTGGTTACTTGATGTATTGAGGGGACTACTTTGTGGAGTACATGATTGTCTGGCCACTATGTTGTACCACTGAAACTAGTGGATAGATCTTGAGAATATCATGCTAAGCGAATTAAGTCAAGAACCATATGATATCACTCATATGAGAGATATAAAATTAAAAGCAACAAATGAACAAACAAGAAAAACAAAAACTCATACACAGACCACAGTATGGTGGTTACCAGAGGGAAGAGCGGTGGGAGGGTAGTAAAAGGTAAAGGGGGTCAAATACGTATATGGTGACAGAAGATTTGACTTTTGGTGGTAAACACACAATGCAATATATAGATGATGTATCAAAAATTCTCTAATTTAAAAGTCTTAAAATAATCATAAATGTTAGCATTGGATAAAATATAATAGCCTATGAACCAAGATTATGAATCATTAGTTTATTTGTAATGCATCCCATGTTTCACTTTGTTATTTGACAAAATGGGCAATAAACACCTGTCAGGCTATAATGCTAAAAAACAAACATATTTTGTATATTCTGGCTAATTTCCATGTTTTGCTAGCTTAATTTTCTCAACTCAGAATTCCTCCAATGAAAATATATATTTAAGACATGAGAAATATTTAAATATACCGTATAAATTTTCAATGAGCATCCCTTGGTTGTTTTAAGAACTCACCTTGGGTCTTCCCCTTGGTCTTTAAAATCAATGATTCTTTCACTGGGAGTAAATGTAGATACCTCGTCTAACTATGTGTGACCATAGAGCACAATAATGTATAGCTGGTCAGTAGATTTAGAAATAGTTTCATGTGGCCACACTCCCATATTTCCACACAGACTCCCCATCACCTCAGTCTTTCAGACAAGTGTTGCAGTATCCAATGTGGATGTCTAGAATAGAAAGACACTTAAATAAAACATAAATGTTTCCTTGCAAAAATAGTTGGACACTCTCACCTGCTGGGAAAATCTCTTCACAGAAAAACAAAGCTGCTGTGTTCACAAGGCTATGTAAAAACTGGCTGAATTTGTGGAAATTAACTTGACCAAATCCATTACTTGCCAATACAAAAAAAAAAAAAAATTAGAACACTACCATTAGTTATTTGTACCTCTTCTCAGTCAATTATGAGGTAACCAAAAAGTACTTTACTTTGAGAATTTAGGGTAACATTCATGTCTCTGGTCATTAATCTCTCTCTGTAGCCAACAAGACAAATGCTGGGATTTATCTTCCTTAAATGACTGAGTATTCTCACAGAACTCTTTAACCTTTCAGGCACTCAAAGAGCTTATCCCTAAAGACACTTTTTCCCTAATTAAAAGTATGTCTCTACCCCTCCCCAACTTCATCCCAGAACATCGGGATGATATACAGGTTTCTACAAGCAACAAGATATCTATGCCAAGGAAAATAAAACAAGAAAACATCTAGAGGACCAGATACCAATTGAAGAGAGACTTCAGCTTATGCAGAAATTTGAGTTTTCAGAAATCTCTTAGGTATTTCTATCAGAAAAATAATTATCCCACTTACATAGGCAGACACAGACTCTCTGGGTTTTTACATCATAACTGATTTAAATGAAATAGAATGTAAGGTCATTATAGATTAGTTTATTAGAATATTTGAAACAAATACAAATGAAGTAATCTCTTCTGGACAGTTTTCCCCCCCCCTAGAACAATCCTTAAAAAAAAAAAAGATTTGGGCCTTGCCAAGAAAGAGTAGCAATCAGACAAATATATGAAAAGCTTGTAATTTGAAAAGAAAAGAATAAGCATTTATGGGTTTCATATTAGGAAATCTTTAGGTAAAGAAAATAAAATTTAAGCCAAAATGGAGAACCAGTCTTCGGTTCCTTTATTCAGCCATATCCTTAGAAAAGGAGGTCCCTACACTAGATGTTAAAGGCCTTGAGTCTCAGAGACAGAGAAGCCTGGGACTGGGGAATTTATGGAAGTTGAAGTTTCAATTATTAAAAGGACAAAATAATCACAGTTGTTTCTTTCCGAAGGCCTGAATCTATGTCAGAGGAACCATAATGACTTCTAGTCCATTCATTCAGTTCCTTATTTTCAATTTGGTATCAAGAAACTGTTTCTACAAGAAATTATTTTCCAACAAGAGCCTGCCTGTACATCAAATCCCTAATGCCTTCCACTGTTATTTCTTTAACATGGCTTACTATGGGCTCCACTGAGCATCTTCACAACCATGTATATTGCATTTTCTAGGTCACAAGGGCCTTAGATAAAGAGGCATTGAATACCTATCTGAACCAGATGAAGATTTTCATGATGTGTTGAGCGCACCCCCCCTCCACCCCCTGGAAAAACGTTGGTGGTTTCCAGCTCAACAAAGATATGGATGAAATTCGGCAACCCCAAATGTTGTATGTATTACTTCTAAGATTTAAAGAGTACATCTTAGTACTCTTTTTCTCTTAATGATAAGTAGCAAAAGATGGAGAAGTTATCTTTAGTTTAGAAGAACTATCTGATATGATAAAGGTTACTGTGGACTAAACTACGACTCAGACCTGGAGAACTAATATATGCATAGGTTTAATTCTCTATGCCTCTTCCAGCTAAATGCAAAGAACTACTAATGCTTTCTGTTTATCTGAATGACAGACATTTTCTGGATAAGATTATGTTTGCAATAGCCTAGAAGCTGAATTTATATGCTCCAATAAGAATGATATACTGCAAATATTAACTGATACATATGTTGCTTCAAAATGTGCAATAATCCACAGTAACTCTCTATAAACCACTTCTATTATCATATTTTTAAAATAAAACTTAGATATGAACATACTCTAAATAAGTTAATCTATTACATTGGTAACATTATAATAGTTCCTTAAAGGAAGAAGCTAGGGAAGATGTGGGAGCTATGGTAAACATTATTAGTCAAATATGACTGATCAATCTAGCCTAGGCCAACTGGGCAAAGTTATGGGAATAACATGGTCCATGACCATTAGAGAATTCCACAAACCCTGCCAAATTCATTACTATCTCTTTCACTATCCTAGTAACAGACAGAAATGATACTGACTCCAGGGGATTTATAATGGGAAGTTACTCATGCAATGCCATTGGAACTCCATATTCCTAGTGCTCATATGTTCTTGGAAGTGTTTGTTTTATGAACCTTTGATGCCTCGAGGTTTGTCAGAAGCCTAATCCCAACACCCTGTTTTGAAAACTGGGACCTAAGATTCAATAATTCCCTGACACTGACACAGTGGTCTAATGCAGCTCATTTGAAAGACAACTCCTGGAAGACAATGGAATAACACAGAGGGACTTCAGTCCATGCCTCATGAAGCAGAAGAAATACCCAGCCAACTTCTGCCTGAATTCCTGGCACACAAAATTTTGAAATAAAATAAAACTGTTGTTTTTAAAAGCTACAAAAATTGGAGTCTTGTGCCATGTAGCAAAGATAACCAGAGCAAAAAGTAGAACCTGGAAGTGTGGTGCTTTCTCAAAAAAATTTCAAGCATGTGGCATTGGCTTTGGTCCAGGAGACATGGCAGCTGGAAGGGCTCCCAGGCTTCTGCAATTAGAGATTTAAAAGATAGGAGGGATGTATTTTTGTTGTTGTTGTTTTGTTTTGTATTTTTGTTTTGCAATTAGCTAAATGTCTTCCTTAGTCCATTTGGGCTACTGTAACAAAATACCATAGACTGGGTGGTAGACATCAAATATTTGCCTCACAGCTCTAGCAGCTGGGAAGACCACAAACAAGGTGCTGGCAGATTTAGTGTCTGGTGAGGGACTGCTTGCTAGTTCACAGACAGCCATCTTTTCACTGTGTCCTCACCTGACATAAGGGGCAGGTGAGCTCATTGGGGTCTCTTTTATAAAAACACTAATTCCATTTATGAGGATTCAACCTTCATGACCTAATCACCTCCCAAAGGCCCCATGTATAAATACTGCCATATTATAAATAATTTAAATCATGAATTTGGGGAGGACACATACTTTCAATCTATAACAATGTGCAATAGTAGAAGAATTAATTATATAAATTGTGGTAAAATTAAATGCTTGCTATTATTTGGTGAATAGTATTATGTTTGGTGAGACTTCAAGATGGTATATCTGTAAGACTTTCAACAATAAAGATAAATTCTTTAAAGGTGATATAAGAAACCTCTATGCAATAAGAACAGGGGTAAAACTCGGGATATCAGGTTTTCATAGTGTGATTTACCCTTGAGAAGGACCCATTGCCCCCTAGCCTTAGCCCCTTATGAATCCAGACTAAATACAGAAGCAGAATCATAAGTTTCTTTGACGACATGCTACCTACCATATTAGAGGCAAACAGTATTTTGTTTCAAGCCTGATGCATGGAGAAGATGTTATGAATGAGGACTGTCAAATAAAACAATATATTCTGGCCTCTTTATTACCTAATAATCTGTATTAATAAGAGAGGTAAAAATAGTATATATTGTCAGCATCTTTCTTAACAATGATATCACCCAAAATATCTGATCAAGTTCTGTATTGTATATTTGAAGCCCATGAATTCTAAATTACCTAGGAATATTAGTGGATTATCTTCAAGAAAATATAACACCAACAAAGTTGATCCACATGAGGAGATGATACGATTTCTCAATTAGAAAAACACATAATATTTTGTTATTTTTCTGCATATCTGCCTTGCTCATTCAGAGTATTTATATATACGTAGTGTCCTTATCTTATATAATAAAGATGAAATATGCAAAGTAACCATCATGCCCTCGCACGAGATGGCCACCCCCATGTGGGCACAAAATGGCTGCCACAAGATGGCTGGCAGGGGAGGGCAGTTGTGGGTGATCAGGCCAGCAGGGGAGGGCAGTTAGGGGTGACCAGGCCAGCAGGGGAGGGGAGTTAGGGGCGACCAGGCCGACAGGGGAGGGCAGTTAGGGGTGACCAGGCCAGCAAGGGAGGGCAGTTAGGGGTGACCAGGCTGGCAGGGGAGGGCAGTTAGGGGGGACCATGCCGGCAGGAGAGGGCAGTAGGGGGCAACCGGGCTGGCAGGGGAAGGCAGTTGAGGGCAACCTGGCCTACAGGAGGGGGGGGGCAGTTGGGGAGGACCAGGCTGGCAGGGGAGGGCAGTTAGGGGGGACCATGCCAGCAGGGGAGGGCAGTTGGGGCAAATGGCCAGCAGGGGAGGGCAGTTGGGGTGACCGGGCTGACAGGAGAGGGTAGTTGGGGCAACTGGGCTGGCAGGAGAGGGCAGTTAGGAGCAACTGGGACTGCAAGAGAGGGAGGGAAGTTGGGGGGGGGACCAGGCCTGCAGGGGATGGCAGTTAGGGGCGACCAGGCTGGCAGGGGAGGG
Source organism: Plecotus auritus (assembly GCF_963455305.1). Lineage (NCBI taxonomy): Eukaryota > Metazoa > Chordata > Mammalia > Chiroptera > Vespertilionidae > Plecotus > Plecotus auritus. Next base: position 137,224,078 of record NC_137783.1, read on the forward strand.
CAGTTAGGGGCAACCAGGCTGGCAGGAGAGGGCAATTTGGGGGTGATCTGGCTGGCAGGGGAGCAGTTAGGTGTCGATCAGGCTGGCAGGGGAGTGGTTAGGGGGTGATCAGGCTGGGAGGCAGAAGCGGTTAGGAGCACTCAGGAAGGGAGGCAGGCGAGCCGTTGGGAGCCAAGAGACCCAGATTGTGAGAGGGATGTCCAACTGCCTGTGGGATCAGGCCTAAACCAGCAGTCAGACATCCCCCAAGGGGTTCCAGATTGGAGAGGGTGCAGGCTGGGCTGAGGGACACCCCCCCCCCCAGTGCACGAATTTCATTCACTAGGCCTCTAGTGATTAATAACAGCCCTCTGAAGCATCATTCATTCTCCTTCAACCTTCATATGCTAAGCAATATGAAAACAATTGTATTTTTAAAATCTTTTGCAGATACAAAAATAAGAAATATACTTCAAATATTATATGAGCTATCTTTGTGAGGGGAAAACTGAACTAAGTTTTTATGTTCTATTTCTTTTATTTTCTGAAACTGTAATAGTCACTATTAATTCTGCAAAAGATTATATTATTAAAGAGGAAACATGAAAAATATCTTCCATTCACTAAAATAGATTTACAGTATTAACTATAGCAAAATCATCACATAGAACATAAATCTATAGTATCAACAGAAACATTTTACACATAAAAACTGAGCATATATTTTTCCAACAAATTATGAAAATTTTAAAAATATTAGGCATGCATATAAGCCTAACCAATGAACACAGACAACAGGGAGGTGAGGGCATGAATGGGGGGGATAGGGGGTAATGGGGGAATAAGGACACATATGAAACACCTTAATCAATAAAGAAATTTTTTAAAAAAATAAAAATATTAGGAAATCATGAAAATATTAAAAATATATTTTGATCATTGGAAGTATTCACAAAATAAATGTTTTTCATCATGACCCAGGTATTAAACCTGAGGAGACATTTACTACAGTTAAATAATCACACATGGCTTTTCTGGAAGCAACAATTCTTCATTAAAATAGGTGCATCCTAGCCGGTTTGGCTCAGTAGATAGAGCATCAGCCTGTGGACTGAAGGGTCTCAGGTTCGATTCCAGTCAAGGGTATGTACTTCGGTTGCAGGCTCAATCCCCTGGCCCTGGTCAGGGTGTTTGCAGATTATATCTATCTCACATCAATGTTTCTCTCTCTCTCTCTCACCCCTTCTCTTCAACTCTCTCTAAAAACCAATGGAAAAATATTCTCTGGTGAAGATTAATAACAACAACAAAAATAGGTGAAACATTTCTCTGCTGCCTCATTTTCTTCTTCTGATCCAGAGTTTTTTCATGGCACTTTTCATCTCTTCGTTTCTTAGAGTATAGATTAAGGGGTTCAACATAGGAGTGATAATGGTGTAAAACACAGCCAAGGATTTATCAATGGGTAAGGTAGAAGGAGGTCTCACATACATAAAAATACAAGGGACAAAGAAGAGGACCACCACAGTAATGTGGTAGCTACAGGTGGATAAGGCTTTGCGCCTCCCTTCCTGACTAAGAGTCTTCAGGGAGTGCAGAATGACCCCATAGGAGATGAGTAACAGCACAAAAATGACCACACAGATGGACCCATCATTGGCAACCACAATGAGGCCAATAACATAGGTGTTAGTGCAGGCAAGTTTTAATAAGGGATACATGTCACAAATGAAGTGGTCAATGACATTGGGGCCACAGAAGGGAAGGTTGTAAACAAAGAGAAGTTGAACTATAGCATGTAAAAAACCTCCAACCCCGGCCAACAGTAGCAGTACAATACACACTCGTTGATTCATGATTGTCAGATAATGCAGGGGTTTACAGATGGCCACGTAGCGGTCATAGGCCATGACCACCAAGAGTAAAATCTCAGCACCACCAAATAAGTGCCCTATAAAAAGCTGGCTCATGCAACCTTGGAAGGAAATGGTTTTCTTCTCATAAAGTAAGTCTATAATCATATTTGGGGTAAGTGTAGTAGAATAAACAGCATCCATAAATGATAAGTAGCCAAGAAAGAAGTACATTGGGGCATCCAGGCTTGAACTGACCATGACAGTCACAATAATGAGCAGATTGCCCACCATTGTCACAATGTAGATGAACAAGAACACAACAAATAATATTTTCTGGCCCTGAAGACTCTCAGTGAGCCCCAACAGGATAAATTCTGTCACATTGTTCCTTTGTCCCATAGTTCTTTCTGTATGTCTTATTTCAGAGTTCAGGACAAATTACCTGTAAATATAATTATTACTCGTGACTTCCTAAAATCTTAGGATAATTTGTACATTCATTCAACAAAGAGACATTATGATTTATTATGTTGCAGTAATTCCAGAGATTATAAAAATACAAGGCTGATTGAAACATGGTCCCTAACCTCAGAAATCTTACAGACTAATGAAGAGGCAAGTAATTGGAGATATATGTGAGGAAAGGAGACATTATAAGTGAGTTGCCACAAGTAGCTTTCCATCTGTAAGTTTAAAAAAGTACATATTGCTTATACCTTATACAAAAATAAAAACTGAGTAAAGGTTTAATTAAAAAAAAACTAAAGATTTACTTCATGTTTACTTTCTAATTAATAAAATAGATGACTTTCTATACTCTAGAGATGGGAGAATCTTCTTAACTCATCATTGACATCCCAAATAGACATTGTTCAAATTTTTTAAGGATTTAGTAATAGATACCATAAAGTCAAAAGACAAAAGTAGCTTGGGGGGGGGGGATTTACATTTTAGAGGACATACACAGAGTTAATATCTAAAATAGACTAAGAGCTCTAAGTAATTTAACAAATGAAAGATAAGCAAACCAATAGCAAAGTGAGTGAATCAGAGAAATAAAGGAAAAATAAATCGAAATGGCCAAAAAACATACAAGATGCTGAAACTTACCTGTAGACAGAAAAGTAGCAATTGAAGGGTTTTCTTGCTGCAGAATTACCTTGGATTTTTAAAAAGTCATTCAGTCAAGTTTGGCAGATGCTACAGCATCCTCTAATTTTTAATAGATTAACAAACAATTCCTAAAGAAGATATTAATTGAACTTATCACAAAATTTAAAAATATCTGCCTATTAAATATCCCCAAATAGTTATACTTGAAATTAGTTTCCAATAATACTGAAGTATATACATAATATTCTAACCACTTTGCTGTACATCTAAAACGAGTACAGAATAATATTGAATGTAAACTATAATTGAAAAATAAATTTAAATTTTAAAAACAATACTGATGCTAGAAAGGTAAATTTATTCTGGATCTTTATAATATGAAAATATACAAAAGAGTATTACAGAATTGAATTAATCCCCACATATTCTACTAATCAAAAGGACATGGCTGAGGTATGAGAATTTACATAGAACTAATTTTTTCTTTTTTTGATATTTATTATTAAATTGATTTGGGTAACATTGGTCAACATGAACATATAGGTTTTAGGTGTGGTTCAAATTTAATGAAGTAACATTGGTTAATAAAATTATATCATTTCAGGGTTACAATTCTATAATACATCATCTGTATATTGTATTGTCTGTTCACCACTCCAAGTCAAGTCTCCTTCCATCACCATTTATCCCCCCTTTCCCTCTTCTACCTCCCGCTGCTCCCCTTTCCCTCTGATAATCACCATACTGTTGTCTATGAGGTGGGGGTTCTTTTTGCTTAATCCCTTCACCTTTTTCACCCAGCCCCCTTACCCTGCCCTTCTGACAGTTGTCAGTTTATTGTCTGTAATTATGAGTCTGTTTCTATTTTGTTTGCTAGTTTGTTTTGTTCATTAGATTCCACATATAAGAGAAATCATATGGTATTTGTCTTTCGCTGACTGGCTTATTTCACTTAGCATAATACTTTCCAGGTCCATTACAAAGGAGAACTTCTAAAAGACTGAATTTTCATAACACCAATGTATCGTTCAAAGCCTACAAAGTTCAGAATCGTATGTATAAATTTACTTCCTGAGTTACCTGCATAATGAAAGAGCCATTCAATTCATGTCCTGGGCTGTGCTGCTTTCTCCCTTGTCTTGCATGCACTGATGCCATCTCTGTGGACAGAGAGCAACATAGCACATGCACCATCACTGGAGCTCAAACTGTTTCCATGTGACCAACTCTGTCCAGGCTCATAGGAAATCTGATTCACTCTGAATTTGATTGTGAACAGAGACCCAAAATATCCATTGCTGGCAGAATTTGTCCTAATAACAAACAAATGTTAAACCAACATTCTGATGGGAGAAAAAAATGTATATGAGTTATTTAGATAAATATTTTGCTGTTTGTGTTTTGTAGCAATAAAAGTGAAACAGCCTTTCCAACATCATGATTCCTAATCAGTTATACTGACCTGTCTTCATAGAGCATTGTTGATCATTGGGTTACCTGAAGGATGGAGAATAATTCCATGTATATTCTTTATGTCTTGATTCCATAATTTCAATTCCCGAAAAAGCTAGTCATGTGAATACTGACACTGACAAACACTTTCTTAAGTGAGGGACAAGGTCTATAAACATTTTATCTACATTGGAACTACAACACAGGTTACTGAGTCATTCAATTGGTGCATCTCCAAGGGTGAGTCTTCTCTAATTAAATTCATTGGGACCTTCATCATAATATTGAGGGTAGATTCTGCATCTCCAGAGATGCCACCAGGATAATCACCATGCAGAACAGGACTTACAGAATCATGTCCTTGGGGAAAATCAGAAAGGTCAAATGACCAAAAGGGGAAAGTCCAGTCTGGCAGAAGCAAAGTATGCATAAACTCTCTTATTTAAATCATGACCTTTAGCTCATTGTCTCTCATCCCTGGACACAGTTAGATAAACGCCATAGATCCCTCTTCTTGTGTCTTCCTTAAACACACCCTCTATAGTGGCTCCCTACTCTCTGAGTCACTCTACATCACATCACTTTTTCAGCACTTTTCACTCTGAAAGCAGCTTGATTTTTATGCTTACTTACTTAGTGCCTATGTCCCTCCACTAGAAAGTGTTATGTGGTAGCCCTAGCCATTTTGGCTCAGTGAATAGAGAGTCCGCCTGTGGGCTGAAGGGTCCCAGATTCAATTCTAGTCAAGGGCACATGCCCAGGTTGTGGGCTCGATCTCCAGAATGGGGCATGCAGGAGGCAAATGATCAATGATTCTCATCACTGATGTTTCTCTCTCTCTCTCTCTCTCTCGTCTTCCTTCCTCTCTGAAATCAATAAAAATACGTTTTTTTAAAAAAAAAGAAGAAGAATGTGTTATGGGGTACATTTCATTATTCTGACATAGACCACTGTGTTTAAGGTTGCAACTTCTAACCCCAAAATACATGGACTCAAATCCCTTTCAGGCATTTTCTAGTTCTAAGATCTACAGAAAACTATTTAAACTTTCTAAGCATCAGCTAATTCTTCTGAAAAGCATTACTTGCTTTCATCAGGCTCTTATGGGGATTAAACAATAACTTGTCTTTGTAGCACCAGCCAAATTGCAGTAAATAGCAATAGCTTTTATTGCAATTACTAATTATTGTACTATAGATTTCTTATTTGCCATAAAAAGTTTATTAAATTTTGGGGTCTTGCTTAAACTGATTTTAATGTTGTAGACATTCCTTCTTTTAAAGTGAACTCTTTATGCAGTGAATCTCATCAATCTCACATTAACCTGAGGCCTTTACTCAGAATCCTGAAAGTTCATCATGATCTCCTAATATAATATCTACAGAGCTGAATAATAAATGTAAACCATAGAGTTTTTCAAAAGTCTAACAGAAATGGAGCACTGATGAAGAAGTGAGGGAAGCAACAAAGACAGTGACACCTATTAAGTACCCACTGATAGACAGGCACTATGAAGTATGTACTACCAATTCATCATATACTTGAACCCAGATTAAAATCAGATTTTGAGAGCTTGTGAAATACTCGCAATGTTACATGAAGTAATGAGACAGAAGTCAATACGAGTTGTGTGAACTCCATACCCAGAGCTCTGCTGCTAACAGAGGCTGAATTAACCTAAAACACATAAACATCCTTGTCTAAAGTGCAAGGGAAAAGTTAGCTCACATGGTATTGGTCATATGAGGAGGTACCTTTTTTACCTAAGGAAATAAGGACCAAGGCAAGATACTTAGAGGTCCTCATCCAAACAGAATGAGGCTCTTGCTAGTTCAAGAAGAAATATAAGCCAAGATCTGCCCCTATTAGAAGTAGGGTCAGCACCAGCCAATAATTTTTTCCTTTTAAATATACTTTTGTAAGTTTACTATGTGCCAGGAACTTTCATAAGCACTTAACATATGTAAACTCATTTAACTGGCCCAAAAATTTTATGAGATAGGTATTATCATTACCATTTAAAAGATAAAAAATAAGGGGTAAAATGTATTTTTGTTTTGCAATTGCAAAGGTACTAAGCTTTCACTGCATGATTTACAAAGAATTGATTTTCAGAGAATCTGCTCTGAAAGACCTTAAGAAGAAAATGCCTTTAAAAGGTGATTTATTAATAGGCTAGAGATGCATACACAATCTATAGCACTATTGCTTATAAATCTCTGGATAATTTGTTTAAAAGGCATATATTCCAATCCAATAGCAGTCCTACTGAGTTAGAATCTCTAGAGCTATATCCTAGGAGTGTGCATTTTTAACAAGAATTTCAACTTATTCTGAAAGTACACCAAAGTTTGACAACCAAGTGGACAATAAATAAATCTTTATTTCTTTTATTTTTATTTTTTTTCATAAATCTTTATTGTTCAGATTATTACAGGTGTTCCTCTTTCCCCCCCCCATAGGTCCCCTCCACCTGATTCCCCACCCCACCCCACCCCATGCCCTTACCCCCCGCCACTGTCTTCATCCATAGGTGTAAGATTTTTGTCCAATCTCTTCCCGCACCCCTCACACCCCCTTCCCCCTGAGAATTGTCAGTCCACTCCCTCTCTATGTCCCTGATTCTATTATATTCACCAGACCATTCTGTTCTTCAGATTTTTTATTCACTTGATTTTTAGATTCACTTGTTGGTAGGTATGTATTTGATGTCATTTTGTTGTTCATAATTTTTATCTTTACCTTTTTCTTCTTCTTCCTCTTCTTAAAGAATATGCTTCAGCATTTCATGTAATCCTGGTTAGGTGGTGAACTCCTTTAGCTTTTTCTTGTCTGTGAAGCTCTTTGTCTGACCTTCAACTCTGAATGATAGCTTTGCTGAGTAGAGTAATCTTGGTTGTAGGTTCTTGCTGTTCGTCACTTTGAATATTTCTTGCCACTCCTTCTGGCCTGCATAGTTTCTGTTGAGAAATCTGTTGAAAGTCGTATGGGTACTCAGTTGTAGGTAACTAACCGTTTTTCTCTTGCTGCTTTCAAGATTCTCTTTTTGTCTTTTGCCCTTGGCATTTTAATTATGACGTGTCTTGGTGTGGTCCTCTTTGGATTCCTCTTGTATGGGGTTCTGTGAGCTTCCTGGACTTGTAAGTCTGTTTCTTTCACCAGGTAGGGTAAGTTTTCTGCCATTATTTCTTCTAATAGGTTTTCAATATTTTGCTCTCTCTCTTTTTCTGGCACCCCAAAAATTCGGATGTTGGTACGCTTAAAGTTGTCCCAGAGGCTCCTTACACTATCTTCATATTTTTGGATTCTTTTTTCTTTTTGTTTTTCTGGTTGGGTGCTTTTTGTTTCCTCATATTTCAGATCTTTGGTTTGATTCTTGGGGTCCTTTGATCTACAGTTGAATTTCTGTATATTCTTTATTTCAGACAGTGTATGCTTAATTTCTGACTGGTCCTTTTCCATTTTTTTTGCATTCTCATTAAGGTCCTTGAAGGTCTCACTAAGCTCCTCAGAGGTCTCATCAAGTTTCTCAGCTGTTTTTAGAAGATTCTTGAGTAACCTTATAAATGTGGTTCTGAATTCTATGTTGTCCAGTAGTTTGCTTTCCTCCATGTCTTTCATTCATGACATGTTTCTTTGTCTCTGCTTCCCTGTGTTGATGGAGTGGCTTTGTGTGGTAGGTGACCTGTAGGGGCCAGTAGCTCAGCCTCCCCAATCACCTGAGGTGGACGCTCTTGGTGCACCCCTTTGTGGGCTGAGTGCAAAGTCTTGGTGTAGTTAAGCCTTGATTGCTGTTGGTACACTGGGAGGAATTGACCTCCAGGCCAATTGGCTGTGAGGACCCGCTGTGTCTATGATGGAAGAACTGCTGCGCTGGAGACACGCTTATGGTGCAGGACTTGTTTCAGTGGGGCTTTGGTGCTCACTGAGTCTGCCTCTTGAATGTGTCACTTATTGATGTGAGGAGTTGAAATCTGGTGTCTCACACTGACCACTAGGTACACTGGCTTCTGGATCTCCAATGGGGTGCAGGTCAGCTACTGTCTGAGGCCACCCAGCAGGAGCTACAGCGAGAACTACAGTTTTCTCCTCTTTGCTTGGGGTTTGGAGGTTTTGGAGCTGTCTGGCCCGGGCTGCAAGTTTGCTAGGTTAAGCTGCTATAGGGCAGGCCATTCATATGCTAAAGCCACTGCTTGGAGCTTGGGTGGGTTTATAGGTTGTGCGGGGCGGGGTCTCAGGGCGTCACTAGGCTAGGGCGTAGCAAACAGCGATGGCTGCCAGTCAGCCAGCCGGCTCTGCGTCTCTGACCGTGTCCCCCCAGCACAGTAAACAATTATTCCTGTGCGCAGCCCTGCAAGCAAGCCCCCCTCACTTTCCGACCCTATGGCAGACAGTCCAGCTTCTCCCCATAGGAGTTTGGGTCCCCCGCATCTCCCCAGAAACTGGAGTTCGGAGTAATCAGGAGCTTGTCTTCCTTCAGGTTGAAAAAAACAGTGCTCTCAGTGGCCTGCCGCCAGCCAGATTCGTGTGCCTCCGTACCTCAGCTTTTCAGCGCTTGCGCACGTCTCAATGCTCTTTTCTCTTTCCTTCTAGTTGTAGAACTTCCACTCAGCCAGCTTTCCCATGGTTCTGGGTGATAGACGTTTTGTCTTTTAGTTGTAGTTTTGAAATTGTTGTGCGAGGCAGCCGTTTAGGTGTTTACCTATGCCGCTATCTTGGATCCTCCCCAATAAGTAAATCTTAATGGGATATTTTAATGATAAATTTTCATCAATGTACTTTTATGTGTAGTGTTCAGTTTGTTTTGAACCATGAAAATTATATTATTTTCTCTTTGCCACTGAAAAGATGAAGTCATTTGATGCTGTTGTGATTATTTCTCCACTGGAATCACCTTTGGATCCAAAGCTTCTTCATAGCATTTTTCACTTCTGCATTATTAAGTATGTGGATTATAGATGTTATCATGGTATAAAACACAGCCACAGCTTTATCATTGGGAAAAGCGATCATGAGGCACAGATACACTAATATGCAGGGCACAAAGAATAAGATGACCACCATGATGTGAGAGGCACGGGTGGAGAGGGTTTTGTGCCTCCCCTCCAAACTGTAGTTCTTTTGAGAATACAAGACGACCACATAATAGACCATCAAAAGGAGGAAGTTCAGTAAGCAGATGAACCCACTGTTGGCATCAACAAAGAGACCAAGGGTAAGAGTGTGCATGCAGACAAGTTTCAACAAAGGGTAAAAATCACACATGAAATTATCTATGACACTGGGGCCATGGAAGGGCAGCCAGACTGAAGAAAATCTGAATTCTTGCATGGACCAAGGCACCAGCCCAGGCCACTGCCACAAGAAAGCTACACACCTGTTGGCTCATGATGGCAGTGTAGTGCAGAGGTTTGTCAATGGTCACATCGTGGTCATAGGCCATCTCAGTGAGAAGGATCATCTCAACAGCACCAAAAAGAAGCTCAGTGAAGACTTGAGTGATACACCCTCTAAGAGAGATGATTTTTCTTACAGTAAGAGTGTCAGCTAGCATTTTAGGGTTCATGGAGGAAGAACAGTAGTCATCTCACTTAAGACGTAGTGGGACAGGAAGAAGTACATGGGGGATCCTAGGGCCCTGCTGGTGCTAACGGTGATCATAATGAGCAGGTTGCCTGCCAAGGTGACCAAGTAGACTATTAAAAACACAACAGGTAGAGTATTAAATTTGACAGTAAAATAATAATCAAGTTTTCAGATTAATTTAAATAGGCTAATTGAAATAAGTGAATATTCAAGAAAATTTTATTGTACTGGACAAAAAGCTGTTCCTAAAGTGGTAACTAAAATTTCTATTGGTAGTTCATCTCATGGTAAAATTCCTGAACATGCAATGAAACTAAAGCAGTCATATTTTTGTGCAAAAAAATTAAAATTTAAAGTTATCAAAACTGCATTATAAAATTTACAAAAGCCTCCATTAATCAAAAAAGGGGGGATAGTAGGGTAATATCATGTAAGGAAAAATATCCTATAAGTAAATTGCATCTAGAAAATTTTTACTTTACAAAATTAATTTTCATTTGTAATGCTAACAGCAAGACACCCATGAAAAACACACATGGTGTCTAAATAAGACAAAGGAAAATCGTTTGGGCAAAAATAAAAAGGATCCCAAATCAATTATATAGAAAAGGTTCCTTTATTAACTTTTGTCGAGAATATGTTTGTATATTTTCAGAAAACAACTCCAAGACCATGTGGATTCCTGCAACAGAGAGGAATTGACAGGTCTGCTCCAACCACGAAGACAAGAGGAGAAACAGTCCAGAGATGGAAGACGCTGATGACGCCTTTGCCACGCTAGCAGTCAGCAGCTGTGCGTCTCAGCAGGTTGCCTAGGACCAAAGCAGAGAGGGTCGGACCTGCATTGCCACCATGTGCCCACCATCCAGATATCATTGCTGACATGTACACATAAGGAACTGTTTGACATTAAAACGGGGCCTCAGAACTGTTGGACATTGAAATTGGGACTCAAACATTTTTTGTTATTATATGTTTATTTCTAGTCTGCAGAGGCAAGATTTTTTAAAGGAAAGAAATGGGGGAGAAATAGATACGGAGACAAAGAAGCATTGAACAGACTGTCAAACTACAGCGGGAAGGCAGGCAGGGGAGGTTGTGGGGGGGTGCCTATAAGAGATCAACCGAAGGACTTGTACACATGCATATAAGCATAACCAATGGATACAAGACACTTAGGGGGGGGGCGGTCAGGTAAAGGCATGTACTGGGGGGTAGGGGAGGCCGGGGGGGAGGTCAATGGGAAAAAAAAAGGAGACATATGTACTACTATTTGTAATACTTCAAACAATAAAAAAAGAAAGAAAAAAAACACAACAAATGAAAATTTATGAATCTCCATATTTTGAGGGGAATGAATTCCTCACATTATTCATCTTCTCCAACAATTCAGTTCAGGTGACAAGTGACTTCCCTAAAAAGAAAGTCATACTCGTCCTCAATAATGATACTATCTCTTAATGAATAAATATATCCATGGAGTGTCTTACTACCTTAGATTTACAGAAGACAAAACATATACAAAACTATATCAACTGTTTAATTCACTTAATATAGACAACAATATAGGTGCTATTTTTTTGTTGTTCTTTATAATTTCCTGATTTGTTTTGATTTTCTACAAGACAATGTATAATGAAATCAGAAGAGAAAAATACTATGCATTGAGGTTTTTTTTAAATTATTATATAAGGACACATATGTAATACCTTAATCAATAAATAAATTTTTTAAAAAATTATTATATATTGATTTGAGAGAGAGAGAGATAGAGAGAGAGACATCGATAAACTGTTGCCCCATTTATTCATGCATTCATTCATTGATTGAATCTTGTGTGTGCCCTGACTGGGGATCAAACCCTGAACCTTAGTGTAGCTGGATGAATCTCTAACCAAGTGAGTTACCTGACTAAGGCTAAGCATCAAGTTTTAAGAATCAGTCTGGCTGGCATGGCTCAGTGGTTGAGCATCGACCTATGAACCAGGAGGTCACAGTTCTATTCCCCATCAGGGCATATGCCTGGGTTGCTGGATCCCCAGTGTGGGATGTGCAGGAGGCAGCAAATCAATGATTCTCTCTCATCATTGATGTTTCTCTCTCTCCCTCTACTTTTGTCTCTGAAATCAATAAAAATATTTTTTAAGTTTTAAGAGTCAGTCGATGATGTGGACATATATTTGGCAGACTCACAAATATACAAAGATGCATGTATTTTACTCCAAAATTACTAGACATATTTACCAGTAAAAAATCCAATTGGTTCTATTAGTTTAAGTCATATAAAAAGAGTCAAAGACATATAAGGATTCCCTCATAAGCCATACTTTTCCCTAGGTTACAGTTAGGGTTAGGGTTAGGGTTAGGGTTAGGGATTGGGTTAGGGTTATAGGTGAGGAAACTGACAGAAAGGTGAAGGTATCAAAACAGATATATCAGAAAGCCAGTAACCAGAACTGACCTATTTCCTAGATAATGTCCTTAACTGTTGTTAACTTCCAAGCAATGATGATAGATCAGATAACCATAGTAGTTCCCATTTATTGAGTCAGGGACTGTGCTGGACCCAGTTTATTGTCTATAACTAGTTCTGGCCCAAGGCAACCTGTTGAATTTCTCCCGCAATGAGCAACAACTACACCTTCTCCAAAATATTGGAATCCCAATGGGAACCAACATCTCAATGTTACATAATAGGATTATTTAAACACCAATCTAATATTCTAGATTTATGCCTTTTAGCTTCTAAAGATATTTCAAATTTCTAGGCAACTGATAAATATTTATTGATTAAGAAGCAATAACTTATGATGACAAGAGTGTGGAATGGGAGACAGTAAGTCTGTATTCCAGTGCAAGCTTTAGCTCTGTGCTTCAGTGTCTAGCTGCAAGTATCATCCAACCTCTTCTCAGGTGGATGACTTCATCCATAGGTCTAAGAGGCTTGGGCTAGATTACCTCTTACTTCTATCTGTAATGCTCAATGATTCCATTTAATCTTTATCTGAAAAAAGTCACTTTTTTCCTCCAGAGCTTCCTCATAGCATTTTTTACCTCAGCATTTCTGAGTGTGTAGATTAAGGGATTTAACATGGGAGCCACCATAGTATAAAAGACAGCAACAGCTTTATCCACAGGCAGTGTGGTTACTGGGCGCAGATACACAAATATTCAGGGCACAAAGAATAAGATGACCACTGTGATGTGAGAGAGACAGGTGGAGAGGGCTTTGCGCCTCCCCTCCAAGCTGTAGTTCTCTAGGGAGCTCAAGATGACCACATAAGAGACCATCAAAAGGAGGAAGTTCAACAAGCAGATGAACCCACTGTTGGCAGCAACAAAGAGACCCAGGGTGTGAGTGTCCATGCAGACGAGTTTCAACAAAGGGTATAAGTCACACATGAAATGATCTATGACATTGGGGCCACAGAATGGCAGCCAGACTGTGAAGAGGATCTGAATGGTTGCATGGAGAAATCCTCCAGCCCACGCCACTCCCAGCAGGAGAATGCATAGCCTGTGGCTCATGATGGTGAAATAGTGCAGAGGTTTGCAAATGGCGACATAGCGATCATAGGCCATCACCGTCAGCAGGATGATCTCAGTAGCACCAAAAATGTGTTCTGCATAGACTTGAGCCATACAACCATTAAAAGAGATCATTTTCTTTTCATGAAGGGAATCCACAATCATCTTAGGAGCTGAAGAAGAACAATAGATTAGGTCTATCAAGGAAAGGTGGGTCAGGAAGAAGTACATGGGGGAGTTCAGAGCCCGGCTGGTGGTAATGGTAACCACAATGAGCAGGTTGCCTGAGAGTGTTACCATGTATAAGACCAAAAATAACAGAAACACGACTTTCTGCATTTGGGGGTTCTGTGTAAGTCCTGTTAAAATGAATTCAGTCACATTCCTTTTATTCTCCATCTATGTGGTATGAGTGATAAAAACTCCAGGAAGGAATGCTTTACCTTTAAAAAAAAAAAAACAAAGAAAGGAAGAAAAAATGAACTTAAACCAGTGATAATGATAATCAATAAGTCAAATATAAATAATCAACCAGGTAAGTTTAGTGTAAAATCTATTTCCACTTATTTGATGAGGAATACACATATCATTCAAGTAAACTTCAAGATAGTACTTAAAATTAATTTTCTCAATTATTAATTGTCACTTTTTGCTAGCCCTCAGATTCCTTTATTCTCTATATCTTTTTTATTTTAAATTTAATTTTATTTTATTTTTCTATAACCTTTTATCCCTTCTATGCCCTCAATTACCACACTGGCATCCATGTCCATGAACTCTCTTTTTTTTTCTTCTCTATCTACAAAAGCCTAAAATGCAAATTGTCCCCACAGGAGTTCGACTGGGAGACCAATCGTTTGCTGTGACGTGTGCTGACCACCAGGGGGCAGTGCGGAATGAAGGAAGGCCCCAGCTGGCAGCCAGCAGCCAAGGAAAGGAGGCCCTGACCAGAAGCTGGAAAGAAGGCCCTGGCCAGCAGCCAAAAGACCCCAATTGGCCCTGATCACAGGCCAGGCCTAGGGACCCTACCCATGCACGAATTTCGTGCACCAGGCCTCTAGTATATTAATGTATTCCCAAAGCACGGAGGCAGTGAAGGGTAAGACAAACTGCCTATGTTACACATGGACAAAGTACATAGTGAGGTACATGGGAGGGAAACCTTTTTCAGATGATTCCACAAATGTTTCATTGAGAAGCTAGCCTTAGAGTTCCAAGGCCCATGATAGTGGTCTCACTTCGACATCACCCACTGCATTGGAGAATCCTTCCAGGGACAAGAACCCTTGAGAAGAAAGTTGAGTACACGTTTACCTAGTAATTGCCAACTCTCTTCTAGAGAAGATGGCCCTTGGGAGAACCAACAACCGACTACTGCTATGTTTTAATAAATTTCTGGAAGTCTGTGCCAAAGATCAGATTTCATTATCAAAATCAGATAAACTTGACTCATTCATCAGCATTATTTCATTTATTACTTCAGTTTCTTGCAAACCTTAAAGTAATCCAAATATTTTTGAAACACTTCTCTTTTACAATTTCATCTGCCTCCTTTTGTCCCACACCACACAGAAATAGCTTGGCCTTATGTCAAAATTGATGTATTTGATGTTCTCTTGGCAGATTAAAGCACAGGATCCGTTCCTTTTCTGTCCTAGTTCAAAAACCAATAGTGTGCCTGTTACCACTCAAACTCTCTAATACCCATATTTTTAAAGAAAGGAGAAGTGGAGAAAAGTGTTGATCTAGCAGAACGACACTGATCTTTCATAAAAGGGCCCATGGACTGCAATTAAAAGGCAAAGAACTAAGCAGACAAACTTCTTCTACATGTTCAAACATTTTGAAATATAAACTTTTATTATAACTCTAAATAGCATGAAGAGATTTATTTCCACACCATGTAGTTCCTATAGTGGTAGTTCATTTTTGTGGAGTGTTTGCCATGTGCTAGGCATCATACTAAGTACTTTACATGCATTATCTCATTTAGTCTTCACAACAATGCTTTGAGGTTGGTACACAATTATCTATATTTTGAAGAAAAGAAAACTGTGGTTAGGAGAAAGCACAAAGTCATAATGGTTAAAAAAAAAAAAAGCAAAGGAACCTGTATTCAAATCCAGGATGTCTATCTCTATCTTTAACATTAGTATTTCTCCAGCATAAATCCAATTTACTTCTAGGAATCAACAATGCCAGAGTTTGACAGTGGGCTGGTAGCTAACACCATCACCTGTGACCATATGAAATCTGTGGCAGTGCTTTTGTTAACTTATAAAATGTTAATGAATTTGAGGGTTCACTGGACAAGACCCTAGAATTGCTTTACATTAGAAATCCTTCAGAACTTTTCATTTTATCAACTAATACACTCTTTAAAGATAAGGAAACTGAGGCCCCGAGATGTGAAGTCCAATGAAACACAGATAATTGATTAGTTTCAGATCACAATAAGAATACAAATCTTGCCAAAACCGGTTTGTCTCAGTGGATAGAGCGTCAGCCTGCGGACTGAAAGGTCCCAGGTTCGATTCCGGTCAAGGGCATGTAACTTGGTTGCGGGCACATCCCCAGTGGGAGGTGTGCAGGAGGCAGCTGGTCGATGTTTCTCTCTCATCGACGTTTCTGACTATCTATCACTCTTCCTTCCTCTCTGTAAAAAATCAATAAAATATATTTTTTTAAAAAAAGAATACAAATCTTCTAATGTCCCACAAGGTAATTTTTCCCCACGAACACACCTTGCCTTTCTTAAGATGCCTTAAGACAAGCTGGATACAAAGGGGGAAATCACCCTACAGTGACAAAGGGAATTAACTTTCATCTCTTATCTTTAGCTATACCTATCTTGACTCTAAAAAAGGGCTAAGTTCAGGGATGCAGAAATTCCGTTATATTATTGAAACTACAATCCACCCTAAGAGAAATAAAGTCTTACCTGGTGGGAACAAGAGCTAAGAAAGTTTGAAGAGTCAGAATAAAAAGTGCCCTGAGCCTGGTATTTAATATAGATTCCCAACCACAGTGGAAGGTACATTCTTTCCTCACAAATCCTATAAATTAATGCATTCTTCTTATGGATCTGTTTTAGGACTGAAGGTTTCCTTTAAGAAACAGAATCCAAATGTTATCCTTTTCCTCTGTCCTATGCTAACCTGTCTTACCACAGTGAATGTCACACACCCTGTCTCAACTTCACCTCAAATTTTCCTTCTTTATTCTCACTTGCTTCTCATACTGGTATCTCCTGTCAGTACAAGGTATGGTTTTCCTCCCTTTCATCCCTGTAAATTATCAGTCAGAGCACTATTTCAAGTAAATAAGTGACTGTACATAAGCCAATCTCTGACCATCCAAACCATCGCACCGTAGGCCCTACCCCTGGAGGAAACCCTCAGTGGCCCATTCAGCTCCAACCTGCTGATCTACTGTGGTGTCTCCCACTTCAAAGCCTAGAAATGGACTCAAGGATCCATAGAATGTAAACCTATTCCTGATAATAGAAATACACCCATATTCAGTGAGGATAACAAGTATTCCTGCAAAATACCCTAAAACATCTTAAAGTGATCCCCATCAAATATCAGAAAGTAATGCTTCAATGATTTTAATTATAAACCCCGTGGTAGAAAATGGAAATGTAAAAACTGGATTGAAAATCTGCAATTCTGGTTAACTTACCGTAGTTGCCTTTGTAGTTAAGGAGAATGTCCAGTGTATTCAGGAATAAGAAGTAACCATTATATGAAACTGTTCAAATATAATATTATATAATAGATATTTTTCAGGACCCTACTGATTGCAAAATGTTATAGGAAGCAGAGAATATGAAAATGGCAAAAATTTATTCAAATGGATTCATCCAAGCATTTTCAAAACTCCAATGCCTTGGAAATTCAAGTCAAAAGATAAGAAAATGAGGTGTTGAATTTGAAACCCAAAGTCCTCAAGTACTAAGAGAACTTCTGATCTTCAGCACCTAGCTCTACAGTTACAGAACAAGAGACAAAAATATGTCTATCTCTTCTTAACCAACTGTCGCTTAGTCTGCTCTTCAAATAGGAAAAGAACTGCTTCTTAAGTGTTTGGAGAGGATACTGAGAATGTTAAAGAACCTATCTTTCTATCCAAGGTTTGTCCCTCCCAGGAATTATCTCTGTTTTTTAAAGATTTTGCCTTGGAAACAGGTATTTGGGAGAATTCCTCTACGAACAACACACCCTCACCTGACTGGTTCTTTTCCCTGCACTTATACCTATGTAATAATAGCCTATATTCCTGGCCTAGAAGATTATGTGACAAAGCACCCCTCTTATAAGCCCTTGGGTATCATGAACTGGAACATGAAGAACTAAGAGCTGTGTAAACAACAACATGGGGTTTCATGCAGGTTGCATATCCCTGAGGAAATTTCCTCGCTGGCTGAAGGCACCAGAGGAGGTTGAGATACTGAGTCAATCTCCCAACTGTGCTATAAACCCCTCAGGACATATTCTGCTTGTAGGAATCTTTCGACTTGATATGTTTTCAGGCAGAATGATATCTAGAGTTGGAGACCAAGAGAAGGCTAAAATCCCAGTGCCAACTTGTATGGTATAAGAATATAAAAAGATTGATTTTTATCCTTTTTTGGGGAGAGTCTAGGAACTCCACTGGCCATTCAATGAAAAAAAGCCTTACCTAACCAAACAGATTTCTTCATATTTTCTTCACACATAATATCCGCAGGACAGTGGAGATTTGAAAAGCCAAATATGTTTTGTCACCTTGCAAACACATACTGAAGCAAGTACTCTGCAGCCTTAGGAGAGAGTGTGGTTTAAGTAACCTATCATAAGAGTTGAAGCACCTCTTATACTTAAATGTATGGCTAGGCAGTGGATGGAGCACCGGGAAAAATAGTAATAATAGCAGTTACCATTACTAAGTAGTATGTCTTCTAATATGGTGTATTACATTGATTAGTTTTCATATATTAAACCAACCTTATATCCCTAGGAATCCCACTTAGTCTTGGTATATAACCCTTTTTTATAGGCTACTGGATTCAGTTTGCTGGTATTTTATTAAGGATTTTTGTGCCTATATTTATGAGATGTTGGTTGTAGTTTTCTTGTGATATCTTTGTCTAATTTGGATAAAAGGATAATACTGATCTTACGTAATGAGTTGGAAAGTGTTCCTTTCTCTTCTATTTTTTGTAAGAGTTTGTGAAGGATTGGTGTTAATTCTTCTTTAAAAGTTTGATAAAATTCACTTTAAACATTTTTTTTTAAAGTTTGATAAAATTCACTTCAAATTGAAGTAAGTCATCATGGCCTGGGTTTTCCTGTGTGAGAAGTTTTTTTAATTACTAATTCAATATCTTAACTTGTTATAAATATATTCAGATTACCTATTTCATTTGCATCAGTTTCAGTAGTTTGGGTGTTACTAAGAATTTGTCTATTTCTTCTATGGTATATAAATTATTGGTATACAACTGTTCATAGTATCACCTTATAATCTTTTTTTATTTCTGTAAGATCAGTAGGAATTTCCCCTCTTTCATTCCTGATTTTACTAACTGGAATCTTCCATCTCTTCTTTTATTTTTTGAAATATTTTTTATTGATTTTGAGAGAGAGAAAAACATCTATGTGAGAGCAAAACATCCATTGGCTGCCTCCTGCACACCCCCTACTGAGGATCAAGCCCGGAACCCAGGTATGTGTCCAGACCAGGAATCTAAACAGCAACCTTTCAGTGCACTGGACGACCAACTAACTGAGCCACACTAGCCAGGGCTCCATCTCGTTTTTTAGTCAGTCTAGATAAAATTTTGTCGCTTTGGTGATCTTTTCAAAGAATCTACTATTAGTTTTGTTGTCTTTCTGTCCTCTATTCTCTAATTCTTATATTTCTGCTTGAGACTTTGCTACTTCCTTTTTTCCAGTATCTTTATTTTTTTAATATATTTTTATTGATTTTACAGAGAGGAAGGGAGAGAGATAGGCAGAAACATCGATCAGCTGCCTCCTGCATGGCCCCTACTGAGGGTCAAGCCTGTAACCAAGGTACATGCCCTTGACTAGAATCGAACCCTCGACCCTTCAGTCCATGGGCTGACACTCTATCCACTGAGCCAAAGTGATTAGGGCTCTTTTTCCTAGCATCTTAATAAGGAAGGTTCGATTATTAATTTGAGATCTTTCTTCTTTTATTGACATAGGTATTTATAGCTATAAATTTAGATGCAACCCATCAGTTATAGTATGCTCTGTTTTCATTTTTATTCATTTTAAAGTATTTTCCCATTTTCCACATGACTTCCTTTTGACCCATTGAAATGGCTCTCCTATACGGTCACTGCTGCACATGGCATCTGTCTGAGGAGTGTGTCCTGTCTGCCACAGATGGTAGAACCAAAGCCTCTAAATAATGCACATTTGGTCTGAATCAGCATCTCCTGCCCCTTCATTCCCTGTGCATGAGACATTATGAGTCAGTGTCCAGTGCACCACAATAACATAATTGTTAGATCTCAGCCTAGAAATTAGATCAGTTTGTATTTAAATCAAATCTCTACCAAATATTTGCTTTTTTTGGCCTTGATCAAATGATGCTCACAGTGAACATGAATTTCCTAAACATAAAAGAGAATTATTAATTTCTCTCTCAAGGGTATAATGTGAGCATTAGATAAAATACCACACTTAGCAGAATGACATAAACACAGAATGCTCATTATATGTTAGTTCTCACTGTATCCACATTTCCTTTATCTCTTACAACTTTTCAAGGATTCTCAACTTTAGTCAGACTTTTTAGTAAAAAGAAGATCAAACACTTGTAGTAAGATTTCAGAATTATAATGACTTATGAATCACTATTCAGTACTTTAAAACTTGGTCTTTCTTTTCACCTAATTTCTGTATTTGCCCAGATCCTACCAATACTTTATCAATATAGACATAAATATAGATATAGTGATAGAGATAGATATATAGGCATATAGGTATAGATAGGTATAGGTGTAGGTGTAGGTATAGGCATAGGCATAGGCATAGGCATAGGCATAGGCATAGGCATAGGCATAGGCATAGGCATAGGTATAGGTATAGGTATAGGTATAGATACAGAGATGGGGATAGAAAGATAGAGAGAGAGAAAGAAAGAAAGAGAGAGATGAATTGAGACAATTCCTGCCAAAAATCTGAATTGGTCACACCATGAGCTCTGATTTCCTGTAACAGAAATGACAACAAACCATGAGCTTTTACTCTATGCCAGCCACTAATCTAAGCATGTTATATGCTTTATCTCACAGAATCCCCATTAGGTACCCTTATCACGCACTTTTTATAGATGTGGGAATTCAGGTATAAGGAGTTTGAGGAATTGCCCAAGATAATATAAAAATAAAAGTGTCAGCAAAATTCTTACTCTTTAGCTTGATTCAAAATTTATTATTAAAAAGCAGTTTCTCTTGCCTCCATGTTTTCTAGCCTCAGGACATTGACCATGGAATAGCAGTTTTGCACTGCCTACGAAGTTTTCACATGTTACTTTGCACAATCTTCCCTATAACTCTGAGACAGGTATTATTGACACTGTTTTAGATACTCTGGCTGTCTCATGCACCCATTGATGACTAGAACATTCTGTGCTTTAGGTCCCAGATTCTAGAATCACTTCCTAAACACAACCATAGAGAGCTGCTAACACAGCCCAGCTGGCTCTCCCTGTCCCGGTGGTCACACATACCATGGCCACAAGAGAGAAAATATAAACTGATTTGGCTGCCATTTGCTTGAAGCTGCTAATTCTAGTCCTCTGAGAGTTGAGAGGTAAAAGCCACCTTAACTCCTTGCACTTGAGTAATACCCATTTAAATATTTCCCTGAAACCACACATGAAAATGTTGATAAGGAAAACCCAGGAAGACCACATAAGCATAACCAGCCACAGATCATAGAAGCTGTTTGGTTCTGAGTTTCCAACCCATTTAGGTCCAGTCTCCCGGATCAAAGGAGTTATCTCCTGGCTGAGTGCAGGCTTTAAAATGAGGCTTAAAAGAGCTGGGTTCAGGGACCTGCTACTCAAGGCAACTTTCACCTGTTTCTTGATTTTCTGGTGCTTACAATCCCTAACTTTTCTGCTATAACATAGTCTGCTATTTCTGGGGCTTTAAATCAGGTTAGATCTCAAATTGAATGCCTATTATGATATCTGATCGCCAAGAAAAACTGGCATGTGAGTAGAAGGTGGCTTGGAGAGATGTCCTCTAACAGTTAGGTATTTTTTCCCATCAATTTCTTTTGAAACCTAAACTTTGGAAGCTGACTAAAGAAATTCATTACCTGAGCTGGGATACTGTGCCTCACACTCACAGGATGGTGTGAACCTATAAAGCAAAACTAAACCCGGGTCCATGAACTCAGCATCATTTACAAAGTCCCAGCAATTGTTTTCAGGTCAATAACTGAGGGGGGAGGGGGCGGAAACATGATACTTAAGATAAAAATGGATGACCCTGCAGAGCAGTCATTAGCAATGGGTCAGTGACTGCTACCTCCATGCAAAGTGTGCTCTACAAATAAGATGCCTTGTTAACTTCCTTCCCAAATGTATTCTGAGAGGTAGGTACAGTCTGTGATTTCTTGTTTTTCATATTGAATTTATTGGGGTGACATTGGTTAATAAAATTATATAGGTTTCAGGTGTACAATCCTATAATACATCATCTGTATATTGTATTATGTGTTCACCACCCCAAGTCAAGTCTCCTTCCATCACCATTTATCCTCACTCTGGTAATCATCATGCTGTTGTCTGTGTCTATAAGTTGTTTGGGGGATTTGTTTGTTTGTTTGGGGAAGGGTTGTGTTGTTTTTTTTGCTTAATCCCTTCACCTTTTTCACCCAGCCCTACAACCCCCCCCCTC
This sequence comes from Plecotus auritus, assembly GCF_963455305.1. Lineage (NCBI taxonomy): Eukaryota > Metazoa > Chordata > Mammalia > Chiroptera > Vespertilionidae > Plecotus > Plecotus auritus. The sequence goes on from NC_137783.1 coordinate 137,246,521, forward strand.
CCCTATGGTGATTCTACTGTCATGGATTTTTATGAAACTGGCATACTTGGTCTACTAAGAAATCAGTCAGGATATTATGGACCAAGACCTAAGATAAGAAAATAAAATTTATATCATTAAGTTATTTTACTTACTATAAAAGTAATATATTTCTTTGTAGAAAACTTGATCAGAGCATTTTTTAAAGAATACAAAAATCATCCTTAACCCACAATTCCAATAAGCACTTTCATCTTTAGTGTACTTTTTCAAATACTTTTCTATGTGTAAATGTTTTTTTGGACAATTTAGATCATAACTTATAAGATGTTTATAATTTGTGTTTGCCACTCAGTATTATATTGGAAGACTCCATGCCATTAATTCTTGCAAATAAATTTAATGTCCATCTGATATTTCATAACTATAATTCATTAGTTGGTCCTTTTTACATAGACATCTGAAATGCTTTCACTTTTTCACTATCATAAAAAATATATTGTGAAATACAACCTGTAAGCATAATTTTTGTTTATATTTTTATCTCTAATAGATTCCTAAGCATAAGGAATACTGGACCAAAGGATAGAACCAGTTATAAAGCCCTTATTGTATACAATCAGACTTCTTTCCAGAATATTCTATATCAATACACACTCACCAGTACTGGGTAATATAACTGTCATAAATCTTTGCTAATTTGTCAGAAGTATGTCACTGTTTTTAATCTGTATTTCTTTGATGACTTGTGAAATAGAGGAATTTTTAGATGTCTAATGTTTTGTCTGAAAATTATATTTTTATTATTTTCCCCTATTTTAATACTGGTGTGTGTAGATCCTTTTTTGTAAAAGTAATTTCTACAATAATGGTGATCTGTTATACTTGTTGCAAGTTCTTTTCCAGTGTGTTCCATATTTTTATGTAGTTGATCCCATTAGTTTTATCTTTTGTTTATACCATTGCATTTCACTTAAAATGCTCTTTCCCCATCAAGAGATTAGATATATATTTACTTCTTTGTTTTTCTGTTTTTAAACAGATCTATGTTTTATTTGAAGGCTTTAACACACAGTACTTGGGGGTTTCCTCTCTCTCTCTCTCGATGATAGCATGAGGAGAAGAGACTTTATCTGGAAACTTCCCATTCAAATATTAAAAAATATTTTAAGAACTATACATGATATTCTTTTAAGTATTATTTTTAAATGGGGTTCCTTTGCAATTTGATTATACTTGCTTCTTCTTGAGATTATCTATGGTCATCGGTTTTATTTTATATTTTTGAGTGAATATTTAGTTCATTTATTCTCTCTATTTATCTTTGTTTCTTAATATTATAACAATAAAATATTTCAAGAATAAGATTAATGATATGTGGGAGGTTCATTTGTATTCTTCCATCAAGAATTTAGAGTGTGTGGAGAGCTCTATGTTTTACCTTTAGGATAAAACTTTGGCTTATGTAATAATGATATACTTTAGTACCTCTATGCCATTTATTTTTCCTATTTTACATATGAGAAAATTTAGGCACAGTCGACTAAGATCTATACACAACTTCATATGGCTACTAATCAGTGAAAACAGAATGAAAAACAGTCTGGCTATAAAGAACGTACTCTGTCCAACAAATTATGATGCTTGTGTTTCCTCTTCACTTTAAAAGTGGCTGTTTTGTAGGAGATCCTGGGAAATTTTCATAGTCTTCCTTAAATTGAGTTTTGATTTGCAAAATGACCCTGAAACCTAAACATGACAGAAGTTCTCCAAACAGTAAATACTAAAGTTTCCAATAAATCTGGGGAACTTTGTACTGCATCATGCTGTCTGCTTCATCCTCTTCAAAATATTCTTCTTCCTTCCTTTTTGATTATAGCCTTAGATAGTTGTGTTTAAATATAGTATAAGCTCACAAGCTAACTGCCAGATATATCTTACTGGAGCCTCAAACATTCACTCAGTTCTGTTTTTCTGGAATGTGACTATATCATTTCTAATATCTAATTGAATTCACTGCATTAACCCTGAAACAAATTAAAAATATTAAAAATAATGAATTCTAACTTTTATCCTCATCAGCACAACTGACAAGAAAAGAGACATGTGGAAATAGACTCTTGAATTAAGCCTCTGCTCCTTTATGGGTCTTCTCTTTATTCCTTTTTTGTATGGGGTAAAATACTATGGCAACTGTTGGGAGAATATTCATCTGTGTACAATTACAGGAAAGGTGTCTGGAAAACCAGTGATACATAAAACTGTGTTTATGTATACAAGTGGGATGGGTGAGTGAGAGAAAGAAAGGAGGAAAGGGGAGAGGGAGGGAGAGAAAGAAAGGAAGTGCTCTGTATTCATTATATGACTAATAACACAGCAAAAGTCTTGGGTTTATCTGCTTGGAGTTTCCATCAGTCTTACAGAAAACAATCCTGGCAGAAAGTATTTGCTTATCAAAATGTATCTGCCACAACTGCAATCCCTGTGCTATTCACAGATAAATCAATTATCCAAATGCTGGAGTGGACTCATGGAGCGAAGGAACAACGTGACAGAATTCATCCTGCTTGGCCTGACACAGAACCCAGATGTGCAGAAACTCTTGTTGGCCGTGTTTACAGTGATCTACTTTCTCACCGTGGCAGGCAACCTACTCATTGTAGTGACAATCACCACCAGCCGAGCCTTGGGCTCCCCCATGTATTTTTTTCTTTCTTTCTTGTCCTTTGTAGATGGCTGCTGCTCCTCTGCCATGCTCCCCAAAATGATATTTGACTTACTCACTGAAAAGAAAACTATCTCCTTCAAAGGGTGCATGACTCAGCTCTTTGCTGAACATTTCTTTGGGGGAGTTGAGATCATCCTGCTCACAGTCATGGCCTATGACCGCTATGTGGCCATCTGCAAGCCCCTGCACTACACAATTACAATGAATAGGCAAGTGTGTGGCCTCCTGGTGGCCATGGCCTGGGCTGGAGGATTTCTTCATGCTCTGATTCAAATTCTTTTTATAGTCTGGTTGCCCTTCTGTGGCCCCAATGTCATTGACCATTTCATCTGTGATCTTTTCCCTCTGCTAAAACTCTCCTGCTCTGACACTCACATCTTCGGACTTTTTGTTGCTGCCAACAGTGGACTGATGAGTATGTTAATTTTTTCTATTCTTATCACCTCTTATGTCCACATCCTTTGCTCCCTAAGAACTCACAGCACTGAAGGACGGCAGAAGGCTCTCTCCACCTGCACCTCACATGTTACTGTAGTTGTCCTGTTCTTTGTACCCTGTATATTTGTGTACCTTCGGCCCATGATCACCTTCCCCAGTGATAAAGTGGTGGCTCTGTTTTATACTACGATAACACCCATGTTTAACCCTTTAATCTACACCCTCAGAAATTCAGAGATGAAAAATGCCATGAGGAAGCTCTGGAGCCAAAAAGTAATAGAGAAGATAGAAATAAAATCTATTCATATTTTAAGAACAAGTGTGACTAATAGGAAGGATAATGGTCTTGAAGTCAAAATAATGTGAGTTTAAGTAGATTTTGCTCCCCTTGCTTTCTAAAATCTTCAATGGTTTCTCTTTCATAAAATATCAATATTTGATTAAATGATGACCAAAGTTTCCTACAGTTAGAAACTTCTTTGTATTTATAAATTATTGCTCAAAGGGACATTGCTAATCAACATAAAAATGTCACATGTATATAAAATCTCTGAATTTGTGTATTCTATAGAACTATTCTCTGTAAATCTTCAGGTATAGATAATATAACCAACAGGCTAAGTAATTAAAATATTTAAACAAATAGGCCTAGTGGGTATTTTGTTGAAAATGCTTAGTTTTAATCCCAACTACTGTAGTCAAAGATTTATTATTGTAAGAGATAAGGATCAACCAAAAATGAGTGGGTTTTGAGGAATTAGAGAGTATCATTAAGGCAGGACTCATCCCAAAATTAATGCTTCTGTGTTACACAATTCCAGATAGCCCCATTTACATTGTAATATGGGCTCTTTCCAAAATAAATTATTTTTCTGCCCAAAGCCATAGAGAGATATAAAATTCTTCCAGGTACATTCAGAGAGCAATCTTGCACCCGACTTGTCAAGCAGAAAATAACTTATATAGCCCTTTTTTTCTCAAAGACATCCTATATACCACTTCACATCCAAAGTAGCTTTAATTGAATGAATGTGTGCCTTAGCTAATAGGAACATAAGTATCTGGTACAAATGAGAGAGTTCATGATAGCTGAGTAATCAAGACACATTCAAATTTGAATAGAAAATTTCTATACAACAAAGGAAACAATTAAGAAAGTGAAAAGACTACCTATAGAATGGGGGAAACTATTTGCAAACCATACATTTGGTAAGGGGTTAATATCCACAATGTATAAAGAATGCATATAACTCAAGAGCAAAAATAGCCCAACTTAAAAAACAGACAAAGGACTTGAATGGACATTACTACAAAGATATACAAATGACCAACAAGCAAACGAAAAGATGCTCAAGATCACCAATCATAGGGAAATGCAAATCAAAACCACAATGATATATCACCTCACATCTGTTAAAATGGCTATAATCAAGAAGACAAAGAGATAAGTGTTGATAAGGATATGGAGAAAAGAGATCCCTTGTGCTCTGCTAGTAGGAATGTATATTGAAACAGCCACTATGGAAAACATGATGGAGGTTCCTCAAAAAATTAAAAATGAAACTTCCATATGATCCTATCATCCCACTCCTGGGTATTTATCCAAAAATACTGAAATCAGTATTTCAAGGAATTATTTGTACTTCTATGTTCATTTCAGCATATGCACAATAGCCAAGACATGGTAACAACCTAAAAGTTCATTGACAGATGCATGGATTTTTTTTTTTAAATGTGGTACATACTTACATAGACTATTATTCAGCCTTTTAAAAAAAAGGAAACCCTGCTACTTGTGACAACATGGATGAATCTTGAGGTCATTCTAAATAAAATAAGCCAGTGAGAGAAAAACAAAATGAACTAACAAGCAAAATAGAGACAGACTCATAGAGTAGGGTGGTGAGGGGGCTGAAGGCCTGAGTGGGGAGGGGGTGGAGGGATTGAGCAAAAAAAGAGAAAAAACTCATGGCCCGGCTAGAGTGGCTCAGGGATTAAGCATGGGCCTATGAACCAGTAGGTCACAGTTCTATTCGATTCTCAATTCTCAGTCAGGGCACATGCCCAGGTTGCAGGGTTGTGGGCTCGATCCCCAGTGGGCGGAGGGGGGGGGGCGGTGCAGGAGGCAGCCAATCAATGATTCTCTCTCATCATTTATGTTTCTATCTCTCTCTCCCTCTCCCTTCCTCTCTGAAATTAATAAAAATATTTTTTAAAAGAGAGAAAAAAGCTCATGGACACAGACAACAGTGTGGTGACTGGCAGGGAAGGTTGGGGTTAGGGAAAAGTGGAGGAGGGTACAGGGGGGATAAATGGTAATGAATGGAGACTTGACTTGGGGTGGTGGTGAATATATAATACAGTATACAGATATGGTGTGGAATTGTATACCTGAAACCTGTATAATTTTGTTAACCAGTGTCACCCAATAAATTCAATAGAAAAGGAAAAAATGACAAGGCATCATTTACCCCATAAAAAAACAGGAAAGAAAACAAATATTGCATAATTCCACTTATATGCTGTATCTAATTCATAGAAGCAGAAAGTAATAATATTGGTTTCCAGGGGCTGGTGAAAGAAGGTGGAGGAATGAGCAGTAATTGTTTAATGGATATAGAGTTTCATGTTGGGAAGATGAAAACCTTCTGGAGATGGTTGGTGTGGCGTTCACATAGCAATTTGTACACTTAAAAATGTTTGAAATAGTACATTTATGTTATATATTATTTACCACAATAACAAAATACTGGGGAAGAGAGACAGACGGAGTGAGTTAGTAGCAAACAGGAGCAAAATGGTTAACTCTTGATGATAAAGCTAAAGGCATTGTTTCTGTTTCTGGTTCTGGACTTCAGGAGTGTGTCAATTGGGTTTAAAGGTACAAGTTGATAACAAAGAAAGGTGATTCTGTGCTGGACTGCAGCCAGCTCTTCAACACCTCAGAATCAGAGAGAAAGAAGATTATAGTGGAGCTTCCTTTTTATAGTGTTTCCATTCTCTACCTCTGATATGTTGTCTTTATACACAAGTGCTTGGTTGAATGTTTTTTTCTCCATGGCTACTATGTGAAAACATAGTACTTTCTTGTATTTTCCCAAGCTTCTCTCCCTGTGGGGCATAGAGAAAAGCCACATTCCCCCGAATACATCTTGAGACTGTCATCTAGGTATTTATCCCAAAGGAAGTAGATATATCTATGACTTGTGTATTACTCAATCTTTGGTAGCTAGGAATCCTGCCATCTAAGGCTTCTCAGTCAGTCACTAATAAGAATGTCACTATTTCCCAGATTTATCTGGCACATAACCTTGAAGAGACTAGTATTTCCATTCTTGGAGCAACCATATCATTCAGAACAGTCATGTTTCCAGAGAGAAATCCAGTTTCTGAATTCCGACCATCGCCTAACAACACCGCATATCCAATGGCAGGTTCACCAATGTCAAAATGAGCAACAAAGCCCTATAATGAGCTTTCCAATTTCCTATATCCAGGTCCCATCCTAAAATACAGCCAGAGACACAAGTCTAACCAAAGCTCAACTTCATTTCTAAAACTGGCCTCCAATGAGATTTGTGGGTGCAAAGTGGGAGTAAATGAAAGACTTTGTTTAAAGCTTCAAGAAATATTTCAACAGAACCAATTACTAATTCTCTGAGGACCTGAGAGGTCAATACAACAAACTAAACATCTTGCAAGCTTATTTAAACATTTCTCTAGAGTCGATGAAGAAATAATTGCAAAAAAAAAAAAAAAAAGGACATTTAAGTAAATGACAGCAGCAGAGCCATGTACCAACAACCTGAAAATTAGTATGGGAAACACTGTCCCAAGCTTTGTGGTTTAGAAGGAAGGCTTAAATCAGGAATAAAAAGAATTCTCTCTAGATTGCTCATGGCCTTGTTGAGAAACCAAAATTTAGCACAGATGATTTGAGAAAACATTGTCCAATCAATTTTATTTGATTCACTTAAACATTTTATAGTTTCATATACCAGTTTTCCCTAATTTAAATAATTTTCTATTGTTCCCATTATTTTTAACTTAGATTGAATATAGTTCTAAATATCTGAAACTATATATTTTAAAGATGTAGTTATACATACATAGGAAGCCAAGAAAGTGGGAGAAATTAAATCCTTGAACTACTGAAGTCTCCTAACTGAAAAAGCTCATTTTCTGAGTGATCTGGATCATACTGATAATGTGAACCAAAATAAACTAAAATGCCCAAGATTGTGAGAATTGTCTAGAGAGATAAGGATTCCAGTGTCCGGTTGGTTAGCTCATGGAGTGTATTTGCAGATGTGTGGCACGTGCCATGAGGGAAAGAAAGCAATGATGGAGCTCAATTTGGAACGGAGGAACTCACAATCAACTAGATGCAGGTTAGTGATAACTACATCCTTTTCTCCAAATTTTAAGCAGATTGACTTCACTTAGTTTATTTTCACTGAAGTAGTTTTTGTACTTAGAGTGTGAATTGAAGATTAATCTTTTTCTCTAAAAATGAATTTTGGCACAATGACATGAAACTATCAATCAAAAGAACTGTCTGTATTACTGCCAGATGAGACACTGTTGAGAACTACTAAAGCCATTTATACAGCATTGTGGTTAACATTTATGTCTCACTAAGTTGATGGATTCCGAAGGTTTCTGTTTTAATGACTTGAAATTCCTTCTCTTCTTTATGACATCCCTGTTGACACAATGAAGTCAGAATTTGTGAATTAAATCTATTAAGAATGATTAACCACATAGTCAACATCTGTAGGAGTCATGTATAGAGAAGAAACAACTTAGCATTCCTAAAAACTAAACATACCTTTCCTCTCCTTTATGGAAGCTTAGAGGTTATGATGCTGACATAGGAAAAATATGTGGTTATGTGTTTTGGCAGGGACTGGAGAAAGGAGAGAGAGGGGGAGAAAGAATAAAATAGCTTTATGGTCTTTTGTATCAACAACATGTACTCATTCTAGAAAACCCATGCATAGATCATTCCCCCAAAAAAAGAATGTATTTTTGTATGTATTCAATATTTCCACCAGTTAGCAATGAAAACTTCAAGTTCATCTTAATTAATTACACATTCCAAAAGAAAAAAAAAAAGAGTATTATTTTAAGTGAGCCTATCATTTCTGTCATGTCAACAGGAAACTTCATGACTCATTTAAATCCATTTGTAAAATATAAGTAGGATAATATATCTAATCCAGGGCATTATTCTATATTTGATGAAAGACTAATTAAAATATTGAAAACTGCCAAAACCGGTTTGGCTCAGTGGATAGAGCGTCAGCCTGCGGACTGAAGGGTCCCGGGTTCGATTCCGGTCAAGGGCATGTACCTTGGTTGCGGGCACATCTCCAGTAGGAGGTGTGCAGGAGGCAGCTGATCGATGTTTCTCTCTCATCGATGTTTCTAACTCTCTATCCCTCTCCCTTCCTCTCTGTAAAATATCAATAAAATATATTTTAAAAAATTCTTAAAAAAAAAAAAAAGAAAGAAAACTTTTCAGGGAAATTTGCACCACTTACTTGTCCACATTTAATGGTGTGGAAAAAGTCAGCATGAAAGAGTCATGCTGAGCCAGACACAGCAACTGGGGCTGTTGAGTGAATGCTGCTCAATGAGCTGTTATAAAGATAGTTCCTTGGCATTTTGAAGGAAAAAGACTTCATCTGAAGCTCTGGCTCTCTATGTACATGTGCATTCATTTGGCAGAGAGTCATAACAGCTCACAACACATTTGATATAGATATAGTAAGGCTTGGTACTTTCATATCTGATACACAGTCTACTTTTTTCCTATTCAGTTATTTGTACATTTATTTCTGAATGAATCCATGCAGACTTTTTTATTTATTTATCTTTATTGTTGAAAGTATTACAGATGGCCCCTTTTATTCCCCATTGGCCCCCTCCACCTCCTGCCGACCCCCACCACCAGGCCTTCACTGCACTATTGTCTGTGTCCATGGGTTATGCATATATGCATACAATTCTTTGGGTAATCTCTTCCTGCCCCTTCTCCTCCCTTCCTCCTGAGATTCCCAATCTGTAAAAGAATATTCTGTTCACATAACCTATATATATTCATGCCAATAGATAAGTATATCTTCAAAATAATTGTTACTAATGAGGTGTCCCCAAAAGTGAAAGAAAGCCATCTATGAGACTTTTAGAGTTACAAAGAAAGTTTGGAAGTCAATCACAAATCAACACTTACAATAACACCTTGCTTTTATTGTGGTGTTTGTAAGGTGTTGTCACTATTTAATTAATATAGGAGAAAATTTAACCTACTTTCATTCTTCTTTATAGTTATCTACAAAATGACAGAGGTGAGTGGAAGGGGTAGCTCCATCAATCCCAAAGACCAGGTCTAAGAAGTGATAGACTATTTTAGTACTGAATTTAAAATACCATCATTCAAAAATACTGTGATCTTTCCAGATGGACCAAGCTGAATCGATGAAAAGGACAAGCAATGTAACAGAATTCATTCTACTGGGCCTAACCCAGAATCCAGAACTGCAGAAAGTCTTATTTGTTGTGTTTTTAATCATCTACTTGATCACACTGACAGGTAACCTGCTTATCTCAGTCACCATCTTCATCACCCCAGCCCTGAGTTCTCCCATGTACTTTTTTCTGTCCTATTTGTCCATTTTAGATGGTTTCTACTCTTCTTCCATAGCACCCAAAATGATCTCTGACTTGATCTCTGAAAAGAACACCATATCCTTCAATGCTTGCATGACTCAGCTCTTTGCTGAACATTTCTTTGCTGGAGCTGAGATCATCTTGTTAATTGCCATGGCCTATGACCGCTATGTAGCCATCTGCAAACCCTTGCACTATATGACCCTCATGAGCCAACCTGTGTGTGGTTTTCTCGTGGGAATGGCTGGAGTTTAAGGGCTTCTTCATGGAGGGATCCAGATTTTGTTCATGGTCCAGTTACCATTCTGTGGCCCTAATGTCATCGACCATTTTATGTGTGATTTAATACCTCTCCTGGAGCTAGCCTGCACAGACACTCACACTTTTGGGCCCCTGATTACTGCCAACAGTGGGTCACTGTGCTTGCTTGTTTTTTCTATGCTGGTTGCTTCCTATGTCATCATCCTGTGCTCCCTCAGGACTCACAGCTCTAAAGGGCGTCGCAAAGCCCTGTCTACATGTGCCTCTCATGTCACTGTTGTCATGTTATTCTTTGTACCTTGTTCATTCCTGTACCTAAGACCTTTAACCTCCTTCCCCATTGACAAAGCTGTGACTGTGTTTTGCACCATAGTAACTCCCATGTTGAACCCTTTAATCTACACCCTCAGAAACGCAGAAGTAAAAAATGTCATGAAAAAGCTCTGGGAGCAAATAATGAATACTGATAATTAATAAATCTTATAATTGGAATATAGGGGGGGAAATCTTGTGATATTTTGTAGATATTTATTCCCCTTCTTAGTTGATTAAACTTGGGACAGTCAGTTATCCTATCTGGATCATTTTTCTTCAGGAACCCACATGTTGTGGGCAGGCTGACATATCCATTAAGGCATAGTCGGCACAAAGCTCAGAGCCCAAAATAATTATATGAGCCCATGAAATGTGTTTTTTTACTTTTAAAATAATATTAAAAAATAAATATAATCAAATATAACCTTGGTGGGGTTTTTGTTGCTTTTTAAATACGTTTTTATTGATTTTAGAGAGAGAAGAAACATTGATGAGAGAGAGACATCGATCAGCTGCCTCCTGCATATCCCCTACAGGGGATCAAGCCTGCAACCCAGGCATGTTCCCTGACTGGGAATCAACCTGCGACCTGTTGGTGCACGGGATGATGCTCCAACCAACTGAGCCACAAGGGCCAGGGCCAAATAAAACTTTAGATTTTAGTCATCTTTATATAATGCAGTCATAAAATACAATTTTTAATCTTTTTTATGGAGGAAAGGACCCATGAGGACAAAAGTACCAAGGGCCTACAAAGGTCATAATGTTGCCCTTACTATGGATATGAAACAGATCAACAGCATATTCTTAAACATACTTTATACCCGGCACTACAGCTAGAATGAAGTTTTATTTTAAAGGAGGGAAAACAATGGTCAACAATGAACCACATGAACAATGGTGGTCCCACAAAATTATAACAGAGCTGAGAAATTCCTATCAGTTAATGACATCGTAGCTGACATAACAATGTAGGGCAACACATTCCTCACATGTTTGTGGTGCGTCTGGTGTAAACAAACCTACTGTGCTGCCAACCATATAAAAGTATAGCACACACAATTATGTTAATGCATAATACTTGATAATAATAACAAGGGGCTATAATACTGGTTTGTACATTTACTATTATTTTAGAATGTACTCTTTCTATTTATAAAAAAAAAAATGTTATAGAACAGTATGCCATGTTATGCCAGGAGCAAAATCATACATCTCATGCTTACTGCCTCTCTTAAAATTGCATCTTTTTTTGTGCTTGGTTTAATCTCACATTGTACAGGCATGTAGACTATGATCATTAGGCTATATATGGTCATGTAAGAACAAGTATGTGTCATGGAACTGGACAACAATGACCACAAATCTGAATTAGAGAAAAGAATCCATATCATGAACATATTGAAAATCTAAGAGATTTGAAAATGGCCTGATGTTTTGAAGTCAGAGATTAAGAGCTTTGGATCAAATAAGCTTTATTTCTCATCTTGTCCCCAGCTTTAGAGAGCCTTGTTAAGTAGAAGCAAGTTGCTTTACCTCTCTGCCTTTTTTTTTCCATCTGTAAAGGGAAATGGCATTACATACTTCCTAAAGTGTGTAAAAAATCTAAAGTCTTAAGTTGTAGGAATTAAATGATTTAAATTGGAAAAGAGTCACCTGAAAGATAGTGAAAATTGCTCAGACACTATTACAGCCTTCAGAGATGACACTACTGCACCAGGTATGCTGGGGACTGCAGTGCCTGGCAGCGGAGTCCAAGGTCACTGCCACTGTCATTCACTAACCATGATCACAGGAGGGTCAAACGTCTGCCTCAGCCTCACTTCACTTCAATATGTGTCATAAATGTCATCCATTTACAAGGAGGGCCAGCAAAGAAGTGAGTTATTATCTCCAACACAGAAACCTCATGGGGCCAGTGAGCAGGTCTCTGGACATTAAGAGCTAGCCCACCACCAACTCCTTATTCTGGGATTAAAATGCCCTTAAATATCTCTGTTGTTACCCATGGGGAGTGGTTAGAGTGATCTGAGATCTGAGCAAAACTTGTTTGAAAAGCTCTCATGAATGTTGGATCCTGTCAGTTCCGGTCCTCCAGAAGGAGGAGAAGGGGGAGCCCAAGGCCAGACACCAAAAGAACTATCTGTACAGAGTTTGTGATTTCTGGTGAAGAGCTCAGAAACTTGCTTTCAGGAGGTTTCTTACCCAGGGATTCAAAAATTATGTGATGCTGACATGTCTCATGCTCTTGGGACTTTTATCAGGCTAGATCTCACTATATATGAAGGCCTTTGAAAAATAGATGCTCTGCCACAATTTCTTATGAGTAACCATCTTGTAAATATATGCAAGCAATTGTATGTTTAAAAAATCAAATTTAAAGATCTAATTGAAGTTCCCACGAAAGATAAAATGAAACAGGATAATGTAAAAACAAAGATGATGATGATACAATGATGATTGCTAATGTTTGTTGAGAATGTTCTGTGAATAAAGTCATGACCTAAGTACTTATTTTGTATGTTTTGAGGCAGCAAATTTCTGATCTTAATTTCTTTCTGTCCTTAATTCATTTGTAAATTAGTTGGGCCATTGTTAATCATGATTCTGATAACCAAAAACAAAAGGCAAAAAAAAAAGTTTATAATAAAAATAAAAAATACATACATAGACACACACACACAAAGTGCAATGGGATCAGTCTTTTATGCTATTTGAGGTTGTGACTGTACTGAAAATAAAGGAACTTTCCAAATTTCAACTAAAGTAAGTATGCTTTTCTGGAAAGTCCCACGATAAAATTGTGTCAAACTGGCAAAAATGTTATTTTTAAGCAAGCCCCATATGATTTCATATTTCTTAGTTGATGGAAAAATTAGCTTAGTTATACTTTTACTATCTAACAGCAGAAATGAATAGGTATAGAATTGAAGGTCTCATTTATATGTAGTGATTATTAATTAGACTTAAACATGTGACAGAGTGAAAGAAGACAATATTTATTTTGCCCAAGAACTCAGCAACAGTTGTTTTGCTAGATATAGAATTGGGGGATCAAACCATTATTTCCTGATTATCTCCTGAATTTATTGACTATTGGAGACTAATTTTTAGTACTTCCAGTTTTTTCCATAGTGTAAAAAGTAGATATGATGGTGAATTACAGATTATCTGTCAAACAAAATATAAGTTTATTACAAATTATGGGAGCCTACAATCTTAAAGGGTGAAGCCTGGAAAGGGATATAGTTAGAGTTTGTAAAACTAGAAAAAGAATGGGATGAACATGAATGGATGTTTCAGATTCCAGGATACTAGAATCCCTTGGAGTTTGAAACAAAAAGAGGAAGAATGAAAGTCCACTTTGCATCATTGGCCAAAACATAAACCACTCTGTTCTTAGCACAGCATATTTGAAACTTAGTAGAGATGGAAAAGTGAAAGAAAGCAACACGTGATTAATCAATTAACCTCATGGAAGATTAGGAAAAAGTTGAGGTATATAATAATATCAGGTAAAATGTGTTGGAGTATATGTGCCAGAAATCTGATTAGGAACTTTACATAGATTATCTAATTTAATTCTTACAATAACACTTTAGACATTATTATCTTTATTTATTTTAAAGACAAGCTTCAGACACTACAGAGGTTTGGTCACTTGCTCAAGGTCATGACATTTCCTTATACATACGAAATAAGAATCAGACACAGGTTGACCTTGCTGCAGAGCCAAGATCTTATCGTCTCTGCTGTAGGGTAGCAGCCTGCTGATGTCACAAAAAGGTGGAAGAAGAAATGGAAGCCAGACATAGATGCACACAGACTCCTATATGTAGTGAAGTGTGAAGTTTTTTGCCTTAAGTTGTATTTTGCTCACATTTATACGACGCAATTATTGCACAGAGTCTAATGATATTAACATAGATTGCTATTGAAAGATCTGGATGATGAATCACAAATAACTGATTTTGAGTTTAGGCATGTCAAAGCTAGAGATACTTGCTTAATCAATTAACCACATCAGGAGACATTTTTCTCATTTCTGAAACAGGGATAATAATCATTCATGCCCTATATATTTCATATAGTTATTTTATAATCAAAGTATGCAGTTCAAGTGAAAAGAGTAAACCATAGAAGTGTATGATGATGAATGGATGGATAAGATTAAATAAGTTGATATATGGTAACAAAAAAGTTTTGGTTTGCTCCACTCACAGCAATAAAATCATTTCTATTTCCTGCTTTGCCACTCATGATCCACCTGCAATTTTTTACTATGTGAAAAGCTTTTTCATGGCACTTTTTACCTCATCATTTCTCAGGGTATAAATGAGCGGATTCAACATAGGTGTCAGAATACCGTAAAACACTGCCATGCTCTTATCTATGGGTAAAGTAAATGAAGGGCGCACATAAGTAAACACACAGGGCACAAAGAACAGGGCAACAACAGTGAAGTGGGCCCCACAGGTGGAGAGGGCCTTGCGTCTCCCCTCTGCACTGTGGGACCTCAAGGAGCGCAGGATGACAATATAGGAGGCGGCCAGCATAAGAAAGTTCAACAGGCAGATGGCACCACTGTTGGCAACCACCAGCAGACTGGTGACATATGTGTTGGTGCAGGCGAGTTCCAGCAAGGGGTACAAGTCACAGACAAAGTGATTAATTATGTTGGGCCCACAGAAGGGCAACTGAAGGACCAGGAGGAGCTGAACCAATGAATGCAGGAAGCCCCCAAGCCAGGTCACTCCCACCAGCAGGGCACAGAGATGCCTGGTCATGATAACTGGGTAGTGCAGGGGCTTGCAGATGGCCACATAACGATCATAGGCCATCACCGTGAGCAGAATGATCTCAGCACCTCCCAAAAAATGGGCTCCAAAAAGCTGAGCCATGCAACCCTCATAAGAGATGGTTCTCCCCTCATACAAGGAGTCAGCGATGAGTTTAGGGGCCATCGAAGAAGAATAGCAGGTGTCTATAAAGGACAGGTTGGCCAAGAAAAAATACATGGGGGAATTCAGGGTGGGACTGGAGGTGATGGTAACCACAATGAGCATGTTGCCACAGACTGTGGCCACATAAATGATCAAGAACACCACAAAAAGAACTCTCTGTATTCCTGGGTTCTGTGACAGTCCCAGCATGAAAAATTCTGTGATATTGTTTGGTATTTCCATAGTCCAAGGACACAGAGAATGCAGGTACAGTATTGCCTATAAATCAACAGAGAAACATAATCATAACATTACTAATTCCAGAAAGAAATATTGCAAGGTTTCTTTTATCTACACCCACTTCCCTTTGCCCCTTTTAACTCTTTCTGTTCCAAAATTCTTATACCAATTTAGTGTGCTAATCACAAAATGTCAGCATATGTCTATCTGCTAACTTCAGCATCAGTGGGTACTAAATATCTAAGTTATTACATGAAAATAATAATTTAACTAAAATTGAACTTTTGTCAGATATTGGTTTTCCAATTCAATGAGAGTCCCTCTCTGACCATTCTCAGCAAGGCTCCACCTAGACACAATGGCACTTGAGAAAACTATGAACATTCCAAATCTCCTGAAACTTCTGCACGAACAGTCCACGTATTAAATCTTTCTTCCTGGACTGTGCAGTGAGGTTTGCTACACTTTCTGTTGCAGGTACTTCCAATAGTAACACAAAGTGAAGCAAAACCAACTAAAGCAAGGATTGGGAGAAACTGATGAGACTGTAGCTGGAGACTCGCCCAACTTCTCCATTTCTCTCCCTGCTCATTTACTCCCACTCCGTGCACAGACTATGGACAAGCTCATGTCTAGGAAGCCAACTTAAATTACTCCTCCCCCTTGCTTTATATATTCTACATACTCTGCATTTTGCTTTTCTTTGGCTTGGTAAAATTCTTCTGGTTAAAGCTACTAGTCCTTCTGCAGTTTACAGGAAGGAGTCAAAGGTTACAAAAATAAGTTTGGTGAGCATCGGTGAAGGGTTCTGTTAAATGATTATCTGGCATTCTCTACATAAATGAAGCTATGGGGGCCAGGGAGAAGAGATGGCCTGTCTTACTCAGCTGCAAATTACAATCTCATCCAGCAGAATATCCCTACTCACCCTTTACTCTCCTAATAATTTGAGGGAAGGAAATGCCTGTGCCTGTCTTAGTTTTGAGAGAAACATAATCTATCACTCTCCTGAAAACACAGACCTTCTTAAGGTAGCTAAATCTCTCAACTTGATGAAGATCTGATGCTCAGTTTGATGGGAATTAAAGGAAAATCATTAAGTGTCAGAGGAAGAAACACTGGAGAGAAGAGTTCTGTGTTGATCAGGAAGCTGCCTCCTTTTTCTCTCTCCAAGCTTTGTTGCAAGAAGGCAAATACAGCTTCTGCAAGTGACAAGCTAGATGGGGACCTTTTCAGAGTAGAACTTTATGGCCAAGAGCACAGATAACAGTAACAAAGCCAATACCTGTGTAGCGCTTAGTCTTTGCCAAGCACTGTCCTAACTGCCCTACATATATATATATATATATATATATATCAGTTCATATAATCCTCACTTCATGCCCAGGAGGTAAGTCACTGTCTTTATCCTTATATTGCAGAAGAAAGTCAGGCACACATTCGGCAACTTACAGATGCATATTCAGCTAATAAGTGACAGAGCTAGCAGGCACTCTAGCTAAGGAGTCTGTGGGCTTTGCTGTACTACTAGTATACTGTCACTTAAGCTCATCTGGGTTTGACGCCTTCCTCTGCCACTTATTGAATGTCTGTATAAACTGGGAATACTGCTCTACCCTGAGGTTGCAGAGAAAAGTAAGTGAAAATAGTGCATGTTGAGTGTCTGTACCGAGCCTGGATATGACAAACATTTTAAAAAGGGCACATCTGATACCACCATTATCAACACCATTGGCATGTGGCTTAGGAACCAAGGACCTAAATGCATGTACTCGAGACTAAACAAGTATTGATTATTGATATGGATACAATTTTATTATACTAGTAAATATTAAAAAATCCCTAAACCTGATCTCCATACAGAATATAAGAGTAGAAAAATAGAATCAATATGCATAGTAGACAGTTTAGCTAAATAATAAATTTATACTGAGTGGCCAGATTATTATGATCTCTGAACGCATAATAATCTGGCCACTCAGTGCGTGAGTGTGTGTGTGTGTGTGTGTGTGTGTGTGTGTGTGTGTGTGTATAGAGGCCTGGTGCATGAATTTGTGCATAGGTGGGGTCCGGCCAGCCTGGCCAGGGGGAGGGGACATGGGTGGTTGGCCAGCCTGCCTGCTGGTCAAACTCCTGGTCGAGGGGACAATTTGCATATTAGCCTTTTATTATATAGGATATACACTGAGTGGCCAGATTATTATGCATTCAGAGATCGTAATAATCTGGCCACTCAGTGTATATGCCCCAAAATAAAAATGTTCAGCTGGTTCCTTGCTGTGATTCAAATTTGTGGAAGTACAAGATAAATTATTTGTTAAAAACTAGCAAAGAATAAAAGGCTCCTGTTTGAGTTATCCAGGAGAAGCAAATTTATTTCATAGAAAGTAACGCGAATTTTAGTAAAATTATTCCACCACATTTTTATTTGAGTTGCATTTTATTTTAAAAATAGATTATAGAAAACTTACATTGACTGGATCTGAGGACATCAACAGGTCACCAGGATTGGTTTGATTTATACCCTAACATCATGGAATGGTGAGGCTGGTCATCTAGACCAGCTCCAAGCATAGCATCCCAAATTTTTCTGTTCCACATAACTAAACTCCTGAATGAAATTTGAATTGTGTTTTAAATTGAAACAAAGCATAACTGAGGCCATTGCTATCAACTGCAGAAATTCATCTGAACTGAAACTTTCTTAGAACAGCAGTAGGTGAAACCCAAAAAGTTGTCATTCACTTACAAGCAGCTGGGAATTCGTTTTGTGATCCATTTCCCTCTTATTTGCTGAAGAACCCTATGACATTTAAAATCATCTTTGCCAATTGTCTCCATTTTAAAGACAGTGGATTGAAGACTCAGAGTTTAGGTGCAGCTGGTCCAGGGTCACATAGGTGATTCATGGCAGAGGCACGCCTAGCTCCCAGGTCACTCATGGCTCCAGGTCACTCAGGTGCCCTTTCCAATATAACCACCCCCTTTTGTTCTCTACTTTGTCGTTGAAACGCCAAATAAAGCCCTGCTGCTACATGAGGGAGAAAGTTCCCGGGAGTAGCCAGCTTCTCAGCTCTGCTTTCTGCTAATACTCATCAGCACCATGTGAGAGAAATCTTTCTCCTTGCCCTGAACAGGGTTATTTATAAGGTGAGAGTGATAACATTGGGCTTTCCTATGTGTGTGCTTTCTGCCCCTCTGAGGGAGACTTCTCCCCTCCCAGGACCATTGTGGAAGCAGCTCTAGAAGTAGCTTTTGCCTTGTTCACAGGTCCGAACCATGTTGTTGCCATCCTTTAATTATTCCCTTTGAAAACAGTTTTGGTCTCACAAGGAGTGACCTCTACATTCTGCCTCCTAGAAGTGCCCTTTGTCCTTCTAGTGTCTACACAGATAGTCCACAAATTGTCAGGAGGAAAAGGGAATTATGACATTTCAGAAAATGGTATAAGGGTTATCTTTAGGAAGATTGCTAACTGAACAAAAGTAAAAATCAACAGCATTTATTGAGCATCTTCCATGTTCTAAGCATGGGTACTAGCCCTTTTCACATACATCATCTCTTCATCTCCCCCCATAAGCCTGTGAGAAAAGTGTCACCTCCCTTTATCCACACCGCTACTGTGTGATGTGCTGAGAGATCAGAGAAAGGAGGGCCAGAAGGACCTGAATTGAAATTGCACTTCCACCATTTCAACCATTCAATAAGTACTTTTTCAGGCACTTTGTTAAATGCCAGGAATATCAGAGTGAATAAAATGGACATGGTCCCGGCAGTTTATACTCCAAAGGGGGAGAGCTGCCTCCAAACCAAGGATCTGTCATAAGCAAAATAATTACAAAAGCAAACACATGGAATGTATTAATATACACTGAGTGGCCTCTAATATATATATATATATATATATATATATATATATATATATATATATATATATGATACTGAGTGGCCAGATTACTATGTGTTCAGAGATTATAATAATCTGGCCGCTCAGTGTATAAATATTTTTAATCTTGATGATATTGATATACATGTTTAATAATTATTGACATGTGCAGCCCATTTTTCTCCATAAAATTTGTAACCATTTACATTTTCAGTATTCTTGCCTATTCAGTATGTGTAATTCCCAATACTGAATGAATCCTACTCTAAGACTTCTACAAACGTGTTCCCTGAAAGCTTCCAGAAAAAGTCACAAAATAGGATTCTGTCTGCTATCAATTTGTCACCAACTTCAAAAGGCCCATCAACATAGCCCAGCAATCCTATTATATCAACACATTTTCCACTTTTCCTCAAAGACCATTTAAAAATTTCTTCAAAATTCTGTTCCCCAACCAGAAATCTCTACTCTTCACTTGTTTTTTTAATTTTATTTTTCAATTATAGTTTACATTCAACATTATTTTGTATTAGTTTCACATGTACAGCATAGTGGTTAGACAATCATAATTTACCAAGTGGTTCCCCCGATATGTCAAGTACCCACCTGGCACAATACATGGTCATTATAATGTTATTGACTATATTCCCTGTGCTCTACATTACATCCCCATAACTATTCTGTAGCTACCAATAGGTACTTGTCAATCCCTTCACCTTTTTCACCCAGTCTCCTAACCTCTCTCCCCTCTGGCAACAGTCAATCTGTCCTCTGTATCTATTAGTCTGTTTCTATTTTATTTGTTTATTTTGCACATCTGATTCCACATATAAGTGAAATCAATGGTATTTGTCTTTATCTGTCTGACTTATTTCACTTAGCATAATATTCTCTATATCCATACATGTTGTCACAAATTGTAAGATTTCCTTCTTTTTTAATGGCCATACATTATTCCATTGTGTAGAGGTACCACAGTATCCACTCATCTACTGACGGGCACTTGGGCTGTTTCCAGATCTTAGCTATTGTAAATAATGCTGCTCTGAACATAGGACTACATATATTCTTTCTGATTGGTATTTCGGAATAACTCCAAAGCATGCCCCCGTAGAAATCAAGTAAATGAACCTACCTGGTTGCCTCAATTCTTAACGTTATTTTCTAAATATTTTGCAGTCAGAAAACTGACTCACTTGCACAAATCACTACAGGCAAATGGACTTTTGTTTCACTAACAAAGTCTAAATGTAAAGTAGTCAAAGAATATAAAGACTATGTTTACTCTTCTAAACGTGCAAATCTTGGTTTGAATTGTTCTTCAGCAAAATTGAGGTTGCTGTAATTTAAGAAAAAGGAGACTTATGTAAAACTTTCCAGAGGTCCTCAAACTACGGCCCACGGGCTACATGTGGCCCGCCGAGGACATTTATCCGGCCCATCAGGTGCCGCTGCCTGTCCTGCTTAGCAGCCGACTCGTCCCGGGCCCGCAGTGCGCATAGGAATTTGTTCATAGTTTTGTTTTTTTTAACTATAGTCCGGCCCTCCAACAGTCTGAGGGACAGTGAACTGGCCCCCTGTTTAAAAAGTTTGAGGACCCCTACTTTAGACAATAAATAAATAAATAAATAAATAAATAAATAAATAAATAAATAAAATTGAGGTTGCTGGGTAGGCTAATACCCTCAGGCTGAAATGAATCTATTGCCTTCATTTCTACCAGAGATGTCCAGGTAGTAAATTAAGTAGAAAATCTTTCCTGGGACCCACACAAGATCACATTGATAGGGGAAAAGCATAAATAAACTTCTGTCACTGAGTGCCACCATCTTTCCACATACCCAGCATGCCAGCACCAAGAGGTAAAACGAATGAACACAAAGTTCCACAGCTAGAAGATGACACGGTGAGTTCCAATCCAGGTGATTCCCTCCCTGAAGTCTATGCACTTTTCACTGAACCACTAAAGAAAAGAAGGAAAGGAGCTCAATTTTCAACATTCTCCTAAGTACAGAGAGCTTTGAAAGGGCTATGATTGACACCGTGGAGTATTAGTGGCTCATATAAAGTACAACAGCAGTCTTTTTTTCATCCTCACCCAATGAAATTATTTTATTGATTTTAGAGAAAGAAGAAGGGGGGACAGAGGAGAGGGGAGAAACATCGATGTGAGAGAGAAACATCCATCGGTTACCCCACAACCCAGGTATGTGCCCCAACTGGGAATTGAACCCACCACCTTTTGGTGTACGAGATGACACTCCAACCAACTTAGCCACATTGGCCAGGGCCATGATCCCACATTCTTCCAAGGACTTTTAAAAGAAGGTGATTTATTCAATACAGATTAATTAAGCCGATGTACAAAAACTTCTGAGAACACTGCTTTTAAGATACCAGGGGCTATTTTATTGCTCTTATTCTCATAGTCAAGATCAACATTTGCATTTGTGCTTGTTAGGCATCTGATGAAACAAAAAGTTTTTTCTACACTACCATCCTCACCCAACCCTGATCACACTTCCCCTGATGGTTATGCCGATTTCATGAGGCTGTTGTAAGAATTAAAGAAGTTAATTCGAGGTGATCAGTAAACATCTGAGGAATGAATAATCAATCTGGAGTTACAAGGGCTTTAGGAGAAAGGGCAGGGTCAAAGAGAACAGAAAACATTATCAACAGAGGTAGTAGCCACCTCTGAAAAACAGATGTTGATATAGGACTTTGCAAGGGGTCCTCCTGCAACCTCCTGAAACTGGCATTGTCACTGTCTCCATTTGTAAATGTGGAAATTGAGACCCAACTGGATGAAATGACCCATGAATGATTAATTAAGAAGGACATCTAATCCTGCTCTTCTAAATCCATTTTGCACAAATTGGCTCCCTCTGCATGGAAACAAAATAAAGCAAAGGGGATGAGTGTGGACGGCAGTCCCTGCTCAGCTGGAGAGGAATCAGTACTGCTGGGTGAGGTGCTGAAGCTTGTTCTCCTGGCTCTGCTCGCCATCATCCCAGGCCACCACCAATCCATGGTCCTTCAAAACATCCTTGTCTGTACTGCTCAGTGTCCATTCATTCAGCCTTTGTCAAGGAATCCTGAGGTGGGAAAAGCCCTGAAAGCAGATTTAAGGAACCTGGATTTTGGTCGCTATCTTGCTCTGGATTTACTGTGCGACTTTAAGTAAATCCTTTAACCTCTCTACACTTGTTGATTCATCTGCCTGCCGAGAGAGCATGAAATGAAGGAATAAGAGTAAAGTGCCTCTAATATCATAAGAGACCGAATTAATTTCATTAAGCACATGTTAGCCATAGTAAAGCAATTAGCTAGTGCTATTATACATTGTATAGGTGAGATACTTGAACTTCCAAGAGGCTCTGTCATTCACATGTTTCCTGAATGAGGCATTAATTATCACACTAAGGGCCCCCTTCACTGTGACCCCCTTGAGGGCAGAGATTAGATCTTACTTTTTTAAATATATTTTTATTGATTTCAGAGAGGAATGGAGATGGAGAGATAGAAATATCAATTCTGAGAGAGAATCATTGATCAGCTGCCTCCTGCACACCCCACACTGGGGATCAAGCCCCCAACCCAGGCATGTGTCCTGACCGGGAATCAAACCATGATCTCCTGGTTCATAGGTCAGTGTTCAACAACTAAACCACACCAGCTGGGCCATCTTACTTTTATTTGTATCCCACTACCTCACTCATTGCAAACACTCAATAGATATTTAATGAATGGAGGATTGAAGAAACCTATGGGATTATTATTATGAAAAGATCTTATGAGACAAACAAAAACTCATAGACACAGAAAGCAGTATGGTGGTCATCAGAGGGAAGTGGGTGGAGGCAGTTAAGGTTAAAGAGGGTCAAATACATAGTGACAGAGAGGATTTGACCTTGGGTAGTGGGCACACAATGCATATACAGATGCTGTATCATAGAAATATACATTTGAAACATGTCACTCCAATAAATTTATTTTTTTTAAAGAGCTAGAAAGACAGTTGTCATTACAAGCATCAAACTTGAGATGCAAAGCCTGTGTTGGATGCTACAAAATGGGAAGTCTCCCAAGTTCCAGGCTGGATGAGATTTCCTGGAGTGTCACTTCTCTCCTGAATTCCCCTTGACCCTAAACATTTTCCTCATGGCATTTTTTACCTCATTGTTCCTCAGGGTATAGATCAGAGGGTTCAGCAAAGGTGGCATGACAATGTTAAAGAGGATGACAAGTTTGTCAGCAGCCAGAGTGGTAGAGGGACGAATGTACATGAACATGGGGGGCACAAGGACCAAAATGACAGTGACAATGTGTGAGCCACATGTGGACAGAGCTTTGCGGCGGCCCTCAGATGACCGGCTTCTCAGGTTTAGTAAGATGACCACATAGGACACAATAAGGATGATGAAGCACACTAAAGAGAGAATGCCACTGTTGGCCACTACAATGAGCCCCACTACATAAGTGTCTGCACAGGCCAGCTTCAGCAGGGGATGAACATCACAGAAAAAGTTGTCAATCTCATTGGGCCCACAAAAGGGCAGCTGCACCGTGAGGAGGGTCTGCAGGATGGAATGGAAGAAGCCAGCCACCCAGGAGGCCCCTGCCAGCAAACCACACTTCCGTCGATCCATAATAGTTATGTAATGCAGGGGCCTACAGATGGCCACATAGCGATCATAGGCCATGGCTGTGAGGAGGAAGATCTCAGTGCCACCAAAGAAGTGGGCAGAAAAGAGCTGGGTCATGCAGCCATTGAAGGAGATGGTCTTGCGCTCCACGAACGTGTCAGCAATCATCTTGGGCGTAGTAGCAGACGGATAGCACATGTCAGCGAAAGACAAGTGGCTAAGGAAGAAGTACATAGGAGCATTCAGGGTCTTGCTGGCATTGATGGTGATGATGACCATGAGGTTCCCCAGGACAGTGAGCATGTGGAAGAGGGAGAAGACCACGAAGCACACATGCTGTAATTCCCTGCTCTGGAAAAGGCCGAACAACACAAACTCAGTCACGTTGTTCTTGGTGCCCATGGATTCTCTGCCCTGAACATCAACAAAGTGGTTAGCTCTGAAATGACACAAATTATGTGATATAAGAAAATTTCCCAAATCCAGGGAGTCAGAAAACTGTACTCAAGTATAATAATGATTCTAACACATAATTTCATTTGGGAAGAGGGTTCCCAACATATACAAGCAATTCTCACACCAGCTAGGAGTCCTACAATTCAACTCATTTTTTTACACTACCTGGAGATATAGCATCAGGTCCCACAAGTTAAGGTTTCAGTCCTACAAGGCACGCGCGCGCGCGCACACACACACACACACACACACACACACACACACACACACCTGTATCCTTCTGACCTAATTGCCATAGATTGGAGGCTCCAGTGACTCCCTCCTTGGCCTCCACTAATTTGCTAGTGCGGAAATCAGAGAAAAAATTGGCTTACAAGACTACCAGTTTATTATAAAAGTATATATAACTCAGGAATGGCCTAGTGGAAGAGATATATGGAGCAAGGTATGTGGTAAGAGCTTCCATGCTCTCTGAGCACATCGTTCTCCAACTCTCCACTGTTCACCACTGGAAGCTCTCCAAACCCCACCCTTTGGATGTTTATAGAGTCTTCATTACTTAGTCATGATTGATTAAATCATATCATTGGTGATCAAGTCAACCTTGGCCCCTATCCTTAGATGATCTACAGGCATTCCAAAGGTCACCTCATTAGCATGACAAAAGACCCTTTATATTAATCACTGGTCAGGAAATTCCAAGGGTTTTAGAAGCTCTGTGCTACATATGTGGACAAAGACCAAAAATATATTTCTTATTTAAAAAATCACAATATCACAAGTCTCCAGCTGTGCTTTATACTAACTGTGAACTTTGGCAAATCAATTAACTTTTCAGAACCTTGTTTTCAAAGTTTAAAAAGGTAAGGATATCTGTCACTTCCTCTGTGTTCTATTGTCCCTGGTATATACCATCTTCATGATGTCAGTGACATTGTTCTGTAATTGTTCATTTACATGCCTACTCTCCGCACTAAGCTGTGAGTTGCTTGATCACAAGGCTCCTGACCACTTGACTCTAGATAATGTTCACTATCTAGCACACAGTGGGCATTTAATAAATGTTTGTGAAATAAGGAATTAATAAATACCTGCCCGGTCCACCAACCGTACCCAAAAATAAACTCCTGATCTTTCCCCTAAAACATGTATTTCTGAAAGGCTTCTAGCTCAGTTGTTGGCAAGTCCAACTTTCTGAATGCTCAGCCTAAAAATCTTAAAGTCATCCTGATTCCTCTTTCCTCACATCTCACATCTAATCAATTAAGAACTCCTGCTGTCTTTACCTCCACAACATAAGAATATACCCTCACCACCTCCATAGCTTCCATCCTATTCTGAGCCACAATCACCTCTCCATGGCTTGCTAACTGATGTCCCTAATTCTCCTCCTTACACATACCCTACCATTAGTCTAATCTCATCACAATAATCAGAGGGCTCCCTCAAAGCCCTACAATGAATGCACATCCCATTCTGAGTAAAATCCAGAACCTCTGCCATGACACAGGGGCCCTTCATAATCTGATCCCCATTGCTTCTCTAACCTGTCTCCTCCTACTCTCCCCTTTCCCTCCTTTCCAAGTACACTGGCCTCCATGATATTCAAAACACATCAGGCATACTGCCACCTTAGGAACTCTGCACTAGTTGTAACTTCTACCCAGAACATGCTTCCCCTAGACATCTATTGGCTAATTCCCTCGCCTTCCTGAAATCTTTGTGCAAATAACACTTTCTCAAGAGGACATTTTATCACTCTATTTAAAACTGCAACCTCTCCAGAGGGAAGGTGGGGATGGTAAGAGATCAACCAAAGGACTTGTATGCATGGACAAAGACAGTAGGAGGGTGAGGGCATGTGCTAGGGGTGGGAGTGGGCAGTGAGAGGTCCATGGGGGGAAGAGGGGAGGAGGAGACATATGTAATACTTTCAACAATAAAGAATTTAAATTAAAAAATATATAAATATAAATAAAATTGCAACCTCTCAGCACTCCCAATTGCCCTTACCCTGCTCTGCTTTTACTTCTTTTTCTTCTTTTTCTTCTTTTCATCACACATATTGCTTTCAAATATAGTACATAATTAATTTATTTATTATATTTATACTTTATTGTCTGTTCCCCACTAGAATATGAGCTCCATGAGGTAGGGTTCATTGTCTGTTTGGTTCTCTAATGCATTCCAAGTGCTTAGAACACTGCCTGGTACATTGTAGGTGCTCAATTAATATTTCTTGATTAAAGAAAAAGTAAATGATAGTTATAGAGGTCAAAAATAATGATACCAACCTACACATACATAAGACTTTCCAATTGTACGTATTGAGCTAATATTTACTGACACTAACCTGTGCCAGACACAGGATTGGCTCCTTGCACACATTAGCTCAAATCAACACAAACACACTTGGAAATGTATTTGATTGACTCCCTCCTCTTCCATAGGCAGCACCAAAATATTGCAGTTATTTTCTCAAGATCACACAGAGTCATAACAAACACCCACAACTCCTTTATGCCACAGTTAAAACACGATATGTGGAACACACTTTGTTGTCTGGAAACTATGAGGACCCATGCTAACATCTAGCCTGGAACATGGATAGTGTCAGAACACAGACCACAGACAGACCTGGGAAAATGATGAAAGCATGTTAACCAAATAAATGAATGAATAAGTAAATACATAAATAAATGTTTCCTATTCTAAGTAATTTGTGCCGATAAATGATTATAAGATTTAAAACTGTTTCAATTCAACAGAAAATTCTGAGTCCACTAAATGCCAACAAAGATTGTCACTGACCCTTATATGCCTAGGACCGTATCAAATGCTTTTCTCAACAGCTGTTTTAAGGATAAAATGATATTTTTTTAAGTCAGGGGGAGAGATGTGTTGACATTAGGAAGTCGGGCTTCAGGTCTTCTCTTCTGGGTACATCAGTCAATAAACTTGGAAAAATGCAGTAACTTCTACCATGAGTACAACTTTATACTATAGTACATGGTCTCCCTCTATAAATTTCTGGACAATTTTTCTTAAGATCAATTCTTTAAAATGGGAAGGCTAAGGTGAATGGCATGAATATTTTTAGGGTCAAGAGCAGGAGGGGGTAGAAAGTGGGAACAAAGGAAATGAAATCCTACAGAACTGCCTATGAGCGCTGCTTTCATCACATCTTGTTACTGTGGCTGCAAAAATATCAAGTCAAATTACCCTTGTTAATAGCGGAAAAGTAGAGGATCCTCCACCGTTATAAGGACTTAGGTTCCAGTCTCTGCATCTTAGGAGGCAGGATCCTGGGGGAGGGTTCACAGAAGTCTGAGAGGAGCAACCAAAGTGGCACCAAGGATTTGACTCAGAGCTGAAATTAGATGCAGCTGGAAATGAGGAGTGCAATAGCAATGACACGGCCCAAGGCAGGAACAAGGAAATAATGGTCATCTCCCACAGTACCCTTCCCAGGCTTATTAACATCTCCCTCTCCCAGAAATTTCCCATTGGAAATATATGTATTTTACAGCAAATTTCTTCTTCTATTCTTTTCTAAAATTCTGGAAATGGTTTGATCAATTGATTACAGTTACCCACAAGATAGACAGGAGAGATAACCCTATGCCTGCTCCTGAAAGAGAATGCTATAACCAAAAGTAACATAATCATGTGTATACCCCAAAAACAAATTTGAACAGGTAGGTAACCTATTGTATGATAAATAAACTTTAGCATATTTTGTTTGATTCAGTCTCACAGTAAGTATAAAACATGCTCATTGTTTCTATCGGGTCCTCTGTAACACTCCAAAAAGAACCAATAAGGACAGGACGTTCTGCCATAAGACCCAATGTCTGCATGGGACTGCACAGCAGGTGTCCAGGTAGGGCATAGCATCACAGCAAGACCCCAGGTGCTGGAGCCCAATCCCATTGGCTGAATCCCAGCTCTGCCACTCCCCAGCTGAATGACATTTGGCAATTATTCAACCTCTGGGAAACACAGCTTCCTCCTAGTCAGATGGAACTAGTAGTACATATCTCCTAGGATGGTCAGCATGAAACACGGTAATATTATGGTGAATTTCTGTCAATTAAGCAAACATTTCTTACAAATCTGAATAAGATGTATACATAGTTTTATATCCAGCTTTTTCTCTTAACACTTTATTTCCCCCAAGGTGATCATCTTCCAAAGATGTTTTAAATGGTGCATTATTTTAAAAAATACCATAATTTATTTGACCATTTCTCTATTTTTGAGCTTTTATGTTACTCCCTGTTTTATACTATAGTACATGTCCTTCCTCTATAAATTTCTGGACAATTTTCCTTAGATCAGTTCTTCAAAATGGGAAGGCTGAGGTGAAGGGCATGAATATTTTTAGGGTCCAGATAGAAGCTCATGAGTATGAAAACAGTCATTCGCTCTTTCAGTAATTAGGAAAGACACTGATTAAAGGTCAATCACTAACCCTCAACCCAGACTACTCTTCTCCAACCTAAACATCTTCAAACACCTGCAACCTCTCCTCCATGGACTCATTTCTGTCCTTGTTTGACCCTCTTTTGTACTGTACAAATTCCTCACACCATCCGTAAGCCGTGAACACACCCTCAGACCTCACAGTCTGTGAGCACCTGAACAAGACAACAGAATACCAACAGGACTTCCCACTTCCTGCAGTTCATGCTGCTGCCACCAGGTGGAGCTGCGGTGGGTCAGGCATGTTCGTGCGCTTCACTCCTTAAGTTAGTCCACGCTCATCACCACCTTTTAAGATAATTCTTAATATTCTCACTTTATAGATGAGAAAAAGGAAGCTCAAAACATTTGGAGTTTGAGTGGCTTGCTCAAAGTCACAGATGGGCCGAAACCGGTTTGGCTCAGTGGATAGAGCGTCGGCCTGCGGACTGAAGGGTCCCGGGTTCGATTCCGGTCAAGGGCATGTACCTTGGTTGCGGGCACATCCCCAGTGGGGGGTGTGCAGGAGGCAGCTGATCGATGTTTCTCTCTCATCGATGTTTCTAGCTCTCTATCCCTCTCCCTTCCTCTCTGTAAAATATCAATAAAATATATTAAAAAAAAAAAAAGTCACAGATGGCAAACGCCACAACAGGAATTACAACCAAATCTGGGAGACACTGGCATGTCTCATTGTTCCCCCATTGCAATAGTCCCTTTTCCCTGTTGCGATAGTCTATTCCTACCCCTCCCCTTGCAATGCTTCTTTGCTACACCCTCCTACCTGCTCTCAAGTCTCCCACTACTGAAAACTTCAGAGAGATTAACATTGGACTTAAAAATGCCCAAAGGAGGCAGGATGACACCATGAAGGGGGCATTGGTCTGGTAACCAAAACACTCCCGTTTTAGTCCAACTTTGTCACTGGTAACTAAGTGACCACAAACAACACCCTCCCTCTGTGCGGCACTCTATTTATCCGATCCATAGATTCTAGGCTGGAAAATTAGAAATACAAAAAAAAATAATTTCACCGATAATGATAATCAATACTCAATGAATTTTAAAATAACAAGAAAGCAGATAAGTAGTTTTGCATCATATCCCTCTCACCACCTTGCCTGAGGATCCTGGGGACTGAGGTTTACATTACATTTGTCATGCCTTATACTGAATTTGATCTCTCACCAGTTTTCATATACATTCTCTGTCTTAAAAGTGAATGGAAATTTGCAATGCAATTTAGGAACATCTCTACCTTAAAAGGTTAAACTGTAAATAAGTCTTTCAAGAGTCTTTCAAGCTCCGGGTATCAGGGGATTCATTTATATGAAACCATGCCTTGCCAGGTGGACCTGGGTTTTGGGGAAAGAGCACCATGACCATACCTTAGTGAAACACACTCTGGAATTGCTCTAATTTCCAAAAAGTTAATGTGGTATTGAAGCCCACACAATGGGCAGCCCAGGGGGAAGGCTGGGGAACTCAGCAGCCTGCAGCCTTGATCTGGGCATTCACAGGACAAGCCTCTAAATAATAAACGATGTGTGTGAAATCACTCTCTGAGCTTGGGCAGCTCCACAGGTAGAGGGCACGGTAACCACAGCAGTGCATCATTTTCTTGCATTTATTGGGCAATGCTGTGTGCCAGGGCACTTTAAATGCATCTCCTCACTTAATCCACTGAGCATCATTTTGCATTAGCTGGTATGATTGTTCCTATTTTTCAGTTGAAGAAAATGAGTGGCTTGGCCAAGTTCTCACACCAGTAAGGGTTAGAAGCAGAAATGCAAGCCAGTGCCCCTGTCTTCAAAGCTGTGTTCTCAGGCACTATAGAGCGCACTCCTGACCAGGGCAGTGTGAGCATCTGACTATCCAAGAGGACGTGTTCTCAGCAGCTAAGTTATGAGCAAGAAAATGACAGAAGGAGGAATTTAATGATGCCATGGGGATCTAAAGGGGGGAAAATGATATATATGGGGTAGGCAAAAGTAAGATTACAGGTGTTCATATGAAAAATCAAGCAATAATTAATACATAATAATACAAGAATCAACTATGTTTCATGTACTCACAACTATAGACCTACTTTTGCCCCACCATATATCTATGTGTGTGCGTGCATGAGTGCACCAACTCACACTTGATGCATTTGAAGACAGGAACCAGAGAACATTCAGACACTGTTCAACAAGACTTTCATCTGAGCACAAAACAGAGAGAAAGCAAGCAAGTAAGAACATCTGTTTTCTGTAAGGGTCCTTGTTCGGTGCAGGTTTATTCTAGCCAGAGTCCTCAAAAGAGCAAAACTATAAGGGCACTCACCTTAGTGAGCTGCAGCCTCCACAGCTGAGCAGCGCAAGTCAGGGATCTGGCCAGAGAACGGACGGGTTGCCATCAACTTTTAAGCACAGAGGGTTTGGGGAAGCTCATGTGGAAACATCCCAGCCAAAGCCATTGCCAAACGTGAACACCTCAGCTTCGGAAGCTATAGCGCATTCATGGTTAGCAAAAGTTCCTTGAGGTTTGCTAATTAGACCCCAGAGCATTACATCCCAATTAAAGGAGTGGGCCATGGAGACAGCCATACCCTCTTGTCACACTAACTTAGTGTTCAGACAAATTTTAGAGAACAAGGGAGCCTCTGTGTTTATCCTGACTTTGGATTTCTACGTTGAATCACCCCAATCTCATTCATTCAACAATAGTTAATAAGCAGCAGCTACTACATAAAGGGCCATCTATTTGGGGAAATAAGCTGGTGTCAAATATGTTTGTTGTTGTTTTTAAGTAGCAGAGACAAGTTTGAGCTAAGCTAGCACTTTGCCTACTCCCCTATGTGAACATAGCACTTGGAAAGTGTTTCCACCTGTGCGGAAGGTAAGACAGACAAGAGGCTTAAGAACATGGGCGAAGAGGTCAAACTGGCTGGACAGAGGCTGACTTTGCCACCTGGTAGATACAGAACCTTTAACAAGTGGCTTAATAACTTGGGATACCATTTTCTCACCTGCAATTTTTTCTTTCTCGGGTTTAAAGAAATCAATATACAATTCTGCAATAACAGTTGGAGATACTAACAACAATACCCCCCAACAAGTGGGAGTATGATTAGATTTTAAAAATTCGTAAAGACAGATCTGAACAACATCTGAACCACTTTAACCTAACTGATATTTATAGAGCACTATGCTTTACAACTAAAAAACATATTCTTTCAAGCATACATGGTACATTCACCAAGATAGACCTTGTGTCGGGCCATGAAAGAAGTTGCAATAAATGTAATAATGACATCATTCATAGTGTCAATAAGATATCAAGGAAATCCCCAACTATTTTAAAAATAAACAACACACTTGTAAACTGGTCAAAGAAAAAAATCATTTTAAAAATTCAGAATACATATTAACCAAATAATAATAAAAATACACATGAAATTTTATGAGATGCTGCTTAAGCATTGCTTAAGAAAACTTTACAGTTTTAAATTATTATATTGGAAATCAAGAAAATTCTAAAATGTATGAACTAACTTTTTACCTTGAGAGAGAACAAAAGAATAGCAAATTTAAAAAGAATCAAAGTAGAAGGAAGGACATCAGAGAGATAACAGAAATTAATCAACCCCATAGAAAACAGAGAAAAACTTTGGAATAAGGCCAGACTTTTATGAGACAACCTTAAATTTTAATATCAATGTCAGTTGTTGACCTAAAATTATCAACTTAGGTGAAAAGTGTAAATTCCTCCGAAAAATGCAACTTACATAATAACTCAAAATAAAATAGAAAATCTGAATAGCCCTATATTTGTTAAATAAACTGAATTTATAGTTTACAAATATTACACACACCAACACCCTCAAGCTGAGATTATTTCATTGGTTTCATCAAACACTTAAAGAAGAAATAACTGGGCACACTGAAGCTACAGCTACATATGGAACAATTTCCTCTGAAAAAGACCTGAAAACTGAGCAATTTCTTCACATCAGGCAAACAGAAAAAGGCCATGTTGAAGCATAGGAAGGAGACATTAAACCCCACTCCAGTGTAGGGGCCCACAATTGAGAGGGAACTCACAAACCCAGAGCTTCTGTGAGGGGGAGAGGGTTTGTACCCCACATGGGGCACCCCAACTTTGAAGAACTGCACCAAGAAACAAGACCCCAACACAGTTGCTTTGAAAACCAATGGGACTCGTGTCCATGAGACTCAAAGTCTGCAGCAAACTGAGGATCAGCTCCCACAGAACTCGCATGTCAACTCACCCTCCATCCCTCTCACCCCTCCCATCCCCCCACCTCACCTCCACCCCATTCCCCATACACACACACACATACTGCCAAGTGCAGAAGCGACCAGACCTGACCTGAAAGGGATTCATTTACTAATCTTAATGCATCTTCCCAGGGGCAGGGCCTACTGGGATTCCCTCCAGGTACAGAGGCAGGTGGGGCCATTCTCACACTCTCCCTCTGCCTGGCTCCACAACACCAGGATGGGGCGAGTGGAGATTTACACATTTCCAGTGCCCATGTCACCCATTTTGTGGCTGCCACTCAGGGGACACCCCTTGGTCAAATTTATATTGAATAAAAGATGGAATATCAAGTGACTTTCAGGCGCACTAAAGGTATTTAAAGAGTTTTCTACTCTAAAGGGAGATGTGACTTAGATTCCCTGATGGTGCAAGTGTTGGGTGAGAAAAAATGCCTGACTTCCAGAATTAAACAATTGTGAGATAAAATCCTCACTCTACCTATCAACTCTGTGATTGTAGCCAAAATTATCTGAGTATTAACTGAATCCATATAAAATAGGGGTCATAACAACTTCCCAATGCCCATGTGACATAATGCCCTACCTATGATAGCCAGGACTATGCCATTTCTAACACTGTGTATGATTTTCCAGGGTGGGTGTTCAGCCACAAGAAAGTCACCTTTTCCAGAGATACACCATGATAACCACACACCTGTCCAAGAGAAGCCATATCTCTATCTGATGTCTCTCCTTCCCAGAAATGCCACTGAGTTTGGATGCTGAGCAAATATAAGAGATGGAACCATGAAGGAGTCTCTGGACATTACTTCTCAGATTGTACAAAGCCTTAACACCTAGAATTCACAGAATAATTTAGTAATAATATAACTTTCACCCAATTCTCTTGACATTAACTATACACATAAATGATTAAAGCACAGAACTTGTAGTTCTATACAAGCCACACATTTCTTTAAAGTGATAAAGACTCTGAATACTACAAGTCTCTTGGTACATTCTGCAATCTACACTAATAAAATAGAAAGATGCAAATTGACCATACCTTTGTGATGCCCACCAGCCAATCAGGAGTGAGTATGCAAATTAACCCAACAAAGATGGCGGGTTAATTTACATATGCAGGCACCAAGCGGCAGGGAGCGGGATGCTTGCGTCATCGCCATGGCAATGATGCAGGCGTTCCGCACCGCCCCAGCCACTCTGGGCCTCTGGGCAGCGTGGGAAGGCAGAAAGGCAGCTCCAGACCAGAGCAAAGGCAGAAAGGCGGCTCCAGCCGGAGCGAAGGTGGTGCCGGCAGCCAGGGGAAGGAAGGCCCATTTTTGCACAAATCTTCGTGCATCGGGCCTCTAGTCATAATAGAAAGACGCTATTGTGGCATCATCCAAGAGGTGATAAATTTTAGGCCAGGCTGAGTCAACGTTGTGTGTTCAAGGGAGTTCACCCCGATTGGATGAGCCACGTTTTCTGAGGCATGTCTTTACTCCCATTGAAGAAGTTCTTACCCCAACTCTCTGCACTTCAACTTTAGAAGAAGGCCTGGCTCTGCTTCCCTTTCTCAGAATGGAGGTTTTTCTTCTGCTCTTTGTAGTAATGCTGCTTCATCAAAGTCTTGTAAATTATAAATGATGGTACAAGTGTGGTCTCTACCTCCCAACCATAATCCATCTGAAACACTACAAGAATTCAAACTCTATTTTTCAAGCTCTAGGAATTCTCACTACATAAAGAAACTTGTGTTATATCCTTCTATTTATACATCAATAACTCCCAAATGTATTAGTTTCAAACTAAATGGCATTGGCTACTGTTATAACCACAGCCTTTCCCAATTTTTCACTAAAATAGCTCTGGAGAAGGGAAAAAAGAAAACCTTAAATATTCACAATATCATTAACAGACAGCTTACAGCAAGAACCTGGGAAGGACTTCTAGGAGTAATGAAGGCTGAAGGAATAGAATGAGGAAACACAATGGCCCGTGCATGCAGTTCTGCTCACCTGAAGGAAGACAGGAAGAGTGCACTTCCACTCTGCCTTACTTCACACCTCCCTGCCTCACACCCACACACACGCATGCCCATACACAAACACCATTTGCTTAAAAAGATAATAAAAAATAACTAATACTGGATTTCTTTTAACTTTTTCCAGTTTTATTGAAGTATGGTCGACAAGTAAAAAGTAGTATATATTTCAAGTATACATCACATTGTCTACATTGTAAAATGATTGCCACAACCAAACTAATCAGACAGAAACTCTACAGCTGAGTACTACAATGAATGAAAATAAAAACATAATAGAGAATCCTATATAATAAAAGCCTAATATGCAAATTGTCCCCTCAACCAGGAGTTTGACCGCTGGCTATGACTTGCACTGACCACCAGGGGGCAACGGGGAACATGGAGGGCATTGACTGCGGCACTGGCAGTGGGTGGGACCACGGCAGGATGGTGGAACAGGTGAGCGGGCAGCGCCAGGTGCAAGTGGGGCCCGATTGATTGCCCCACCAATAGCCCCGCAGATGGCGACCAGCAGCAGCGGCAGGGAGTGGGACCGCTGCCTGGCTCCCAGGCACTAAGGGAGCCGGGAGGGGCCTGATGAGCCCGATGACTCAGGCAGAGGAGGCACACGGGGGCCTGGGGGCCCAGGTGCTACCCAGGGCCCAGAGGTTAGCTGGGACCTGCCTTTCCACGCCAGACGCTCGCGCTTCAATCACCGGCCAGGCCTAGGG
Organism: Plecotus auritus; assembly: GCF_963455305.1. NCBI lineage: Eukaryota > Metazoa > Chordata > Mammalia > Chiroptera > Vespertilionidae > Plecotus > Plecotus auritus. Next base: position 137,282,580 of record NC_137783.1, read on the forward strand.
ACCGCACCCAAACACAACACAACTTTAGAAATCAATAGGAAATGTGGAAAAATTAAATCCCAATGTTTATAGGGCATCTACTCTGGATGGGGCTCTATGCAGTTCAGAGGTCAATTAGATAGCTCCTGCTCATGATGAACTCAGTCAGGGGGCTTTACATGAAATGATACCATTCAAAGGATGGGCCCAAGGAATATGGGCCACAAGTGTCAGAAAACTGATAGCACCTCCCCTTGCCTTTGGTATGGTGAGGGTATAGATGAGTGGTTCTCAACAGAGAGTAATTTTGGCAGTATCTGGGGACATTTTTCAGTTACAATCTGGGTGGGATAGGGGTGCTACCCATATTCAATGGGTAGAAGACAGAGGTGCTATGAAACATACTACAATGCATAGGTCAGACCCCATAGCAAAGAATTATTTGACCCAAAATCATAATACTACTGCTGTTGAAATGCTCTGCTATAGATCAGTGGTCGGCAAACTCATTAGTCAACAGAGCCAAATATCAACAGTACAACAATTGAAATTTCTTTTGAGAGCCAAATTTTTTAAACTTAAACTTCTTCTAACGCCACTTCTTCAAAATAGACTCGCCCAGGCCGTGGTATTTTGTGGAAGAGCCACACTCAAGGGGCCAAAGAGCTGCATTTGGCTCGCGAACCGCAGTTTGCCAACCACTGCTATAGATTAAAGGACCTTTACCCTGAATTGATAATTATTGAAACTGGGTGTGGGTTACATGTGAGTTCATCACCATGCTTTAACCACAACTTTGTTTTTTTGTTTTGTTTTGTTTTTTGTTTTTTTTATTTTTATTTTTATTTTTTTTATTAAGGTATTATATGTGTACATATCTTACCATTGCCCCCCCACCCCACTCCCATACATGCCTCACCCCCCAATGTTTTGCATCCGTTGGTTACTCTTATATACATGCATATAAGTCCTTCAGTTGATCTCTTATTTCCCGCACCTCTCCCTAACCTTACTGCTGTAATTTGACAGTCTGTTTGATGCTTTACTGCCTCTGTATCTATCTTTTTGTTCATCAGTTTATAAATGTTTTTCATTATCCCCAAATGAGTGAGATCATGTGGTATTTTTCTTTCATTGACTGGCTTATTTCACTTAGCATAATGTTCTCTAATTCCATCCAGGTGCCTACAAATGGTAGTAATTCGTTCTTTTTTATGGCAGCATAGTATTCCATTGTGTAGATGTACCATAGTTTTCTGATCCAGTCATCTGCTGACGGGCACTTAGGCTATTTCCAAATCTTAGCTATGGTAAATTGTGCTGCTATGAACATAGGGGTGCATATATCCTTTCTGATTGGTGTTTCTAGTTTCTTAGGATATATTCCCAGGAGTGGGATTACTGGGTCAAATGGGAGTTCCATTTTCAGTTTTTTGAGGAAACTCCATACTGTTCTCCACAGTGGCTGCACCAGTCTGCAGTCCCACCAGCAGTGCACGAGGGTTCCTTTTTCTCCGCATCCTCGCCAACACTTGTCATTTGTTGATTTGTTGATGATAGCCATTCTGACAGGTGTGAGATGGTATCGCATTGTCGTTTTGATTTGCATCTCTCGGATAATTAGTGACTTTGAGCATGTTTTCATGTGTCTCTTGGCCCTCCTTCTGTCTTCTTTCGAAAAGATTCTATTTAGGTCTGTTGCCCATTTTTTTATTGGATCATTTATCTTCCTTTTATTAAGTTGTATAAGCTGCCTGTAGATGTTGGAGATTAAACCTTTATCAGTGATAACATTTGCAAATATGTTCTCCCATACAGTGGGGTTTCTTGTTGTTTTGTTGATGGTTTCTTTTGCTGTGAAAAAGCTTTTTATTTTGATGTAGTCCCATTTGTTTATTTTCTCTTTGGCTTCCATTGCCCTAGGGGCAGTATCAGTGAAAAAGTTCTTTTGGCATATGTCTGAGATTTTGCTGCCTGTGGATTCCTCCAGTATTTTTATGGTTTCCCGTCTTATATTTAAGTCCTGTACCCATTTTGAGTTTATTTTTGTGTATGGTGTAAGTTGGTGATCTAGTTTCATTTTTTTGCATGTATCTGTCCAATTTTCCCAACACCATTTATTAAAGAGACTGTCTTGACTCCATTGTATGCTCATGCCTCCTTTGTCAAATATTAAATGCGCATATTGGTTTGGGTCGATATCTGGATTCTCTATTCTATTCCATTGATCTATATGTCTGTTCTTGTGCCAGTACCAGGCTGTTTTGAGGACAGTGGCTTTGTAATACAGCTTGAAATCTGGTATTGAGATCCCTCCTACTTTATTCTTCTTTCTCAGGATTGCTGTGGCTATTCGGGGTCTTTTTTTATTCCAGATGAATTTTTGGAGAGTTCTTTCTAGGTCTGTGAAATACGCCGTTGGTATTTTAATGGGGAGTGCATTGAATCTATAGATTGCTTTGGGTAGTATGGACATTTTAATGATGTTGATTCTACCAATCCATGAACATGGTATGTTCTTCCATCTGTTTACATCTTCCTCTATCTCTTTTTTCAGTGTCCTGTAGTTTTCCGCATATAGGTCTTTTACCTCCTTGGTTAGGTTTATTCCTAAGTATCTTAATTTTTTTGGTGCGATGGAAAATGGGATTGCTTTTTTAGTCTCTCTTTCTGTAAGTTCACTGTTGGTGTATAGAAATGCCATAGATTTCTTGGTGTTAATTTTGTATCCTGCTACATTGCCGAATTCATTTATTAAGTCTGTTAGTTTTTTGATGGATTCTTTCGGGTTTTTTATGTACAATATCATGTCATCTGCAAATAAGGACAGCTTTACTTCTTCTTTTCCAATTTGGATGCCTTTTATTTCTTCTTCTTGTCTAATTGCAGTGGCTAATACTTCCAGTACTATGTCAAACAGGAGTGGTGAGAGTGGGCATCCCTGTCTTGTTCCTGTTCTTAGGGGAAATGGTTTTAGTTTTTGCCCATTGAGTATGATGTTAGCTGTGGGTTTATCATATATAGCTTTTATTATGTTGAGGTATGATCCTTCTATTCCCACCTTGTTGAGAGTTTTTATCAAGAAAGGGTGTTGGATTTTGTCAAATGCTTTTTCTTCATCAATTGATATGACTATGTGATTTTTATCTCTCAATTTGTTTATGTGATGTATCACATTTATTGATTTGCGGATATTGAACCATCCTTGCATTCCTGGGATAAACCCTACTTGGTCATGGTGTATGATCTTTCTGATGTACTGCTGGATCCGATTTGCTAGAATTTTGTTGAGGATTTTGGCATCTACATTCATGAGGGATACTGGCCTGTAATTCTCCTTCATTGTGTTGTCTTTATCTGGTTTTGGTATTAGGGTGATGCTGGCTTCATAGAAGGAGGTTGGAAGTGTTCCTTCCTCTTGAATTTTTTGGAATAGTCTGAGGAGGATAGGTTTTAGTTCTTCCTTGAATGTTTGGTAGAACTCTCCTGTGAAGCCGTCTGGCCCCGGGCTTTTGTTTGCCGGAAGCTCTTTGATGACTGCTTCAATTTCTTCCATAGTTACTGGCATGTTGAGCTGTTTAGCTTCTTCCTGATTGAGTTTTGGAAGGTTATATTTTTCTAGGAATATGTCCATTTCCTCCAGGTTGTCCAGTTTGTTGGAATGGAGTTGTTCGTAGTATTTTTTAACAATCCTTTGTATTTCGGCGGGATCTGTTGTTATTTCACCTCTTTCATTTCTGATCTTGTTTATTTGGGTCCTCTCTCTTTGCTTCTTGGTGAGCCTGGCTAGAGGTTCATCAATCATGTTTATCCTTTCAAAGAACCAGCTCTTGGTTTTGTTGATCTTTTGTATTGTTTCTTTGGTCTCTATGTCGTTTATCTGTGCTCTGATCTTTATTGTTTCCTTCCTTCTGCTTACACTGGGCTTTTCTTGTTGCTCTTTTTCTAACTCTTTGAGTTGTTGGGTTAGGTAATTTATTACCATTGTTTCTTGTTTTTTGCAGTAGGCTTGTAGAGCTATGAACTTCCCTCTCAAGACTGCTTTCGCTGTGTCCCATAGATTTTGGATTGTAGTGTTTTCATTGTCATTTGTTGCCATGATGTTTTTTATTTCTTCTTTGATCTCTCTGGTAACCCAGTCATGGTTTAATAGTATGCTGTTTAGTCTCCATGTGTTTGATATCTTTGGGTTGTTTTTATTGTAGTTGATTTCCAGTTTTATGCCACTGTGGTCTGAGAAGATGCTTGATATGATTTCTATCTTCTTGAATTTGAAGAGACTTTGCCTATGTCCCAACATATGGCCTATCTTTGAAAATGACCCATGTGCACTTGAGAAGAATGTATATTCTGTGGCTTTGGGGTGAAATGTTCTGAAGATGTCAATTAATTCCATCTGGTCTAGTGAGTCATTTAGGATTGATGTTTCTTTGCTGATTTTTTGTTTAGAGGATTTGTCCAATGGTGATAGTGGGGTATTAAAGTCTCCTACTATGATTGTATTGCTGTCAGTCTCTCCCTTGATATCCTCCAGGAGTTTTTTTATGTATTTGGGTGCTCCTGTATTGGGTGCATATATGTTTACCAGAGTTATTTCTTCTTGTTGGATTGCTCCCTTTAGTATTATGAAATGGCCTTCCTTATCTCTTGTTATGTCCTTCAGTTTGAGATCTAATTTGTCAGAAATAAGTATTGCTACCCCAGCTTTTTTTTCAGTTCCATTTGCCTGGAAAACCTTTTTCCATCCCTTCACCCTCAGTCTGTGTGCGTCTTTTTTTCTCAGGTGGGTTTCTTGTAGACAGCAGATATGTGGGTCGTGTTTTCTTATCCAATCCATTACCCTATGTCTTTTGATTGGGGCATTTAATCCATTTACATTTAAAGTTACTATTGATAGGTACTTATTTGTCGCCATTCCTATTCTTTACCCCTGTGTTACTTCTTTGCTTCCTGTTTCTTTCTTTCTTTCTTTCTTTCTTTTTTTTTTTTTTTTTTTTTTTTTTTACAGCAGACCCTTTAGCATTTCTTGCATTGCTGGTTTGGTGGTAATAAATTCCCTTAGTCCTTTTTTGTCTGTGAAGCTCCTGATTTCACCTTCAATTTTGATTGACAGCCTTGCTGGGTACAGTATGCTTGGATTCAGACCCTTCCTTTGCATGACTTTGTATATTTCATCCCATTCCCTTATGGCCTGATGAGTTTCTGTTGAGAAATCAGTTGCTAGTCTGATGGGGGTTCCTTTGTATGTAACTTTCTGTCTCTCTCTTGCTGCTTTTAAGATTCTTACTTTGTCGTTGGTGTTTGCCAATTTAATTATAATGTGCCTTGGCGTCGGTCTTTTGGGGTTCATTTTGCTTGGGACTCTGTGAGCTTCTTGGATTTTTGTGGGATTTTTCTTCCCTATATCAGGGAAATTTTCTGTTATTATTTCTTCAAAGAGGTTTTCTATTCCTTGCTCAGCTTCCTTTCCTTCTGGAACCCCTATTATGCGGATGTTGTTTTGTTTCGTGTTGTCCCAAAGTTCCCTTAGACTCTCCTCCTGCCTTTTAATTTTTTTTTCTAGAAGTTGCTCTACTTGGGTATTTTTTTCCATCTTGTCTTCTAGCTCACTGATGCGGTCCTCTGCTTCTTCTAGTCTGCTCTTGATGCTTTCTATTGAGTTCTTTACAGCAGCGATGTCATTTTTCATTTCTTCTTGGTTCTTCTTCATTTCCTCATGGTTCTTGCTCATATTGTCGAATTTGTCTTCCATTCTTTTCAGCCACCTTATGACCATTTCTCTGAATTCTTTTTCTGGAAGGTTGCTTGCCTCCATTTCGTTTACTTCCTTTTCTGGTGATGCCTGCTTTTCTTTCATATGCGGGCTGCTTCTTTGTCTCCCAATGGTCTCTCTTCTCTGGGTGTCTGGTTATGTAGTTCTCTCTCTCCTGGATTGATTTAAAGGCACAAAATACAGCACTACCAGGTACAACTCACAAGGCACTGAACAGGAATGTATTCACAATATTAATAACCTCCAATAAAGGTGACCACCAGAGAAAGGCAAATTAGGTGATAGGAGAGAAAGAAGAAGAGGAAAAAAGGAAGAAAGAAAGAAAAAAAGAAAAAAAGAGTGTGAAAATGAAATTGGGAAAAGGGAAAGTAAAGAAAAAAAAAGTAAGAGAGACAAGAAAGTGACTAAGAGAGAAAGGGGAACAGACTATATATATTGGGGATAAAACTCCAATAGAACAATCACTAATCCCAGCAAATGCCAGCAACAAGTGCCTGGGGATTAGTACAAACTACAACACCAACTAATATGGAGTGAGGCAAGGGAAAGCTGAAGCACAAAACAAACAAAAAAATAAACAAAAGAAGAATAAGCAAAACAATCTCACAAAAAAGCATAAAAATTTGATATAATCTACATTCAAGCAAACAACAACAAAAGGACAGAGAGAAGGACAAGTTTATGGATAGCTCAGACAGCGAAGGGAGAGGTATATGTGGACTTGGAGCAGGGGATTGGAGATTAGATATGTAAGTAGGGTGAAATTTTAGCAAGGGGTAAACAGAAAGAATAGGGAAAATCTAAAGCAGTAAAAGGGTAAGATAAACAGGACACTGAAAGGGGGGAGGTTAGGAAGAGAGTGATGGCCTAAAGGTAGAGTTGAGATAGAGTAAAACGATGCTAAAGGAAAGATAAAAATAGAATGTAGAACCCTAATCCCAAAATAAAATGAAGAGAAAATAAAATGACACTTAAAAAAAAAAAAAGATAAAATAGCAGTAGTAATAATACGGATTGAAAATAAAAATGTAATAATTAAAAAGGTAAAATCAAGTGATGAAAAAAGAAAAAAAAAGTTTCTTGATTAAAAGATGCAAAAAATGAAAATAAAAAAAAATAAAAGGTAAAAATAAAATGTGAAGTAGTGAAGGTCATTCACTTCCTCTGTTTTTCTGTTTGGCACGCCTGTTTCTCAGTCCAGACAGTATTGCAGTTCCCTGCGATCCACTGCTCTTCAGTGTTGTAAGCCAGTCCTGATTTTAAGCAGGCGGTGTGTCTTAATTTCTCGTATTCCTTTATTTTTGATTACACAAGAGTCAATTTGTGATTCAGCCCCTGGGTGGCAGTGTTTCTGGATTGACTTCCGGGTCTATCTATGGCCACTCTAGGCAGTGTTAGAGCCTTCTTTCCCTGTGGCACTCACTACCGGTTTGTGGGAGTGGGCTGCCTCAGAGCTGACTCTCTGATGGTCACTCCCTGCTCCGATCCCCAGGTTCCAGAAAAACAACTTTCCCCTGCAGTCTCCCAGGGTGTCCCCAACTGGGTGATCCTATGTATTGGGCTTAGTAATCAGAAGCAAGGATTTCAAGAGGAAAAAGCCCAGTTGTGCGAACTCCAGGACTGCGCGTAAGCCCAGGCACCCAGGGAACGCAGGGGCTGTGCGTAAGTCTGGACTGCCTGAAATTCTTAGGGTGTCCCTGCACTTCAGATCAAAATGGGTTGCTTTTTAGAGTGCCCTTCTCTTAGCAGCTCTGAGGACCCCTTTTCCACATTCACAGATCACGCCAGCCCCTACAGCCACGGGTTTTTCTAGGCACAGACTTCCCTGGTCCTCCAGCTCCCGCAAAACGCGCGTTCCTCTCTCCCGCCAGGACCAGAGACCTCACCTTATCCCAGGCGAAATCTGACCTTTCCATGGTGGAGTGTAGAGCTCCTCTGAACCCGTGTGTTTGCGCCAATTGGGGAGCGTTGTTCTGGGGCTCGCAGTCGTTCCTTGGGTGCCGCAGTTGTGGATTCTCAGGCTTCCGATAAGCTCCACTTTCCGGATCAAGATGGCGCAGACTCCGCGTCCAAGCCCGCAGCTCCGGGAGGGGACCCAGCCGCAGTAGGTGCTGCCAGGTCAGGGGAACCCCATTTAGCAGTCCCCCACCTCCTTCTGGAATTCAGCTGTCTCCCAACCAGCCAACAAACACTCCTTGTGCGGCCCTCAGCTGTTCTTTCTTTCTGCTCCGGGACAAGGCTCTGAACACGTCTGTCTATTCCGCCGCCATTATTCCCTCCTCTAACCACAACTTTGTATGCATTAAAATTTTCTTAGTAAAAGGTTAACAAATGCTATAATAGTACTTTGTAAGATAAATGTGCTCTACGCCTGTGTTACTCACAAATGTCATTAATTCAGCCTTGATTAAAGTTAAGTGTTGAAACAAGATGCTGAGTTTTAACTAATGGTGACTAATAAAATTTAGTGAGACGCTGTAAGATTTTTTAAAGGTTTTAATATAATTGCTTTTGAGAATACACACACTGATTTAACCATTATCCTTTACATACAAAAAACAAAATATTAGCCAAATAATTACATAAAGCTCTAAAGAGTTAAGGAAAATCTATATTTATTCTGTAATATGTCATCATGAAGTGAACATTTTGGTGAAAATCTATCAGTCGAAATATTTCCTATATTGAAAGATTTGGGTTAAGAAATCTAAGGAGGATAGGTTTTTAAATGTAAGTCTATGAATGTTTGCTATAGAAAACTACACTTGTTAAAATATTTGTGATAGCCCAGCCAGTGTGGTTCAGTGGTTGAGCATCGACCTACAAACCAAGAGGTCATAGTTCAATTCCTGGTTAGGGCGTATGCCTGTGCTGCGGACTCGATCCTCATTGTGAGGCATGCAGGAGGCAGCCAATCAATGATTCTCTTTCCTCATTGATATTTCTCTCTCTCTCTCTCTCTCTCTCTCTCTCTGAAATCAATAAAAATATATTTTTAAAAAATATTTGTGATAAAAAACTGTTTGTTCATCTAAAGTTACAAATTGCCTTTTTCGTAAGAGTTTGATGTTATTTCCTAACCTGGTAAACTATTGTCTATGGCACACTTCTTGAGTTCCACTTAAATTCCACCATTACAGAATATGTACAGATTCTTTAAGAATTAGGAATGTATCTATACACACTCCTCCTCAGGAAATCTTATTTTTAAAAAAAGCAAACAAATGAATCTGTAGGCTTATGCTTCTAATTAAAAAATACAAATGTCAAAGAATGTTTATGGCAGAGTTTATCATAATAGCCAAAAACTGAAATCAACCCAAATGTCTACCAACAAGAGAAGAGATTTATTTTAGTTGTGGCATATTTGTGCAATGGGATACTACTCATAAAATAAAAGAACAAACTACTGATGTTCCCACAACATGATGAATCTCAAAATCATGATGTTGGGTGAAAGAAGCCAGACACAAGAGTGCATGCTTGATGATTCCATTTATATGGGCTTAAAGATGGCTGAACTGAAACCATGATAGGAAGCAGTTGCCTGTGGGGACTGGAGATTACCTAGAAAGGGCCATGACAGAAGGTTCTGGAATGATAGAAATAGTCTACATCTTGGTTGGGATATTGGTTACAAAGATATGTAAATTTGTCAGAGCTCATTGGATTGAACACTAAAGGTTCATGCATTTCACAAAATATTATCTCAATTAAAATGCACCTCAATTGAAAAATAAAACCTAGCTGAGATGGGAGGCTACAAAGTAGGAAACATCTGGTCTCAAGTCAGAATACCTGATTTGTGCCCAGGCTTTGTGCTGATTAATTCAGGATCAAAAATTGCTGGTGTCCCAACACTTGTTTTGTTCTCCCCCTTCTATAGTAATAGGACCTCTGATAGGACCTCTGAATTTGTATCTGTGAACATACCCATGTGGAACCATTACTCAGCCTCCCTTGCAACTTCAAGAAGGGACGTGCATTTATTTTGTCCCTTCCTCTTTCCTGATGGCAGGAATGCTGCCATTGGAACTGGAGCTCTACCAGCCATCTTCGACCATGAGGTAACCTTGAGAATGAAGCTACAATGGATGGATCAACAAGATAGAGTCCCTTTCCATCCTGAACTACTTCTTAACTCCTATCTTGTTTTAGAATCTGTTCCTAGCAGCTAAAACCTAATCTAAATGATGTTTCAACCTCCAAAAATGTACAATGGGAATGATTAATTCATTTTTCATTGACATCACAGACTCCAATGAAATAATGGACATGAAAGGGCTGTGAAATATACACAAGGTATTATACAAATATAAAGGAATATCAATTACTCTATTAATGAATCTAAATGTGACCTTGGTTATTTTTGTGCACTTGTAAAGTTGGTATTTTTCATTGCTAGGCAACCTATTAACATCATTTCTATATTTAAATTAAAAGTAATTCACAAAAAAAGTTCTCCAAATTATCTCATGTCTGACTCAAGCCTTTCCCAGATAATAAAAATAAATAACATTGACAGAACTTTGATATTGAGCAGTTATTGAGTGTCACTCATCATTCCAGGTACCAAAGCAGAGTAATTCATCTAAAATCAATTCACCAACTAGAAGTTTGCAGATAATGGAATTACCAACAATTAATTCACAGAGCTAACCAATTCAACAATTTAGTTATTAGACAGAAGACTAATTCAAGGAATTATTAATTCACCAAAGACATGCTTCCACTTCCAATCTACTTTACTGTTTTCACTCTTAATTAAGAAGCCTTGAAATATTCTAATTGTAAAGCATGCAGAAAGCCGACATTGACTGAATCTAGATCAATGAACCCATAAAACATAAATGAACTGTTGAGTTATGCCAACCTGGCAGAAATTTGCAGACACTATTTCCAGAGAGTTCAAATCAATGGCAAGGCCTTCAAAGCAACAGAAAGGACACATTCATGCCCATGTTCAGCATAATCATTATAAATAAAATGAAGTAGGTAATCCAAGCCTAATAAATATTAACCATTTTTAACCCAATCCTCTTGACTTTTCTGTTCTCCATTGTTAAATGCATTTGCTAGTTCAATAATAATAAGTTGTGCTAAGTGACAAATAACCACAAATCTTCAGTAACATGCCCCCATGAACATCAATTCTCCTGTGCCTGGGGCTGCAGGTCAGCTGGGGCAGCTCTGCCTTGAGCTGTGGTTTGGTGGGTCAAGAGATGTTCTGCTCCCTTCATGCCATTCTGCAGCCAAGGCTGTGGTGTGGCTTCTCCCCATCATCTTGTGATGGTAACAGACATACAAGAAGCAAGCAAAATACACAAGGTCTCTTAAGATCTAGGCCCCAACTTGCCCATTGTCGTTTCCACACACATTCCTATAGCCAGAGCAAGTCAATTGATGCCAAAGTCAAGGAACGAAAAAACACATGCCACCTCTTCTGGGAAGAAATGCAAAATTACAAGGAAAAAAGGGCACAGATGCAAGAAGGAGTAAAGAACTAGGGCCAATAATTCAATCTGGCACAGGTAGGCTTGGTTAATACATTGAAGACATGCCCAGGCACAATTCCTCATCTAACACCTGTACCTACATCCCTTTCTCGAGCAAGTAAATCCAAGAAAGAAAAGAAGTGGGAAAGGCAGTTGACTAGATTGAAAACTCATTGTTTGATAGGGTGAGTTTCCAGTCAGGGTAATACCCTCCCTGAAGTCTATGCACTTTGCACTATGAACCATTGAAGAAAAGAAGGAATGCAGCTCAATTTTCAACATTCTACAAAGTACAGATAGCTATGAAAGGGCTATGATTGACACCGTGGTGTATAAGGGGCTCATCTAAGATACAACAAAAATATGAATAATTTTTCCTCTATTCCTCATAGTGGACTAAAATCAGAATGCATATTTAGTCAGCCTGAACATGCTACTTTTTTCATGTTTTCATGTTTATTCTACTCCTGAATTCACTTTCTTGCTCTACAACCTCCTCATGATGATTTCATCTCTGCTTTTCTGAGTGTGTAGATAATGGGGTCAGCATGGGGATGACTGCCAGACGTTGGGCATCATTTAACACCGGTGGTCTTGATCCGGCATCTAGAAGGGTTCAGCAATCTCGAGAAGGAGCTGTGCATAAATTAAATAAGAGTCCAGAGATGAAACATAATTTTGAAAGGCATAAGGGGGTGGGAAGGGCAGAGGAGCTTGGCTGAAGAAACCAAGTTCTCCTTGTCTCAGGACCCCTTGCTTTTTATTAACACAATTTGTCCTAAGGCAAGGTGGAGATATACACTTCAAAGGATAGGGTTTTGTACAGAATCCATTGTCAGGTTGGGGAATTACCTTCAGCTGTTCAGGTGTTTGGCCAACAGGAGGCAATAACATGTAGATTGAGATGCCCTGAGCTGTCTGGCGGTAAACAATCATCCTTTTCAGGTTTGGGGAAATGCCTTTAGCCATTCCAGCAGGAAATAACATATGTGACTCAGCCCTTGTTGAGTCCCCAAGTTCCATCAACCTTTTGATGAAACTCTTGCAATTATGACATGCTGGAATTGGCTTCTGACAGGTGATGATCATGTAGAACATGGCCACCAGTTTGTCCTCAATGAAGGTGAAGGGGGGCGCATGTAGAAGAAAATGGCAAGTCAAAAGCACAAGAGGACCACTGCAGTGTGAGAGACACAGGTGGAAAGGGTTTTGCACCTCCCCTGCAGAGAGGCTTCTCAAATGGACAAGGATGACTATATAAGAGGACACCAACAAGATAAAGGAAAGGACACAGATTAATCCACTGTTGGCCAACACAATAACCACCTCCACAGAAGTGACAGGGCAGGCAAGCTTGAATAAGGGATGGAGGTCACAGAAGTAGTGGACAAACACATTGGGACCACAGAAGGATGATTAAAGAGGAACAATAATCTAAATCATGTGAGTTCACCAGTTGAATTGTTTCTCTCTTCCAGCTTCCAGAACTATGAGGAATAAATTCCTGGTGTTTAAGCTACCCAGTCTATGGCATTTTGTTATGGCAACCTGAGCTGACTAATACAAATGGGTGCATCTACATATACTGATGTTGAAAGAGATCCAAAATATATTATTACTAGTAGCCCTGCACACAAATCCGTGCGCCAGTAGGTCGCTGCCGCCCTCCGGTAGCTCCCCCAATCCCCTCATAGCTTGCTGCCCTGCCCCCTCCTGTAGCTCTCCACTGCCCACTTGTAGTTCGCTGCCACACCCTCCTGCAGACCCATGATCTGGTCATTACACAGTTGGTTGTTACACCTCAGGGCATAACGGATAATTAGCATATTCCTCTCTTATTATATAGGATGTTTAAAATAACAAGTTGAAAAACAATATGCAGAGGAAACCAAGATGGCGGCATAGGTAAACACCTAAACTGCTGCCTCACGCAACAATTTCAAAACTACAACTAAAAGACAAAACGTCTATCACCCAGAACCACAGGAAAGCTAGCTGAGTGGAAGTTCTACAACTAGAAGGAAAGGGAAAAGAGCATTGAGACGTGCACAAGCACTGAAAAGCTGAGGTACGGAGGCGCGCGAATCGGGCTGGCGGCGGGTGTCTGGGTGCGCTGCTTCTTTCAACCCGAAGGGAAAAAAGTTCCAGATTACTCTGAACTCCAGTTTCTGGGGAGACGCTGGGAACCCAAACTCTTCTTTTTTTTTTTTTTTTTAATATATTTTATTGATTTTTTACAGAGAGGAAGGAAGAGGGATAGAGAGTTAGAAACATCGATGAGAGAGAAACATCGATCAGCTGCCTCTTGCACATCTCCTACTGGGGATGTGCCCGCAACCAAGTTACGTGCCCTTGACCGGAATCGAACCTGGGACCTTTCAGTCCGCAGGCCGACGCTCTATCCACTGAGCCAAACCGGTTTTGGCGGAACCCAAACTCTTATGGGGAGAAGCTGGACTGTCTACATTCGGGTCGGAAAGTGAGGGTGACTTTCTTGTAGAGGTGCACGCAGCACTCAATGTTTACTGCACTGGGGCGCAAGACTCGGGGACTTGGAAACATGGAAACGCAGAGACAGCTGACTGGCAGCCATTGCTGTTTGCCACGCCCTAGCCTAGTGACTTCCTGAGACCCCACCCCGCACAACCTACAAACCCATCCAAGCTCCAAGCAGCGGCTTTTGCATATAAATGGCCTGCCCTATCACAGCTTAACCAAACAAACTGCAGCTCTGGCCAGACAGCTCCAAAACCTCCAAACCCCAAGCAAAGAGGAGAAAACTGTAGTTCTCGCTGTACCTCCTGCTGGGTGGCCTCAGACAGTAGCTGACCAGCACCCCATTGGAGATCCAGAAGCTAGTGTATTTAGTGGTCAGTGTGAGACGACACCAGATTTCAACTCCTCACATCCATAAGTGACACATTCAAGAGGCAGACTCAGTGAACACCAAAGCCCCACTGAAGCAAGTCCGGTGCCCTAAGCGTGTCTCCAGTGCAGCAGTTCTTCCATTATAGGCACAGCGGGTCCTCACAGCCAACTGGCCTGGAGGTCAATTCCTCCCAGTGACACCAACAACAATCAAGACTTAACTACAACAAGGCTGTACACACAGTCCACAAAGGGGTGCACCAAGAGTGTCCACCTCTGGTAACTGGGAGGCCGACCCACTGGTCCATATAGGAAACCTAGCACACAAAGCCACCCTACCAACTCAGGGAAGCAACGAAAATGCGGAGACAAAGAAACAGATCACAAACGAAAGAAATGGAGGAAAACAAACGACTGGATATAGAGTTCAAAACCATGGTTATAAGGTTTTTCAAGAATATCCTAGAAAAGGCCAATAAATTCAATGAGACCCTCCAGGATATGAAAAAGGACCAACTAGAAATTAAACATACACTGACTGAAATAAAAAATATTATACAGAGACCCAACAGCAGACCAGAGGAACATAAGAATCAAGTCAAAGATTTGAAATACAAAGAAGCAAAAAACACTCAACCAGGAAAGCAAAAAAAAAAAAGAATCCAAAAATTTGAAGATAGTGTAAGAAGCCTCTGGGACAACTTCAGGCGTACCAACATCAGAATTATGGGGGTGCCAGAAGAAGAGAGAGAGCAAGATACTGAAAACCTATTTGAAGAAATAATGACTGAAAACTTCCCCCACCTGGTGAAAGAAATAGACTTAGAAGTCCAGGAAGCCCACAGAACCCCAAACAAAAGGAATCCAAAGAGGACCACACCAAGACACATCATAATTAAAATGCCAAGGGCAAAAGACAAAGAGAGAATATTAAAAGCAGCAAGAGAAAAACAGTTAATTACCTACAAGGGAGCACCCATACAATTGTCAGCTGATTTCTCAACAGAAACTATGCAGACCAGACGGGAGTGGCAAGAAATATTCAAAGTGATGAATAGCAAGAACCTACAACCAAGATTACTCTACCCAGCAAAGTTATCATTCAGAATTGAAGGTCAGATAAAGAGCTTCACAGACAAGAAAAAGCTAAAGGAGTTCATCACCACCAAACCAGTATTATATGAAATGCTGAAAGGTATTCTTTAAGAAGAAGAAGAAAAAAAAGGTAAAGATAAAAATTATGAACAACAAATACATATCTATCAACAAGTGAATCTAAAAATCAAGTGAATTAAAAATCTGAGGAACAGAATAAACTGGTGAATATAATAGAATCAGGGGCATAGAATGGGAGTGGATTGATAATTCTCAGGGGGAAAGGGGTGTGGGGGGTACGGGAAGAGACTGGACAAAAATCATACACCTATGGATGAGGACAGTTGGGGGAAGGTAAGTGCAGAGGGTGTGGTGGGAACCAGATGGAGGGGAGCTATGGGGGGAAAAAGGAGAAACAATTGTAATAATCTGAACAATAAAGATTTATTAAATTAAAAAAAAAGAAAAACAATATGCATAATACTATAGATGTAAAAAAAAAAAAAAAGTAACTTGTTCATCAAATACAGATGTTCTCAGTTTTTTCCACTAGGCCTTTACAACTCAGACATTGGCCTCTTCAAGTTTAGTAGAAAAAGTTCTTTTCTGCTACAATGATCATCAAGGGAAGAAAAGAGCCAATTAGTTCTCTGTTCTGTGGCTTCAATGAGTCCTCCTGTTTCTGTGGCCCACATCCAAGCCTTATGGCACAATGTCAAACTTTGGCAACTAATTATACTCTAAGGAGTTGAGACAAAGAGTTAGGTAAAGTTTGCAAAGGAGGAAATTACTGTCATCCCTTAGGAGTTCTTCGGGGCTAAAGGAGAATGTCTTTCACCTCCTTGAGATTCCCAGGAGCTTCAGGTAAGCAATTAAAGGTATGATTGGAAGCTGCAATAACTCATCCCCTAAATGTGCAAGTCACTGAGGAACAACAGCTTGCAGTTCCTCCTCCTATAACCACACTGTGGACCAAAACCAAGACACATCTCCCAGCACACCCATTACATCCATAAAAGAAGACACTTAGAAGCAGCTGGGTTGCATGTCAATGCAAAAAAAAAATAAAGGTTATTCTTTCCTGACTACTTCTTCCGTAGACAGATGGCTCTGAAAGGGAGGTGGCTCTAGAAGGGAGGAGGATACAACCATTTACAAAATCCCTACTATGTGCCAGGTGCTGTGCTAAGCACATAATCCATTGGGCTAACCAACGTGGCAAAGAACACAGTGCTCACCAATATCCACAGCTCTCCTCTTCTTCCTGGGTACACAGTGTAATGCTATTTCCCTACCAATAGAATGTGCATGAACGTGATATATGTCGTTTCCAAACCCAGCCCACAGAAACCTCCCACACATTGTCTTACACTTTCTCCTCCTCATCTGCTAGCTGGATGGTGACACTCTGGATGACCTTGAGAGTGTGGGTTAACGGTGGTGGAACCTGTATCAGCTTAGGTCCTTGAATGGTGCCAGCCACATTAAACTCTGACATAGATATGAAGCCACTGAGATCTGGGAGTTGCTTACTTTTATGACAGTGAGTTTACCCAAATCATACAATTTATTTCACCATCTGAAAAGTACAAATTAAATCATATCTTTTATCTACCCAGCTAATGGCTTGAGTCACACACGCCTTAATAGAGAAGTCTATTAGCTCTCACATAATGTTGAATCCTATCTCTACACCAAATCATCCAAGAAACATGAGGAACAGTGCAAAGGACCATGGTCTTCCAAAACCATGCCTTGTCTTTGGTCATTGCCACCTGATAGGTTCTGCATAATATGATGGGCATGGGTAGACTACCCACTGCTGTAGGTTAGACTCCATACATGAGCTCCAAGGTCATAGTTCTCTTTGTTCACCTTCACATGCTCAGCTACTGCTCCCAAAAACACAATGGTCCAGGTCAGCTAGATCCAGAGGGGCTTCTAGCCCCAGGCACACGCTGCAACAAATCAAGCCTCCCCACACACCCCAATGTTGAACCTGTATCACCAACACTGGGCCCCCTTTCCCTCTTGGCTCTTTTCATATTCTTTTCTGTTGATGGATCATGGCCAATGTCACCCTGAACCACCAAAACAGATTCTCTTAATTGCAAATCTCACAGACCAAAATTAGGAGGTCTCGGCCCTTCCCTTCCCAGAAAGCGCCCTGCTCTGTATGAAAATTGTGCAGACCGAGAGAAGAGACACTTTTCGCTCTGTCTCAGGAAAGGCATAGTAAGGTTCCTACACTCAGTGCATCTGCATTATTAAGCAGGCCACTCAGGCCCTAGACGGTTTGGCTCAGTGGCTAGAGTGTCGGCCTGCGAACTGAAAGGTTCCAGGTTCGATTCTGGTCAAGGGCACATGCCCAGGTTGTGGGCTCAATCCCCAGTGGTGAATACTTAAAAATAAAAATAAAAAAAGAAGTTTACTCAGTTAACTTCTCAGAACTAAGACAATTACTCCTGCCTCTACCTATATACAGCAGCAGCTAGCAGTTAATCTTGAATTTTGTATACATTATCTCATTTAAAGCTGTGAGTGAATGCTATTATTATTCTCATTTTACTGACAAAGAACTAGAGGCTCAAGGAGGTAGAGTGACTGGTCTTCAGTATCACAGCTAGTAGGTGGTCAGCTAGGACACAAACCAGGTCCATCTGTCTCTAAAGCCTAAAGCAGGTCCTAAGCATCG
Source organism: Plecotus auritus (assembly GCF_963455305.1). Lineage (NCBI taxonomy): Eukaryota > Metazoa > Chordata > Mammalia > Chiroptera > Vespertilionidae > Plecotus > Plecotus auritus. The sequence goes on from NC_137783.1 coordinate 137,300,485, forward strand.
GGAATCTGGGAGTGGCTCAGCTGGGCAGTTCTGGCTCAAGGTCTCCTGGGAGGTTGCAGTCAAGCTGTTGTGGGTGAGGATGGGGATCTGCAGTCCTATGAAGGCTTGACTGGGGTTAGAGAATCTGCTTCCAAAATCACTTGGCTATTGGCAGAAAGTTCAGCTCTTGACCACAAGGGCCTCTCATGGCTGCTCATGAGAGAAAGAGAAAGATCAAGAGAGAGGCTGGGGAGTCCTTTACAACCTAATCTCAGAAGTAACATATCATCACTTCAGCTCTGTTCTATTGGTCACACAGACCAACCCCGGTCCATGTGGGAGGGGACCACTACTCGGAGCCATCTTGTTAGCTGGAGGCCACACAGATTTTTTTTTCCTTCTTTTTCTAATCTAAATTTCCTAATTTTTTAACCATAAACATAATAGGGGAAAACTATTGACTGCTGTCAAGGCCACTTCCATCTCCCTGTTGTTCATTTTTAGGCATCAACTCCCTAGTTCCCTTTCCAGTCCAATTTCCTCCATTGCCCTCTTACAGTCTAATCAGGAATGCTTCCTCAACCCAGTCCTCTGCCGCCACCTAGTGGCCGCATCCAAACCTGCAGCCCCAGCCGGCGCTGCTCAAACACGGTCTGAAGGCCTTACCTGGCCACAGGAAAGTGACTTCCACATGATATAACTGGTAAGGGTTAGGGTCTCATGTTTTTCCTCAGAGGTCCCAGGGATCTCCCACAACCAGTCCCAAAGGGATGGGAGGGCTGTCAGAACTTTGGGGAGGAGCTTAAACTTCTATTCTCCCTGCCTCCTCCTTCTGCTCCCCACACTCAGCCAGGAAGGAGAAGGTAGGCCCTTGATTCCTTCCACCTGACAGCACAGAATCTACCATCCAAAAACTTAACCTGCACAGACTGCCAGCAACAGCTTTGGGTTCACATTCATTTTAAAGAACTTTGTAGCCGGATGGGCGTGGCTCAGTGGGTGAGCGTGGACCTACGACCGGCTGCCCAGGTTTTGGGCTCCATCCCCATGGCGGGGGTGGGGGGGGGGGCGGGGACGGAAGGGCGTGCAGGAGGCAGCTGATCAATGATTCTCTCTCATCATTGATGTTCCTCTCTCCCTCTCCTTCCTCTCTGAAATAAATAAAAATATATTTTTTTAAAAAACTTTGTAAAACATGACAAATATATTTTAAAGTACATTGAGTCATGAGGAAAAAAATGCCTAAGTTTTCATTAATTATTGTTAACAAGTACTCCATATTCATTGGGAGAAATCAGAAAATTTAGGCAAGTAAAAATAAAAACGAAAGCCAGTCATAATCCCACCAATACATGATTCTGGAGTTGTTCTTGTCTTCTAGGCACTTAACTAATTTTTAGGAGACTATTCCCTACCTATAGTTCCATAAATTGCTTTTCTCTCTTAAATTCCACAAAGGCAGTGACCATGCCTGTTTTCTTCACAAAAGCACATCCCCAGGGCCCACTGCCCGCCCATGCATAGACGATCAATAAAACGTAATTTTATCAATGGATAGCTACCCCTTTGGGGTGTTCCAGGCAATATGTTGAGTTTCTCTGCATATTGCAGCATCAAAATTATAACCACATTCATTTATGCAAAAAAATTAACTGTCACCGTGTTTCTTAGTGAACTTACCTCGAGCTTCTCTGCTGAGTGGCGGGTCTGACATAGGAAACTTCCCGTTGAAGGCTGATGGCCAGGGGGTGTCAGGCTCAGAGTGCCCCTCCCTGGAAAAGTGCCTCCACGGCTCTCCCCTCCCTCGGCTTGAACAGGAGGGCGCCCAGCTCTGCTCAGGCAGAGGGGCTGTGGGCGCAGTGGACCCTCCCAGGACGCGGGGTTAGGGGCGCCCACATCCGCGCCACGGACCCTTCGCAGTCCCGGATTCAACCAACCACGCATTGAAAACAGCACTTTCGATCCGCGATGGCGAATCTGCGGTTGTGAATCTGTGGTTGCGAATCTGAGGCTACGAATGAGAAAATACTGTTGCGGTTGGATGAATCCACGGGTGCGAAACCTGCCCATATCAAGGGTTGACTGTATTTATTATTTTTTTATTTTTATTTTTATTTTATTTTTTTAATTGTTTGAAGTATTACAAATAGTAGTACATATGTCTCCTTTTGTTTTTCCCCATTGACCTCCTCCCGGCCTCCCCTTTCCCCCAGTACATGCCTTTACCTGCCTCCCCACCCCCGTGTCTTGTATCCATTGGTTATGCTTATATGCATGCGTACAAGTCCTTCGGTTGACCTCTTACAGCCCCCCACCCCAACCTCCCCTGCCTTCCCGCTGTAGTTTGACAGTCTGTTCAATGCTTCTTTGCCTCTGTATCTATTTTTTCCCCATTTCTTTCCTTTAAAAAATCTTGCCTCTGCAGACTAGAAATAAACATATAATAACAAAAAAATGTTTGAGTCCCCATTTCAATGTCCAACAGTTCTGAGTCCCCGTTTCAATGTCAAACAGTTCCTTATGTGTACATGTCAGCAATGATATCTGGATGGTGGGCACATGGTGGCAATGCAGGTCCGACCCTCTCTGGTTTGGTCCTAGGCAACCTGCTGCGACGCACAGCTGCTGACTGCTAGCGTGGCAAGGCGTCGTCAGCGTCTTCCATCTCTGGACTGTCCCTGCAGTTCAAACCCGAGTTGTTCAAGGGCCAACTGTGTTCCACGAGCCACAGGCACTGCGCTCCCAAGGCTCGAGACAAACCTCAGCTCTCTGCCACCTAGTGCTTGTCCAACGTGGAAAGCTTCTGTGATTTCCACTCAGTCATCCTGGGCATAGGAGACCTTAGTAAGGTTCGGGCCTCCAAATTTTGGACCCGCGCTGTTCTGCATACACCCAGACACCTAGAAGCTTCTTTTTCAAAGCAAAACACTTTCTGTCCTCAGCCAGGGGAGCAATCAGGTCTGGAGTAATTCCATTGTGATATGCTCCAGATTGGAGCTTTTTGCCTAATCAGAAAACTGATTATCGCGACGGACCTCGGGCAGACCCCGACATCTAAAGGGTGCCATGTCTGGCACACTGGCCTTGTTTCACCCACTATGTCACAGAGAACAACTCAGGAATGCACTGGGACTGTTACCAGTTATTTTGCCCTTAGCAAGCAAGCTGGCATTTAGCCATGGTCTCCATATGGTTGGACGAGATAAGGAGGATAGGAGAAAGAGAAAAAAAGAAAGGGAGTGTTGTGGCGGGGGAGGGGGGTCCTCAAAAGGCCTGAGGGACCACCCTGCCTGACCTTCTGAGAACCTAATGGGGACCTAAAGGCCCAGGAGACATGTCTCCCACAGAAAGTGCTTAGTGTACCCTGTTTTCTGAGGTCAAGTATATCCTTTACTCCCATTAACCAGCCAGCCGTCTGGCGGTACCCTTCCTGCATCCTGTCATGGCCACCCCTGTGACTACTGTGCAGTTTCCATCCAAAGAAAATAGTTAAGGTGAAATCGTGTGTGTGTGTGTGTGTGTGTGTGTTTACATATACATGTGTTTATGTCTGTACACACACACATACCTGGTCCAGTATTTTTAAGGTGAGACAGTTTCAGTCACCCACGCATACAGTCCCAGAGTTTTTACCGTTCAGGGTCATCCGCCACCACCTCACCTGACCCCGTCCTGCACGCTCATATCCCCGTGGCCGGGAAGCCTCACCATGCTCCTAGCAAAGCATGCACTTCCACACCCCACGCCTCCCCCGCCTTCTTTATCCTCCTGCTAAAATTCTGCTTAAGATTCAGCTCAAATGCCACCCGACTCTTAGCGCTTCTGGGATCCCTGTTACCTGTTCCTTTCAACCCCCTCTGGCATTTCACAGGGTTCACGTTCCACTGGCACTACACTCGCACCTGGCCCATCCTTCTAAACTGCCCTCGCCGACAGGCAGGCCTTCTGCTGCAGGCACCTTTGTCTCCCCGACCGGCCTGAGAAGTGTGCACCGTGTCTGTCCAAACGTCTCTTTTCATTTCCCCCAAAGCAGGGCTTGTGTGGAGAACACATGGGAATGTGCAGAGTGCTTTCCTTGTCGTATGAAAATTACAAGTTGCATCAGGGAGTGAAATGCTCTTTTTCTCTATATTTTCACCATCTAACACACTAAAGATTTTATGTACGTGCTGTTTGTCTGACTCCTCTGATCAGAACATACGCTACATGAGGGCCGAGACTTCTGTCCGTTGTGTTACCATGGATACCCTCAGTGGCTGGTGCATGGTAGATACTTGGTGTATCACTGTTGAATGGATTAACTTGGCTCAGGCCGAGAAACGAGAGCTCTCAAAACAAAGTCATCTTTGCTTAGTGTTTGCATCAAGCATAACAGAAAGGGATGAAATAAAAACTACCCCAGTTGCCACATATCCAGGCAATTCTGGGATTCCCCAAATCCATCCACAACCAACCCCCTATAACCAGGGTGGGGACCCTCTGAGAGCACACACAGCCACCTCTCAGATGCACACTCAATTCTCCCAAGCTTCCTTTTCCCTTAATCTCCCTGGATGTGTGTTTTGGGCTGAATTGTGTCTCCCCAAATACCTCCGAATAAGAATGTATTTGGAGACAGGGACTTTCAAGAGGTAATGAAGGTAAAAGTAGGTCACAAGGGTGGGCTCTAACCCACTATGACTGATGTCCTTATAAGAAGGGGAGAATGGGACACAGACACACAAAGAGGGATAACCATGTGAGGACACAAGAGATCAAGCCACAAAAGGAATGAGCCCTGCCGACACCTTCATCTTGGACTTCTCGCCTCCAGAACCGTGAGAAATAAATGTCTGCTGCCTCACCGCCCCCCCCCCTCCGCCCCCCAGGTCTGTGGTACCTTGTTATGGCTGCCCAAGCAAACTAATGGGATGTGGGAAGCCCCATAGGGAAGCATGTTTTTGTCGAGGACGCCCCCATTGAATGCAGGGCAGTAAGCCAAGTGGTAAATGAAACAGTGCGGACACCAAGTAAGGACGGGGGAAAAGAAACAAACAAAGGCATAACGTGTTGACATTTTTTTATATTTGGTATTTGTAAGTCTTTAAAAAAACATTTCAGGCCATTTTTTCCTTAAAAAACAAAGGAAAGCAACCAACAGCAATACTCTGTACAAGTATAACAAACATTAGAAATATGCATCATTCCAAAATAGTTACAAGAAAATTACAGTTTTAGAGTCTACATCAACACATCCTACCCTTATGTGCCCCACGGGAGGTAAAAAAAAAAAAAAAAAAAAAAAAAAAAGCTACAGTATGTTGAACGCTCGGCTGCTCTGGACGGTCTGAAAATGCAGAACTTGGGACTTCGGAGGCAAATCAACATCAGTCACCAAGGCTTGTTTAGCTCAGTAAGCGCGACCAATCATTCCAAAAGCGAACCAGGCTTTTTCACCTACGTGAAAAGCAGACATGAAATCAGTTGCAGAGTGGCCCCCCACCCACACCCCGGAGCCTCTAACTTGAGGAAGCCCAAATCCAGGGGAGCCAATGAGGCCACCTCTGGCTGTCACTGCATGCTCACAGAGAACACACCCCAGATGCCATTGCCTCCTGGTGCCGATCGCCACTCGATTGAACTTTGGAGGCAAAACGTCTTTGCTTGGAGAAGAGAGCCAGTGACCCAAATCCCCCAAACCAAGGGCCACTCACCCCACCCTGGCTGCGTTTCTGTATGGAACTCAGCTACTAACGCAGGGCAATCCCACCCTCCCCACGGTCCCTCCCATTCTAGTTATTTGTTCCTGGGAGGGTTTGGGGCAAGAGCTCAAAAACACCTTCCTCTTCCCTGCGACCATCTCGACCATCTCGCAGCCCCTACGTCCTTCCTAGTTACACAGGAATCTTCCCTTTGCGATCCCTGTGCTATAAATACTCTCACCGCCCCACCGGCCCCGCCCACAGCGTCTTCAGGATGCAGAGAGGCATGGTGACCTCCGTGTGACCTGCCGCTTGGAATCCAGACCTCTCCAGCACAGGCCTTCCTCTGGGACTGGAATGACGTGCGGGAGTGGCACGTGGGGCTGCTGGCCAGTTCCCAAGGCCACGCCAGGTGGAAGGGAGAGGGTTTCTGTTTTTTTCAGTTTCTATACAATATGGTTATAATTATTGTTACTTTCATTCATTTTAAAGGGATTGTTAGAGGCAAGCCCTTTCCTCGGAGGCCTCCATGGCAGTGATAGGGGCAGGGCGGGGCACAGCATCTCCCTGGGATGTGACACCCAGATCAGACCCATCACAATGGTTTCCTGACAAATTGGAGTGGGGAGGAGTGTGGCCACAGAGCTGCTGCCTCAGCCGGGACCTCTGACTGAAGCTATGGGACTCTGAGATCTGCATGCATTGGGGGCCAGACCAGAGTGAAGGTCTGGAAGCAATCGGCCCAAACCCGGCTGCACCCCACACCCCGCAACAGTGTGGCTTCCTTGATTCAGACCTACACAGCCAAAGGCCCCTCTGAAGTGAGGTCCAGAGGGCCCGACCTGGCCGGGCCAATCCATTCCTCGAAGGGTCTGACATTGAGTGAACTGCTTACTACCAAAGACAGCAAAGGATTCAGCAAAAAGTGCAATTTCTGTTTGGGAAGTAAGGTTCTCCCAAAACGAGACATCACCACCTCTCCTTTTCATTCTTTCGGTACCTCAAAGGGAAAGGGGACAACAGGCGTACAGCACTGACCTCTGACCTGAATCAGAGGTATCAGTACATCGTGGTTCACCCTTCCTAACCCCAAACACCCAGTCACACGTCCAGTTCAGTTATCAAAGTGCCGGTGAGCTGAGGAGCGAGGCAGGGTCAGGAGAAGGGCTCCCACGGGTCCACAGGGAGCAGGGTACCCGGAGAGGACCCCCCTCCCATCTTCAATAGGACACATTCATCCTAAGTTTACAGCAGGATTCATGGCTGTGGCCAAGGGCCACGGGCTTTCGGGGGTCTGACATTCCTTCATAAGACCTTGTATACTTCGGTGCCGATTGGAGGATACACTCAAAACTTCTTCACAATAGAACCTGAGCCACAATATAAAATAAAAAGAAACACATCCTTTCATGTTAATGCCTTGAGAAGTTTACAGATTATGTACCAATAAAATTAATCCACATAAATTCTGAAATTCTTGGTGGATACACACCTGAAGAAAAAAAAAGTTAATCTACATTTTTTAAAATCAAAGTAATTACAGCAGCAGTATAGTGAAAAGAGGTTTTAAAAATAATAATTACATCTTGATACAAATTCAAACTTTGTACACCTCAATTCAAAGGAATGACTGTTTTTAAGAGTTTAGTATCTATATATATATACAGTAGATATCAATATGTGTCACTGCAGACAGACTAAAGCCAGTGGACTTCGAAGGAGGAGGAATTAATTTGACACTGTTTTCACACTGAAGTGTTCACAGATTGCCACGCATTTACACACGCGCGCACACACACACACACACACACACACACATAAAATGCCAACCTGAGTAAAACGTTGCTAAGAACCTAGAGCATCAGGAATCACTAGTCACATATTGCACCTTTAAATAATCCTTCTTACCAAATACGAAGTGAGGGGAAAAAGGACAAAACAGGGACTAGAAAAGGAGAGTCCATCACTGTAGGGTTTCCTTTGCTTCCCTACCACCACCCCCAATTCCACTCTCACTCAACCGGTGGGCTGAACACACACATCTGTGGGGAACTGGGGGCGGGGGGAGGGGAAGAAAGAATAGAGAGGGGGGGTAGTGGGGGATGGACCTCCTCTAATCAAGAATAGGAATGTTACTGAGAAGGCTGAACCTCTGATACTAAACTACCGTTTAAATATTCTGCAGAGTCCAATTATGAGATTCAATACAAAAATAGAGAAATCTTCTGAGTTCTGCCTGTGGAAGCATAATTCAGAAAAGGCACATGTTCAAATAGGAAACCCAGGCAGGAGAGGCGCCGTCGGCCCCTCCCTGCATGATCATCGTCCACAGTTACGCATCTTCCATCAGCGAGATTCCGAGATTCAGTAGGTAAAAATAGACCTCTGATACTTAAAATATATTCAACCCAACACGATCCTGGCTTTCCCATGTGGATCATATAAAATAGTTTTGTTTTAAAAAAAAATCTGTTTTGAAAAAGAAAAAAAGAACCATAGATCACGTTTCCTGGTTTTCCATCATTCTCAAGGGAAAAGAGTGAAATCATCTCACTGGGGACCAGGAATGCAGCTGACTGGCTCACCACCCATCCACAGCCCCCAACAGCCCCAACTTTTCATCTGTCATGTGTTACGTGGGCAGCTTCACACCCTCAATTAGTTCTAACAAAATAGATCAAAGAATTAAGATATTAAACATCTAAAAACATGTCCACATCGGGGCGTCTTTCTTTGCTGTGGGTGTGGTGGCCTCATTAACTCCAGAGAGATTTTCCTTTGGAATCAGGCGATGTAACCATTGGTTTGTCCAAACGTGGTCACGGGGGCGAGGTTTTCGTAGATTGTCATTGCGGTTGTGTTCTGGTAGATGAGATCCACTTTTGAGTCCCTGTGGGATCGGATAATATCCAAAACACACTGATTGAGGAAAACATACTGGTCCTGTTAGACAAGGGAAAAAGAAGGAAGAAGTGACCACAGGTCCCAGAGATTAGCATCCATCCTTATTTTCAAACTGATTCCCACTCCCCAACCCCACCCGCCCCACAGCGGATACTTCAGGTTAACGAGTCCAGGGGTAATCACTTTCTAGTGAAACCTGCAACCCCGGAGAGCAAGTATCTCACCATCAATGATTCTCAGACAGAGGGACCGACTCCCCACACTTCCCCTCAGCAACATTCCAAGATTCAATAGTAAAAACAGACCCCTGACACTTAAAATATATCCAACTCAACATGATCCTGGCTTTCACATGTAGATCATATAAAATAGTCTTTAAAAAAAAATCTGGCCCTGACCGGTTTGGCTCAGTGAATAGAGGGTCAGCCTGCGGACTGAAGGGTCCCGGGTTGGATTCCAGTCAAGGGCATGTACCTTGGTTGTGGGCACATCCCTAGTAGAGGGTGTGCAGGAGGCAGCTGATCGATGTTTCTCTCTCATCAATGTTTCTAACTCTCTATCCCTCTCCCTTCCTCTCTGTAAAAAATCAATAAAAAATATTTTTTAAAAAAAATCTGTTTTAAAAAAGAAAAAAAAAATCATGCTCACTTTTTCTGGTTTTCCATACTTATCGAGGAAAGAAAAGTGAACTCATCCCACGGGTAACCAGGAATGTGCCCCCACCCTCAGCCCCTGACAGCCCCAACTTCTCATCGCCATGTGTCGGTGTCACATCCAAGGAGAAATACCCGAATCGTTGGGAAGGGCAAAGGAAGGATGTGGAGGTGGTAATGCACACGTACATTCACATCATAAAAATTTCTAAAAGATTTTCTTGGCTAGTGAGGATGTACAGAATAAGGAATAGACTGTGATTCTCAACAGAGGGGGTGGGGTTAAGGGGGATGATCGGGATAGAGTTGGGCGGAGACCACCTGTAGGCAGCATATCAGATCTGTAGTATCCACTAAAAGAGGAAGAAGAGGTATATGCCAACATGGAAAAATATCCATGATGCTGTAAGAGGAAATAAATTACAGGGCAGTATCATATATAAAATAGGGTTTCATTTTTTAAGAATACTCCAGGTCGTGTGTGTGTGTGTGTGTGTGTGTATGTGTGTTTTTCTGGGCTGTACATCAAGAAGCCTATGAAGATACACACAAGCTGTAAACATTGGCTGCTTCCAGGGAGTGTGGGTGGGAAAGAAAAAAGTAAAAGAGAAAAATGTACCCTATATAATGCTGTATCGTCAGATCTTTTAATTTTAATATTATTTTCAGTTAAGTTAATATTATTTTTAAAAATTTTAAAAGGGACCTGAAAATCATTTGTAAGCAGGTATAAGATTTCTATTTCTCTCAAAGGAGAAAAAAGATAGAGAACCGCTAACCTAGGTAATTATAGCAAAAAAAATAAAATGTTTTTTCCAACCAACACAGGAGGGCAATTCCACACTTTGCACCACAACCACACTGCTCACCCCAAAGCACGCTGTGTACCCAGGCCTCTAGAACATTCCCTGCTGGACTCCAAAACAGGGCACATATTCACAGTGACAGCCCGATAGGAAATGAACATGCTGCTCTCATCATGGTCGAGGCACATTCACCCTGCAGCTTCGAGAAGGGCCACTTCCCAATATATGTGTTGAGAACATGCCGGGAACATTTCAGGGACAGCCAGTCTAACAGGGCCACACAGTGGCACTGTGGCTACCAAGCATCCACTTTCTCCGTTGCCCACCATCCTCCCACAGCTACGGGCCTGCTGTTGTTTAACCGGCACAAGGCTGGGATACATGGCTATATTCACGCGTAAAGCAGCATTAACGCTATTTCATATTACTAATATTCGATAAGTCTGTTTCACTAGCTTATTTTAAGGATGGTCAGAGCTTCTTAGAAACAAAAAGCGAGCCCGACTGGTGTGGCTCAGTGGTTGAGCATCAACCTATGAACCATGAGGTCACAGTTCGATTCCGGTCAAGGGCACATGCCCAGGTTGCAGGCCCGATCCCCAGTAGGGAGCCGGAGGCAGCCGATCAATGATTCTCTGTCATCACTCATGTTTCTATCTCTCTCCCTCTCCCTTCCTCTCTCTGAAATCAATAAAAACATTTTTTTTAAAATAAGAAACAAAGAGCGAAAAGGCCAATTTTATGAGTGTTAATTCTGGAAGCCAAAGTTCAGGGACCTGCTGAGATTATCGGGTGAGTCGGTGGCAGCGGGTAAGGATCCTGTCTAGGGTTGCAGCACCATCAATGATATCAGTAGCATGGGTCACTGTATGGGGTAGTTCAAGCCCATGGCAGTTAAGGATCTTAAAGAAATCGAGTGTTACATCATGGCCAGGAGCCAGAAAGATCTGGAAGGGTGAAACAGTTTAACACGAGTGCATGACACGAACAGACAGAAAGGGTGGATTGTCCAACAGATGTTGGCCTCACCTCTGTTTGCACCATTAAAGGCCTGTGCATGCGAAGGTCATACACAATCCCGTACACGTCCACGGAGTACTCATTCTCTATCTGATAGATGAGACGATCAATGGCGATGAAAGTGCCCGTCCTTCCAACGCCCGCACTGGAAGGGAAGGAAACAAGCACGTCTCCGTGGGTGACCTCTGCTGGACAGCCTCCCCTTCCCTGTGCAGGTGTGTGCTCTCCTCCATTACCCGCTGTGAGGGCAGAGCCCAGGATCATCAAACGTTTGCTCTACTGAAACCTCAGCACATCAGACTGCACTGGCTTGGGACGGCGGCCCAAATCCTAAAGTTCCTTTGGAGTCAAATGCCACATAGAAAACACCTTGCTAGCCCAGCTGGTGTGGCTCCGTGGTTGAGCATCGACCTATGAACTAGAGATCACGATTTGATTCCCAGTCAGGGCACATGCCTGGGTTGCAGGCTTGACTCCCAGTGTGGGATGTGCAGGAGGCAGCCGATCAATAATTCTCTCTCATTATTAATGTTTCTGTCTCTCTCTCCCTCTCCCTTTCTCTCTGAAATCAATAAAAAAAAATATTTTTAAAAAAACAAACAAAAAAAACCACCTTGCTAGAGCTTCTTGGATCCCAGGCCCAGTCAAGTTGCCACCATAAGCTAGGATGGCAAGTTTCATCAATTTATTTCCCAGGGGGCAACACAGCTCCTCCTTTCTTCTGTCTTAAATTCACCCATTCACTTTAAAGCTCATGTCATTGTTCTAAAGGAGGGGGTGACAAATTTCTTCTGCAAAGGACCAGACAGTAAATACCCTCGGCTGTGCAAGCCAGCAGCCTCTTTCTGCCGTTGTGGCATGACAGTAACTACAGACAATATGCAGACGAATGAGCATGACTGTGGCCCAGGACAATTTCACGAAAACAGGCAGCAAAACAGATTGTGGCGATAGTGTCATGGGAATGTATATTTATCCCCAAACTGGTCAACTTGTACATATTAAGTGATGTGCAGTTTTTTGTATGTCAAAAAAATATTTTAAGTGAATAAGTAAAACAAACTAGAATTATGTGTTTCGATATTGTTAAATAACAAACCAACATGCTGAATGAAGAAAGCAGGTTGCAGAATGATGCATACACAATAAGATCTGGTAAAAGTTTAAAGCTGTATGAAACCAGAGAGATATATACATATGCAATAAAACATAAAAGCATGCAAGGGAATAACGCACATGAACTTTAGGACTACATTCACCCGGGAAAGGAGACTGGTAGGTGGAGACTTTATATCTAGAATGTATTATTAACAAAAAGAAACACATGTGGTCTCGTGGTATGCTTTATAAATTGTTATTCTTCTCTATATTTTTGTAAGATTTAAATACTTTACAAGAAAATATTATAAATAAGAAATACGTTTAAATACATTATAGTTTTAAAAAAATACAGGCAACCTAGCAGATCTGGCCCACAAGCTGTAGTTCGCCATTCCCTGTCCCAGGGTTTAGGGACTAAGTTGTGGCCCCGTCTCCAAACCTTTCCTGACTATGTAAATGCCTACTGCATTCAATCTATTCTAGACCTTGCTTTTCAAAAGTGTTCATACTTATAATTGCCTTTGAAATCTGTCTCAGGTGAAGCGCCACCTGCCTACCTGCAATGCACCAGAATTGGCGATTCGGGAGGACTCTGCTTCATATAGTCACGGACAAGATACCGGAAGTTGATGAGCAGGTCAGTGGTGTCGGGAACCCCGTGGTCAGGCCAGGACGTGAAGTGGAATTGTCGCAGAGGGTGGCTGTCACTTGTCTGGTTCTAAAAGCCAAGAAAAGAAGTAAGAGGTTAGCTCTGGCCAGTGTGGCTCAGTTGCTTGAGTGTTGCCCCGTGTACCAAGGGGTCCCGGTTCCATTCCTGGTCAGGGCACATGCTCAAGTTGTACGTTCAGTCCTCAGACAGGGCGTGTATGGGAGGCAGCCAACGAATGTTTCTCTCTCACCTCGATGTTTCTTTCTCTCTCCCCCTTCCTCTCTCTCTAAAAATCAATAAAAACATATTTTTTAAAAAAGAAGAAGAAACTAGAGGGTAGATCCCGAGAGAAAAGCTGCCTGGCAACACCAGAAAGGCCGTGAAACGAAGCAGTACCTGATGCTGAACTGCACCAAATGGCTGAAAGGTGGCTTTCACCAGGAGTGGTTACAACTAGAAACTGGAATTTTATTTTGGTCCAACAGCTAATAAAGTGCTTACACAAACTTCAATATACTCATCAATTCCTCATAACATACCCAAGCCAGAGGGTTTATTATCCACCTTTAAAGACGAGGGAGCAAAAGTTCCAAGAAGTAAAGTGATGTCCCCAACACTCGGCATAGGTGGTAGAAGTCCCTCACCCTCTGAATTTGGGTTCAGACCTCTTCCCTTTCCCACCACAGCTCCCTGCCTATAGTGTGCTCACATTCACACCCACAACTCCTTAGAGCTTCGTAAAGCCCATCCCTGGGCCCACCTGGGAATGTCACTGACCTAAAATAAATGTATCGAATCCAGCTGAGATACTCTGCCTTCAGGGCAAGAACTGCCTCGTAATTCACGTCTCCGGAGAATTTAATAACATGGTAGGCAAGTAGCAAGCACCAAGTAAATATTTAGAATTGTAGGCATTTGAGAAAGGACCTCCCCCACCCCCACCCCCCCAAAAAAAATCTCTATCAACAGCAGACAGACAATAGAAAGTGAACCCTGTTACAAGTTAGTTATTACACAGACGGGTTTCCTACCAGGATGGGAGCATGGACATTGCTGATCAAAACTCCACCCAGGCTGGGCCATTCCTGTCCCTGATTCAACTGTCCTCATTAGGCCCATAGCCAGGCACTGCCCGCACCTGTGTGTGTCCACATCTGGACTGCACTGTGTGTGCCTACATCTGGACTGCAGGCATTGCCGTCTCCTTGATGACAGCTACCCTTGGAGGCTTTTTTAAAAATGCATATACGTTATAAACACAGTGCATTCACGTTCTTCAAAATGTGGAAAACAGTAAGGAAACAAGGCAGAAACAGGGGAGAGAGTTCTGTGAAGTCCCATCACACACAAATGTAACATTCACAAACTTAACCAAAAGTATTCATCCAAAGAAAGCCAGCCTTGACAGGTAAGAGGAGAGAAAGAAAGAAAGAGGGAAGTCGGACTTGTCAATATTATTTCTACAGGGCGGCAAAGGAGCCCAGGTGAGGGGTGACAGTCAAAAGAAACGTTTCACTCTACCTGTTGTGTTTTCACTTCTAAAAATGAAAATATACTTGTGCATTTTCTGTGATTAAAAAGTAAATATTTTACTAAATGCTATGTGGTATCCTAGATTGGGTCCTGGAACAGGAAAGGGCTTTAGTAGAAAAATGTGAAATCCGAATAAAATCTGAAGTTCAGTTAACAAAAAAAATAATAATAGTAACAGTAATTTTTAAATGATGTGGATAATTCCACCCACAATTCTCTTCCACAAGGGCAAAAGCAACCAAGGATAAGCCAGTCCATTTTAAATGGGTGAAATCTATAGAAATATACGTGACATTTTAAAGAATTCTCCACTATTATAAATTTTGCATTATTTATGCGGACAACACAAGTGCATGATAAGAGTTTGGACAGCATGTCCACTAAAGGAATTAAAATATTAGCTAAGGCCAGAGCCTTTGAGAAACAGCAATTAGTAAAGAGTTAATACTTAATATGACACACTGCATCCATATTAAGACTTACGGAAATCTTCAAGGATAATTCTTGTACATTAGTACCTAACTCCCACCCCATAAAATTCAACACCACTGAATCCACTTGCAGGCTTTTTTTCATGTATTATTCATAATATGCATAAAATTTTGTCTCCTAGCATGTTCACTTAATTATGTTCATGGCAATTATCCAGTCTACATAGCTATCATTACTAATAGCTGAATAATGACACAAAGACTAGATAAGCTATAGTTTAGTTCTCCATTCTCCTTTGCATGGTTTCCAAACCCCCCCTCCCATTACAAATAATGCTGAGATTCATTTATATGGATAACAAGCCTTCTCCTATATTTTAGATTGATTATTTGGAATAGATTCTCAAACTTGGAACCACCAGACCAAGGGGAAATTTTTATGCCCTGGATAATAAATCGCAAAGGAGTATGCCCATTTACATGCCCATCAGAAGCTAATGTCGCTTCCTGACACTGCTTCTATTTTTAAACACCCTTAACCAAAGAGAAAAGACACATAAACTGACTTCCTAAAGTGCCTACACAATTTATTGGATTTGTTTTCATAATTTTGGGGGGTTAAGGAAGCCATGTGTACATGCTCGGGAATCCTATTAATGAAACTGTCCAACAGGAAATGGCTGTTCCTGATGTCACAGTTCCTACTAATGCAAAAGGACCTTGGTTTGTAACAAAAACTCTATGAGCAAGTCAGCAGGAAGTGGAAAGAAAGGAGCTATGGATGCTGAGCCATTAAGGTCCATTTTATTCAAGAATAACATGAAATGCTCCTTAAGAAAGTAAAGCCAAAGGGTTGCCTTAGAGTGTGTATAGATATGAATTGTTTTATTCTGTAAAGAAGAAAGCAAAAACATTTTTTTGAACGCATAAAAAAGATTGGTTAATATTAACCAGAAAGTATCACCCCTAAAATTAATATATGGTCATTTTATAGGAGACCTAGCCATCCTGACCTCTTACTTACATTTTTCACTATGAAGTCTCTGATGGTCCATTCTGGAAGAACAATTTCGGATGTCATTGCCACAGTTATGTCCCCATAGTCCTTGGCCTGCTTGGAAGGCCAGTACTCCTCACATTTGGTCTAGAATAAAAGTGCATTCTTTAAATATTTTATTTATTGATTTGAGAGAGACAGAGACAGAAACATCCATTTGTTGCTCCACTTATTTATGCATTCATTAGTTGATTCTTGTATGTGCCTGGACCAGAGATCAAACACCCAACTTTGGCGTAGTGGAATGGTGCTCTAACCAACTGAGCTATCCGGCCAGGGCTAACAGTGCATTTTTATACAAAGACTGAGATCACACCATCTGTTATCACTGAAGCCTCTCAAGTGAGACCAGATATTGACAACTGGCATCAGGGACTAAGTCCTCTAGTTGGGTTCTATTTGACTCTTAAAATTGTGTGTGTGTTTTAATTTACAACTGTTGCCAGCTCTTTTAAAATTGAAATATTTTTCATAGAAATCCAGATTCCTGGCTTCTCTTAAAAAATCAGATCTGGCCAACACTGAGCACTCATTTCTGCATGAAAATTGAGTTAGCGCTAAGCAGCAGCTGTAACTTCTCAGGGGACACAGTCCCACCCAGCCCCCTGTAGCCCCCACAGCAGCCCCCACAGCAGCCCCTCCACGACTGTTCCCTGAACTAAACTCTGATTGACCCAGAACCATGTGCAGCTGGAAGAAATGAGATCTGCGCCCAATACCGCCACAGACACACTAAGTGCCATACAAATATAGACGCCAGTAAAGAGGATCGGATTAAATCATTTTAATTTGGTGAGCAAATGTGAACAGAAAAAAAAAAATCAAAAAACGACTGCTCTTCTATGGTGGTGAAGACCTTGGGCAAGGGGTGGGAGCGGGCTAGAAGGCTCAATGGGGGGGAAAAGGAAACATCTGTAATACTTTCAACAATAAAGGTAAATTTTAAAAAGAAAAGTAACAACTGCTCTCCAAGAATATCTGCAACCCCATTTAGCAAACAACAATACACACGTACACATACACACATACTCAACTTTCTACGGTATGCTTACAGCTGGTGGTTTCCAAACCTGGTTGGTTACCGGATTGACTGACCTGAAAGATCTATTTTGCTTTAAAAACCGATGCCTGGGTCCCACCTCCAGAAACTCCAACCCAGGCATGGAACCTGCATTTTTCCTAAGATCCCAGTTTCTGGACCACTGCTCCAAGAAAGAACACAGAACTTGAACATACACAGACATGGAGTTGACTTCCAGCTCCAGCTCTTAACCAGCTGGATTTTTTGCCACCTTGTGGGCAAGTTCTTAAGCTCCCTGAGCCTCCGTTTCCCATCTATAAAATACTGATACTACCTCACAGGGCGGTTATAGGAAAGAAATAACATATATGGAGCATCTTGTGCAGAAAATACTGGAGACTGGCTCCCTTCCCCTTTCACCCAGAATCAGTATCATCCACTTCCCCTGACCTCAGATGAACAAGGGCCCATGTAAAGTCATCCTCATGGTCTTTGTTCAGTTAAATACATCACTTTTGTTTGTCTAACAGATATTTATAAGAATGTTCCATGTGTGAGGCCCAGGGCTGAACAGCCCATAACGTTCATGTACATTCATAATCTATATTCTCTTGTGCACGTTAATGGGCTTTTCTCCTGTATCACAAGAAATGGGAATCATCTCTCACTGTTCTTTGCTACCTTTCCCTCCTCCGTGCCCAGCCCCTGCCACAGGACCTTACACAATCTTGGGCTAGAAAAATATCTGCTATATGAAAGGGAATAAAAGAACATTAAAAGAAATGGTGTCTGCCCAGCCAGCATGGCTCAGTGGTTGAGTGTGGACATATGAACCAGAAGGTCACAGTTCAACTCCCCATCAGGGCACATGCCCAGGTTTCAGGTTCAGTCCCTAGTGTGGGGTGTGCAGGAGGCAGCCGATCGATGATTCACTCTCATCACTGATGTTTCTCTACTCCCTCTCCCTTCCTCTCTCTGAAATCAATGAAAATAAATAAAAAGAAAAAAGAAATGATGGCAGGTTCCCACCATCCCCTAGCACAGTGCTACTCAAAGCAGGCATGCTGGAGCAACAAAAGCATCAGCCCCTGGGAACTGTCCGAATGCCATTCTTGGGGCCCCACAGACCCTCTGAATGAGAAACTCTAAAGGTGGAACCTCCCTCCAGGTGATTCTGATGTACATTCAAGTTTGAGAACCACTGGTCTAGGGACCTGAGTCCTATCCTAGTCTTCAAGTAAAAAACCTGCAGGAAAAGATTCACAGAGCAACATTAGGTCCCATTCCTCAGGCTCAGAATTCCTGAGTTCAGCATGTTTTCCAGCTCTCCTCAGACCCATTTACGGAAACATGGGATTTTAGTACTAGCAGAAATCTTAGCTTTAATGGAAACGGCCAAGGGATTCCAGGCCATCACGAGGGAGGGGGGCTGCTGAGACATATCTGGGGAAAAGTCTGAGATTTTGCATCAAGAAAAATTTCCAGTGCTAAAAACCACGTTTGAAAATCACCAGGCTGGTCGAGCACCGTCTCAGAGACAAAGCTGGTTTCTTAGAGACACGATGCCTGCACCCAGCCACAGAGCTGGCGGGCGGAGCGGGGCTGTGAGCAGCAGCATCTTGTTCCAGACCTGGGACATCGACCCACATCCCGGTATTAACCAACTCCAGCAGCAGTGACTTCATGAACAGAGAATATTATTTGTCCACAAACGAAGGTAATGATAAAATAGATTTTTAAAGATTTTTTTTTTTACTCTGTAGTTTTATTTCATGTTATTTCAAATAATATTTTTTTTAACTTTTCACTTGGAGAATATAAAGACAGAAAATAAGTTTCTAAGAATAGAGGTGCTAATGTTTGGTGAAGTGTGTGTGTTTTTAAAGACAAGTGGTGTTTAAGATACTTAACCTTCCACCACAGTAAAAAAAAAAAAAAAAAAAGAAAAGAATTAATAATGTATTAACATATAATTTTTAAAAGATGCTTACCCTTCCCTGTTCAACACATTTGGTCAGCATGACAATGGCATATACATTTTTCTCCCAAACCATACGCCAAAAATCTTTCAAAGTGTTGGGTAAAGGTCCTTGTGTGGCAATGAAATCTTTCTTGGAATGGTAGCCCTAGAAACAGAAAGCCACACATATTCAATGTCAAAGAACAGAAAGGAGAGCTCTGAAGGTCATCACTCCAACAAGCCAGTGCTCTGAGCACCTCTCCCCACTTACAGGCATGTAGTTGGCATTGATGTAGTCGTCGGCTGAATGGGTCTGGACTGAAAGTCTGACACGGGAAATATCATCTGCGGATTTAAGAGGAAAAAAGGTCCTTGTGAGAAGCAAACATTTGAGGAGAGAGACATGCAAGTGAGGAAAAAGAGGCACAAGATAGCACAGGGACGCTGTCACCCCTTGGGGGAACACAGGGTGGCATTTACACATGCGGCCACGTTTAATCCTCACAGTCACCCTATGTCACATGGCACAGAGGGGCTATGTGGCAGTCGGTGGCAGAAGCAAGGACTGAATCCAGGCAGCCTGGCACCAGGGCCCCAGCTCTCAGACAACACAAGCCACCACTGTGGACACCTTGGGTGAGAGCCACGAGCCAGGTAACACCCTCAGCAATTTACCTTTTCCTCAAAACCACCCTACAGCCCAGCCAGTATGGCTCAGTGATTGAGCATCCACCCAGGAACAAAGAGGTCACAGGACCCATTCCCTGTCAGGGCACATGCCTGGGGTGCAGGCTCGATCCCCAGTAGGGGGCATGCAGGAGGCAGCCGACCAAGGATGTTTCTCTCTCACCGATGTTTCTATCTCTCTATCCCTCTCCCTTCACCTCTGAAATCAATCAATATATAATTTTTTTAACAGACAGACCTCGCCCAAGCCTGGTCCCGCCACAAGTCCCTTAGCTACTCCGGGCCTCATTTTCCTCATCTGCAAAATAAATATCCCACTGCTTATTTTATAAGGTTGTCGTGAAGACTGGATTCAATGGAAGATGCCAAAATACAGTGCTTAGCACACAGTAGGTGACTAATGAATGGTTGTGGAAGTGGCTAGTTGGTATTTTGATTCCCCTCCCCTCTACTGCTAGAGCAGCAATGGCCAAGGACAGAAAAAAAAAAAAAAAAAAAAGGAAGACCATGTGGGAAAAAACAACTTACAAGGCAGAACGTTATTATAGCGATTCTTCCCTCTATTCTCAGCCAGTTCAGCTGCATATTTAGGTTGACTAATTCCAACAAGCTTCAGATCCTGAAAATAAAACAAATAAGTGGTCCATTTAGTTAGTGTTCAAATGTGCTTTAGTTGACAGCCCTCTAGCTTGAATTCCCAGTTTCTGTATGTCTGCATAATCTTTAGGTATCCACACCACGAGAATCAAAGGTCCATCTACTAGTAAGTCAGGGGTGGGGAACCTTTTTTCTGCCAAGGGCCATTTGGGTATTTATCACATCATTCACAGGCCGTACAAAATTACCAACTTAAAAATTAACCTGCTATATTGGTCAAACATGTAATTAACTCATCCCTAATGCCTTGGCAGGGCCAGACCAAATGATTTCATGGGCCGCATAAGGGGGATGGACGTTCCCCACCCCTGATCTAAGTGCTCACAGCCACACGGCAGCAGTGTGACCCCGGGGGAAACACAAGCACTGCTGTCCCCTCCAAGCAGGTCGCCTCTTACCCAGAGCTTCACCATAAAATAAAAATGGGCAGTTTTACAATTTTCAGGAAAAACAAAGCAACAGAAAACACAATATTTACAACCACATACTTCATATTCTTCTGCAAACCCACAGTTGGAGTCAGCTTGCTGTTTCTTAAAGTAGGTCTCAAAATTCTCCACTCTGACTAGCTTGGATCTAAGAAAACAAAACAGCGTATTAGGATGTTATACGTTCAACCAAGTTTAAAATAGAAAAATGCAAGTTATTTTTTAAAAAGCCAAGAGCTTACTCACTTTTTAGGTCTTCACCATAGAAAGGGAAAGAAGGAAAAATAGGCCATTAGAAAAAATAACTCAATCAACCATGCCTCTGGAGATGACAGTAAACATCTCCCCAAAAGGAGAAAATCTTTTGTATACTTTTCTGGAGGGAGGGAGTGTTGGTGGAGGGGTGAGTATCATGTTGTTTATAAAACTCAGAAATGTGCATTCGGAAATTCGACTTCTAGACCCCGTGATGTAACTGTTCGGCTTCGTAACTCTGAGCAAATTCTCTGCTCCTAGATCTTGCTAACCTATTTTTTAGTCGCAAAATATCTATTTATTCGTGGAAGTGCTGGTAGAATATGGTCCATATGGTCCTACTTGCCGTAGTAGCCATGGCTGGAAGCTAGTCGGGGGACTGACCCCCACAGATTCCTTGCAGAATAACAAAGCTAGCAAGAGCTTCTGGACAATCGTGGCCAAATGTGTCAGTCAGGAAAAGTGATAGCAGTTTCCACCAGAAATTGCCTAGACAGTTACTGAACAGATGGGAAATGGAATGGCTTAAAATAAAGCTCTTAACACTGGAGACTTACTTAATTTGAGAAAAGGACACTTCATTGTTCTTTGCATCTTTCCTGTTTTAAAAGAAAAAAAACATTAGACCAAAAAAAAAAAAAAGGTTAATGCTGTGCTTTGCCCCTTTCATGTATCTACAAAATGCCTTTTCCCGGGGCATTAATCCAGGCACGACACCAAGCTTGACGATCTAAGCAACCAGTGCTGCCTACAGAGACCTGGGAGGCCCTCTCTTTCCACCGTCTAAAAGTGTGGACGGCTCTTCCTCGAGCAGCTCTGAGGAAATCCCTTGCATAAATATGTATCAGCAGCATTACCTTATTTTAAAGTGAGACCCACTGTTGCATACTCTGCTTTTATAAAGCCTTTCTGATCGTTAATGGAATAAACCAGAAATTATACCCAGCACGGGGAAGGCAGTGGGGTGCCGGGTGCTCTCCTGCACTCTTGGCTAAGCCTCATATGGATGTTAAAACACTTTCTGGAAGAGAATTTGGCTCTAGTATCAAAATCAAAAACATGTATACCCACTGACTCAGCCACTGCCCGCTTGGAATTTAAGGAAATAATCATGAATGTGCCCAAAGGTTTAGACACAGGGATAAATAACTGTGGCAAAGAAAAAAAATTAGGAAATTGGTTAAATAATATCCATAGAGCTGAATACTCTGTAGCCATTTAAAGTGAAGAAGAAATGAAGCTATCCATGTCTTAAGTGAATAAAGCAGGCTCGAAAACAATATGTATCTTATGGTTCCACTTGTGTGTGTATGCATGTATGAAGTTGTGTGAGTTTTGTAATTACATCCATGTTAAGGGTAGTTTCTTATGCTACAATGATGGATTATCTATTTTCTTTACTCTTCTTTTGCTTTGATTTTTGGTTTTTTGACACAGCATGTATCACTTTTATTTTAACAAGATACAATAAAGCTGGTTTTGACCCTTCCCTTGCAAAAAAAAAAAAAAGTATCAGAATCTAATGCAAAACACTGGACCATGGGCACTGCCTGTCAACTCAACGGGGCAAGGTGGTGGCAGAAGAACCTGCGTAGCCCCACTAGAAACCCTGGGCTGGGAAGAAAATCCTTTGGCCTGGTGACAGCGATGCATCACAGCTGAGACGTATCTCATAACAACAGACGAACAGACAGCCACACACTGCAGGTGATGCAGGCATCACACAGCACACAGCCAGGCAAGAGGGTATTCAAGAGCCAAGACCAGCTTCAAGTTTGTTTCCACACTTCCTACACTCAGCTCCTTCCTTGCAACAGGGCCTGCAAGACCTGCCCCACATGAGAATTCGAGGGAAGCACAAATGCAGGCACACGGTAAGCACGCAAAACGGAGCCATTTAACCCCCTCACACAGTAGTTGTACAGATGCTAATCATAGCATACCAGGCGCGAGCACTGTGCAAAGCACTTTGTTTATTTAAGGCTCTTCAACATTATGAGTTAGACACTGTTATTCCCCACCCCACACCCCACCCCTTCACAGATGAGGACAATAACACTAAGCCAGAGACAGGGCCCGTGTCCAAAGTTAGCTAACTCTAAACGGAAATCTCTTAACACCTGGAAACTGGTTTGCGAACTAGAACGCACTGTTTGAAAGGAGCGACACACACGAGGTGTTTACCCACGCCCAATGTCAGGGCTGGGATTGGCTTTAAAATCCCCCAGCGTGGGGTGGAGATGAAATAAGACTATTTACACAATCAAGATTATGGATAAGGGGGACATGGGGCTCGGGACACTATCCCCTCCAATTGTGTAACAGTGAAATTTCCCATAATAAAAAGCTGTCTTAAAAACATAGACCATTATTATCAATGTAAGCAACAGTCACCTTTTCTTCCTCCAGAAGATGAACCCTCCGACAGCCACAATCACCACGGCACCAAAGATACATCCGAACACAGCTCCACAGATGACACCTGGGAGAAGTCCAAAGGGGAGGCACCTTCAGGAGGTGCTCCCCAGCCACCAGGGAGCCCTCGACCCAGACAGCGGGTGTGTGGGTGTGACTGTGTGTGTGTGTGTGTGTGTGTGTGTGTGTGTGTGTGTGTGTGTGTGTGTGACATACACAAGGTTCAATACCTTTGGGCCTAAAACTAGTCTAGGCATTTGGGTTACTGATCCCCAGCTCACCACTAACAGGAGGGTCTCAGAAACTCACTGCTGCTTCCCCAGGTCTCCAGGTCTCTTTCCCCAGCGGCAAATTTAGGGGACTGGACTAGCGCAGTGATTCTCAGTTCTAACCCACGGATTTCTTTCTTCAAATGAAATTGCCTGCAGCAGCCCAATGAGGTAGGGGTGGGAGTGGGGAGCATCTCGGGGTTCGGCCCTGTTTGGTGAGGCAACCGCTGGCACACTTCTCACCTGCTGAGACCAGCAGCCACGGATGAGCAGAGGTGCCCACAGCACCGCGCTCAGATGACATGAACCCCCCTGCTCACTGGGGCAGGGGTGGAGACTCCCAGCACTTCGCTCCTGGGGCAGGAATTCTTTCCTGTCGTGAGCAACTACCAAGTGTGAAAAGCAGGCAAACTGACCAGCCAGTGGGTCCCTCTGACTCTGGCCTGGAGGGAGGGGACAATTCCTGCTTGGGTCCCTGACGCTCCTGAATCACCGCGCTCTGTGTGATAAATAAAGGGCAGGAGCGCCTGACACGAGTCTGAGACCAAATGTCAGGGCTGCCCCGAAGCCACAGGGAGTCACTGCCCCTCTCAGGGCCTTAACTCCCTCGTTTCTCAAATGAGTTGGACAAGACGATCCTTGTGGCTCCTTCGAGGATTCTAGGCACTGAGTCGCCCTGTGTGTCCGGCACGTGGGCACGTGGGCACACAAACAACTGCAGACTGAAGTGCAGCTGGCGTTCACAGAAGGGGGCGGGGGCCACGGGGACCTCATGGCCAAGCGACACCTCAGCTTCTGAGAAGAGAAACCAGGCACCCCAACCCTCCTGGAGCCCACGGGAGGCGTATGGACACCCAGCCTTCTGTGGACACTGGCAGCCACATCCACAGGATTGCTAACAGCATGATGTTCTTCCTCTACCTGGGTCCTGGGGCAAGGACACGGCCTCCGAGTAGCGGCTGAAGGACACGTAGCTCCCGTTCCCGTCTATGAGTCCACTCTCGGGGCTGAAGGTGATATTGGTGAAGCCGGCCACACAAGCCCTGTGGGATGACCGGAGGGAAAAGAGGCGGCTGAGCGAGTCCAGCTCGCAGGCGTGGAAAGCTCTGCGCCGGGAGGCTCGGCCCCCACAGCGGAGGAACCAGGAGGCCTTACCGATAGGAGCCCAGGGGCTCCAGCTTCCCGTTGTAGTAGCCGTGGGTGTTGGACTCGTTCCCCACGTCGATTTCGTATTTCAGGCCTTCCAACAGGCCCTGATTTCGCATCTGTTTGTCTGTTGTTATGAGATACGTCACGTAAGTCGCCGAGGACCCCCTTTTGAAATCTCCGTAGGTATGGCTCAAATCCTCTGCAGACGGGTTAGCTAAGAAAGGCACACAGAAGGGAAGCCATAAGGAAATGATGCAGAGAGACTCAGGTCTCCCACCGTCCACATAAGGACAGTGACACAGGGAGACGATGATGAGAGCCGCCACCTCTCAAGGACGCTTCCCATGCCAGTGCTTTACTTACAGGCACTCAGTGAACCGCCACCGTCATCTCGTCACATAGGTTTACCATCCCCATTTGACAGATGGGAAAATGAAGGCACAGAAAGCGACAAGGACCCAAGGCCACACTGCCTCGTGGTGGAGCTGTATTTCTAACCCAGACGATCTGACGTGAGCGTGAGGCCTCATCCATCACAGGCTGGCCACTATGCCATATGGCCTCCCTCTTTCAGCCGAGGCCTGAGTGTGGAATTTGCTGAAAACCTTCAGAGCAAACTGACTAGACATTTGAAACAGACTCAAAACAACAGGCGGAAAGACAGAGAACGATCTCGATGTCACTGCTTGAGATTTCGCTGCAGGTTTATGACAGCAGAAAGTCCCTTGTCCTGCAGGATCCCACACCTGGCGGTGTGTTTGCGCTCCACCTCCCTCGACATGAGGACAGTATCACAGGTTGATAGCACAGGAGCTGCAATGCATTCTTCACATTTAAAGAACCATGGCCTGGCCAGGGTGGCTCAATGGTTGAGTGTCGACTCATGAACCAGGAGTTCAATTCCCAGTTAGGACACATGCCTGGGTTGCAGGCTCAATTCCCAGGGTGGAGCATGCAGGAGGCAGCCAATCAAATGATTCTCTCTCATCATTGATGTTTCTATGTCTCTACCTCTCTCTGAAATCAATAAAAATATTTTTAAAAAGAAAAACAAAAAAAACCACAACCACCACCAAAAACAACACAACTTGGCATTTTCAATCCAGGCTTTGTGCAAAGCACACCCACACAGCTAGCAGACACCCTTGCATCATTCCTTTCTTACTTCCAGAGAATGTAGTGGGGCATTTAAGGAAAAGCAGCCTTTCCTCCACCTCCTTCGCTCAGCTATGCGATGCTCTTTGCAAGTTCCCACTACAAATGCAAATCATTGTGTCTGCTTTCAAGAGAAAGTCATGCTGTGCTGATGATTTGTGCGTGTGCATTTGCATGTGGGCGGGGGCGGGGGGGGCGGGGGGGCGGGGAGGGGAGAGAAAGAAGGGAGAGAGACAGAGAGAGAGAGAAAGTTGCTTAAGACACCTTCTGCCACCCAAAAGGTAAGACCCTGTGTTGTAAAAGAGATGAAAAACCTAGATCAGAGGTCGGCAAGGTACAGTCCATGCACCAGATCTGCCAGCGGCCCGTTCTGGTCCATGGCATTTTATTAGAACAACCCCACTCATTCTTTCTGTATCTTTTATGCCTGCTTTCACAGGAGCAGGGCTGAACAGTTGCGACAAAGATGTAAGGCCTGCAAAGTTTCAAATATTTGCTGTCTGGCCCTTTATAGAGAGTTTGTCAACCCCTGACCTACATCATCAGGCACATAGCTGACCCCCTCCCACCCCATCTGAGTGCCAAGCGTGGGCTACAATATATTTGTATCTCTCGTGTGCCTCAGTGGGCACAGAAATGGGGCCTGGTCAGGGCATCACTCACTGGCTGTTCACCCCACAATGACCTCCTTACCTTCCCCCGTGGTGAGGATGACAGCATAGGCTCTGATGGGCCCGTGGCTGGCTTCAAACCCACTGAACTTGATCTTCACCGAATTGTGACTGACAGACGTAATATTGGGAGACTCATCTGGAGGAGGGGGGTCTGAAACAGAACAACACAAACATGATCATCGGGATCAAAACCAAAAACGGAACAATTATTAAGCACAGAATTGGCAGTGCCCGCAGTGCTGCCCTGGCTCTGGGCACAGTATGCCGGGCTCACACAGAGCAGATGCAGATGCAGGAGCAGGAGCAGGGAAGGAAGTGGTGGGAGCCTTCTGAGCTCACATACACAGATTACATGTGGAAATGATAACATTTTTAAATACATTGAGTTCAACAAAGTGTGATCGAAATTCACTGCAGTTATTCCTTTTTTACATTTTCTTACTATGCCTCCTATAAAAACCTGGATCACATTAATATGTCCTAATAGAATATATCATATCACACATGAGGGTCACATTATGTCCTCTTGGACTGCACAGCTCTAGGCCTGGCTTCAGCAGCCTCTCAAGTAACTGACAGCAGTGGCCACTTGGAGGCAGTGTCCCCGTGTCTAATGGCCAACTGTGGAGACTCCCGACCAAGGCTCCCACGTCTCCCAGCAGTCGTGCCTTTCAGCCCACCAGCCTCCCACCCCAAGACTGTCAGCCGCACGCCAGTCACCCACCTCCAGTCACCCACCTTCCCTCTCACTGCCATCTCATCCCTACGCCCCAGGGCCCTGCCTGCCTCGCTCACCGTGGGGTTTCTCACCCAGCACACAGTGAGCACCCAACAAATGTCGGCTATAAAACCCACACCCCTCCATCTCCCTGATTTACCACCGGGCAACGCTTCCTGCCTCTCTCAGAGAAAATGCAGCTCCACTTTTATTCAAATGAAAAATGTGTTCAATTTGTACATAAAAATCCATCTGAGGAAAGGGAGCTACAGATCAAAGAGTGAGAGTCACTGGACTAAATGACAGCGGTGACTACTCGATCCTACCACACCTTCTTCAGCTTCGGAAACCACCAACTCCAACAAGCTCCTACTCGCCACTAGGCACTGTGCTCGGCCCTGGAGATGCCCAGTCAGACACGGTTTCTGTTCCCCAGGAGTTGATACCCACTGAGGAGATGACATCATAAGACAGAACTACAGAAAAGTACCCGCAACATCCACGGTTTCTGTTATGTTCTGGGGTGCTGCAGGACCCCCAAAGGATTGGGACCCAGGACAGTCCTGCACGGTTGTGTACGCCACAACTCCAAGGAGCCCCACGCATATCGGAGTCCATGTGAACGGTGTCCCCTGGACCTGTGCTGTGCACAACCTGAGCGGCCACACAGGCCGCCCTTAAGTGTCTTCTACACACATTATTACCTCATCCAATCTGTACAACAGTCTTTGCAGGTAGGTGTTATTATCCCCTTTCACAACTCAGGAAAGCAAGGCTCAGAGAGGTTAAGCAGTTTTTCTGAGATTACACAGCTGGTAAAAGGCAGAAGTTAGAATCAAACCCAGGTCTGCCTTTCTAAGTCTAAGGCTCTGTCCCCAAAATCCCTCAACCACTTTCCAAGTCAGAGTCCCTGAAGTAAGAGGCTTTTTTTTCCCCTTACAATTACAACCACTCATTCTTTAGAAATGGTCTGGAAACTTTCTGATACCCTAAAGGAAACATAACCAGGAGTCTAATAGTACAAAGCAAAACAAACTCAACCAGGCTGATCTAAGACTTAACATTGGCAAAGACATGGAGAGCAAAAGACAGATAAAACTGAAGCAAAGAGAGAAGCAATTTCCTCTAAGAACAACAACAAAACGAAGATGCACATGAGAAGAGTAACTGTGGGATCCCCCATGCACCTATGCAGTGAATGGTCCCATTTCCCAAAACAACTGGGGAGCTTGTTAATACAGATTCTAGGGAAATGTGAATCCTGACTGAATATCTGAAAATAGTGAAAAAAGTATTGCTACATTTTTATGTGAGATGATAATAGTAATGTGGTTGGTTGGCAGGAAGAAAAAAGGAGTTCCTATCTTGAAGCGATACATACATTTGATTTACAAATAAAATTCTAGTATGACCAGGGGCCTGGCCTCAAAGTAATTACATGAGGGGAGAGGGGGAGGGAATATAAATGAAACGAGATTGGCCAAGTGCTGACAAGTGTTCAACTGGGTGACAATGGACACATGGGTTTCTTTATACTTCCTTGTACTTTTTTGTATACTTGAATATTTCTATAAAAAAACATTTTTAATGTAGTAAGGGAACTCACTATTTAGAAAATGTGGCAATGAATTATTCTGCAAAGCAAAGGAAACTTTTGGGACATTAAACATGAGTCTCTCTTATTCTGCTTCTTTAGACTGGGTTTCTATAGAATTGGGTTAACAGTCCGTGCCAACAAAAACAAATATTTTAGCAAAAATTTAAACACAGACACACACACACACACACAGCAGAATTCCAGGCCACACTCACAGACCCAGTAGGTCAGCCTCTCCAGGGGTAACCGCAATGCCACCAGGCCACCCTGCTACCACAAAGCCCACCTGTGATGCCCGTGAGGCAGGTGTTTTGGATGGGAGGTGCCATCTTGTTACAGGACAAGGCAGTGACGTTGATGTCATAGAAGGTAGAAAAATTCAAATATGTGACTTCCGTCCTGTACTCAGTGCCGTCCTCTGAGGAGCAGCCCTCCAGGAGTGTCGTATTTTTCCAGTCTCCGCTGCTGACCTCCAGCTGAAAGCCTGCGTTGGTGCCGGGAGGGCAGGCCCACTTGAGCACCAAGGTTGGCGTTTTGGGGACCACTTCACAGTGGAAGGAGGCTACAGGGGCCGGGTCTGCAAAGCAAGCACAGCACAGCATGAGACTCTGGGGCTCTGGCCTCTGCAAACACTGACACCTGGGGAGCAGTAGGATCCTGGTCCACCCATGACGAGGAGGCAGGCGTGTTGTGTGGTAGAAAAGGCAAGGCTGACCTTGAATGGGGCATCACTAAACTAGGTGATGTTGGGTTTGGCATCCAACCGCTCTGAGCCTCGGCTGCAGGACTCTGAGGATTACATGAAACAAAGGCTCTCGGACACCAAACTGGAAGAGACTGGGCTAGCCACACCATCACAGTATGGTGGTAGCAACTTCTTCACCAGCATCATCTCATTTTTGGGATTACTGTCCCATTTTGCCAATGAATCAGCTAAGGCTTAGAGATGATAAGCAATTTGTAGAGGATGACATGGCTAGTAAGTGGGGAAGCCAAAACTGGACCCCAGGCTTTCTAAGTCCAAGTCTAGCCAGGGGTCCTCAAACTTTTTAAACAGGGGGCCAGTTCACTGTCCCTCAGACCGTTGGAGGGCCGGACTATAGTTTAAAAAAAAACTATGAACAAATTCCTATGCGCACTGCGGGCCCGGGACGAGTCGGCGCTAAGCAGGACAGGCAGCGGCACCCGGCAGGCCAGATAAATGACGTCGGCGGGCCGCATGTGGCCCGCGGGCCGTAGTTTGAGGACCCCTGGCACACAACATGCTGAATGATCAATGGTAAATGGTATCAGTTTCTTCATCTTTAAAATGAGGTGTTACCTATCTGAGGGCCAACAGAATTTTATTGAAAGCCAACATCAAATTGATGTAAATGAAAAACTCCATGTTAATGCACTGGGGATACGATCATCATTACTTTAATGCCACATTATTTTTTAATTCTGTGCAAGACACTTAGTGCAGCTCGCACATTCTCCACCTGAGGCCTGGCAAGGTCACCTGCCCAATGCATATCTACAGCTCCTGTTCCATCCCCCGCAGTCACAAATGCTCATGTATACTTGTCTCCTGCTTGGGGGCTGCAAGAATTATAGCTAAGAGAGGGTCCGCAATGGAAGTCACCCAAATATCAAAGGTCAGAGTCTAGACCAGGTGGGATGGAGCCGAGTTAGCAAAGTGGCTCAAAGCCGCAGGGATTTCTTTAGCCACACCATGTGAAAGGTCAGAGGTCATTGAGGTTCCAGCTCCTACACTACCAGGGAGACTAATCTAATGAGTCTCCTCCCTTCTTAATCAGCCCGAACACACTTGAGTGGCTTGGTCTAAGGAACGGAAGGTGTGGGTACAAATAGAATAGAGAATAAGGTGGTCCATGGGCCACAGTCAGAACCGTGAGCCGAGGTCTTCATAGCTGGCTGCAAAGCAGTCCCTGACTACTCTCAGGAAACTCCCTCAGCTAAGTGCAGGTCTCCCTTCTCTTCATCACACCTTTTGCAGTGAGAGATAAGGACCAAGAAAGGTGAAAAGCTGAGCATCCTTTTTAACAACAGCTTTTTCATCTTCTTAGTGTAAAAGCCAAACTATACATTACAACCTAGCTGTCATCCATGCCCCAGCCATTACCTCTCGGGCCTCATCCCCACCCCTCACCCTCTTGCTCCTGTGGACCCTGCCCCCCTGGCCTCCTGCTTTCCTTCAACACAGCAGGCACCCGCAGCCTCCGGGCCTTTGCACTGGCTGCTCCTCTGCCTGAAATGCTCTATGCCCTGTGGCCACATGGCTGGCTTGTCTTACTTCCTTCAGATCTGTTTTCAAAAGTCACCTTTTCACTGAGGCTTTCCCTGGGCACCCCTCGATAAACATCTACTCTCCTCCTTCCTTGTGTTTTCCCCTCTCCTTGGCAGTCACCATCATCTCATAACTAATGCGTCATGTCTATGATGTCCCCCCCAGAATGAAAGTTCCGGGAAGGCTGGGACTTATCTGAGTCGTTTTAAAGTGCCTGGCATATAGCCGTGACCAGTTTGGCTCAGTGGATAGAGCATCGGCCTGCGGACTGAAAGGTCCCGGGTTCGATTCCGGTCAAGGGCATGTACCTTGGTTGCGGGCACATCCCCAGTAGGGGTGTGTAGGAGGCAGCTGATCGATGTTTCTCTCTCATTGAAGTTTCTAACTCTCTATCCCTCTCTCTTCCTCTCTGTAAAAAAAAATCAATAAAATATATTTTAAAAATAAATAAATAAATAAAGCGCCTGGCATATAGTAAGCGCTCAATAAATATTTATTACATGAATAAATGATGAGGGCAACAAGAGAGCACTAATAAGCTAATAGGATGCCTCCAAGAGCTCACTGTCTATTATAACACACACACAAAACCTGATAAAGTGTGGGGAGGACCCACCTGCAAGGCCGGCACCCCACAGGAAGAGGTCCAACAGGCACCTGGGGCTACTCACCTGTACAGAATGACTGCCAGCCAGGTGCCAGTGACTCAGTGACACCCCCCACTAGGGCGAAGATCTTTACGGTGTACCAGGAGCCAGGTGTTAACTCGGTGACCATAGCATAGGTGACGCCAGTGCCTGTGACTATTTCAGTTGCGAGGCTGGAATTCCCATCTTTCTCAAGGAGAAGGCGGTAGATGTACGTGAGAGAGGCCTCATCAGAATTCTGCCAACTGAAGGTTGCTGATGTGGTGCTGGTACTTATTTCAATGTCGGACACATTGCTGGGCCCTTGATTTAAAAAAAAAAGCATGCATCAGCTTGAATTCCAGGACTCTTTTATTTAGTGCATGTAAAAATAGCCTAGCTCCTTTCGGGAAAGAATGAATAAACCTAATATTTGCTAATTCAAAAGATGGAAGACTTCTCAAAAAGACATTCAGAAAATAATTATATAGATTATATCTCAAAAAAAATAAACTTTTTCATGCTTCTGTTGACACTTCATAAGTGTCCAAAATTTTCAAGATATAATTTCCTATCTGTTTTTGAAATCTGATTAGTGAAAGAAAAATATATGCTAAAAATACATTATAAACTACCATCTCTACCATACACTTATTATGAGCAAAGTGCCTCCCTCACTGCTGCATGCAAAACTCCTCATCTGAGCAGTATCTTCCAACACCAATGACAGGCAGACCCTCCCCTCATCTGAACTCCCAAGGAATGAATGGGACAGGTATGTTTCCCATCCTTATGGGATCGCTTTCTGCTTCTAAAGACAATTCCAAGTTCACTAGGCTCAGCACCAGTGCCCCATGAGAAGAACAGAACCCTTGCTGATATTTTCAGCTTAAAGAGCTTCACATCTGACCTGAAGCCCAGAATCAATGGCCCCTTAGCCAATGCCTACTTCCCACCCTCCAAGTGAAAGTCAGGGAGATACTCCCTTTAAGAGGGCGTCTTAAGACACTTACGTGTGTACTGTGCAGTGAAGTTGGAGATCCCCGGGACACCGTTCACTTCTGGAACAATGGTGATGTTATACAAGGTGCCCGGGATCAGGCCCCTGAGAGTGATGGCTTTGCAGGAGCTGTTCATCTGGGTAGAGCCATGCTTAGACTCCAGGTGTAGATGGTAGATGAAGTCAGAGGCATTGTCTATACTCTCCCACTCTAACCCCATTTCAGTTGTGGTGACATTGACCACGCGGATGTCAAACACTGCAGCAGAGTCTGGTTGGAGGAAGCGGGGGAAAGTCTGTTAATGATCATCGTAACCTCCAGCTTTACTTCAAAGTATCTGTCAAGGGAACTTGTTCTTTCATCATCAGTCTCAAATGAGTTCACAAAGCGCAAACTCCAAAACATGGGTGAGAAACACACACACTCAATTCTTTCAAGAATGTTGGCTCCCCTATAACACAGAGGCACTTATCAGTTCACTCCATCAGTTCTCTGGTCCTTTGCCTTGGTCATAAAAGTGCCCCCTCTGGGGGTCTTCTAGTAAAAATCATGTTCAGTTTCCTGACCTGAGTGCTGGCGACCAGATGGGTTCGGCTTGTGAAAATTCACCACACTACGCACTTAGGATGTGTGTGCTTTTCAGATGTATGAGCTTTTCGGATGTATGTTATTCTCAACAAATTGTTTTTAATCATTCCCTCATTTATGTTATTCTCAACAATTCGTTTTTAATCATTCCCTCAAAAGAAAACATCTTCCTGAAACATAGTCAGCATACCAAAGAGAAAAACTGAAATGGAGAGTTGATATTTACTAAGTGGGAACATTTGAAACCAGGGTGGGAAAGAGGAAGAAAGCGCACGCGCCCTCCACTCTCAGAGCTGGGAATGAGAGGTGAAAGCGCCCACCTGAGCACTCAGGCACTGTACTCTGATCACCTGCCTGACACCATAAACCAGTTACAATATGAATGCAAAGATCAAGGCTTAGAAATAACTAAGCACAACTCAGGGGCATTAAATACATTCACATTGTTGGGTAACCATCACTGTAAGTTATCTATACCCCGAACAGTTCATCGTCCTCAACAGAAACCCTATCCCCATTAAACAACAACTCCCCAACCCTCTCACCCCAGCCCCTGGAAACCTCTACTCTACTTTTTTGTCGCTATGAAATTGCCTATTCCGGGTACCTCGTGTAAGTGGAATCCTATAATATTTGTCCTTGTGTGTCTGGCTTATTTCACTTAGCATAAGGTTAATGTTTTCAAGGCCCATCCATATTGTAGCATGGATCAGAATCTCACTGCGTTTTATGGATAAAGAATATTCTATTGTTTGGATATGCCACGTTTTGTCTATTCACTCATCTGTTGATGGACACTTGGTTGCCTCCATCTTTTGGCTATTACGAATCATGCTACTATGAACACTGGTGTACAAGTATCTATCTATTTGACTCACTGCTTTTTATTCTGAAAAGAAGTGGAATTGCTGGGTCATATGGTATTCGTTTTCCTTTTTCAAAATTGCCTTTAATGTTGTTACACTGATTTTCCCTAATAATAATAGAAGTTGTTCAATAATAGAAATGGTAACCCCCTAAAAGTCTACTGCATTCTTACAACTCTCATTGATTTTCATTCACTGAGACCTATCACAGGTGCCTCAATTACTTCGCAGCTGCACCATATCAAAGTGTCAGTCCACACTGTACTCAAAACCTGTCTTCAGAGCCAGAGGCCAGTGCACTGCCCTGTCACTCCGGGCCAGTTATTTACGCTTGCAGAGTCCCCATTTCTGACCCTGGAAAATAGAGATGATAATGGCACCCACCTCATGAAGTAAACCTTTTCCATAAGGCCACAGAATAACTATTTTAGGCTTTGTTGGCCATATCCATATTCTCTGTTGCAATTACTCATGTATAGCACAAAAGAAGCCATAGAGAGTACATAAACAAATAAGCATGGCTGTGTTTCAATAAAACTTTATTTACAAAAACAGGCAGTTGGCCAGATTTGACCCATGAGCCATGACTATCTGTTGACCCCTGATGTAAACAATGGAATGCCAGGAAGATATTAAAATTATCTTGTAGAAATAGTTATATGACAGGAAAGAATGCTTATAGTAAACTGGTATGTGGAGAAAAGCAGGTTACAAAACCACATGTACAGGATGACTTCAATGTTTGTCACATAATAAATATATATGGATAGATGTGTGTGTGTGTGTGTGTGTGTGTGCGTGTATACCTGTATACATCTTTTTTCTTAATGTGTGGGGGGTTTTATTTTTTTACTTTTATTGATTTTGAGAGAGAGAAAAAATCGATTTGTTGTTCCACTTATTTATGCATTAATTGGTTGCTTCTTCTCTGTACCCCTAGCTAGAGATGGAACCTGCAACCTTGGCATATAAGGATGACAGTCTAACCAACTGAGCTACCTGGCCAGGGCCTCCCTGTATATATCTTTAAATTAAAAACTTCATACATCAAAAGTTACCAGTGATTATCTCTGATTGATGGTTTATGCGTGATCTTTTTTCTTGTCTGTATTTTATAGAATGAATATGCATTTTTGTCATTGTAAATGTTTTTTAAAGACTTTTCTTAGATAATAAAAGAAAAACAATATGTGGAAAACCTGGCATCTATAAATTATACTGATGTTCTTTAAGAACCATCACTGTTTCGCAGATGACGCAGCCTATTTGCTTACCAGTTGTATTGCAAACTGTCTGGGAATCCCCTTCAGTCCCATTTGGCCCTTGTGGAAATATTTCAAAACAGTACTTGGTCCCAGGGTATAAGCCACCAATGACGATACTAGTTTCACTGGTTGTCTCCTCCTGAGATTTTCCAGCTCCGTCCTGTGTGGTGAGTATCTTAAAGGAGACCGAGTCATTGCTGCTCCAAGCTAAGCTAACAGTCCTTGTGGTGACACTCGTCACTCGGAAGTCAGAAACTGGACCGGGACCTGAGGGAAGAAAGGAGGGGGCAAATAAGGCTCTATCTCCAGAAAACAGGGTGACAGAACCTCACAAAATATTTACAAT
The DNA here is from genome assembly GCF_963455305.1 of Plecotus auritus. Classification (NCBI taxonomy): domain Eukaryota; kingdom Metazoa; phylum Chordata; class Mammalia; order Chiroptera; family Vespertilionidae; genus Plecotus; species Plecotus auritus. The sequence goes on from NC_137783.1 coordinate 137,336,266, forward strand.
GAGGCTAACTGGCCCAACCTCTCCTTTTCTCTTCTTTGCACTGCCACCTACAATGCGAACCCCCTCAGAACTGGTGTTTGGCCACTGAGAGTACACTCGGCTACAGGAGTGCAGAAACTGTTTGCTTAGCTTGTTCAAGGTCATGCGCAGGAAATGAGAGGAGGCGTGTATCCCGGAGGTCAAGGGTTCAGGGTCTGGAGTGGGACCTTGGCCACTGCTGGTGTGCTTCCTGGGAAGGGGCAGACCTTGGATTAAAGCATTGATATGGGATGAGCCAGGACCCCTGGGTTCCAGTCCCTGCTCCGCCACTTGCTAGCTCTGCGGCTTTGGGCCAACTGTTCAGCCATGCTGAGCTGTAGTTTTCTCATTTGTAAAACAGAGATCCTACTACCTACCTCGAAGGCCACTGCTACCCTGATACTGTTATAGTATTACCCTACGACACCACTGGCACGCTGGTAATTTTATTTTAAATTATTGGAGCCTCTTCGGACAAAAAGCTTTTAATGTGCTGCCTATCATCTGATCTTTAAGGGACAGTTAAGCAAACAAGGGATGAGACACAGCTGAGCCCTGCTTCATTATACATCAGCATCTTAGGGACAAGGGGACATGAATATCCAGGTTCTTTTTGTCTCCGTGTAGCAATTTGCTCCACGTCTCTGTCACACCGGAACAGTCATTACCCGCACAGGCTGGGGTCGAGACACCCCAGCTGTCTAACCCCACGCTATCATTTGCCAGGTGTGACACCTGCCAACAGCACCTCTCTCAGCCTTGGCTGCCTCATCCATAAAACAGCCTAGTGGCATCCAGGTCACAGGGCTGTGAACAGTAAACAAGACAGAGCCAGGAAAACACATCACACAACGTGGGCGTGTGGCAGGGTCGGTCAAGGATCACCGGTATTGTATTGCAGATCCTGAATATAACAGTCCCGTGGACTCACACGCTCGGCTCTGCAGGGCAGGAGCAGAGCCTCATACTGGGCCTGGCACATGGCAGGTAGGCAAGAAAGGCTAGCTAACAATGCGTGCACTCACGGGTGTACACCTGGAGGAAGCCCGGCGTGCCCGCAGAGCCGCCCTGCAGGAACGGGCGCACTGTGATGTTGTATAAGGTGCTCGAGCTGAGTGGGGTGATGACGGCCTGAGTCTCGTTGACAGTGCGATTGAGATTGAGGGAAGCGGGCTCCCCAGCAACATGTATCTCGTAGGTGTAGACAGAGGACGAGTCATTATCATTGATTTTCCAGGTCAGGATCATGCTCATGGCAGTGATGTTTGTAGCTTTCATGTCAAAAACCTGACTGGATTCTGAGAAGACATGAGAGGAGTTCACAATAACCAGAATGGCCAAGCCAGAGAGAGAGAGAGAGAGAGAGAGAGAGAGACACTGTCATTGGGCATGCCATCTAGTCTAAGAAATACCCTCAGCGATGGTTCCTTTCTATCCCACACTGTTTAACCACAACACACACACATGTATGGGGTCCCAGCAAAAGTCAGGCATCTACACTAATAAAAGAGAAACATGCAAATTACCATCACTCCACTACACTACCAGCCAATCAGAGTGAGTATGCAAATTAACCTGAAAACATGGAAGCAGCCCCACCCCCCGCTGTTCCAGGCCTGTGGGGGTCGGAGAAGTCGGGTGCCAGTGCCTGAGGCTGGCTGCAGCCCAGGAGAGGAAGAAGCCACCTGCCCCGTGATCCCAGGCCTTAGCCAGCAGCAGAAGCCTCACGTCCGCCTGCCCCACATCCTGGGGGAAACAGAGAAACTGGGCCCCAGCGCCTGAGGCTGGGTGCGGCCCAGGAGGCGAAGAAGCCGCCTGCCCGTGATCCCAGGCTGCAGCCAGCCAGAGAAGTCGCCCACACTGAATCCCAGGGAAGACGGAGAAGCCGCCCACCTGCGGTCCAGGCACCAGCACCTGCGGCTGGCTACAGCCTGGTAGACGGAGAAGCCGCACACCCCGTAGTCCCGGGCACCAGGACCTGCGGCTGGCTGTGGCCCGGGAGATGGAGAAGCCGCCCACCCCACGGTCCCGGGCGCCAGCACTTGCGGCTGAAGCCCAGGCGAAGCCACCTGCCCACCATCCCCTGCGGCTGCAGCTGGCCTAGGCGCCTATGGCTGACGAGAGGGAGGGAAGCCCGGATCACGGGTGCCTATGGTCAGCTGGAGGAGGGAATCCTGGGTCCTGGATGCAGGGCCGAGGCAGAGGTGGTTAGGGGCAATCAAGCCAGCAGAGGAGCAGTTAGGGACAATCAGACTGGCAGGCAGAAGAAGTTAGGGGCAATCAGGCAGGCAGGCGAGCAGTTAGGAGCCAGCAGTTCTGGATTGTGAGAGGGATGTCCGACTGCCGGTTATCCCCTGAGGGGTCCCAGATTGGAGAGGGTGCAGGCCTGGCTGAGGGACATCCTTCCCTCCCCCATCCCCTGTGCACGAATTTCATGCACCAGGCCACTAGTCTTCTTCTATGAAGAAGCAACCTGGCCATCTGCAATGGCATAGCTGCTCTTGGTTCTCCGTGTGATGTGGTGGATTCCCTCATGGGCAGTGACAGTGGACAGTGACCATGCATTCCCTGTGCAGCCCCTTTTCCAAACAGCACTCCATGCCCCCTTGGTGGGAAGAAGTGCCTGTGACCCATCTAGAAGTTAGGGGACAGCATCTCCCTTCTTCAGCACAGAAATCCAGAAAGCGGGTATGTGACAGCTCTCCATCTCAAGACTTTGAATCCTCAGGGTGTCACCAGATCCAGTGCAGTGCAGCCATCCAGAGTTTTCTGGATGCTAATCCACTTTCTGTCCTGGGTCCTCCGGCCCCCACCCTCTGTTCTGTGGGCCTACGACAGCCTTTCAGAATAGATACACGTTTGGATAAGATAACCAGAGTCAGGTTATGCTGCCTGCCACCAAGCCCCTGAGAACTGCCATGCTGTGGTGTTTGCTCCTAAACCTGCAGAGCAGGCCATGTGCTTTTCCAAGTATTTGTGTCTCAAGCATCATCTAGAATGAAACTCCCTGAAGGTAGGAACTGTGCATTTGTTTAGCCGCTCAGCAGCATCAATCCAAAAAGCCTCCTCGTACTGGTCAATCTACAGGGTGGAGGTGCTCATAAAGGAGAGGTAAAAAGCAGCAACGTGCCCAAGTTTCCATAGGAAGAGCAGCATGCTGCCCAGCTGGTGTGGCTCAGTGGTTGAATGTCACTCTATCAACCAGGAGGTTTGATTCCCAGTCAGAGCATAGGCCCACGTTGTGGGCTCGATCCCCAGCATGGGGCGTGCAGGAGGCAGCCAATCAGTGATTCTCATCATTGATGTTTTTATCTCTCTCTCCCTTTCCCTTCCTCTCTGAACTCAATTTAAAAAAAAATTATTTTTTTTTTTAAAGAAAGAGCAGTGTGCTTCCCAAGGTCAGTCCAAAAGAGGAAACTCATTCTCTTATCTCAAGGAGGAAATACTTAACCAACACTGACTAAGTGAATATCAGTTTGTAAGAGAAAAATATTACACCAGCTTGTCTCATTGGCTCATGTGCAGAGAAATGAAGGAAAACCCGAGGCAGCTCCCAGGGTCTGCACAGGGTGGCTGCTCTCTGTGCTTTACTGAGCTCAGAGAAAGAAGCGTCTTGGCCACAGGGCTAAGAAGAACCTCAACGGGTCTGCTCTGTCCGAAATCTCTTCCAGAAAACTCCGTGTAACAACAAAACCGCTTGTGAAGCAAGAGGTAACTCAGAATCACAGAGGACAAAACTTTGTGCTAGCAACTGGCTGAAGCCATTTTATGAAATCCAACATACGTGTCCTGAACTCTATGGCGCAGGGATGCCCTTCCTTGCCGGTTGGTTCTCTAGGATAAACAGTGGCCTTGTACTGCGTGTCAGACTTTAACCCAAGAAGCAGGACTTCCGTGTTGGTCGGAGGAAAGGCAGAGGGTGGGTCTTCAGGTTCGAGTTGGTATTTGTTCACAGGGGCAGTGGGGCTCCTGAGCGTCTGGGCAGAGCTCTCTGTGCCGGTGGCATCTGCTTCAAACACAAAAGGCAAAGATGTTAAAATTCGACAGAAGCACATGCCTGTCTTCTTGCTGCCCCGCAGTTGAGACTCCACAGTACCTGCTCCCCTCCTCCCCCAGACAGAGACGCCTGTGCCTGAAAAGGCCCCGATTTGGGGCAGATGTTTCACTCTGTACTTTTATCCCAGGAAGCAGCATAGATATCTGTGCCTTCCTTTCAAATTCATCTATTTGCATCTCTCTCCCTGCTTTCAGGAAATCACCTTCTCCCACCCAAGTCCAGATGTGCTTTTCCAAGGACAGCCACCAGTCAAACGTAGTTCATCAGAACCCCCTCAAGCACCTGTTTCCCTGGCCTAAACCCCCTGCTGACAGGAGCTGAACCAGGGGGACTGCTGGTGGCCGTTTCTCCTTGAGTTGTGTGGAGAAATACTCTGACAACAAAACAGATAAAAAGAAAGGAACAGGAAGAAGCGATGAGCGTCACCCTGTAACTTTCTTTAAGGCCTGGCTGCCTGTGGTGGGGAAATATACATGAGCCAGTAAGTTGCTCTTCTAGCCTAAGCGATGTTAAGTCTGGTTTCTGTCCCTTGCAATCAGGAATCCTAACACCCACTTTGCAGTTCTGTGTCCTACGTATAAAATGGGGGTGAAATGTTTGTTCTTCTCAATTCACAGAGTTGCCCTGAAAATGCTCTGAAATCTGCAAATGACTACTCCACTGTCAATGCAGGACATGTCTAGGTCTGCCTCAGTATCCCTTTTCTCGGGGGATGTGCTTAAGCTCCTCCAACTGGCCAGTGTGGCTCAGTTGATTGGGTGTTGTCCTATGAACCAAAGGGTTGCTGGTTTGATTCTTGGTCAGGGCACATGCTCAGCAGCCGATGGATGTTTCACTGTCACACTGATATTTCTCTATCTCTCCCTCTCTCTCTAAAAATCAATTTTTAAAAAACTTGCAAGTAGATGAGAAGCACAGTCTTGTAACTCACCTGAGCCATGTTCTCCAACCTGAAGGTCTCTCTGTGTATTGTTTGACTCCGAAACATACAGGGTGGCCTTATATTTAACCCCTGGCTTCAGGTCTGAAATGTTGACTGCTAAGTTTTGATTCAACTCCTCATGGCTTCCCATGGCTTCTAGGAGCATCCGGTAAGTGGTAGTGCCATTATTATTCTTCCAAGCAAGTGCAACTGCCGTCACACTCTCAAAGGCAACACGAAGGCCAGACACTGGAAGAGGCTCTATTTTAAAAACACATGATAGGCATTGATGGAACAAGATATGCGTAATCACCTTTCATTAAGAAAGCTGTTGTTTCAATATTACCCACTAAACACATTTCTTTATATCAGAGTCCAGTGCAATTCCATCATTGCAGAGCAGGGGAAAATATATATCGTATGCAGAAGAGAAGAGAATAAATCTTAAATCCAGAACTTTTTAAGATCTGTAATATTCCCCAAGACAGTGGACCAACAGTGAATTGACACTCTTCTAAACTGTCCCTTTTAAACAGCAACATTTAATACATCTGTTTTTGAACATCAGGAACAGATCATCAAATAAAGTGATTGTTTGATATATCTAAAGGTCTCGAGTTGAGACAACACAAGTAATATCATTTTGCAATACCAAGGCATTTCTATGAAGGAACGCATCACTGCATTCTGAACCCAAGGGGATTTTTCAGAAAACTTTCAATCTGTGCAATCCCCTCACCGTTCTTTCCATCACCTGATTTGGCTCTCAGCGACATAAACCAAACCATTTCAGCCAAAATGACATCCACTCCCTACCTTTATGAGAACATGGAGCTGCAGAGAGGCGGGTGACTTGCTCAAGAACACACGCTTGGGGGCATCAGGAAAATCAGAACCCAGGGCTCTGGCCTTAAGCACATACAAGCACAGGTATGTTGTGGACAGAGCAGAAAACCTGCCTGAGGTCTGCAGGAGGCTGAACCTGAGACACCGGGCCCCATCCAGCTGGTCCACTGTGTGGTTCTAGTCTTCACATCAAAAGTTTCTGATGCAAAGATTTCTAAACTGGGCCATTTGTGTGCCTTTTTCTTTTTCTAATGGAACACCAACAAACTAGCCAGCTGAATGACATTGGGTACCTGTTATGAGCATCACTGTGCCACAGGGGTTAGGAATCAGGCCCTCTGGGTTCCCACCACTTGTAACTCTGGGATCTCACAAGAAACCTAACTTCTCAGCTTTACAGTTCCATCCACTGTAGCCCTTGGGGTTACTGGGAGGACAAAAATCATGGAATAAGGACAGCTAAGCACATAGTAGGTGCTGAGTAAACAGTAACTGAGGAACGCAGCCTTGTCCTCAGGCTGTAAGGCAGAGTAAGGGTCCTCAGCTCCCAGCTGGCCGCTTCCTGCTAACTCACCACCTTCTCTTCCCCACCCTCGCCAATTCTCTGTCCCCTTGTCCCCGCCACCATTTCTAAATTCTGTCTTCTTTTCCCTCCTTCATTCTCTTCTAGCACCTTCTTTTCCTTTCTTTAACAATATAATATAGAAATCTTTATTTGCGGGGAGGGGGTTTCCCTCTAAAACTGTGCTCTGAAGAGCTCTAGAGGTTTATTGGAGGGGCCTGAAACAACCCCATCTCTTAGCCCCTCTCTCCCTGGTTCTTTTTACTTGCTGGGCTTCTGAGAAAGATTTTGCTTAAAAAAATTGTTTCCTAGCTGAAAAGAAGACAAGTTGAAAACCATTGGTTTAGTGTTTGTCTGCTCCGTGTGCAGAAGGCACTGGCCCAGGTGGTCACTTCAAGCCCTGGACTCCAAGAGGTCAGACTCCTGGCTTCACCAGCCAGTGAGATCACACCCCCACACCGGAAAACCAACAATGAGCCTCTTTTTTAAATGTGTGCTTCTTCTCAGCTTAAAAAGACCTTCTCACCTCTGTTTTATATTTTTGGTTCTTTTCAGCTTAAAAAAAAAAAAAGAGAGCTAAATTTGCAGCTATAACAGGTGGCTCAGGATATTGACATCTAAGCTAAGTACAAATCTAAGCTCAATCAAATGTCACTGGGCACTTTCATTTGAAACACACATTCCTCTATAAAATCTACCAAAATTTCATTCCCCAAGAAAAATTCCCGAGAATATAAACACAACACCAATTTTCCTGGGGAGCTTAGAAGAAGCCTTGTAATTAGTGACACCATCAAACACACATTTCCAACGGGGTCGCTGTTCCCAAGTCCCAGCAGAAACGTATTAACCAATAAAAACAAAAGATTTTTACAACCAAGCAGTTGGAATTACTTAAAACATCCCCAAAACAAGGGGCCTTAATATTGAATGATCAGGTGACCTGAACTCCTGGGCTTTGAACAATACAGAATCCTTTCTCCTCTCCCACAGTCAATGACAATCAATCTCTTTTCATTGGGCAAATTGAATGGACAAGGCTCTAGCCCACCGGGCAAGAAGGAATGATGGTTTATGATCATTGCTGGGAGCTAGTCACCTTACCTGTTGTGACATTTATGAAACTGGCATTTCCCCAAGTTCCATCTATTCCCGGAGTGATGGAGAAGGTATATAAAGTCGTTGGACTTAAGTCGGGGATATCAATGCCTCTTTGATTTGCACCAAAAGTCTGCTGCCTGCTTTCCATCTCATCCTTTACTTCAGACCCATAATGAGAAGCAGCTGAGTCGTCATTTTTCCCTTCTAGATTCACAGTGGAGGGACTGATGGAAACAGCTTCAATGTCAGACACAGGACTGGGTTCTATTTCGATATTGTTTCCAAAGAAAAAGGAAAGAAAAAAATTATATTTGCAAAAGAATTACTAGGTGTACCGGTTAATAATGCAGATTTTTTTCAATAGATGGAGTTACACATATGTTGATATATATGCAATTTGATATGTATGCTATTTTGTTGTATTGACAACAAGCTTCAAAATTTCATATGTCAAATTTGCTGAAGGTGTTAACATAATAGATATTTTTACACTTAAAAATGGCAAATTTCATGCCAAAAAAAGAGCATTTGTGGGAAGTTTTAATTCATTACTTTATTTTGAAGAAAAGTGCTGCTGAATACTTCAGGAAGCTTATGGTGAACATGCTCCATCTCAAGATACTTGTGAATGCTGGTTTAAACGCTTTAAAAGTGATGATTTCGATGTGAAAGACAAAGAACATCCAGGTCAACCGAAAAAGTTTGAAGACCAACAATTATAAGTATTATTGGATAAAGATGCATGTCAAACTCAAAAACAACTTGCAGAAAGATTAAACGTTGCTCAGCAAACAATTTCCGATCATTTACAAGCAATGGGAAAGATTTTAAAGGAAGGAAAATGGGTACCACATCAACTGAATGAAAGACAATGGAAAACCGAAAAGTCATCAGTATGAGAGCAAGGCCTGATCTATAGACTACTTCCCAGAAGTGAATTTTGCAATCATATAGATACATGTAAGCATGTGTGTTTGGGGGGGGGGGGGAGAGAAGGCTTTAAAGCATAGACAAAATGACAGAGGTTGGCCATCTTGGCTGTGACTTGAACGAGGGCTAAATCTGTATAGAAGCTGCTACAAACGGAGACCTCAGATGCAAAGTGAGTCTATCTCCCCATTTACAGAAAACAACCACGTGTGGTGAGGCATCATCTGGTACAGAAGTATCCGGTAACTTTTTGCCAAACCCTGAAATCAGAGGAAGCTCCATAACCTTCTGGTATGAAGATGACAAGGGACAGAATCACATAGAGAAGAAAGAACTGGTCTTAGAATCCAGACCTGGACATATGGACCTGCTCTCCCCCACCTGAGCTGTGTGACCTGAAATTAATCCTTTCGAATCTCTCCTCTGTTGACAGCTCTAACACACTAAGCACAAAGGGTGGATTATTAAGGCACCATGACATGGTAAACATGGTCACTGGATATGGACATATAAAAAAATCTGTCCTGCCCAGCCAGCATGGCTCAGTGGTTGAGGGTCAACCTATGAACCAGGAGCTCAAGGTTCAATTCCCCGTCAAGGGCACATGCCCAGGTTGAGCGCTCCATCCCCAGTAGGGGGCGTGTAGGAGGCAACTGATCAATGATTCTCTCTCTTCCTTGATGTTTCTATCCCTCTCTTCCTCCCCCTTCCTCTCTGAAAGCAATTTAAATCAAGTGAGGATTTTTTTAAAACTATGAAAGTTATTACAGTTATTAACTATAACTTCAAAGTGGATGCATACTAATTATATTCAAGACTGAGGAATAGCAACTTGCAACAGAAGAGGAAGCACAGCCATGGGGCCCTTCTTCTCAAGGACCTAGGTACTGACCCCAGAAGAGAAAAGATGGTACGGTAACCCCACCTCAGCATGCACGTAACCTTCAAATGTCAGCATGGAGAGTGTGCCTCACCTGGCCCTGCGGAGACGCAACCATTTATGCAATCCATGAGAAGCGGCAGGAGAGGAAACAAGAGAAACGAAAAGGCACAGGCAGGGAAGAGTCTAAGGCCCACAAGTCATTACACTTCATGCCTCAAAGCCCCTCCAGACTTGAGCTTCCTGTTGCTAGAGGGGCAGCTTATCTCTATGGTGCCCATTACAGTCAATGCTGAGGGTGGTGAGGGGAGTGGTAAAATGATAACCAAGGTCACAGTGGTGGAGGCAGCAAAAGCAGCAGCCCTATTGGGGACCATGTTCCTGGCACCGTGCCAGGTGCTGTACATACATACATTTGCTCATTTATGCTTCACAACAACTTCATGAGGAAGGCTACGGATCTGTTTTAAAGATGGAGAAATGTGTTGAGAACTACATTTTGTTAGTTCGTACAGAGATTCTGGGAAGTTTTTAGGAAAGCAAGTTCTTGTGTTTCAATGGTTTAGAAAATAAAGCACTTTTTAAAATATTTTTTTTAAATGTGTGTGCGCCCAGCCGGCGTGGCTCAGTGGTTGAGCATTGATCTATGAGCCAGGAGGTTATGGTTTGATTCCCAGTTGGGGCACATGCCTGGGTTGTGGACTCGGTTCCCAGTTTGGGGCATGCAGGAGGCAGCCAATCAGTCATTCTCTCTCATCATTGAAGTTTCTATCTCTCTCTCCTTCTCCCTTCCTATCTGAAATCAATAAAAAAAAAAATTTAATAAATAAAATGTGTGTGTATAGCTTGTTGGTGTGGTGTGTTTTGTTTTGTTTTGTTTTTAATAAAGATGATGTCTAAGAGGAATTGCCCAGAGTTCAAAACCGACAGAGCCAGGAAGCCAGCCTGGGCCTCTGAATCTACACCTGCACTCAGCTGTGGAAGTACTGCTCGAAGACCAGGCAGAAAGAGGGTTAGAGCAGCTCTCAGAAGAGTCGGGATACCCTCCAGCCAGGCAACAGGGCCAAGAATGGGGAGAAGAGAGATACAACAAGTTTGCATTTTTACTGTTGAAGCTCAAATAAAGAGATCTCACATACACTGCTGGTATGAAGACATTTACATTCTCTAAACCCCGCAATCCACCCCAAAGGAAGAGTCTTGCTCACTTGTCCACACTTGGCAGCAGATAGAGCCATCTGAGTATCTGATATAATAGTTTGTCCCAGGAGCCAGCCCCGCAACTGAAGTAATGCTGTCACTGTTCACTTGGAAATGCCGCGGATTCTGGTGGCTCAAATCGGTCACGGCTATTAGTGAAAGGTTTTCTGGTGCTTTACTGACAAGAATCTCAGTGGTGGTAGATGTGACTGGACCCAGCTCACAGGGGACACCTAGTACACAGAAGAGAAAAGCAAAATGCAAACTAATAAAATGGCACATCCACCATACACTCGCTATACAACAGGTGTTTTTTATTATACATTTTTAAATATATCATTGTTCCCTCATCTTTCCTTCTGCTCCAAAATATCACCTCTATGCATAGAGGTTTTCTTCTTTCACACCAGTGATTCAAATCTGCTAGAAGTACAAGCTTATTGACCAAGCTGATTAACTAGGCAGAAAAAGCAACTGCAGGATTCTTCCCATTGTTTGCACAGCCTTGGTATAATTACTGTAATTAACTGAGATTTCTTTATTAGAAGGTTTCAGCGTGATCTGTCCCCTTTACATGGTGCTCTGAGAACAGTCTAATTATTTTATCTCTGTGGTTCTCAGACTTTAGGATTTTACCAATCCCAGAAAAAAAAAGTGCCCCCCTTCTTTTTGGGGGGGCATTAGTGGAGTGGTTGCCTTTAAATATTTTTTATTTTTTAATTACAGTTAAAATACAATATTATATTAGTTTCAGGCATACAACCCAGTGATTAGACATTTTAACTTACTAAGTGATCACCCAAAAAGTCCCCTAATTTTGAGGACAAAAGCTACCAACTTTTTCCAAAAAGGTACATTTTTAAAAACTACCAAGTACTATTATCTTTATTTCTTATTGAAACGTTTTACAACCAAAAAATTTATTAAGTACATAATCCCAAAATAGGCAGTACTTTCAACTGAATATAGTTAGCTTCATTAAAAACTCATTCTCGCCCTAGCTGGTTTGGTTCGGTGGATAGAGCGTCAGCCTGCGGACTGAAAGGTCCCGGGTTTGATTCCAGTCAAGGGCCCATGCCCAGGTTGTAGGCTCGATCCCCAGTAGGGGGCCTCCAGGAGGCAGCTGATCAATGATTCTCATCATTGATGTTTCTATCTCTCTTTCTCTCCCTCTCTCTTCCTCTCTGAAATCAATAAAAATATATTTTTTAAAAACTTATTCTCATATCCTTATTTTTCTCATTTTACTATAGACTAGGGAGGACTTCAATGGGCCAGCACTAGAGTTAGTGGGTGGGACCAAGCCCCCCACATGGAAGCAAAATACACAAAAGGCTGTCTGGTTTTCTAAAGGTTATACAAACCCTGTACACCATTTAAAAATCATGGGGCAATGTAACAACTCAAGAAAATACTTATAGGATCACAGCACATAAAACAAATCATACTGCATCATGGTATCATGGTTTCAACTAAGTTGTGTGGGAGCTTTTTAATCACCCATGGATATAGGTTGGAAAAAAAAATCACAGAAAATATAAATTTTTTATTTGTCCATGTTGCACAATGGATTGAATTGTTTCCTTCACCAGCCATTTCAACCCCCACGACACATTTAAAGAACAATTGAAAACTGAATTTTCACAAATTAACATTCTCTGTGACTTTCACATTGCTATTAATGTTGCTGCGTCCATCAGGGGGCAGTAACAAATAACACAAGAGTGGAGAGGGAAGTGGTACTTACTACTACAGGCATCTGTGCACAAAATCTGTAACAGAAAAAGAAAACGGAAGTCAGCAGATTCACTCAGCCTCGGAAAATGCAAATGAGAAATAAGCAGCTGAGAATTTAATAATGGGGTGGGGTGCTAACAAGTCCATTAAGCTAAGGCCTGCTCGCCTAGGTTAGGGTATGGGGACACTGAATTCGGGAACTCAGTGTACTGGTGGGTCAAGGACAAGCAATGGCTTCACCTGGTTAGATATACAAAGGCTGACCGGCTGTTGGCTTGCCAGTGTTTGTCCTCACAGATACATCCAACACTCCCTCCTGACACTCCATCATGAACTGAGTTAGAAGGACCCAGAAAGAGAGGAAGGCAGGACCAGGCCACCCTTCCCCAGAGCCATTTCCAGGTCTCAACTGCAGGGTGTAAAGCCAAATGTGGGACCGAAGAAATACACTGGGCTTGGGATTTTCATTGTGCAAAAATTCATCTTCTTTTTTGTACCAAGAGGTGGCAGTAATCTTTTTTTTAATCCTATGGCATGCAGCTTTGTGAAGAATGAAGGTTTGAAACACAGGGTCTTTAAGATTGTTTAGTTGACAGTATCTCCATCTGTCACCTTTAGGTCTCTAGAGGTCCTCAAAGATATTCATTGTGATCCATAAATTACTTCCCCATACTTTAAAAGCCTAAGTTGAGTGTTCTATGGTTTAATAAACACGACTTTTGTGGTTAACAGGATTTTTCAAAGCAGGGTCATCATGAACAGGAAAATAATCAAAAGGGACCCTAGTGGGAAAAATGTTCCCCTACTTCTCATCACACTAAGAATAAAATTCAAACTCTGAGCCACAGAATAAGGCCTCTCTGATCTCCTCACCCCCTCATGCCCTCACAGTATTGCTGAAACTGGTTTCCCCTTTAAAGAATTACAGATTTACTACTGGCTTCTCCAAAACACTCTACCCAGACCTTCCCATGACAGTCACCTCTTCAATGAGTCCTTCTCCAACCAGCCAGTGGAAGTTAGTGCCCCTCACTCTCCATCACATCACTAGTGTGTTTTCTCCTCAGCATTCACCTCAATTGCTCTCAGTCTCCTCCAACCAAAGTATACGCTGCATGAGAACAGAAGCCTCATCTGTGCCCTGTGGCTAGACTGGTGCATTCAGCAGGGACTCAATCAATGCCACTGAAGAAAAGAATGAGCCTCCCATTTTAGCGAGGAGGCAAACCCAAAGGTCCAGAGATGGGGAAAGATTAGCCCCAAGATTCCAGGACAAGGCGAAGGCCTGACAAAAAGCACTATGGGAACCTCCATTTCCAAATGCATTCTGAGGATAAAAAGGAAGGAACTCTAGCTTATCTAGCACCTACTGTGTGCCAGGCACTGAGCAAGGCTTCCTCTACATCCAGTGTCTGAGCACACGGTCATGGAATCACGATTAGGAGCATGGGATCTGGAACCAGACCACCTGTAGGAAATCATTCAGTGCCACCATTACTAGCTATGTGACTTGGGCCAAGTAGCTTGACCTCTCTGTTCCTCTGTATCTACATATGTAAACAGAGATGATAATCACAGCTGCCTTGTTGCAGTGAGGATGAAATTAAACCATCTATGTAGCTGCTATTGCTATCATCATCACCTTTCAAACTTCACAGCAACTCTACAAGGTATTTTCACCCCCATTTTACCAATGACAACAACAAGGCTCAGATCCTAGTAACAAAACCAATGAGCAATCTGAAACTCATAGTGTCCAAAATATTTCAATAATTGGTCAACAACTCAGTTACAGAGGTGGGCATTAAGGCCCAGAGACAGCAGGTGGCTTACCCAAGGACACACAGCTGGTGAAGAAGCACCAAAACCAGAACCCAGGTCTTCACCTCTGTCTTCACCTCAACCACTCTAGCCAAGCTTCTCCAATGCCTTCTCTCCTAAGATTCTGACCTGACCTAGATGGAGTACTCATAGTTCACCTTCCTTCTTGCCACTCCTCTACAAAGTCACCCAAGGTCATCTGCAGATACCCAAGGCTTATGCAGTCCCCCATAGCTGGGTAAAAGGAGCAACCACCGCCCCTGCCCTAGCTGGTTTGGCTCAGTGGATAGAGTGTCGGCCTGCGGACTGAAAGGTCCCAGGTTCGATTCCAGTCAAGGGCACATGCCCAGGTTGCGGGCTCGACCCCCAGTGGAGGGCGTGCAGGAGGCAGCCAATCAATGATCCTCTCATCATTGATGTTTCTATCTCTCTCTCTCCCTCTCCTTTCCTCTCTGAAATCAATAAAAATATTTTTTTTTAAAAAAAAAAGGAGCAACCCCTGAGATGATGGAGAGAGATAAAGCTCTCTGACTTGGCAGGAAGACAAACTGACATATGAGAAAAGGGTATGAGACTGTTTCTCAGTTCTGCCAAGGACTTTGGTTATTTCACACCCCAGGTGCAGTAGAAACCCATTGGTCAACCAGATGGCTGGGCATTAACTGTACCCCAAAATGCCCAACACTACACAGTAGAGTCTTCTCCCTCCTCCTTTCTGAGGAGCTGACCCTTGGTGTTGATTCTCCCAGCCTGTCCATAGCTGCCCTCTCCCATAGATAGGTATGTTCTTTTTCACACCTTTTTTAGTTATGTTGATGAGCCAAAGCTCTCTCTCCTCATCTTCGGGAACCACCAGCAGTTCCCCAAATTGGACCCCACAGAAAACAAAACTATTAACAATGCCCTCAATGCCATCCCAATTCGGCCAAAGCCATAGCCATCACATCAGTGGTCCACTCTGAACAATGGATTCTTCCTACACAACACCTATTCACAGGGAGCTCCCTAGCTGCATTTACCTAAAACTTCTAAATTCTACCCCCAACTCCTGCAAATATAAACGTTCTCCTACAAACACACCCAAATGGACCCATACATAATCTCTTTCTCTCTCTTTGAGTCCCTCTCTGTATGACTGTACCATTAAACCTGTCTCCCGTCTATAAACATCAGAATAACCTCTGACTCCTCCCTCCTCCATCCTTCCTGGGTGCACTCAATGGCCATGTCCTAAAAATGCTTTCCTGGCCAATACACCTTGACTACCCACTTCCATACTGTGGCTACCTTAAACCAACTCCTCATAACCTGCAGCCCTAAATAACAGAATCAGACTCATCCCAGGGCTGATAAGAACTCAGACCATTTCCATTTTATTTACTTGTTTGTTTGTTTGTTTGCTGCTCTCAGGACACACAGAGCAGGGTTATATCTGCTGCACTACATTTCTGTTCTTGTCCTTTATCATTGCTGCTGCCTCAGGATTTTTAATCCTGGCAGAGCACTGCAGTGACTCCATCTATAATCCCTCACTTGGAATCTAAAAGGCCAAAACCTCCATTTGTGAACAGCAAAGGTGAGAGACAGGCCCTGTTCCTTCATCCACACACCTGGCTGCCGCTCACCTAGCCTCTCCCTTCAATGCACAGTGAAGAATAAATAAAGGGCTAGATCAGGCTTTCTAAAATACGCCAGTATTCATCAGGATCCTGGCAGGGACAGGTGACAGACACACTCAACCAGGGTAAGTGTGGAAAGTTCAAAAGGGTCTGTGTTCAAGGGTGTGGGTGGGGTAAGGGAAACCAATAAGAGACGGCAAGAATCCTGAGATAGCCGTGGCTGGGTAGTTCGGTTAGTTAGAGCGCTGTCCCTAACATATACGCCAAGGTTGCAGGTTCAGTCAACCAATGAGTGCATAAGTAAGTGGAACAACAAATTGATACCTCTCTCTCTCACTCGCTCTCGCTCTCACTTCACCTTCCCTCTTCCTCTCTCTCTCTAAAATCAATAAAATATAAAAATAAAAATCCTGAGGCAGCAGCAGTGATAAAGGACAAGGACTTCCTCTCCCACATCTCCAGCTGGGTCCTCCTTCTGGGCGTTTGGCCAGGAAGCTGGAGCCCAAGGGCACCCAGCACCCACTGGTGCAGAAAAAATCAGGCTCCCCCCTTAGGCAGAGCAGGGTGGAGATGGGTAGGTGGGGGTCTGCAGGGCCACAGGGAAGATGCAGGGCACAGAGCTCATGTCACATCACTGCTGAGGAACCATGAGTCTGGTAGGTACAGCCCAACACAGTGATCAAGAGCTTCAGGTTCAACTTGCTCTAATACTTGTGAGCTCTGGGGCTTGAGGGTCTCACCAAGCCATCTGTTTCATCAATTATAAAATAGCCAAAGGATACATGCAATACAGATCCCACAGCTGAGTTCTCTTGAGGTTTAAGCAAGACAAGGTTCCTACATTCCCATCCTAGCAGCCTTCTTCCCGCCTCATCAAACCTCCAACGCTGTCACCCTTAACTCATTTGATGACCTTCTGTGACCACTCCAGCCCCTAGGAGCTCTCCAGGCTCTGAGCCCCTTGCCATCCATGCCTTTTCCTGGAGCCTGCACTGTGCCAGGCCCTGGGGTAGGTGCCAATGGTTCCAAGGGCACTTATGGTTGTGTTTCTGACTCACCAAGAGCTCACAGGCAAGAAAAACCAAAGAGCATGAACATGCAATGTGGACAGTCAGGAACCACCAGCTGAAAATGGGGGATGGGGAGATGACCTGGGGAGCTTGGGGGACAGGTGGCTTGAAGGTGATATATAGAAGAATGGTAGAAAACTCCACCTGAAGAGCAACTCCAAGTGGAAATTTAATGCTGTTTGGTTCTACCTGTTATAATATTAATTAAGCCCTAACTATTGGCCAATCACTGCACTACAGGTGTTATCTCATTTAAGTCTTCCAACAATCCCAGGAGGCAGGAACTGCGTTAATCCCCATTTTGCAGATGAAGAAACTAAGCCCTGGAAAAGTTAAGCTCCAGATCCATCATCTTACAACTAATGAGGTAACAGCCCAGGTCTCCCTGACTCTGAAGTCTTGGCCTTAAGCAATAACCTGGTTCGTTTCTGGACAAATCTCAGCTGAGGCCATGGGACCCAAAGGCAATTTCAGGGCCACCTGTCACAAACCCTCACTTTGGGAACGGGTTCTATCAACCCACTTAGATAGACTGAATTAAAAAGGTTTCTGTACTGCTCTTAAAGGAAGCAGTTTGAGGCTAAATTCACAGAGGAGCCTGGATTTAAGCTAGTGGCAAACTTTGGGCTTTCTATTCTACATGATCAATTTTTAGAGGTGGGTAATAAAGTGACTGCATAACACAATGGGTAACAATAGACTCTTTATCCTTCTAAAACCAAGCCCACACACCATATGACAATAGTTATTTTTACCCACTGACGTAATTAACCAAAATGTGAACCGCTTCAAGCAATTTTTAAAATCAAGTAGCATTTTGTGGAATTTGGAACATGCACAGATTTCAATTCTGAAAGGCCATCATTCTTCCTAGCTCTCATTTATCTCCCTTGTGAAATTATCCGACAGCTCCCTGTAAAACTGGCCCCTGGGAGGTAAATCATTGATCAGGAACATAGTAGACGGAATGGGCTCTCCCACTGAATCAGAAGCCAGGCAATAAACGCCATTATAAGAAACTTCCCAGAAGGCAGTTGTGACATTGTGTAGTGGCCTGAGCACCTGGCATCCAAGACCACTCTAGGATCCAAAAGGCAGGGGACAGGAAGGCTAGCAGGCAGCATGGCAAGCTACCCACAGCACAAGACACTGGGCAGAGCAAGGAGAAAATGGGCTAGCTTACTCCACTTCATCTGCAAATAAATTACTCCCTCCACATGATGCTGTCATCAAAAGGAATCATGGAGAAGGGTGGGCATGATAATCCATAATTCCGCATCCTCGAAAAGCCGGGCGAGGCTTCGATTGAGGGGATGAGCACCAACCAGCCTGCAAACCACCAGCTGGCTCATCTCTTCCCTCTTGGGAGCTTTGGAGGCATGATGAACTCTTCCAAATGCACAGAGAAAAAAGTTACCAGAGGGGCTATTTTGGTGAGGCTATGTGAACTTGAGATGCAGAACTGAGGATGACCTTGGAATCCCAGGCCAGAAGTTTCCATGGGTATTTTTAGCAGAACTATTTTTCAAAACAAATCTCATTAAGAACTATATACACAGATTTCTATATTCCATATATGTCTGTACATATATAAATGTATATATATATATATATATATATATATATATATATATACACACATACATATACATATGCATACTTGGATAAAAGCAAGTCTTGTTATTATATATTTATTTTAAAGTTCAAGTAATCTTAGTTTTTTAAATATTTTTATTGATTTTTAGAGATATTTTGGTTTGGTTTTTTGTTTTTTAATATTTTTATTGATTTATTTTATTTTATTTTTTTAGATAGAGAGGAAGGGAGGGAGAGAGAAGGCGAAGCATTGATATGAGAGCAGAGCATCAATTGGCTGTCTCCTGCACACTCCCTACTGGGGATTGAGCCCACAACTCAGGCATGTGTCCTGACTGGGAATTGAACCAGCAACCTATTGGTTCATGGGGCAATGCCCAACAATTGAACTACATCAGCAAGAGCATCTTAGTTTTATGTTGAATATAATTACTAAACAACCAAGTAAAGACACTGGTCTTCTCCAATGTATTAAAATTTGCTGTAACACATATTTCCATTTTATTTTTTTAAATATATACTAGAGGCCTAGTGCACGAATTCGTGCACCAGTGGGGTCCCTCAGCCTGGCCTGTGAGATTGGGTCAAAACATCCCCCGAGGGATCCCAGATTGCGAGAGGGCACAGGCCAGGCTGAGAGACCCCACCAGTGCACTATCGGGGCTAAGGAGTAACACGGGAGGTTGGCCAGCCGACAAGGGATGGCGGGAGGGCTTCAGGGCGTTTTGCCCAGTCCTGATCAGCCAGACCTCAGCAGCAAGCTAACCTACCAGTCGGAGCATCTGCCCCTTGGTGGTCAGTGCACATCATAGCGAGCAGTTGAGCGGCCTTAGCCTATCATTAGTATATTACGCTTTGATTGGTTGAACAGACGACTGGACACTTAGCATATTAGGCTTTTATTATATAGGTTTTTCGTTGATTTCAGAGAGGAAGGGAAAGGGAGAGAGAGACAGAAACATCAATGATGGAAGCGAACCATTGATCGGCTGCCTCCTGCATGCCCCCAATTGGGATCAAGCCCACAACCCAGGCATGTGCCCCTTACCAGAATCAACCCGGGACCCTTCAGTCCACAAGCCAACGCTCTATCCACTGAGCCAAACCAGCCAGGGCCATATTTCCATTTTAAACACAGCCAAATTGGAAGGGAGGACCATGTTTTTAATGAAACTCAAAACAAACACTTATGGACCTCCTGACATATCTAAGGAAGATAATTTGAAAACCCTTTGACTTTATAAAGGAATAAAATAAGTCCCAGAATGATTCAGCAACTCGACCCAGACACCCAACACTGAGACTACAGCCCAAATCCCTGCACAGGGCCTGTCTCCTCACCTCTAGAGAGGGTCCCAGTTGGCAGGCCCAGGTCCCTGTCTGAGCCCTTTCACCACATTATATAATAAATTTGGGGGAGGGTCCTAAATTTGAGCTCCCTTGCCCAAATCTAGCCCACGGACATGCTTTATTTTATCCAGTGTTTATTTGGTTTTTTATTTATCTCCATTAAAACACTATCCTGTTTTTCCCCATTGTGATTTTTTCCAACTCTTCTGAGATATAATTGACAAATAAAAATTGTATATAATTAAGGTGTAAATGTGATATATTACCACAGTATTTCCTAAAATCTTGAGCAAGTATTTAAAAATTGGGAGACTGGCCCTCGCTGGTTTGGCTCAGTGGATAGAACATCAGCCCTTGGACTGTGAAGGGCCCTGGGCTCGATTCCAGTCAAGGGCATGTACCTCGGTTGCAGGCTCCATCCCCAGCCCTGGTCGAGGCACATGCAGGAGGCAACCAATCGATGTGTCTCTCTCACATCGATGTTTCTCTCTGTCCCTCCCATTCCCTTCCACTCTCTCTAAAAATCAATGTAAAAATATCCTCGAATGAGGATTAATAAAAGTAAAACAAAATAAAAATTAGGAGACGGGAGCATTTCAAAAATCCTGATTTTTAGTTTTTAAAAACAAAAAAAGATGAAGAGTTCTGGCTTTCTTAACTGACCACAACTAATTGGATCTGTCGACTCCCCCTTGCAATGGGTAAGTGCTTGGAATTCACCCTCCTGGTACTGTCACCTCAATGCTGAGACCAGATGGCAGTTGGCATCATGGCACCCTCATTGCTCGCCCTCTCTCTCAAACGCGAACATATGAAAGACCGAGACAAGGTACGGCTTTTCATTATTTGGCCCATTCCATTTATTCATGTTCCCAACTCCTCCTAAGTGTACCTGGTGATCAAGTTCATGGGGTGCCATTATTAACGAATTGTTTACCCTCTGTTTCTCTTGGAGGAAGAGCTCTCTGGACAAGGTCAAATGTGAACAGTGTGCATGCTGTGAATAAAAAATGCATCATTTGCCTTCCCCTAAATTCTCTGCTCATCCCCAGACCTGCCCCCATGCCATCACCACCCCGAAAAAGTACAAAATGGGGTTTGAGAGTTCTGATGCTCCAGTTGAAGACTTTTACTTCCTCTTCTTGAATCTGAATAATAAAACCACTCCATAAATCCCACCAATTCCCTCCTACACTGCCCATCCGCCTCAGAGGATGATAAAAATAGCTAATAGCCACCACTTACTC
This sequence comes from Plecotus auritus, assembly GCF_963455305.1. Taxonomy (NCBI): domain Eukaryota; kingdom Metazoa; phylum Chordata; class Mammalia; order Chiroptera; family Vespertilionidae; genus Plecotus; species Plecotus auritus. Next base: position 137,357,222 of record NC_137783.1, read on the forward strand.
AGTGCTTTTATGTTCAGGGCTGTTCCTCATGGAACCTTCCCCACCTCCACCCTACCACCGATTAGTAAGCAGTCAGGGCCAGTAACCTCGCTTCTTAAGATCTGGCAGCTGTAAGTTACCATCTACTCTGTAGGCTTGATGTGAGGGGGATTAAGCAGCACATAGTAGGAGCTATATAAACAGCAGCAAACATGAGTCATTGAGATGGGAGAGTACAGGAATCAGGAGGTCACGCTCTGGAGTCCAGCCCAACCAGCTACATGAACCTGGTGAGCCCCTCATTCTCTCTCAGTAGTAATGGTAGCAGCACCTACCTGAGCAAGGCTGGGATGAAGTACTGAAAAGTATTGATAAGTAAGATAAGCATGGGAGGGGGGTGGGGAAGGATGTGTGTTTGAGAATTTTCATAACAAAAAAAAGATATGAATGGTATTTACCTCATAGGATTGCTATGACAAGTCTTCAATGATATAATCCATGGGAAGCACTTAACAAACGTACAGTGAGTGCGGCACAAATGGCAGCTAGTGTTACAATTATTCCCACCAGCAGAGGCTGGGACAGGAGGCTGAGAGGTGACCCGCAGGGAGGGTGAGCTGTCTTGCAACAAGACTAAGAAAAAGAAGAACTAGAAGGAATTTCTGCTAACACAGAAGCAAGAACTTGGGTTAAAATTCTCAGACGCCGTGTGCTTGTCTCCCGCTGCCCATCACAGCCAGAGCTGCACTGAGGCCATCCTGTATCGACCTACAGACAGCGACACCCTCTGCAAACCCACCATCAACCCCACCCCCACATTGCCAGAGCGCCTCCCAAGTTTAGCTGAGCGAACAGGACCCAGACCCCCACTCCTCCCCACGTGACAGGACCGTCTCAGGGTGGGCTCAGAAGGCACAGGTGGTGGTGACAGGCCCGTCCTTATACAAATTTTTCTGCCTACGATATCCCTTCCAATGAAAAAGCACGGTACTCAAATTATCCAGACAACACAGAAACTTCAATTGTTCTCCACTCGGCTTTTAACAATAACTTAAATACAATCAGCACACAAAGCATGTTCCATGGCAAAGCCACATCGTCCTCCACACTAAGAGCCTGGTCTTTGATAAAATGGCACTTTAGCTAGTCTCCTGGAGCAGGTACTATCAACCCAGTGACTGCACACCGTAAACACTTTTATTTTATATCCAAACAATGAAACGAGGACTGGGAGTCAGAAAACACTGGGTTGTTGGAGAGCTGGTTTAGCGGAGGCCTCCCCTCTCCCCGCAAGGACCAGTGAGGACAGCACTGGGAGGCGACAGGTGATTTGCAATAACCCATAAAGCCTAAAGAATTCTTGCCCTAAACCAGAGGTTGGCAAATTGTTTCCGTAAAAGGCCAGACACTACTGGCTTTGCACGTATCTTGGGCTTTGCACGTCATATAACTCTGTTGTCGTGGTGTGAAATCAGCCACAGATAACGCACTGATTAATGATCATGGCTGTGTTCCAATAAAACTTGAATCGTACGTGTTAAATGTGCATTTACTTTTCAACTGTCATAAGATATATTCTTCTCTTGATTTTTTTCAACCATTAAAAAATGTAAAAACAAAAACAAAAACAAAAAAAACACTTAGCTCACAGGCCACCCAAAAACAAGCAGTGGCTAGATTCGGCCCTCAGGACCGTAGTGTGCTGACCACGACCCTAAATCACATAGTTCCCCGGGACAGAGCCGCAGGCAGACCAACAGCAGGTCAGCGCCTGAGCCTGTGGGATGGGGCCGGTTCCGTGTCCTGGTTCCCACAATTACTAGCTTGAGCACTAACCTAAAGTTCCATCTTCTCATCTGAAAATAGGGACCATAACAGCAGTCCCCTCCGTCAACATGTGGGAGAATTAAATGAAATAACGTCTGACGCAAAAGCAAATGTTTAAGAGAAGATAACTCTATCATTGTTGCCATTGTTTCTTCACTTTTGGCTAGATTTCAGTCAACTCCGTTTAAAATCACAGGATCTCAGATGCTAATCTGAATTTCTAGTTGGAACACTTCGGCTCCTAACACATGGAAAGGAACAACCTTTTTCTTAATGAGTACAGGGCATAAAGAGATAAAACAACTTGCAATAATGGTCCATTGGTGACAGAGGATGGTGCCTGGTGGTCAAACCCATGGACCACAGAGCTGCTTTCTCGGAGCGGCATCCTCAGGCACCCAACACACCTGCAGTCTGACCCTCTCTCGCAGCATAGACATAAGAGGAATCACACACTTCATGTCCAATTGGCCCAGCACCTGGCCTCCCCTGTCACGTGCTCATTCAGCTGATCAGTGGGTTTTAACTGGGTCTCCAAGGCCTAGAACACAGTTGGCCTGGCCATTGCTGGGTAACGCTGAATAGATGTGTGTGAAGTTCGGGGCCTTGAGAATAAGCCATTGGGATATGTGTGGTAAGTCACAAAGGAGGACACGACCTTAGGGATTATCGGTGGCAATCCGTCTCTATTTAGAGTTGAGGAAACAGAAGCCCAGAGAGGCATAGTAATTTGTCCCAAGTACCTGGGTCTGAAACTCATTCATTCAGCCGTGCTTTCCGTGACTGAAACTATATGCCAGGCCCTGTGATCATTAGGTACACAGTCTCCAGGTGCTGAAAGACTGGAAAGGGAGAAAAAGACATAAACAACTGACTTTTTCTCTCCTTTTAGGAACCGTTTAATTTGGTGAGGTTATCAACATGTTACATTCCTCACTTTACATCTCCTTCTGAACTTTTCAAAACACACACTTTTTTTTTTTCAGCAGATGAAATCGATGCCTATTATAAAGGAAAATGTGAGTCATGAAAGAACTCACGACTCAGTCACATTTTTCCAGGTATCGACATACCTCAAATTCCCCGAATAATCTGTGCAGCCCTCCCCTACTCTGACTCGTACTGGTTCTACTACCTAGAAAATGAGTCGTTTCCCTCCCTCCTTTGCCCAACAACTTGGCCAAACTCAATTCCCCAGCACAGCCTGAGCTTTCCTCTGTACTATGCTCAGCCCCCAGCCTCACCTCTTACTGCTCGTTACTTAATTGTGTCTCTTTCTCCAGCTGGAAACCCCTTGAAGTTGGGAACTATATAACTCAGGCCTAGCACAGCGCCTGAACTGGCTGATGGCTGGAAGGCTGTGCGCAGTGTGGCAGGTGGAGCGCATGAGGGTGGGGACAAGGTCTAGACAAGAGAATTGGGTTGATTTTGGACAGCAGGAAAACAAAAGAGAATATTCACATCAAAGAATGTGAGAGAAAAATACAATGGCAAGAAAGTCCACAGAAGTGGTCCTCACACTTGGGTAGGTATCAGAACCATCTGGGGAACTTGTTAAAAATACAAGGGCCCAGCCCTGTCCTACTTCAAATAGCCTGGGTCTCTGGGTTCTTTATCGGCCCTGACTCACCCTCCAAAGTTTGAGAACCACTGGCTTAAGATATTTTAAAGGGATAGTGAGACAAGATGATGCAAACCAGAGACTCCCTCTGGTCTGAAGTAGCCACAACCTGCACGCTCCCAGGAAGTCCCTGAACAACTCCAGGGGATGAGCTGGGAGTTGGTTTGGTTTGAGGAAACCCAGAATAAACTTAAGACATCCTTTAATGGTCTTTAAACAAGGGAGTGGCCTCATCCTGAGGATTCCAGGCTAAAACCAGACTCTATTGGGTGGAAAAGGTGCCCAAAGGGAGTGTTTTCCTGGGACGCGTTGCAAATTTCGGGCGGCTTCTTGCAATGATCCCTTCAACAAATCCAACAATCCAACAAATCGTAGAGAGTAATTCCCCCAGCCTATGTAGGAATTTAGGCTAAGAGTGATTTTCCTCACTAACCAAGAACTTGAACCGTTTTCCTATCAAGGCCAGAAGACCAATATTCCGTCACTCCACACCATCTGTTCAAACAGCACATTACTGTTTGCATTTGTGGATCCCTTACTTTTCCTTCCGTGCTTTCAGGAAATGAAATTCCATACATGAGAGACATGAGAAATATAAGCATATTCTGTAAATAGCAATGAGTTGTGCTGGGTTCCAGCCAGACATATAGCAAATGAGTCAGCATTTTGCAGAAGAATGGACGTAGATGGCAGACCTGGGTTCAAATCTCCACCACTAGGTATATAACACTGGGTCATTACCAATTCTCTGGAAACTTTAGTTTCCACATATTCTACTTGACTTCCCGGGATCATGGCAAGCAAGAACATCCATAAAGTCTTGTACAAAATAAATGCTTAATAAATGTGAGCTGGTTATATCCCTAAGGTACACTGATCTTCAGAAGTAGCAAAGTTTAGCTTTGAACAAAAGATACACAACACACCACAGGCATGTTACCCAGTTGAAGATAGTTATTGACTATTAACAATAATTACTGCATCGTACAAATAAATTGCATTATCTAAAAAGTCACCCTCTTCCAAAGTTTGCATTAACAAAGAAAAAGCTAAAATTCTCAAAGTCTCATAAGTCCAGTCCATCTTTCTTTGCCATCTAATAAGACACTTTTTATTTCCTTTCATGGGCTGAAACTTCACTAAAAGGCAAATTGTCTGAGGGCATGCCTCAGAGACAACAGGACTCTGTGTGTGCTCAAATAATCCCCTGTTCCAGTTGACTGTTTTCTATTTTTCTGAATAGACACTGTACAGAATCGGGAATCAGAAACGGTCCTGTGATCTCCCTAATTGCTTCCACAGACAAGTCCAAATGGGTAAATTTTTTCAAAGACACAACTGACTCAAACCCCAAATGCTCCTCAAGTAGCTCCCAGCCTTCTCTCCCACAATGGTGTGGACCCCCTCGGCCAGCCCTCATTCCCAGGCTGGGCTAGAACCCAAATGGTAGAAAGGGCTCCCCCTCCAGACAAGACCCATCTCCACCCAGTGAAGGCTGGCACTCAGAGAAAAAGGCCAAGAAGTCAGAGACAGCATGTTCTTGGGCATCTGTCCTCGTGTTACCCTGAAGTTGACCCCAAGTCTGATCCAGAATCTAACACTGGGGAGTTTCTGTGCTACCAAGAGCTTCTGCACCCCACAACCATTCTCAACAGCCATGTACAAGCTTCACATGCACACATCCATGACAGTAGACACCACAAACCGGCCCACATAATCTCAGATTTGACAGATGTCAATAGCAACTGGGGTCTCAGTCTTCCCAGCATTTTCCTGGAATTCTCCAAATTCCTTTTATTAGCTATGCAAGGAAACAGGCAGGTCCTATTCGTGAGAAGGTAGGGCCTAAGGAGAGACTCAAGAGTGTAAAGAGTGTAAGTTCCAAACTCCCAACAGGTTTGCCATCAGACAGATCACACTTGATTTCAGACATCAACCTCTGTTGAAGTTATTTCCCCATTCAGTAAACTTAATATGCCAGGGACATCCTACTGTAGTATTTAGTAAGCTTGATAAAATAAGGTAATCAAAAGCTTCAGAAAGGTCACTTTGGCAAGATCTTTTGCTGGCACTCTATTTGGGATCTAGGAGGGAATGTTACACTCTTACATGTTTTCACAAATTAAACATCAGGAAAACAATTTTACTGGGTCCCCACTGTTCAAAGGGAAATTTCCCTGCTTGCACTGTGGCTTCTGACATCCTGCCAAGTGTCAGACACTGAAATGTGAATGGGATTAAAAAGGATTAAGACAGAGTAAGTGCTATTAACAGCTCTTCTATGGCAGGCATCTATCTTCCTCGGGAGGAGATGGCCCCCCAGGGAAAAGGAAGGGCTGAGAGGGAACGGAGCTCCTGCAACACCTGCTCGCTTGGGATGGCGAGGTCAGCGGCGAATGCTGGGCCCGCTCCAGCCACAGCGCGAGTCTGTCAAAGGTCTGCACCATTCATCTTGACACATAATCAAAGAACACTGCACCCTGGGGCGTCGGGGCTGCAGGAGCCATGGGCGAGCAGCGCCTTCCCTCTGTATTATTTTAGAGCAGCCAAATCTTAGGTGAAACCCAAATAAAGCCAGATAAGATGGCCAACATCATTAGCAAGCCTTAATTTTAAAATTTCAACTTGTTGCATTGGTTTACTCGGGAGCACGGATCTATTTTTTAAACGGCAACCTGAGCAAACGTAAACACCTGAAATCACGTGTTGCACCTCATCCATTTCTCGGTTACTATTTGGTTGCACAAAATCAATAAAAAGCTGATTCAGTGAGATGTGTAGCCGCAAGTGGTGAAAGTTGAATAATTCATCTCAATTAAACCGAGATCAGCGGTTTTATTCCTAGGGGTGTCATCAAAAGTTAAGCTGGTGGTACTGAGGAGCATATGGGTAGCCTCCAATGTCAAAAGCTGTTGTTTTTTAACAGATTAAAGACATAATTATAAAAGCTGAAACTTCTAGAATAAAATAGAGGAGAATGTCTTTATAACTTCGGGATAAGGAAATATTCCTTAAGCAATACCCAAAAGCACAATCATAAAAGAGTGATTAATAAATTTGACCCCATTCCAAACTAAAAACACCAGTTTCTCAAAAGATACCTTAAGAAAAGTGAAGACAGTCACAGAGAGAAGAGAGATGCAGTACATCTAGCCAACAGAGAATTAATCCTCAGGATATATAAAGAGTGTCAATGAAGCAATAAGCTAACGCAAATAACCCAACAACAATAACATGATTGAAAGACCTGAACAACATTTCATAGAAGAAAGACAAGTGACCAATAAAGCTATAAATAGCTGCTCAAAATAAAGCCCCCAAAATATATCACTTACACCCACTGGATTTGTACAAATTAAGAAACTCTCATTGCACGTGAATCAGGAAACCTGAACAGGAACATTCACAGCAAATCATGTGCAACAACCAACAAAAGTGGGAAAAGCCAAATACCCACTCTTCGGGAGAATAGATAAATAAACTGCAGGGTAACACACCAATGCATAGCTTATGCCCATAAAAGTAAATGAACTGCAGTAACACACACTATGGAATATTAGACAATACTGAGTGAAAAAAGCAAGTCACAGGAAACAGTGTGAGGTACCTCCTTAATAAGCAAAAGTAAAAATGTATTTCTTAGGCGCAAATATATTCTTAAAAGTTTTTGATGTTGAGCCCTAACTGGTTTGGCTCAGTGGCTAGAGCGTCGGCCTGCAGACTCAAGGGTCCCAGGTTCAATTCCAATCAAAGGCATGTACCTTGGTTGCAGGCACATACCCAGTAGGGAGTGTGCAGGAGGCAGCTGATCAATGTTTCTCTCATCGATGTTTCTAACTCTATCCCTCTCCCTTCCTCTCTGTAAAAAATTAATAAAATATATTTTTTTAAAAGTTTTTAATGTTGAAAATAATAAACATAGTTCAGGATAGTGGGAATCTGGTTGGGGGGTAGGCAAGTGATAGGCCAAAAGGGAACACAGGTAAATGAAATAATTGGTGGTGGGTTAATACGTGTCCACTTGACTACTGTGCTTGTAATTCAGTACCTTTTACCAAGGAGGCCTTGGCTTTGTTTCAGATTGAAGAGCCTCTCCGAGGTAAACAGGTGGATGCCCTCATCTGAACTCCTGAGTCAGTCTTTGGAATGTGGTCTGATAAATGGCCTTTGATTTGATCAGCATTTCATCATATGCTCATTCTTCAGGGAGGGGGTGCCTGGGCATGTTTCCTAAAATGCTGGATATCCCAAGGGGGATGCACCAGCAGGATAAAGACTGGGCACTGCCACATGCCCACAGCCATGCAGAGCCCAGGTGGCAGGATTGACTGCTCTGGGGAGTGGATACCCAAGGGACCCCAATAGGGAGAGCTGGGCCCTCAGACCCCACCCACACAGAGCTCATGTTCTTTTCCGGAAAGAAAAGTTCATTCCTGGTCACATGAACCAGACTTCCAGGACACCGGTGCAGTGGGTCAGAAACAAGGGCAGCATTGCAGAGCTCAGGGGGATACCTGCAAGACCAAGGCAGGTCTGGGCATGGGTCTGGGGACCAGCTGCACCCACTCAGGGCTATGAGGACCATGGAGGTGCTCAAGGCCGCCCTGATGGCACAGACCTGTCTCTGAGGAAAGCCACTGCGTTCAACTCTGGTCATTGACACGACGCCGAAGCCTTCTCCTTATGGTGACTTGAGGGGAAAGGGCAGAAATGAAAGCTAGGCTGCCAGTCTCTGATTGGGTGCTAGGAGCTTCAAGAAGGGCAGCCAGTGTGGACTTGGAGTCTGGGAAGGAGAGACCACCTTAACTGCCTTCCGAAAGGGGATGGAGGAAAGAATGTGTCCGGAAGAAGCAGAAGGTACAGAGCATCTGGGCCGTGGGCCTTCGTTCATGAAAGATAGACCAGGTGGCAGACACTACCTGTGTGGGACAGCAAGGACAATGACATGCTGTGTATGTCCTCGAGGGCTGCTCCCAAATGACACAGGACCATTCAACAGGCTGTAAATTAAAGAGAGTTTCCTTGAACCACTAAGACTAAGGGCGTGGCGGGGGGGTGGGAAGGTACTAAACACCTGCTTTGCTTTAAAATGTGTTTTCCCACATTTATCTTGAGTAATAACAGCCAATGTTATTGTGAGCTGGCTGGAAGGCAGCTCCAAGGATCTTCTCTGGGAAATCCAGGGAAGACGAAAACTAGCCCCATTTTACAGATGAGGAAATAGAGGCCCTGCACATCAGTGGCTGCGACAAGACCCTGGAGCTAGGAAGTAACAGAGCCAGGCCTGGAGCCCCTCTGCTCTCCACGCTCCATAAAAGTCACTTTCTTTTACTGAACATCACTACGTGTTAAGCATTTCACATCTGTTATCTCAGTAAATGCTCACAACAGCCTTAGAATTCAATGCATCCATGTCTATAGAAGAATTTCTATCTGTACAATATGACATCAACTAAATTACCTTAGGCCATTAAAACAATACTGAAAGAAAAAAAAACATCCTTAAAAGACACACACCAAATCATTAATAGTGGTCTCCTCAGGTAGTAGGCTACAGGCAACATTTTTTTTAAAGATATGTTTCTGTATTTGCCATAATTTCCACAGGGGGCATGGTTTCCTTTTATGTAAAAAAACAGGGGGGGGGGGGGGGCTTTGTGTAATTTTGTGTCACACGCATTTGGGGATGAAAAAGAACCAAAATAAAAATGTTCAAAGTGGTTCTCAAACACAGCAAGCAGCCCTCCTGGCTGCACAACACACTGACCAGGGATGACAAATAGAGCTCCACTGAAATTAAGAGATACAGTGTGTTATCTGAATAAATAATAGATGATAAACTCTTGGCAGAGTTACTAAAGCAAAGCATGTTGGCTGACTTGGCTGAGGCCAATATACCATAAATTTCCTTAATATGACACCTCAGGATGGAAACTGCATTTGCTAAGATCACACCGAGCCAAGCACAACAAGCCTCAGCATAGAAGCCACATGTGACTCCTGCCCTTGTGCACAGATGGGCCCTTCACGGGCACCTACTCATCCATCCTGCAGGACACGGAGACTTCAGAAGGCCATGCTCAAAGGACATGTGGACAGACCTCAGGACTGTCAAGAGGCAGAATCCCAGGAGCGATGGCCACCGCCTCTGGAAGACCTGAGAGAGAAGGTGGGCACTTGGCAAACATTACTTTACCCAGGTCTCTAGGACAAGCCTGTGGCAGCAGGCCAGCACGTTGTGGGCCATTTGGCAAGTTACCATGCTTCCTTCATCTGTGAGCATGTGGAGTCACTAAGTCACTCGAAGAGCATGGTACAGTAAGGCTGAGGCCGGGCCATTCCATTCCCACAGGTAATTTATGGCAGTTGTTACAAGACTTTGAGAGGGAGCATGGGATGTTCTTTGGTATTTAAATCTGACAGTATGTCATGAAATATTCGGCATGCTTGCTATCCTGTTATCTCTGTTCAAAGGCTGCCTCTCACTGCCCCAGATGTGAAAGAAAATGTTTGTCAATCATCCTTGGTCTCCAAGAACGGGGCAGGTCCCCTAAAGAAAGGGAAGAGTTGCCCTGGCTGGGTGGCTCATTGTCCCATGTACCAAAAGGTTGCGGGTTCTATCCATGGTCGGGCCACATACTGGAGGCAAACAGTCCATGTCTCTCTCTCTCTCTCTCTCATATATATATATATATATATATATATATATATATATATATATATATATACACACCCTCGGGTGAGGGTTAAAAAAGAAAGAAAGGGAAGAGCGCCCAAGCTATGCACATAGCATGGGATCCTGGACAAGCCCCTTTATCTCACCCTCCCAGGACCTGTGCCTGGGGCTGGGGGCTAGGAGGTTCCAATTACACTTCTGAAATTGTTCGACAGAGGAAGAGAAAGATTAGCAAGAGAGGGCTGAGAAATCAACTGATATTACTTAGAATCACAAGTAGTAAATGCAGGGACTGAGCTAAAAATAAAACCATCTGACTGATGTCACTCACTGTCATAAGAACCTGTGTGGTTTTGTTTTTTTTTTAATATATTTGTATTGATTTTAGAGACAGGAAGGGAGGGGGAGAGAGAAATAGAAACATCAATGATGGGAGAGTCATTGATAAGCTGCCTCCTGCACATCCCCCACTCGGGATGGAGCCTGCAACCCAGGCATGTGCACTGACCAGGAATCAAACCATGACCTCCTGGTTCATAGGTCAATTCTCAACCACTGAGCCACACTGGCCTGGCAGGAACCTATTTATTAATAGAGGGCAGGGAGGCCGAGAGAAGAGCGTTTCCTTTCCTCTTAAGCCAAAACCTCTCCTAAACCGAATCATCTCATTAAATCCTCATGCTAACTCCTTGGACAAGTAACCCAATTTCACAGGTAAGAGATCAGCTCCTAAGTGGCAGGTGTGCTTGACTCAAAACCAGTGCTAATAAACAAGCTGTCTGGGTTTCAGCCCTGACTCGCCTCCGATTGGATGGGTGACCTTGGGCAAGTCACTTGCTTTCTCTGCGTCTCAGCTTCCGTACCTTTCAATAAAGGGGACCATGCCTTTACTGGTTCCTAAGGTCACTTCTAGCTCTGACGTTTTATAATTTTACCTACCAGGGGTTTGGCTTTCACAGATCACTGCCGTTTCAAACATTAAACACTCATAACTTTACGGGTTGACCAGGGGTCAGGACTTTTTACTTTGCCAAATCAAGGGTATTTACCACCTACTGTCATTCTTGTTTCACAAAAGGAAATGTTTTCTCCCCTAAAAATATAGGAAGGACATAATCTGATGAGAAGACAAACTTTTGAAGTGAGTTAGTGTCATGAGAATCTCAGTACATTAGTCCTTTTTTTCTCTCTTTTTAACACTGACCACTGGAAACTTTTCACAGGCCACACGGCAGCCTCCAGGCCAGTGTGTGGGAACCACTGTCATACGCATTTCTATCCACGTTACTCCTCGGACATACAATCCACTGCTTTGCCTGACACCCCGGGAAAATCAGTGCGTTTCAGTTAGAGAATAAACTGGTATAAGATGAGTTGTACAAATTCATTGTCAAGACTGCTGGAGAGAAACAGCACTGATCAAAACAGTAATGTACTGCTTTAATTTTAATGTTATTTTTTTTTTTTATTTCTATTGAGGCAGGCAGGATGCTCAGTGCTTTGCATGCACTGGCTCATTTCATTCTCCCTGTTCAACTTTTGCCCATTGTCTATGAAGGTGTACAGTTCTCCAGGAGCACAATGATATGGAAATATTTTCAGGTTGGAAAGGACAGATTTCCATAGATTTCATGGCTCAACATGGAGAAGCACATGCCATCTCTTTTAAAAGCACTGTTAGTCTGAGAAGAGAGACAGGAAATTATAAAGGAGCAATTCACACACTGTGTCTTCCTGCAGACTGGCTGGTCAGTCGGGAAGGACAGGTGGCCCCAGGCTACTGACCTCAGTTGCGCACTAAATCCCAGGAAATGCCCATGTGAGGCTGCTTCTGTCATCACAGACTAGGGAAGTGAGGAAAAACAGCCCCAGGCCACAGGATGGAGACAGTGTGGGGCCCTGAATCAATGTAATTGAACCTCCACCACAAGTCACCTGCCTCAGGTCTTGAACCCAGAACTTCCATTTGGCCATCAGGTTTTGAACCCAGAACTTCCATTTGGCCATCCGCAAGATGCCACAATCCCCGCGCTCCCGCCCCACAGGCAAACCTTGTTCGGCTTTAAGCCTCATGTTTTCCCTGAAACCTCCTCTCACTGTTTCAATTCTCACCGATCTCTTTCGGCCGGGGGGGCGGGGGGGGCGGGGAACAGAGCTAACATGCAGAGAAGGTACCAAGAATTGAGTATGAAAATATTAGAGCCAGAGGAGACCCAACACATTATCTTACCACCCACCCCCAGCCCCTAGGCCCAAGTTGTTACAAATGAGAAAAGCAAGGCCCAGAGAGACAGCAACTTGCCCAAAGCCATGGAGCTAGAAAGGCAACATATCATTCCGACAAGCACCTCCTGACATAGGGATGCTCACTAACAGTCATCACCCACCTACCTAGAGGAGAACCCTCTCTGATTCACAAGATTGACCGTCTCTTCCACAGTCCATGGGCTCCGTCTAGATCAGTGCTTCTTAAACTACTTGGTCTCAGAACCCACTTATGCTCTTGAAAATTACTGAGGACCCCAAAGAGCTTCTTTTCATGGAAAACGATATTTTCTAATACAAAACAAAAAAGTCCGTGAGAGGAGTGGCATTGTTTTAGATTGTGCTAGTCTCCTTAGTGTCTGGCTGAGGAACAGACAACTGGATTCTCATATGTGCTTCTGTATTTACTCAATTACCAGATGTTCTAGGGGAGAGGGGCTAAAGGATATGACTAAATCCTGGCCTCACACAAGCATGTAGTTGGGAAAGGGCGTACTTTCATAGCCGTTCCAGTAATTGTGTATAATTTTTTTGGTACTACACCAAAATGGGGCAAGTGGAAGGTAGGTTTTTGAACGTTGGTTGCAATGTGGAGTCAGAAACTATGTCAGAGATTTTTCATATTTTTTTCTATATTTTATTGTTTGAATGTGCTTTTATTGATTTTTTCAGGGAGAGAGAGGTAAGGAGATGGGGAGAGAGAGAGAGAGAAACATTGATGTGAAAGAGAAACATTATTCAGTTGCCTCCCAAACACACCTTGACAGGGGATTGAACCCACACCCGGGTATGTGCCCTGACCAGCAACCTTTCGGTGCATGGGAAGACACTTGGTCAACTAAGCCGCCAGGCCAGGGTGAGATTTTTCATATTCTTTTACATGAAAATCTATGGTGCATCCATTGCACTTTGAATGGTCTTTTTCACCCTGTGTGGCTTTGCACCATCATGCATTGCTTATTTGGAAATACTGGTTCTCTTAGATTAGCATTTGTGAGAGAATTAGAGTGAAAAGGCAAATAACAGTTAAATTTATTATGAAAATAATTTTGACTGTGCATACCTCCTGAAAGGGTCTTGGGAACCCCCAGAAGTCTGAAGACCACTCTTGGAGAATCACTGGTCTAGATCAGGTCAGAGAAGTTCACGTTCATTTATTCCACCAGTATTTCCTAGACACCCACTATGTGCCAGCAACTGATCCAGGTGTTGAGAATTCCACAGAGAAGAAAACAAAGCCCTGCCCTCAGGCAGCTCACATTCTCATGGGGATGCAGACCATGCACAAACAAGTGAATACGCACGCTAATGTCAGACGGCGGTGAGGCTGGTGAAAGAGTGGAGCACTGCACCAGACATGTGCACATGGGCATGTGGTTTGCCCAGGAAGCCTAATTCAGCCAGCCTCGAATTTGCTAATTTAAGGGTTTCACAATAAAATATGGGGTATTTAAAAAAAAAAACAAAAAAACGAAATACTTGTGGACACAGGCAGCAGTTGGGGTGACCTGTCGTAAAGGAGTTGAGAGCTCACTATTGAGGCTGAATTCCTTTCCAATTGCTCTAGGAGGAGTAAACCTCAGAAGTCACCTCACTTACAGGCTCCTGCCCTCCAATGAGCTGACCACACCCTACCTGCTTACACACACACACACACACACACACACACACACACACACACACGATCTCTTCTGTAACCCCCTGCAGGTACAGCACATTCACTTACACCATCTTGCATGAGCCCCACGTGACTCCTTGAGAGGTGCCCTGGCGTAGCTATTATTCATCTCTTTTACAGAGGAGGAAACTGAGTCTGAAATAGGCTCACCTATAAAGCAATAAACTCGGAACTTGAACCTATACCGATTTTGACCAGTTAAGGAAAAGAAACAGGATAAAACATTCAAAACAAAGGGTTAAGCTTAGTTTCTTCCTTCAACAATGTCCTGGTTTGTCATAATCCCCCTTCTCAAAGAGCAAGTCAAAACTGAAAAGAAGACAAAGAGAGATAGGGCCCAATGCTTCCTAGGCACCAGTTTTTGGAGCTACTGGCTTTATAAATGTTTATGGAGACCTACTGTGTGCCAGGCCCAGCTCTAAGCAGTGGGGATGGAGAGAAGAAAAGGAAAGGCCAAGTCCCTGTGCTCCTGGAGCTGAAGCTTTAGTGGACTATGCTCAGCACAACATTGGCTAAGACAGCGGACATCAACCTTTCAGACCTCACGGACCACCAGTGGTCCGCGGACCACTGGTTGGCGACCCCTGGACTGAGATACTTGGCGCTATTCGCCCCACATGAACCAAGAGTTAACTCCAAAACTTGAACTTCCTGAGCTTTCATCAACAGCATCACACCAACAACAGAGTCCTGTGTTCAATCCTGGCCACGAAACAACCCTTTCAGGAGACGAAATACTAGTAAGCTTTATTCCTCTGCCCTTTCACCCCACCCATTTTACAGATGGAAAAGCAAGCCCAGCACCCCAAAGCCACTTCCGCTGTTATCTTACAATGAGCCAGAGGTGTGACAGGAGCAAAAGCCAGCTCTCTCGTTTCCCCCAGAAGCCCTGGCTGCAGCCTGGCCCAATTTTCTCTTTGTAACATCCCAGGAGAACCCTTCAACAACGGACATGCATTTGTGGCAGTGAACCAACATACAGGCCCACCAGGGAGGTGACTATTTCAAGAGGAAAGGAGCATATATAGCAATAACCCTCAGCGGTACAGCCAGCCCCACGACATGGGCCAACCTCAAACCCCACATCGCGCTTCCTCTCCTCCCAGTTCGCCTTGCCAACAGTTCCCACCAAGGTTTAAAAAAGAAGTTGAAGTTCCCTTCTGCCTGACTGGCCGGCACATTCCACTGACTCAGACTGTTCTGGGCACCACGGAGAAGACACTGTTCATTTTCCCTGGGCTGAGAACTGGCCCACATCCGGACCTGTCACTGGCAGGAGGGAGCTCTTGGCGTCTCAGCACAAGCAAATGAATGGAGTGCTATTTTTAATGTTTGGTTCCTGTCTGTATTCCAGAAGGCTCAGCACCTGTGCCAGAGCTGCTCCAAGTGTGGCTTGCAGACCACCCACATCAGAAATACCTGGGTGCTTCAGAGAAAATGCAGACTCTGGGGGTCCCATCGCAAAGCTAGAGTAACCCCCAAGGGTGGAACTCATGAGTCAGAATCTTTTATTATTATTATTATTATTGATTTCAGTGAGGAAGTGAGAGGAAGAGAGAGACAGAAACATCAATGATGAGAGAGAATCATTGATTGGCTGCCTCCTGCACGCTCCCTACTAGAGATTGAGCCGGCAACCCAGGCATGTGCCCTGATGGGGAATCGAATTGTGACCTCCTGGTTCATAGGTTGACACTCAACCACTGAGACATGCCAGCTGGGCAGGAGTCGGAATCTTTAACAAGCTCCTCAAGTGATTCTTTTGCAAAAGAAAGTTGGAGAACCATTGACCATCCGGGTCTGCATTCATTCATTCACTCAACCTGTAGCAGATCCCCCAGTAAGCCAAGCTCTGTGCTTGTGAAGTGGCAATACAAAGATAAATGACACATGCTCTTAGCTTGAGCATCCAAGGGAAACACAACACAGTGTGAAAGGCTAAAGACAGAGCATGAGGAGCCACAAGAGAAATCAACTCTGCCTGGGGGATTAAGGGCAGCTTCACAGAAGAGAGGATCTTGGAGCTGAGGCCAAGAGGGTGGGAAGGAGGATGTCATAGAACAGTCATCCCTATCTTGACTGGCCTTTGGCATTCCCTCCAGCTTGGCCAAAACCAAGATGGTATTCCATCTGCCCTCACCTAACCCAGGATCCTCCTGACTTCTCGAAGGCACTCAGTACACATCCATGAATGAACAGAAATAGAGGAAGGATCGAACACAAGGAAAACAGGCACCAGGAAGCTGCTCAGAATAGTTTGATGTGCACCTACTACTGGTTAAGAACACAGGCTCTGAAATGAGACCAACTACAGTCTGGTTACCATTTCCAGTTATCGGATTGTGGGCAAGTTAGCCTTTCTAATTCCCACTTTCATTATCTACAAAATAGGGACAATAGCTACTTTCCAAGATTGTAGTGAAGAGTAAGCCGGAATACAAAGCATCTAGCCCTTAGCCCGGCACATGGTACACATTCAAAAAGAGCTAAGAATTGTTTAGCGATAATAAGAAAAGGCCTAAGGTTAAACCCAAGTTCCATAACTAACCAGCTTTGGGAAAATCTCCCCATCTCTGACCTTGGGTTTCTCACCTGCAAAATTAGACGTTTAGAGAAGACTCTTTAAAATCTCTTCAAGCAATAAGACTCCATTTTTCTAAAGGCGGTAAGAGACGTCAAGTCCCCAGACTGGATGTTCATGTTCCCACTGACTCACGCTGTCTGAGACGCCCAGTCAGTGTCCCTAAGGCTGGGAAAAGTCATGCCTTTTGCCTGATCAGAGACATGTCTCAGGGTATTTTGTTTTCCTCTCGGACCTCCCTTTCACCCCATGCTTCTTCTTTGTATCTTTTCATACACGAAGAGCTCTGTGTGTGATACCCACCCCGCTCCCGACCCCCAAGCAGGCACGGGACAGTAGGGAAGTTGGCCTCCAAGCCTCCTCCTCACTCAGGGCTAAAGGGAGTCATCAGCTTCCTCTCTCATCCCTGAAGGCAGGGAAAAGAAACATCAACAGCCAAACAAAGAGCTCCAACAGCTTGAATCTCACACAAACCCGCCCTTGAGAAGCTGCAGCTGGGCAGAAGGCAGCCTCCATAAAGCTCCTCCCCCCCTCCCCACTACGGAACAGTCACCCCCACAAACCCTCAGTCAGTCAGTTGGGGGCCTTTCAGCTTCACTCTCATCTTGTCCCACCCCCTTAGCAACCGGCAAGCTGTCCTTGGTCTAGCCTTCAAGAACCCACGTTGAACTTGGAGCCACTCAGCTGGTCTGGATGTACTCTTAGACAAGCCCAGTGCCCCCTGTCATGAAAGCACAATCCTCCCACCCTGCCCAGCGATGCCCACACCCACAGCACCACCACTAAGACATGGAGTTACACAGAAGAATGGAGGAGTGACTATGCTGAATCTTCCTTGAAAATGTCCTTTGATCCTGCCTGTCCCTTCCTGTCCATTCATACTCTCACTGGTTGGTCTATGCCAGAGGGCAGCCAACATGCTGTAAAGGGCTAGAAAGTAAATATTTCAGCCTCTGCAGGCTACATGGTCTCTGCTGCAACTACTCAAGGCTGACATGCTTGTGCGAGAGCAGCCACAGACCATTCGGAAATGAATAAGCAGCGCTGTATTCCAACACAACTTGACTGTGGACACTGACATTTGAATTTCCTATAGTTTCTGCATGTCAGGACATGTTTCCTCAGCTCTCTGGCTGCCCAGGAAGAGGTGGCGGACTGTCATAGCCTACACTCCTGTCATCTCATTCCCAGACCTCAGCAATGTTCTTCTCCCCGGCCTTCCTGGCACCTCTTACTACCTACCTTTGAAATCACCCTGCTCAATCCTACCTGAGCAGATCTATCCAATAATTCCACTTTAATCATTTCATTTCCCTTTTTAAAAAGGCTAGACATATTGGCTGGCATTTGAGGCCTGTCTCATTCAAGGCACCTTTCCATCCGTGTCTCCTAATAGCCTGAACTAAGCCCATTCCCTTCAGTTTTGCAAATAAATTATATCCATCTTTATAGATTTGACTCAGATCTCTTTTCTGATCATCTAACCCCAATTTATTCTCAATTCCTATAGTGCTTATTTATGCTAGTCAGCCCTTAAAGGGCTTACATTTTGCAGAGATAGGTGTGTACACCAAGAACTACTGAAGACTAAAATAAACATTCTTATGAATGCTCACAAGGTCATATTGGAGAACAAAGCAACCAGCTGAGGAAAAATTAGAAGAATGCTCCATAAAGGATTTAACCCTTGAACCAGGTGAATAAGGATTCATCAAGCCAATAAAATGCAAGGGTTTCTGAGCAGGAGAAAGAAGCATTCTCAGATGGAAAGGTTTATTCAGAGGATGGGGGTGTAGCAGGGGGTTGTAACTGGGCAGGTGGCAAAAGTCAGATCATGAAGAGTTCCTTGGCTCAGAAGCAAATTCAGTAAGGCTGTTGGGGGAGGTTTGGTATTAGCTGAAACACATAGTAGGCCTTCAATAAATACATGTAGGGACTATCACAGGAACTGGAGGGTTCCATTTCTCATTCCTGGGAGAGTCAAGTTACTCCAAGTCTCAAAAAGCCAACAGACAGAGCATCAAAGGGTCTGTGGTAGGAGATCACTGGTCTTTAATCTGCCTGTCCTCTCCTTCAGCCCACACCCACAGCTCAAAGAAAAGCTGAGGGTGAGGTCTCCCCAGGCTCAAGCCCCATTTTCTGCCCTGTAACCTGCAACCCTGCTTGGCCATCTTAGAAAATGTTGCACATAAGACTAGACTTCTGTCCTAAGTCTTTGTAACTAGGACAAAACAGCAAAAGAATTTTTTTTAGGAAAAAAAAATCAATTCTTTTCCACCAATTGTAATTCACTTTCATTTTTTTCTAACGATATCTTGACTTTCTTTGGAATTACACTGGCTTATGTTTGATTCTTTTAAAGAAGCAGATGTTTCTGTAACCACCTCCCCTTTCCCTTTAAAAGGATTATAAAAATAGAAGTCCTGAAAAACTCTGAAATGCAACTGACACAAGGTCTTCCATTGACACCAGCTCCTATAGGCTTCAGTGGTGAGCAATTCTCGATCAAGGAGGCTTTGAAGTCAACTCTTTGAAGTGAGCTTGGCACTTTCTCAGTATAAAGGAAGTAAAAATGGAAGCTAAAAGATGAGAAGATAGAAATACAAAGATGAAAAAGGGGAAGAAGGTCCTTTTGAACACAAGAGCTCCCAAATTTCATCCCTTAACTGCATAGCACCAGACCAACTTGATTCTATGGAAATTGGCTAAACATCTATTTATAAACATATGTACAAAGCACTGTGCTGGGACTATTGGGGACACAAAGAAAAGACCGCATCTTCTTCCATTTGATTATTATTTATTAAAACAAGACATAAACTTGTTTATGTAACAAACTAATATAACAACAAATATAAAACCATTAGGAACATGGAAGAGGCAAGACACCAATGCTTGTGTTAGGTGCTCCAGCTACATATACTATCTCGTGAAAGTCAGCTGTTTTAGGGTCTGAGAGCATAACTCACTCAAGTTCACTGCACAGGTAAACACACAGGTGGAAACTTGAACCCAGGTCAAGCCACATGTTCTTCCCACAAGTTAGTGCCAAGAAGAGAAAAAGTGTGCCTGGTCAGGGTCAGGGGGAAAGACCATAAGAGGTTTCATGAACAAGAGGCCTTCAAGAAGGAAACCTGGTGACCGGGACTTCAGTAGACACAGTGGTGAAGGGAGAGCACTCCCTGCAGAAGGCTCGAACACCTGGCACTCAGAGGGAAACAATAAGCAAGCTGGTTGAACTAGAACTCGATCGATGTATAGGGAAGTCGGGTTGGAACAGGACCCATGATAGAGGGTGTGGTATGCTGAGGTGAAATGTGGCAGAAAGTAGCAGCCACCAAAGGCTTCAGAGAACATAAGAAACATGATCGTACATCAGAACATTCTTGAATTCTCTGAAAATGGCCTAAGAGGCTAGAACGCGGCTGCTGTTTGCAAACAAAAGACCAGAGGCTCGGAGAATCAATGAGTCTCAAGTATTCTCTATGTTCTCCTCCTTAAGTTCAAGTGTAAACCTACTTTTGCCCCACCCCGTATGCACAAATTAGTCCAATGTTCCAACATGCTAATATGAAAGAGAGCTGAAATCTTTTTTTAAAATATATTTTTATTAATTGCAGAGAGGAAGGGAGAGATAGAGACAGAAACATCAATGATGAGAGAGAATCATTGGCTGGCTACCTTCTGCACATCCCTTACTTGGGATTGAGCTTGCAACCCAGGCATGTGCCCTTGACTGGAATCGAACCTTGGGACCTTTCAGTCCACAGGCCGATGCTCTATCCACTGAGCCAAACCAGCTAGGGCCTGAAATCCTTACTGCTGCAAAAATAATGTGGGAACACAGAACACATTTAAAGTACTTTAATACCTTTTCCTAGGTTTCAAAATTTAGAAAGTTTTTTCCTCTGTGATTTAAAAACAATTTCATGTTTTAAGTGTAAATTTGTCCTCTAAAATACAGATAAAATGCTGCAAGCTGTCTTAACTACAGTATCCTAAAAACTTGCAAAGTGAATGGGTCAACTGAAAATGCAAGAAAACCCATTTAGATACTCTCAGCTACATCAGTTCATTTTATATCATGTATATATTTTTAAATTTTTAAATCACAACTTGAACCATCACCCAGAAAAAAGGAGAAGAGAGAAATTGAACTCGAAAGTGAAAAAATATTAAACATCCTTTTTTTATTATTATTTGAAACAAAAAACTGATAAAGGGAATCAGGAAGGGGTTCCTTTCACTATAAGGCCAAAAGTCCAAAATCTAAATTTTCACATTCCAGCTGATGAGTCCATACTGAAGAGGCGTCATCAGAGAATATGATTCACAGGCATCAAAGGAGAAGTCATTTACCTGACAATAGCAACAAGTCACTGTAAACACACACATGTTATCTCTCCATTTTACAGATAAGAAAACTGAGGTGAATGGTTCATGAGAAAAACATCAGGTGAGGCCATGGTGGGAGGTCTGACTGCCCTGGAGCATCTGCTAAAGGTCACCAATGCATTTCCAGAGAATCCAGAAGAAAATCTGACCTCATGTGGATACCCACATTTTAGAAGAAATGTTGTCAGCAAGGAATGACCACAACAATGGGGAATGGCTGAGATGGCTGGGGGTGTTTAATCCAGAGAAGAAATAGCAAAGGGAATGAAAAGGATGTGTGCAGGTCCCCTGTGCGTGGTTCCAGGGGAACCAAACAGAACTAGTGGGCGAGAGGTGCAGGCAAGGAGACCGCCCACTGTAAGAACTTTCTGACCAGGAGAACCACATTATCAGTGGAGCGGTTTCTACAAACAAATGCATCCCTGAAATCAGTTCACTCATTCAAGCACCAGCATCACCATTTTTGCCATAGCCACAAACCACCCACATTTTTATATATTTATTATTTTTCTTTAAATTGATCTACATATTTTACCAAAATAAATTCAGCTTCTCTCTATGCGATACTATTCAAGAAACCATGAGATCCAATGCTCTCTGGGTTTTTCCCAAATACATACAAAACAGATGACTGTTAAAATAAATATTCATCTGTGTAGCATCTAAAATCAATCTCTCACGCCAGTAGTCTTATGACCACCACATTTGGAACCACAGACCAGAAAAAGTCAAGCTAAACAGAAGATTCCTGGCTACTGAATTAGACAATTCTAAGTTAAAACTCCTGATTCCCTCTGTGCATTTCCTCACCTGTAAGTGGGTATGACACAGTGCTATCTCTATGAGGGTAGTTAGGATTGTTGAAATACACCCGTACTCAGCACAGTGCCAAGGACCTGGTAGTTTGATACTTCTTACCACCTCTATTGGTCTTTTCCACGTTGTTTTGTAGGAAGAACTCAATCAATGGCCATTGTTATTTCACTGGTTATTATATTGGTTAACTTGTTATAACCATACTAGAGGCCCGATGCACAAAATTCATGCAAGAGTAGGCCTTCCTTCCCCCAGCTGCTGGCACCAGCTTCCCTCTGGCACCCAGGACCCGGGCTTCCCTCGCAGCCCTGGCTTTGTCCTGAAGGACGTCCGGTCTAATTAGCTTTTATTATTATAGATGTAATTTTATCTGCTCAGAACCTTGGCCGGGGGTTTCCTTCACTGAAAGGAGGAGCACTAGATCATCTCCAATCCCTTTTATTAACTTGCCTGCAGTTCTAGTGAACCAATAATTACACAACCCCAGGAAAGCCAAGTCCCTCTACCCCTCAGAAAACAGATAATAATATACCTCCATGTCAATTAGCACCCTCGTGTGACTTTCCGACCAGCTAGCATAAAACACTAAATTATCAAATTTCCCTTTACATTTAAAAAATGCTAAAGCCACTTTTAATTATATAAAAATAATCTAGCCCTCCCTCCAAACAATAATAATGAATGGTTCTTGCTGCTGCTGGTAAATGGCCAGGGGATTTAAAAAAAAAAAAATGAAATCTACATTAAGAAGTTTTCCACACAGAATAATACATAAAATAAAAATCCTTAGCAAGGGCATGTTTGTATTTAAAATCAGATGGTCAGCAACAGCCAAAACAGAAAGCCCAAGTTGGGTCCCACCATATAAAGCCTATACTTGGGTGAATTACGCTATACCTGCTGAGGGAGAAGGGAAGTGAAAGAAAATAATTTGAATAGTGAGCCTGAGCTGGCAGACTCAAATCCACCGTAGCCTCAGTGAGTCCCAATTCCCATGTGCCATTTCCCGCCATCTTCGCAGTGATCTAACATCGAAGGATGTGGGTTTTCCATCCCACGTGGCCCCTAAATACAACATTTTAGCTGATGCCCGAGCACAGGTGATACCTTTTTCAACCTTGGAGGAATAACTAGCTGACGGTGGCTTACTGAGATAACATGGACGATAAATACCACTTTGGGAACAGTATTTTGGGATGACTCAAGACATCATTTTCATTCGTGACTTTAACTAACAGCATTTCTGCCATAGCCCTGACGTTCGATCAAGAGCCAGTGCTCCAACTCTGACGTGATTCCACTTGGCATCATTAATGGTGATCTTGGTCCAACCAGGGGTCCTCAAACTACGGCCCGCGGGCCACATGCGGCCCGCCGAGGACATTTATCTGGCCCGCCGGGTGCCGCTGCCTGTCCTGCTTAGCAGCCGACTCGTCCCGGGCCCGCAGTGCGCATAGGAATTTGTTCATAGTTTGTTTGTTTTTAAACTATAGCCCGGCCCTCCAACGGTCTGAGGGACAGTGAACTGGCCTCCTGTTTAAAAAGTTTGAGGACCCTTGTATGCAGTCCAGTTGCATTTTCCCACCTTCATCAGGCGACGTGGCATTCCACATAAATAAATTAACCGAATGCACTTTCTATCACAGCCATTTGGAATTATTCTCCACTGATGTCAGCTTTTTTGCACCTACTATGACTTCAAGGTTGGGTTCCATGATCAAGCCCCCTTCAAAGCTGTCCTGGAATTCCCCCTGGGGCAGATGTGGGATGAGATGGAGAATAAAAAGAAGAGCAGCAGCTCTCAGACATGCCAGGCACTGTGCAAAGGCATCATCCACGCCTTCTCTCACTTCATCTTCGCGGGGACCTCCAAGGGTAGAACTCTCATGGTCTTCATTTCACAGGGGAGCCAAGTGAGGGTGAGGGAGGAAAGGGACCCAGCCAGCACTCCTGGCGAAGGTAAGTGGCAGGGCCAGTGTAATGCATGGCCCATCCTGGCTCTCTGCTTCCACCTCAACTCTGACCACCCGGGCCTCACCTCCAAGTGCAAACTCCCTGCAGACAAGGTCTCTGCGGTCTCATCTAACTGCTCCCAGCAACCTGCACCCTTTCCAATCTGTACCCACTGATTTATAAAGGTTTATCTGTGCTCTTGCTGCCTAGGGCAGGCCATCTATTCAATCAATAGTCAATCTAGCCATTGCTCACATATCTGTCTCAACTATGCTGCCTCTCCAAGTGAGGGATAAAGAAATGACAGAAATCTGTAGATATCACGCTGTCTCGTTTTCTTAAACTGAGTGCTCTGAGTTTAATAGTATTACCCTGGTCATCACTTAATCTTCTGAGGATGCCCAGTCATTTTATGAGCAGCCAATCCATACTGTGCTGGATTAGTAGCCTCGAAGCCTATTGAGATATGAGCCTTCTATGTGATCCCAGGGGCTACAGAGGTGTTCAGGCACATGCTCCTCCTGTTCCCACCCTGGCTATCTGTTCTTATTCGCAGGCCTCTCCTAATTGCCCACTTATCTGCTGTGGGAGAGAAAGACTACACTTATTGGACCGTCTTTAAAACACAAATTAAAAGACTCTCCTCTGAGGAAAACATCAATGCAGGCTTTGGGGGATCTCTATTTTCTCGGCTTTTTCAGGTTTCTCTTTCCTGGGGTTGGCCTCTTGGCGCAGAGCTGTGGTTTGGACCATTGCTGTTGCCTGACCAGTGCAGTCCAGAAAAGAGAGCAGGGCTTCCTAGGATGATGCTGGTTCCCTTCGTTGTCAAAGTTCCACGTGAACTCACAGAGGGCCCTTCCCCACAGTCTGAACCTTTCTCTCCTGGACAATAGGATGCAGAGAGTGAAAGCAGATCCCATATGCATATCCTCCCAGGGTACTGACTTTTTAGTACAGGCTGAGTCCTGCATTGAGGAAGTCATCAGCACCATTGGCCAACGCATTGCTTTCCTTTCCTTCCCCCCATTGTTTGTACAATAGTGTCTCCTCCAGGCTGGCAAAGAGGCTCTATAACTGCCCTGGGGCAGGGGGAAAGGGCTGGTTTTATTCACAGGAAAGGCACTCCTTTCCAGGAGTCCTCCTAATCCCTCTCTCTCTGGAAGAGAAAGAAGGGGGGAGGGGGGAGATGAATCGTTCTACTGCCTTCTTCCCTATATCCCCACCACAAGTTTCAGATTTTCTAAACAGAAACTGGAGATTTGCATTATTCTGTCTCTGCCCGAAGCCTAGTCCCTTTTTAATTATGACCCTGGAAGGTGCCCACAACTATGTCAGCGACCATCTGTCAGCAATACAGCCGGAGGATTCACATACAACCAGCCCCTGCCCATTCCCCAGGAGGCAGGTCACAGTGGAGACAGATTTGGGTTCAAGTCCAGGCTCTTCCTCAGCATCACAATGTGCCCTGGAGTAGACTTGGCACCTGAGCTTCCGTCCTACCACCTGCAGGACGAAGGTAGGGGCCCTCAGTGAAATCATATATGTTATGATACTTAGTGTACAAACACATAGGATTCCAAATGGAGAGTGTGTAAGGGCATCTCCTGCTAACAGTCTGGTCTATCTCGGGGCATTGGGGTGGAGTGGTGGGGGGATTCTCCCTTTCTGCTTTTGTGCATCTGTATTATTTAAGTTGTTCCCGTGGTGTTTATTGCTTTTGAATTTTAAGAGGAGGATTTTTCCCCATAAAAAAAAAAAAGTTTTCATTTTTGAGAAATAAAACGAGGATGATAGTTCCTAATCCTGCCTGCTAAAATGAAGTCTAGTATGGTATAGTGGTTCAATATTAAGACGTTGGAGCTCAACCACCCGGCTTCAAATCCCAGCCATCTGTTAGGCAAATGTGCACCCCGGGAGTATCTCTTTACCTCTCTTTGCCTCTGTTCGCCCCTCTATCAAACAGGGGTGATAACAGCACACCGGAGTGGTGTGAGGGTTTAAGTTAGAATGTAGAAAGCTCTAGGTCACAGTGAGCCTGCCACTGTTATTGTTTATAAAAGAAGGCATAATAGTGCTTTGTGATCTGTGATGGGCTCTGTACACATAGATCACAGCATCACAGATCACCAAAAGACACTTTAACAAGTTTAAAACCTAAAAGAAGATATGCAATTTACCATCAGGGAAAAAGACTTAAACAGATGGTTCCAGAACTTGTCAGTGCAGATCTGTGTAATGGGGGGAAGGTAATAAGAGAATGAAAACAAGACGACTGCAGAGTAGGGCCTGGGGTCCAGGGAGGGACACCTCCCTCAGGGGACACACATGTTGATGGGGCCTGGCTGCGGGGAGGAACAAGGGGCCTAAAGGACTGGGAGGGACGAGTAACTAAGCCCCTGGGAGAAGCAGGTCTAAGGGCCACTCGGGGCAGATGCTCTTTTAAACTAGCAGCCCAGTGGGGTTCATTCTCCACCCCTTGCTTAGCAGGACAACATGCTGAGGATCTTGGAGGAGCAGGAGGGCTCAGGAAGCCACACCTGACCAGGCAATGCCCAGGGAGCCATCTGGGCCATGGGGGGCTGACTGTCCCTACAGCCACATCTCCTACTGGGCTGCTGCTCAGTCTCCACCTGGCCATCCAGCCCCCTCAGTAACCCCCACCCCCTACAAAGTCCCAACCTTTCCCACTCTCTAAACAACCCCAGCCCCGCAGAAAACAGACCTTCAGTGCCCAGGAGAGGGGCTTCAACAATGTCCGGGCTTAAGGTCCTTCACCAACCTCCTCCCCCAAAACAATTACATGTGAAGGAGATACAGGGCTCACCTGTGTCACAGCCATTAAAAAACAAAAGTGGCAGCCCTAACCGGTTTGGCTCAGTGGATAGAGCGTCGGCCTGCGGACTGAAGGGTCCCAGGTTTGATTCCGGTCAAGGGCACGTACCTTGATTGTGGGCACATCCCCAGTAGGAGTTGTGCAGGAGGCAGCTGATCGATGTTTCTCTCTCATCGATGTTTCTAACTCTCTGTCCCTCTCCCTTCCTCCCTAAAAAATCAATAAAATATATTTTTTTGAAAAAAGTGGTGGATGGGTGAGGCGAGCCCCTGTGCTCTGAGAGACACCCTTGCACACAGCAACTAAAACCAGAAGGAAGTGCCAGCCGGGAGCAGCACTCAGAAGGCCCAGGCAGGTGGTTTTCAAGTCACCTCGACAACGGAAAGTGAACTCCATGCGCCCACTTGGGAGCTGACATTTCAATGAGCAGAAAATCAACTCTTTGGCAGAAAAAAAAAAATCACTGAGAATCAAAACTAAAGCCAAAACATGAGCTCCTTTAAACACACACACACGCTGAGAACTCTGTACAACAAATGCCAGATTTTAACTTGGGAGAAAAACAGAAGCCTTTGGGTAAAATAAACAGAAGGGGGGGGGAAAGTTCCCCTAGCATAAACCAAGGGGAACCTCCTTCCTGCAGATCAAGTTCTGACCTTTAGGTGAACTTGAAATAACTAGCTCATGATTTCGCAAAGGGAGAGGAATGGCAAGCATTTTGAATGCTGCTAAAAATCTTAGTTCTTCTCTGGCTTTTTGTTAGGCAGCCAAGTGTATCAGTCAGAGCAAAAGTAGCTAAAAAATGTGTACTTCGCTCCGCCGGGAAAGACTGGCGAGGCGATCGCAGCAGCCGCCCACTGGCAGCCTGTCCGGGACACTGCCCTGTGCGTCAGAACCAGCACTGTCCGTGAGAAACAGCAAGGAAGGCCAGTGTCCTTTCGTGGCTCGTCTACAAACATGTATTGAGCACCTACTATGTGCCCGTCGCTCTCTTTGTGGGGCTAATTTCTCCAAAGTTGGATTTTTAAATAAAGGTATCAGTTCTCTGTTTTTTGCAATGGAAATGACATCTAAGTCATGCCCCCACATCTTCACTGACGCCTATAAAGCCGCTCTTACCTGGCTCCTATTTCCTGGGAGCCTGGAACTCCTGCCCACCCCTCTCCCTGCACACATCCAGGTGTAGACACGGACAGTCTGTCCTGGAACAAAGCTCAGGCCCAGGCTGGTAAGGAATAGCTCTACTTAGGGACATGCTGTTGGCAAAGTTGACAGGGAGGAGGTGGTTAAAGGAGAAAATCTATGAGAAAGTGCTCAGGAACAGGGCTGTCCAAGGTCCGAGTGGTTTGTTCATACTGATCCCTGCTCCTCAGTGTTCCTCCCATACTTAGTCCAGCCCTCGAGGACTATTTCTGTCTCCGTATCACTGAGCATGGTATACAGTAGGAGATCAACAGTTGTTGAATTCTCCGCTAATGTCAGTTGATGGTGATGACGTAACAACGGGCACAGGTGCATGCCAGGCACTTTTGTAAACAAGCGGGTGCCGTTATGTGCCTCACCTTACAGATGGGAAGACCAAGATGAAGAAAGGTTAAGGCACATGTGCCAAGTCACACAGCACCGAGTGCTTTCCATCCATCCATTTTGTGAAGTATCTGGCACTTGGTAACAAGAAAAGCATTCATGCTTCTCAAATAACAAGTGCCCCAGAGGCAGGCAGCCCAGGTTCCTTCCTACTCACATCCTTCGGGACAGGCCTGGCCCCTTTACCTCTGTGAGAGGTGGCATAACGGCGAGGTGATGAATACAAATTCTGGTTCCGGGGTCCCAGCTCTGCCACCTACTCCGTGTGTGGTCCTGGGAGGGTCCCTTGTTCTTCTCCAGCCACGGTTTCCTCATCCAGCCCATGGGGACTATGATATTACCCATCTCAAATGCGTGAATTAAAGGGGCTCAGAAAAGCGCTTGACACATGAACATGCTGTATCATCATCATCATCATCATCATCATTAGCATCACAGCTGCACCTTCAGGCACAGCATCCACACTCTGGTCAGAAAGGCACAGCCGAAGAGCAAACCAGAGTCAGTCCCCAGGGACAGGGCTTTCCCGGGAGCCCCACCCAGTGACAACATGCAACCATGTGCCAGGACAGAGGCACGTGGCCGCCCCTGTGTCCCAGCAAGCCTGGGAGAAGCAGGCTTCTCTTAGGAAGGAGATGGGAGACTGGGAATTGAGAAGGAAACCAGCGGTGTCCACCACGGGGGTGGGCCAGGATGGACCCCAGCACACACCGCCCAGCTCACCAGTCATGCAGCACTCCCAGCTCCCTTGGCTCACTCTGTTCTGGAAAAGCGGAACCCCTAAAAGCTCCCTGGCTCCCAACTTTTCCGTCAGCCCCACGTCTTTCCCAGCTTGTGGGTGGCTGAAGCAAATGTTTGTTCACGGAACATACTGCTTTATTCTGTTGTTTGTGTGGCAACATGAGTTTGGATCCTTTTTAGAGAATAGCTTCTGTGCGTTGCTGAGCCCACAGGAGCTCAGTCTTTGTTTACAGTACACCACACACACCTCAATGAAGTTCCACGGGCGCTGGCTTCCTGGCTATAGCAGGCCTTCTCAAACAGGCTTTTTAAAAGGTAAATCTGCATTGCAAAGGTTTTTTCGGGAATCCACCTCCTGAATTTTCAGTAACCCTAGGGCCCCAATCATTGAAAATGTTACTAACAGCAAACAGCCACCTCCCAGACCCAGAGATAAAAATAAAATCAGCATATCTGTCCTTTTGAAAGCCTGATGCATTATAGCTAACCCAAAAAGCAAGCTAATTTGGGGGCAGTCATTCTATTTATCAGGGACGTCTTCACTTTACAAAACATCCCTCCCACAGAGAAGACTTCCCAGAATCCCTTGACCATAATGTACCCCAATAACCAGGCACAAAGCTCCTTTACAGCCTCTGTCCGAATGGGGTCTGATGGTTCTGGCTGATTCAGGTTTGTGTTGGAGGCGGAACATGGAAATTAAGAGCGGAACATGGAAATTAAGAGCGCAGGCTCTGGGGCTGGTGCCTGGGGCTAGCTTCAGCACCACCAGGTGTGTCACCTGGGGTCCTGTCACCTTGGGCCGGTTACTTATCCTTCCCTTGCCCCGGGTTCCTCACCTGTAAAATGGAAGTGATAACAGCGGGTGCCTTTGTCGTATGTCCTGAGGAAGCTCTTGGGCAGTGCCGGGCGTTTAGAGAGAGCTCTGGAGTGTAGGCTATCCTTACCGTCCAGAGACAGGCTGGGGGGAAAGCAGTGTGGTGCTTGCCCCTGCTCGCTCCACGTGCACGTGGCCCCATGTCCGTATCTGTCACAGGGCTGTACTCTGGACCCACCGCCCTAGATGCTGGGGATGCATCAGTCAACAGACCAGCCTACGTTCTAAATCAGGGAGGGTGATGCAGAACAGGGGGGGTTGTGGATGCGAAGGCTAACAAGCAGAGCGGGATAGAGAGAGAGCAGGATGCTGGGGCGCTGCTGTCAATGGGGCCATCGGGACAGGCCTTGGAAGCTGGAGCAAGTGAGGGAGAAGTCGGCACAATCTGAGCCAGGGGTCTTCAAACTACAGCCCGCGGGCCACATGCGGCCCGCCGAGGACATTTATCCCGCCCGCCAGGTGCCGCTGCCTGTCCTGCTTAGCAGCCGACTCGTCCCGGGCCCACAGTGCGCATAGGAATTTGTTCATAGTTGTTTTTTTTTTAAACTATAGTCCGGCCCTCCAACAGCCTGAGGGACAGTGAACTGGCCCCCTGTTTAAAAAGTTTGAGGACCCCTGGAGCAGAGCAAACCACCATGCAAAGGTGTGTGGCTGCGAGGGGGCTGAGCTGACAGTGGGAAGAGATGAGTGGAGGGTCCGTGGAGCTGCTGGGGTCGGATGTACAAGCCTTTGTGCAGACCTGGCCTGTCCTCTGGGTGAAACAGGGAATCTCTGCAGGGTTTGGAGCAGAGGAGGGCTATGGTCTGACTTAAGGATTTTTAAAAGGCTGCCTTACTGAGAACAGACTGAAAAGAGAAAAAGGTAGACATGGGGGGTGGTCAGTGTGGAGGTCCCACAATCGTCCAGGAGAGACAATGGTGGCTTGACTTGGACCAGCCCGGCCCCAGGGAGGTGTGAGAAGGGATCGGATTCTGGATCTGCTCTGAGTGTGGAGCCCACAGACTGGCCAGTGGACGGACACCGGGTTTCGGGGAGCGGTGGGGTCAAGTGGTTGAGAACAGATGGAAGACGAAGCTGGGAAACTGGGGAGAACCAGGAGCAGCGGTGAGGTTTTGTTGGGGCGGGATTTTTTTTTTTTTCCAGGGGGAAGGGGAATCCTTTTTTAAACAGTAATTGTGGCCAGCATGCTTCTTCCCAACTCCTGGTTTCCAAAAAGAAAACCTTTCCTCTGAAACTCCTGTCTTCCATCCGCCCCTCCACCCAGCTCTCCCTGGGACAAAGCCACGAACCTCACCCTGGTGGGCTGCTCCTCCACCCAGGAGCTTTTACAGGAGCTGCGGCTGCCACCACCCACCACCCGCCCTCCCGTGTGAGGAGGCCTCTGGGTGCTCGCGTGGCATGCAACTGGGTGGGTCCATCTGTCTAATAGCGGGTTCCTATCAGGAAGCCCACGCTGTCCCACACCTAAGCCACATCCTCCAAACAAGCCCGTGCCAGTAAGAAAGGTGATATTTTGATCTTTACTTCTTAACTCTGTGCCTCTCTTTTAAGTGGTTCAGAAATCTGAAAAACAGGCGTGCTGCTTAAACACCAGCAAAAGTCCCTCAGGACATTTAAAGTGAAAATGACAACCAACTTTTGTCCAGAGTTTTCCAGCTCATTGGAACCCCATACGAACCCCCTCACAGTCAGATAATGAGCAAATGATTCCTAAGCATCTAATACTACACATGACAATTAAGTGCCCCACAAGGCAATGAAGGGTGAGGGAAGGAAAGCAAGGGCGGGCGTATCATGGGCACCATTTTACAGGAGAGGGAGAGGGAGAGAGAGAGAGAGAGAGAGAGAGAGAGAGAGAGAGAGAGAGAGAGAGAACAACTCAGAGAGTTCATACTTTGCAATAGGCATGCCACCCAGGTCTTCTGATTCTAAAGTCCATGCTCTTTTCATATTTTTTAGCTGAGTGACTTTGGACAAGTTACTTAACCTCTCTCTGTCTGAGTTTGATCACCTATAAAACAGATTATGACAGCACCTGCCTCATTGGGTTATTGTGAGGATTAATGAGTTAACTGAGGTACTTGGAAGAATCAGTAATTGTCATCCCCACCATTATCATTATTATTACCATACTAATGCTACACCTCCAGTAATTAGGATAACCACCATTACTAAATACTTACTCTGTGCCAAGAATTATAGAAAAAAATGCTCTACGTGCAGTAACTCACTGAAACCTTACCACTATCTGTGACCTTTGTCCCCGTGTTACCCTCAGGAATCTGAAACTCAGAGCAAGGTTAAGTTCACAAGCTAAAGCTCACATACCACTAAATGCCAAAGTCAGACAGTGAACTCAGGTCTCACGAGTTACTTGCCAGAAATATACAGGGTGTTCCAAAAACATGTATGCACACTTTGAACAGAATGATTAATTCCAATGGGTTAAATCTGAAAAGAAAGAAACATCCATTGAGCTATCAGCTCTTAAAGTGAGGATACATTTTTGGGGACACCCTGTATTTACTACATAAAGCAATACGTGTGCTTCTAACTTCTATACACATGTTTAATATACATGCAGAATCAAAGGCATCTCCCTGATCCACAAAACGCCTTTTGAGGCACCTCAGCCCAAAAGCACAAAGGGAAAAAATGCTCCGCATTCTTGTTAACTTCCTCCAGTGTGTGATGCTAATCACCCCAGGCCACATCCTATACCCACCACAACCTAAAACCCCACTTCCTCCCCAGAACACATCCCGGGGAGCAAAAGTCAACATCCCGCTCCAGCTGCTCCGAGCACACCTTGTATACTGACACAGGCATGCCAGCAAGTAACCGAGCTGGAAAAACAGCCTCTCTGCGCCTAGAGAGGATCAGAGTGCCTTGGACTGAAACGCATGACACATGGCGTCTTCAACACTGCTTACTAGTCCCAGCACTCGCTGAGCTGAGCCAGGCAAGCCGGCAGCGTCCTGTTGGATCCTGAGGTCAGCATCATGGAACAGAGACAATCTGGCCCCAGTGGTTTTTTTCTGGACCTGACTTCAGTGACCTGCCTTTATCACCTAACCCTGAGGCCTGCCAGTGGAGGGGGACCCTCATCCCCCCAGGCCTGCGAGTGGACTGGTAAAAGGGGCATCTGTCAGTAGGCCTTGGAAGCCAACTGCCTGGCAGTATGGAGCCTAGGGGCCCAACGGAGGAGCTGGGGTAGGCATGGCGCTGTTCTTCAAGTACTGTCACTAGACCAGCCCTCAAGCTTTCCAAGCCAGAATTCATCAGAAATATTCTAGAGAGGATGTGACTGTCACTCTGGTGGGAGGAAGAGGAGGAGGGGCCAGAGACCATGAAAGAAAAGCAAGAAATACCTGTAATACTATCAACAATTAAAAGTTTATTTAAGAGAAAGAAAAGCAAGAAGTTGACTATGAGTTAACTCCAGAGATCTGGTGGGACCTCTCTGAATCACTCACGTTATATCAAAAGCTCCATGCTCTCAGGCACCCAGTATAGTCCACTGACACCAAAGGAATCCAGAGTCCATAAAAGGCAAGTGCTGACCACTCCGGGGGGTATCTGTTGAGTGCCTGCCACATGCCACGCTCCATGCTAGGGGCTTTCTAAAAAATAATATGTCTCATAAAGACAGAATTTCCTGCTTCTCTTGGGGAGCAAAATCAGAAGATCAATGAACACTGCACCACATTCCTATAGGACCATGAGGGCTGGGGCTGAGTAGTGGCCGCCTTCTGGGAGGCCTGAGCCCTCCAACTCAACACCAGTGCCCTCGGCCCACCTCCCTGGTTTATGTGGCTGCCAGGCCCCTGTAGGCTGGTGGCCCAGGCACTGCATAAAAGTAAAGTGGAATGAGAGGGCAGAGCCACTCAGCCACCACTCGTTTCTACCATCCTGCCAAGACTTTATTGCACTGTAAGATTTGGGGTGCCACTTCCCAAAGTTGGGGCTTGGAAGTGGGCATGAAAGCCATTTTGTTGATGACAGTGATGTGGAGCCAGCCCTTTGGGGCAAGCACACTCAGCACTCCCCCCAGGCTCTCCATGCCCTGAGTCCATTTGCCCCACCCTTTAAGATATGGGATCCCCGTAATTAAATTGCACTCCATCCCCCTGAAGTCTCAATACAGAAATGCAGACACAAGATCTCCAGCCTCCACCACCCGGAGGGCACAAGCCTGTGTCACGCAGGGCAGAGGTGCCCGGGGACCTCCCCGTCACAGCTAAGGGCTGGAACAGTGAGCACCTTCATACCAAGCTGAAACCAGGAGGGAGGGAGGCCACCCATGGGCTCCCGAGGATGTCAGCACCTCCTGAAATCCCGGCAGGGAAAAGATGGTGATTAATGAGGGAGGGGCAAGTGCCTGCCCCAAGGGAACCATCTTCCCTCATTTCATGAACCTGAGAATCCTCCGTCTCTGCTCCCAGCGAACTTGCAGCTGAATCATGACTCCGCTGTATCGTAAACCAAGAATAAACACTAAGCCAAGTGTCATTTTTAAAAGGCGAAAAATTTATGTGCTCTGAAGAGGAACGCTGGAGTCCAAGCATCATTTTAGACATCCTATCTCTTGTCTTTCCGAATCTTTCTAAACTCCACCTCGCCCAGGGGCTAACCTACAGGCGATTCTAGAGCCTAGAGCAGTGGGTCGCGACCTAGCAGGGTCGCCTAAGACCATCGGAAAACACAGATATTTAGATTACGATTCATTAACAGTAGCAAAATTACAGTTATGAAGTAGCAACGAAAATAATTTTATGGTTGGGGGTCACCACATGAGGAACTGTATTAAAGGGTCGCGGCATTAGAAAGGTTGAGAACCACTGGCCTACAGACACTGCACAGGACGAAGCCCTGCCCTCAGGACACACAGACCTTCCCTTCATACTTGCTAAGTACCAGCATCATCGCTGTGGTTGTTGCCAAGGCAATAACCCTCTGGCATGTTGCACACATCACTCTCATTATCTCATGTTGGTCTGGCTATCATCTGCCTGTTTAACAGATGAGAAAGCTGAGGCTTGGCAACGTTAAAGTGACTTGCTCAAGTCAGAGAGGAAACTAAGATTCAACCCTGAGCCCTGAAACCACGCTGGAAATGCCAGAGAAGCATCATTTCTTGGGGTTTAGATGAAGAAGCTGAGCCTCAAAAAGTTCATGAATAAAAGACACTACTGGCACTTGTGAAATTCCAAGGAATTCTGAAACTCAGTGCCAGGAGCCAGGGACAAAGACCAGCTGTATTCTTTACACTATCACACTAAACAAATATTCTGAGCACTCATGCTGGGCCAGGTTCTATTCTGGGCATTGGGGACTAATCTATATTTTCAATGGCTTTCCTTAAACCACAAGCCTGGAAGACAGTGCCTTACTCAGACCATAGACCGGGACCACCGCCCTTTCTTCACCATCATGGCCACCCATAGTGAGCCCTATCCCAAGGGGTTAGAGAATCACAACCTGTTTGAGCTGCAGGACACCTTAGAACTCTCTAAAGCAGTGGTTCTCAACCTTTCTAATGCCTCGACCCTTTAATACAGTTCCTCATGTTGTGGTGACCCCCAACCATAAAATTATTTTCGTTGCTACTTCATAACTGTAATTTTGCTACTGTTAATGAATCGTGATGTAAATATCTGTGTTTTCTGATGGTCTTAGGCGACCCTGCTAGCGGTTCTCAACCTGTGGGTCGCGACCATCGGAAAACACAGATATTTACATCACGATTCATTAACAGTAGCAAAATTACAGTTATGAAGTAGCAACGAAAATAATTTTATGGTTGGGGGTCACCACAACATGAGGAACTGTATTAAAGGGTCGAGGCATTAGAAAGGTTGAGAACCACTGCTCTAAAGCAACTCCACCCCTTCACAGAAGAGGAAACCAAGAGGTAATTGGCCAACGGTTATATTCAGCCAGTGGCACATGTTATGACTGCCAATCTGGA
Source organism: Plecotus auritus (assembly GCF_963455305.1). Classification (NCBI taxonomy): domain Eukaryota; kingdom Metazoa; phylum Chordata; class Mammalia; order Chiroptera; family Vespertilionidae; genus Plecotus; species Plecotus auritus. Next base: position 137,393,022 of record NC_137783.1, read on the forward strand.
GCTACTGCCATTCACCATGAGCCGCAGGATCAGAGACATCGGCCCCTGAGCCAATGGAAGGAGGTAGGCAGTTACTGTCCTTTGGATTAAGGGCCTGGTCATCTATCTTCCTATGCCCACTTACTCGAACAGCCTCAGAGTTGGCTTGGAAGATGGGCAGGACATTCCAGGGAGAGCTGCTGGGCTCAGGAACAGACTATGATAACCTGTTTCCTTCTCTCCTCCCCTCTACCTAAGCCAACCAGCTCTCCTACCTTCTCCCACCCCTGGAGGAAAGGTCCTAACACTTTGGCGAGTCCACTCTCCTCAATATTTCAGGTGGGGCATCCACTATGTACAATGCCGCTGAGCATGCAGAACTGAGTAAGACTTGGTTTTATATGACATCTAAATACATAGCTTGAATGCAAGGGGAAAACTGGTACCAAAGGCATAATACACTATCAGAATACAGAGGAAGAGAGATTCACTAAGGTGAGGAGTCCTAGTACAAAACGCTTTTCCTAGGCACTGACCCCTCAGCTAGTCGAAAGACCAAGTGGGGAAAGAAAGTTTACGAAATTTGTGCAACATGGTAAAGCTAGGAAGAGGTCTCTTTCCCAAACCTACTTGCTTCCACTCCCTCTGGGCTGCCTCCCGGAAGCCTGTGTTTTCTTCACTACAGTGGGGCTTCTCAATCTTGCCACTGCTGGCATCTGGGGTGGCAGAATTCACTGCTGTGGGGAGCTGCCCAGTGCACTGTGGGGTTCCTCCCAGCATCCCTGGCCTCTACCCATTAAATGCCAATAGCACTCTTAGAATCTTCAAACCCCCACTCATGGCATCAAAAATCTCTGGGTGGCAGATTAAGGGATTTTCATTTCTTCTTTTTACTTCCCTTCCCCTCCCTTTCCCTCCCCAGTTCTCCATCTGCAAGGACCAGCAGAAGCGGGAAAGCCTGGTGGGTAAGTGCAGGTTGGAATCCCAGGTCTACACGCGCCTGCTCTGCCACCCTTTGCCAGGTATTTCACTTCCTTCCCCCAGTTAATAACACTACTAACAATAGCAGGGACTCTGAGTGGTAGCTGTTATTATTACTTTTATTATTGGAGGAGGGAGGTCAGCCCTGGGAATAAAAGTAGCAGATACTATGGGGTAAGACTATGCTGTCCCCCCTGAAGGAGCTCTATGACTGCTCAAGGAGATAGACACGTTCACCAGGCACTTCTGCAAAACTCCAGTTAGTTACCAAGACTGACAAGTGAACCACTTCCTGAAAACCAGCCGTGCTCAGGAGACGTGCTGAACATGAGCACTAAGATGTTGCCTAACAAAAAGGGGCACACCACACCCTGGCTTAGACATGTGTTGCTGAAAAAGTGCGTGTAAAGAGATGTTGCAAACTGAACCCTATTTATGACTAACAAGAGGGATCGCTGGGAGATAGAAGGTATGGGTCGCGGAGGGGGTGGTGAATGGTGATGGAAGGAGACTTGACTTGAGGTGGTAAACCCACAATACAATATACAGATGATGTATTATAGAAATGTACACCTGAAACGTATGCAATTTTATTAAGGCCAATGTCACCCCAATAAATTCAAATTCTTAAAAAAAAAAAAAAAAGCCCTGACCGGTTTGGCTCAGTGGATAGAGCATTGGCCTGCGGACTGAAAGGTCCCAGGTTCGATTCCAGTCAAGGACATGTACCTTGGTTGCAGGCACATACCCAGTAGGATATGCAGGAGGCAGTTGATCGATGTTTCTCTCTCATCGATGTTTCTGACTCTCTATCCTTCTCCCTTCCTCTCTGTAAAAAAATCAATAAAATATATTTTTTTAAAAAAGAGGAAGCTCTGTTTCACAGAATCCAAAAAATGAATTTATAATCTGATTGTATCATCTGGGAAATTAAAAAGTTTCCTCATTTTACTGTTCTATTTGAGGTTTTCATAAGTTGGATTTTTCTCACTGTGAGGCATCTTGGCGAATTACAAGCTAATGTTTAATTAATTCTGCAAATAAAAGCTCGGGGGCTCCAAGTACAGCCTGGCACACTGCAGGCTCCTAGCGCTCTGAGATGTGGATGTGTGAATCATACATTAGGGAAAAGAAGTCACATTTAACAAAACATGACGGCCCTTCCAGCCAGGTGTGTGGAAACAAACCTGTTGGGGACCACAAAACTCCCATTTCTCAAACCACGTGACTGGCCAGGCTGTGAAACCTGAAAAGCAGGTTCACCGGGTTCACAGGCGGGGGGGGGGGGGGGGGGGGGGGGTCGCCCTTTCAGAAGGAACGGGAAGGTCCCGCTCCCTGTGTATTCTCCAAGGTCAGCAGGCTCAAAGGAGGCCTTTGTGTTTTCACCTGATTGTTTTCAACATAAAGTGCTTTTAACCACAAAACTTCAATAAATCGGAGGCTAAATTCCCCCCCCCCCCCCGCAAGTTTCCAGGGCATGAAGACAAAATATGTCCAGGGGGCTCCACAACGGGGCCCCCACCAGGCACTCGGTGTTATTTAAATTTCACGTGGAAGATTATCCCTACATAGAGCCCGTTGTTCATCTGCCAGCACCGAGGGCTGTGCTGTGGCTGAAGCAGCAGTTTTGGGTTTTCTAAGTCCTGATTTCAAATGGTCTCCCTTTCTCAGTCTCCAGACACTGCACATCCTGGCTTAGGGTTTGAAACGGCGGCAGTCACTCTATGGTTCTCATTTGGATGCAATGCTGTCCCCACCAGGAACATGTGGCAATGTCGGGAGACATCTGCCACAGCTGGGCAAAGCAGGGGGACCTGTGCTGCTGGCACCTAGTGGGGAGGAGCCAGAGATGCTGTCACATACCAACAGTGCCAAGGTAGAGAGGACCGACCATCACTGGGAAACTTGAGAAGGGAGCACTAAGGGAGCCCTAAAATCAAAGTCCCGCCTCGGGACTGTAGGTGATGGTTGACTCCAAAATGGAACCATGCTCCGCTGGGGAAGCCCAGCCCCATCGCCAGCTGCATGAGCCTAGAGGGACTCCACCCCAGCCTTCACCGCCTCAGCTGTAAAATGGGGGCACAAACCTGCCTCCCAAGATTTGGGTGACAGCAATGTGAGGTTATGTACCTAAAGGATCCAGAGGGCAGCTGTACTTTACAACACAAAATGCACGTGCAACTCATCAGCTAAGGGAGATACCTGGACCACAACAGCTGTCCCTGATGTAACCCACGGAGCAGCCGGCCTACATGAGCTTGGGCCGGAGACAGTCTTTCCAGAAGCAGCCAGAGCCCCTTGGGAGGCTGAGATCTTGGGCAGCTCAGGATGCTCTGGGAAGAGACACCAACAACTGAGCAGTTTCTCAGGGTCACCTGTACCCACAAGATGTCCAGGATAAGGGCAATGACTTCCCAAGCAAAGGCAGGGAGAAGGGAGCCCAGGTGCCAGACCACTCCCGTGTCGGCATTTGGCAGAGGGCAAACAGTAAAGAAAAGGACTAGTCAGAGTTCTTCTGTAGACCCCCGAAGAAAGAGCAGCAGGCTGAACCACGGCCTGGCCAACTTGTCCTGTAAATTAGGTGACAACCACAACTGAGAATGCCGTGTGCAGGGGCCTTCAGCAGGTCACCCAAAATGCCCACTCCCTGCAAGGCACCCCCCAAGAAAGCTATTAACAACCAGGACCAAATAAAGTTAGTCATAACCAACCTGGGAAGTTCAGAGCCTCACAAAAGCCTGAAAGGGGGTGTAGACTGCGTGAGCAGTTGAACTTCTGTTTTTAAAGAGAACCACCAAGGCATCCGCCCTGAGGCCACATCATTCTCCCCGACCCCATGTCACACTCAAGTTCATGTGTGGCAAGAGGCCACTGGTGGCTGGACTTGGAATTTCCACACTTCTGCTTTCCAAGAGTTTGAGCAAGGTTTAAAAGTTAATATGGGTTAATGCTGCTGACAAAAGTGAGGGATTCATTTGAAGAAGCTTTTACCCCAACCCTAACTGGAGCATGATGGTGAGACCTGGCTGAGCCCATGTCTTCAGACACGACTCCCCATCCTCCTTGGTCCAGATGACAAGATGAGATACAGGGCTTCACCTTTATTCATTAGCAACTTTAAACTTTTAAAATGTGTTAGAGAGTTCACAAAATGCTAAGAGAATGACTGATCATTCTTCCGCAAATTGCTTACTTTTTTTTTTTTTTAAATATATTTTATTGATATTTTACAGAGAGGAAGGGAGAGGGATAGAGAGCTAGAAACATCGATGAGAGAGAAACATCGATCAGCTGCCTCCTGCACACCTCCCACTGGGGATGTGCCCGCAACCAAGGTACATGCCCTTGACCGGAATCGAACCCGGGACCTTCAGTCCGCAGGCCGACGCTCTATCCACTGAGCCAAACCGGTTTCGGCACTTTTTTATTTTTATGAAAACACATTATTCACAGGTAAGCAGCATAGGATGGTAGAACTCCACCTAGAATCCATTCAAATTCCAGTTCATTTGCTGTGCAACCTTGGACAAGTTACCCAGCCTCTCTGAGCCTAGGTTTACACATGTGTAAACTGTGCTAATCATCCATATTGAGGGAGGGGAAGCACACACAGGGAGAAGGGTGGTAACAGGGTGCCGTATGAAGCATTTGAGCAAAATGGGCTAAACCCTAACTCTCTCCCCATCCCTCAATCCCTGGCTCACCACTTCCTACCACAACACCACCACAGATACCTTACTAAGAGGTTCCCATCCCCAACCTCTCAGCTCTATGAAAACAGGGACCTGGTCGGCTTATCCAGCAAGGCTGTTTAGGGTGGGGCTGAGCACACAGCAGGCTCTCAATAACTACCCGCTGAATGAAGAGATGAATGAAAGTAACCATGAGCAAAGGCATCTAAGCCTCCATTTCCTTCTCTAGAAGTCAGAAACATCCCCCTGCACAGGGCCTCCATAGAGGTGCTCAGCAATTAACAATCCACCCCTCCTTAAGCTCAAATGAGATCACAAAGGGAAGCAGGCTTTGAAACGGCCACACACTATATGCACAGATTCAGGTGGCGTTTTCATTTTCTGCTCAATTCACAGGCACACATGTAAAAACATACTTGTGCCAGGTGGTCAGCCCTTTGCCCCTGGGGGTTAGCAGGGTGTGGCCTGCAGAACTCAGACCACGAGGCATGCATCCTGGACCACAACCACCACACTCTCCTAAAGAGGCTCTGAGAAGCTGGCTCCACACTCGAATACTCCACCCGTCTCTCCCCAGGCAGCCAGAAAAGGTTACAATCACAAGGTGGGTGCAGACAAGGGAGACAGAGGAAGGGGAGAAAACCAAACTCCAAAGGAAAATCCCTGGGGTTCCTACCTGAGAGCTGCAAGGGTCTTGAGCAAAGAGTCCCAAGCTTTGACTAGGACAGAGACATGCCCACCATCATTCGGCACTAAAGAGAAGTTCTGCCGCTCAGCTCCACATGACAGAAACCGGAGAAACTTAAATCTCAAAAGATGTCCACAGTCACCCGCTGGGATGCGGGGTGGAGTGAATAGGGCAGGGAAAGCACTGCAGTTTCAGGTTCAAGCCCCGCTCAGCCACTGCTCACCAAGGCTCCAGGCAGCTCCCAACGCTCTCTGGGACCCACTCTCCCCGGCTATCAAAATAAAGGGTTACAGGGACATGCTTCCAGATCATGAGGTCTATCTGCATCCAAAGCAATATACAAAATCCAGACCTCAGATTAATGTATGGAACCTAAAAGTTCTCGTTTTCTCCCAAAGCACAATCCCAAGTCCCATAACTTATGGGGAAAGGAAAAGCTGGATGTATATCTCAAAGGTGCTGCTCAGAGATCACTCTACTCTCGGGGGAAGAAGTGTTACCAGGGAGGGAAAAGAGGGGGGCACGAAGGGAAGAGGAAAATTCTGGAAGGTGTTGACCAAATGAGTGTGATCATCTCCCATACCTAAGGAATTCTTTCATGTTCTCAGCAACTGCTTATTGAGAACCCACTAGGGCCAGGTGCTGTCAGCGGCTAGGGTCACATCAGTGGACAAGACCAACCCCAGCCACAAGGCTTCTACTCTGTCTTTAGTCACTGCCGAGTCTAGCTGGCCCTTCCCTCCCCTGCAGCTTTGGTTACTAAAGGCCTGACTTGGCCCGTATCCTCATCCTGGTTTTGACAGGGTAGTGGGAGGAATACCGGGCTGGGGAGAGCAGCTGTGGTCCAACTACGGCACACTCTTACACAGTCTATCTTCTCATGTACGGAATGAGGTTAGCGAGCTACCTGGCCTGACCTATTTACCTGAGCAGTTATCTTCTGAAAACCAAAATCCAGCTGATGCCTGTGAAAGCATTAGGCAAATGAGTGATTCCTGTGTCCAAGGTCACTAGCAAGCCAATCAATTTTGAGGATCCCTTGAGTCCTGCTGAAAATCACGTGCCACCATCCCAGCCCCAGCCTGGTCCCTGGGTGATCCAATTCCTCTTAGGCCCCCACCAGCCAACAGGCCTGACCTCAGAGCATCTGTGAACCTGCCCAACCATACAGTGACCTTCACCAGAGAGCACACCTCCCACTCCCCAAGGGGGTCCCACTGAGGAAGTCAACCCTACGTCCAGCTGGGCAGGGAACCAGTTCAGCATCACCCAAGTGAGAAGCGTACACACCTAAAAATAAACACAAGTGAAAAGCACAATGTGGACCTCCCCATCCCAGAGAAGGCCAGGTCCTCCCTTGGCCCAGCACATCAGATTCCGCCTTTCCCACACCGCCAGACGCCCCTGGGGAGGAAATGAGCCCAGCACGAGGAGCCCTCTGAGCAAACACCTCCTGGTTCTGGTACTTCCCAGAACATCAAAGCAACGGTGAAGGATTAAGCTCCAGGGGGATGGGAGAGGGACTGCCCTAAGGCCCTTCTGAATAGGTTAAAGGTTTCTCCCACCTGCCCACCAGCATGGGTTGAAAGCCTCTTACTAGCTGTGAGACGCGGCGGTACTGGCCCTCCCTAAGCATCCACTTCCTCCACCCACAGGATGGTTTCGAAGATTAAGCTTGGTGCTGGCAGAGCGGACTCAGGGACAACATCCTCAGTCAACTACGCGGATTCCCTTCAGAGCTCCCATCCGCACAAGCCCTGGTCCTTCCACTGGACCTTGCTCATTGTGAAATATCCCCCTGAAGGGAGGCGGGACTCCAGAAAGAAAGAAAAAGTTATTCAACCGTTTCCTTCCCTATTTTGCTTTGACCCCCACAGTGTCATACAGGTGGCACTTGTTCTAGTCAACTGAACACTGCTGCTAAAGACAAGAAAACGCTGCTTTTCCTGAACTCTCTCGCCTGTTCTCGGCCCCCACAGTCCTCTAGCCAAGAGTGCTGGTCTCCCTGGGACTCTGCCTAGGTCTTTCTGGCCTGACGGGAGTGATCCTGTTCTTCTGGAAAAGAAGACCTCAGCCTACCTGGGACCCTGCTTATGAATATGAGGCTGGAAGAGGAGGCTCCACCCGCAAGGGAGCTGATCAGAGACCCTTGTCTGCACCAGTACCAGGTTCTGGAAGACCTCACAGGCCGATGCCCATTCTGAGCGGGTTATTCTTTTTCATAAGGCAATCTACCTGCTGCAATCCTATGGTTTTATAAGACTTTTCATAGCAACAGAGTCACAAATAATGGGAAAATCTTTTATGAGGCCTTGATCCTGATTCAGGGCCTGGAAAACATGGTTCTCTATGATGTGTCTTTGGGTCCCATGTTTCAGAAAGCCGAGTTCCACTCCATGCAACAGCCTCCTCCTAATCAATCAGTCAATCAATCTTCCTCTCTATCCTTCTCCCGTCCTCCACAACTTCCCCAACACACACACACACAGACACACACACATACATGCATACACACACCACACACACACACACACACACTTCCAATAGACACAGAGAGTCAGAACCAGGGCCACTGACTTATTCTTATGTCTCCAACGTTCTGAACTGCTGTCCGCTGCCTCTGCATTCCCCCTGGTTCCAGACCTCAGCCCTTTTTCATTTGGGAGAAAGGAGGGCAGGAAGAAATGTGCGATCATTGGGGGACATTAATTTCTAGTAAATATGCTAAGATTAGTCATGTAACTCAAAACGCACTTTTCCAAACTCAAGAACAGGAGACAGAGACAGAGACAGAGACAGAGACAGAGACAGAGACAGAGGTAGAGAGAGAGAGAGAGAGAGAGAGAGAGAGAGAGAGAGAGAGAGAGACTTTCCATGCCACACAGAAGCACCAGAAAACCTTTACCTGGATTGCCCCAAAATGAAAAGGCCTATTGGTTCTAACGTTAGAAAAATATACCACGTGCTGAACCCAGTGGAGCAACAATTCAGGACACAGAGTGTCCTATTCATGAGGAAAACATAAGAGAGATGTTTTCTTTGACTATTCAGAGCCTCAGTCATGTCCTACTGGGCAAATAAAATTCATATGACCAAGGAGACACTAAAGAGACCCCTTTTACGTAACTCCCTGCTCCGCAATGTGCCATCCTGCAGCCCTGTGTCCCTCACAAAGGCGAACTCAGTCCAACAAATAGTAGATTCTGAATTACTCAAAGAGATAGTATCTTTATTGATTCAATAAACAAGTCCAACGTGGCGTTCACATAAATGCAAACTGCTTGAGAAAGAAACACCATTCTCTCCTCCCCTGCTCCCCCTCCCCCCACTCAAAAGTCTGGCAATCAATCAGGGCCCAACTACCTAAAATTCTGTTTGAAATGTTATCACAATATTTCCCTGCGTCTCAGTAATGATACCTTTCAGCTTTAAATCCAGAAAGTACCTTGAGGTGCTCAGAAACCCTCATTTATTCCGGAGCAAAGACTTCTCACCTGAGAAACAAAGAAACAGAGCCCTAGTGTCTTCCTTCTGGTGATGGAGTCAGTAACAACTCTAGCGTGTACATGGGAGTCCTGGGAGAATAACAATGAATTATAGACAGCACACGGAATGCACATAGTAGGCATCTGATAAATGGCAGCGTGTATTATTGTAATTCTGCAAACCTACGAATGCCCGAGGAACAAGAATGCTCGAATTTCTACCTCCCTGCATTTTCACAGGCATTAAACATGTGACTAACCCTTCATGCCACGGTCACTGAGCTCCTCCTGTGTGCCAGGCACTGAGCTGGGAGGCAGAGATGAAGACAAGATGTGAATGGTCTAGTTCAGTGGTCGGCAAACTGCGGCTCGCGAGCCACATGCAGCTCTTTGGCCCCTTAAGTGTGGCTCTTCCACAAAATACCACGTGCAGGAGCACACGTACAGTGCGATTGAAACTTTGTGGCCCATGCGCAGAAGTCGGTTTTCGGCTCTCAAAAGAAATTTCAGTCGTTGTACTGTTGATATTTGGATCTGCTGACTAATGAGTTTGCCGACCACTGGTCTAGTTGAGGCAGAAACTGAGAAACAAAACAGAACACTGAGCTGAATGATGCAACAGCAGAAGGGATCGGTGATGGATTTGACTGGGCATAGATGTCCAGAAGCGACCAGCAGGAATGAGCCAGGTGCAGGTGAAGAGTGCCCCACCCAGAGGTGCAGCCACCCAGAGGAGAGCGAGAAACCCACACACATGCAGGCACAGGAGCTCGACGTGGTTGGAGCAAACAGAGGTGAAGGACATAAGAGGCTGGAAAGGTGAACACCAACGTCCAACCCCCTGAGGCCTCCAGGAGACCAAGGAAGGATCGCCAGCAGTGGAATGACGTGATCAGATCTGCATTTTGGAAACATCTCTCCAGCTGATGGTAGCGGCATGAGAAATAAATGTGTGGCTAATCACTGTGCTGTAAGATTGCATGTCAACTGCGCTTGAAAAGTAAATTTTAGTTAATTAATTTGTAGAGGCTGAGAAAAATAAACATATGGAATCACTGTCAAAGTTGTGTATATAAAGGGACTATCCACATATTGGCTCTGATGAAAGAATGTCTTTTATTTCCCGTAAATGTTTACATCTCACTAGGTGTGCAGGCATGTGCACACGCAGCATCTTGGGGGCTTTCGAGATAGAGAGCCTGGTGTTGTGCTGTTTAGCAAAGCCTGTGCTCTCCAGAAACTTCCGTAAGAAGCAATACCTACCTGCAGTCTGTCTCCAAAGAAAAGAAATCTGAGACTCGGAACTTGGAAAGGCTCAGGGACAGGATGTATCGGCGATACTGAGAAAGGGAAAACGGCCAACCGAGGAAAACGCGTTAATGTCAAACTTGACACTGGAAGCCCTTCAGCCTCAATCAAGTTTCGAAAACAAGAGGGGTGAGAGAAAAATAATTAAGAGAACTTGCACAGCTGGGTACATTAGCCACATGTAAATCCACAGACACCATGCCCAGGAGAGAAAAATAAATGGCGTTAAAAGGTGTTATTCAGAAAGAGAAAGAGGGCAGGAAAGGGAGAGAGGTTTCCAGGATCAATTCAACTAATCAGTAGGACACACACCACCACCACCACCACCACCACCACCACACCACACCAAACCACGGTATTTGTTGCATCTGGCGAACGGCAATACAGTTCTGTGGTGTAGTACCTTTGGCATCAGACCTGAGTTTATTCGCCAACACTGCCATTTACTATCTGACCTCACTTGGGCTGGCTTTTCAACCGCACCGGTCCACAGTTTCTTACATTGTCCGAACAACAAAACCTAACTCACTGGGTAGATGTGAGGATTAGAGATAATGTACATAAAGCAGTCAGCACATAGTAAGTGCTCAAAAGAGTGAAGGCTGACGAAACTGGTTTGGCTCAGTGGATAGAGCGTCGGCCTGCGGACTGAAGGGTCCCGGGTTCGATTCTGGTCAAGGACATGTACCTTGGGTTGCGGGCACATCCCCAGTGGGAGGTGTGCAGGAGGCAGCTGATCGATGTTTCTAGCTCTCCATCCCTCTCCCTTCCTCTCTGTAAAATATCAATAAAATATATTTTAAAAAAAAAAAGAGTGAAGGCTATTTGATAGATGAAACCTTTATGTAACTGATCAGACAACTCAGATGCAAAGCTGTCCAGATGCTGAACGAGGGGAAAGGCGGATTCTTTGTCTCATGCAATGCACTGTTTTTCAGGTCAGCACAGAAACTGCTGTGGGACATCTCCACCATCAACGCTGTGGTCAGGCCCTCCCTCCACTGAAGTGTTAACTGAGGCGATGAACATTCTTTCAACAAGTATTTACTGGGCACTCACTACGTGCGCAGCAAAAGGGCAGCCCGCATGTACTGCAATGACAGGAAGACCTATCTTGTTTTCAGGAGATGAGTTAAGCGTAAGGCACGTACACAGATGACTGTCTTACCGGCTGGGACACCGCACCATACAGAATGTTCTGAGAGCAGCTATACGGGTACAGGAGGCCAAGAGGCCAAATGTCCAGACTTACGTGTAAGGATAAAGGATCTGAGCTGAGCCTTGCAAAATGGTTGGAATTTAGCCACATGGAGATAAGGGGGAGGGCACTCCAGGCAGAGACAATGCTAATGTGGACTCACAGAGGCCAAAAGGAACAGGAAATGAAAGGGGGACAGCAGGTATGGGGACCACCATATAAGGCGTGAAAGCTAGGAATCCGGGCTTTTCTCCTTAGCTCAGCATCGTTGCACATGCTGCTTTTTCCGCAGGCGATCAACGGGCGTCCTTAGGGACACACTGGCTTCCACAGGCCACACGGGCTTCCTGACCCCAGCTTATGTCTGAGCCTTCAGGAGTGTGAAGGGCCTCGGGAATCTCCTCAGAAGGGAGCTTTTCTCCAGCTTGTTTGATCGAACAGCCCTTTCCCTCTCCGATTCCCTCCTGGTTCTGAGAGCATGCCCAGTTCGAAAAAGACTGCTGTGTCCAGCCCTGCCAGGTGGCTCAGTTGGTTGGGGTGTTGTCCTGGACACCAAAAGGTTGTGTGTTCGATCCCTGGTCAAGATCTCTCTCTCTCTCTCTCGCTCTCTCTCTCTCTCTCTCCTCTTCCCTCGCCTCTCTCTAAAATCAATAAAAACATATCTTCTGATGAGTATTTAAAAAAACAAACAAAACCACACTGCTGCATCCATCAGGACTCTGCTTCAGAAAGTCTATAGTATAAACATAGAAAATACCTGATTACACTGACCCCAACTGATAACTGATGTTTCCAAACAGGAACCGTGAGGCACTTGGCAAGAGGTCTGAGGTGGGGAGATTAAATTACTACATGCAGTGTGGTCTCCAAACTATATTTTACTCCCTCAAGTGCCATTTTAGAACCGTGTGATATTCTTCACATGTGACATTTGCACGTGCAGTGCGTGACAACCTGTGCTCTCACAGGTAAAGGAGATGGCACTGTGAGGAGAGCTGGCTCATGGGTGCTGTTCCAGAGAACAGTTCACATTGTCCCATTTTAAAAAGAAGAGACGACGGGAAAAAGATTTCCAGGCCAGCTCACCCTGGCCCACCTGGTGTGAAGCCATTCGCCAGGGAGAGTGGTGCCTGGTTCTCTGGGAAGCTCTGGGCTCTGGCAGCTGAAAGGTAGGGGGAACCAGAAGGAAACTAGACTTGAAGGCAGACAGGTCTGAGTTTAAGTCCTTTCTCTGCTTTTAAGTGCACGCTCTCAGTACACTCATTTCTAAGGCTGTGTCCAAGGCAAATTGTCAATATGATGTGACTTGCAAAAGAAAAAAAAAGACAAGACTCAACAAAAACATCCAAAAATGGTGGTTAAATAAGTGATGATATGGATATATGATAAACGATGAGGCCACCACTAAAAACCACTTTTCAAAGTGTTTTTTTTTTTTAAATAATCATTATACTCATAGCCCATGTAACAGTAAAGAGGAGGTAATGTGGCTTTAGACCCAATACCAGTGACAAGAAATTTACAGACAAAAGAAATGAGCGAAAGGAATGCAGGAAGTTTACAATCAGGAATGACTCAAAAAGAGCTGAGCCCTGCCATTAAAAGGAGGCAGCAAAGTCAATGGCCCGAAACCCGAGAGGGCCTGCCTCGGCCCCAGACAGATTCCCTCGGAGGCTGTGTCAGGAATGCCAAGAAGGGGCAGAACACAGATAGACTCTTCTATCTGCCTCAGTGAGATGTAGGTCAGTGTGTCATTTCTTCAAAGAGGTGAGTCAGGATCAGAGCCGCCGATACATTCAAAGGCAGGAGAGACAAGAGCTAAATTAAAGAGGCCTCGCTAGAGTCCGGCACTCCCCTAAGACTTCAATCTTCATGCTATTTTTTCCCCAGCCATTGACTAAGAAGAATGCACTATTAAATAGAGCATTTCTCCCCCTCTCCAGCGGTCCTATAAATCAGTCCTGTGTTTCCCAACACCAAAAGGGAGAGTAACTCATGCAGAGCAAAATGCCAGTACGTACAAATTTAGAACATGGGTTAAACAATACTCTGATCAAACCCCCTGCCAAACCCTGGAGAGACAGAGGGGGAGAAAGCAAGAGCCTGCCCTCCCTACAACTTGATTCTATGCTCTAATTCAGAGCGGTATAATTAACCCTGCGCTTCACTGCTAACACTGAACTTTTTCAGCCTGATGAGAATATCATTTAGTATCCTGCAATCGCCAATAATAGCAATATGACACAATGGCGCCCATTGAGGCTCTAATCGGGGCACAGTCATTTACATAGAACATGTTCTGTGACTCTGTAATACAACGCCACAAAGACTCGATTGAGACACAAGTCTCCCTTTCCCATAAACTAAAAAAGAAAAGAGGGAAAAAAGGAAAGAAAGAAACCACAATTTCCTTTACAGGACAGCACAGATGGTCCCCACCCTTCCCGCGGGCTCACCAGGCCCAGGCACTTCACTGGAGGCTGCCGGTCCTGATGCTGACCAGAAACCAGACGCTTGCACTCCGCCGTGTGTACACACGGGCCTGATCTCTCCACACAGGAAAAGGAGATCTGTGAATTAGGAAATGCTTTAGGAAAGCCCAGGCTTAATTAAATGGAGTACGGATGTGGAGGGGCATGGCTGGATTACCAGCTTTCACAGCCAGCTCCACACTGCTGGCCTCCTATCAGATTCAGGCCTGGAGAAACATGGGTCATCGTCCCATCCTGTGGCCCATCCGGTGCCATGGACCACAAAGTGAGTCTGAAAGGAGGTAACGAGGTGCCAGGAGAGAGTTACGGCCTTGCAGCACGGTCACTGAGCTGAGAAAACTGCAGGACTGGGAAGCCAAACAGACCAGGGTTTGAATCCTGCCTCCACTCCTTAGCCTCAGACTTGAAGCAGTTACCAAACTGCTTCATTTCTTCTTCCTCTGAAAAATGGGCTTTGAATACCATGCAGGGTTGGAGATTCTCACTCATGCATCTGAAATACACCATACGGTACACAGCGTATAAAGAGCAACAACTATTGGTATGGCCATTGTTATTACTCGTTTTTTTTAATAATCCTCACCCAAGGGTATTTTTCCATTGATTTTTAGAGAGTGGAAGAGAGAAGGAAAGACAGAGAAATATTGATATGAGAGAAACACATCCGTTAGTTGACTCCTGCACGCATCCTGACCATGGCCCGGGCCAGGGTGGAGCCTGCAACCGAGGCACGCATGCCCTTGACCGGAATCGAACCCGGGACCCATAGGTCCGCAGGCCGATGCTCTATCCACTGATCCAAACCAGCTAGGGTGGCCATTGTTATTACCCTTTCCTGAAAACCTGTGGAAAAACTAATAGACCTTAAGAGCCTGGACCCTGGAGCCACACTTCCCAGTTCAAATCCTAGCTCCACCACTTGCTAGTTGGGTGACCTTATTTAACATCTGTGCCTAGTTCCTCAACTATAAAATGGACAAAATAACACTTCACTCCTCCTAAGGCTGCTATAAGGATTCAATAAGCTAATATGTGCAAAGCATTTCTACAGCAGACACACACACACAGACACACACGCACACACACACGCACACACACACACACACCAGGCACTATTCTAACAATTTGTTATGTAAATAAAAGCAAGATGAATCAATATTTGGAGAACAGGGGTGTCTTTTAAAGCAACAGTAGAAACAGCTACTAATATCTGTACCGTGTTTTCATATCCACTATGTTATTTAAGCCTGTCATTGAAACCCAAGAAAAACAATCCTATGACATAAAATCAGGACCTAAATTCTAAGCAAGGCCTGAGAATCTTCCTTTCTTAAAGGTTTCATTGAAGAAAGAAAGAAGAAAAAGAAAAGAGAGCTCTGGTTTATGGGAAGCTCCAAATGAACGCTGTTGGTCCTTTTGCTAGCTCAAGTCTTTGCCTGAACAGCCAAGCTCTTCCCAACAGAGCACGTGTCACGGAGGGGATGGCCCGCGGCAAGGTCCACGCTGGCATCCAGCACTGGGGCAGGATGGGCTGAAGGAGAGCACAAGGGAGAACTGGGCCAAGCTGATAGGTTGCTTTCTGACCAAGCACAAAGGGCTGCCCTCCATGACTGTTCACAGCATCAGCACCTTGGAGTTGAAGAAGTCCTCCGCAGTCCCTGCTGCTCGCGTGCCCCAAGTTGCCCTGGGGAGAAGCCTTTCAGTAAGCGAAGCATTTACTGAAGAGTCAGCTGGCCAGTACAGGTGAACGGGTCTGCATCTGCGGACCAGCCCCACCAGGGCCACCATCAGCGGTCCTGCCCACCACACAGTGATCAAAGCCCGATCTCACCCACAGAGTCACCAGCGACTACCATCTTCTCCATCGCTACTTTCTCTTCATTCTGAGGGATTTCCACACCAGTAACTAGTCTTTGGTCACTCTGCCGAGATGAAATCCAAGGCCAACGAGGCAGACAGGCACTTGTATCCCTTATACAGCTGTCAAGACAGGAATGTGCACCACCTGGCCAGTACCACCCATCTAACTAACATGATGGTGATCGCATCCAGTCCCACGGCTGCACGTAGCTGACGCCTCTCAAATGTATCCTTCCAGCTGCAATGTCTTCTCTGAACTCCAAGCTCCTGTTTCAACAGTCTGCTCAATATCTCCACAGAGATGTCTAATAAGCCTCTCAAGCTCCAAAGTCCAAAGCCTCTTTGCCCCCAGTTCATTCCACTCCCCACCCAGCCGCCTCCTTGCTACTCCACAGACAAGCCCATCTGTCCTATCTCAGAGCATCTGCACCTGCCATCCCTACGCAGGCTTTCCCTGTGCACCATCACACTGTGTCCCCTTATCCTGAAGTCTACCTGTCTTTTCACCAAATTTAAGCTAAGCTCCCTAAGAGAGGGAACTTGGTCTGTTTTGGTTACATCAATATCCCCAGCACATAACAGTGTTTGGCACAGAGTAGGTCTTGAATAAATTGTTATGTGCTGAATGAATCCATTAATTGGTTAATTAATTAGAGGCCCAAGAAGACAAAGAGAGGGTCCAAAACAAAATCACATCCAGGGTCAAACTACAAAGAAACTTAAGAAGCACTTGAAGCCCCACCAAGGAGTCTCCCAGAGAGGCTGGGCCGTCAGAGTTAACCAGGGCTTCTCAGCTTCTCTTTTCTCCCTTCCCCTCTGTATTTTATTTCATAATGTTTTGAAACTGATGGCACATGAAAGTCCAGAGCTGAGGGATGAGAATATCACCGAAAAAGGAACCAGGCCAGGAGGAACATCAGGCAGGAGGCAGGAAGAGCTGCCAGGAACTGAACCACGCTCTGCGCCTGGCTTGATCTGGCCAGCGGGATGCAGCTGCGGCAGCGGGTCACTTACCAAGCCCTGACAGAGTACCGGGCACCTGGCTGAATGCTCATCCTCATGATAACACTATGATACAGTCACAGGGACACTGCCTCTAACCCGGGGTTAGGTTCTAATGTCAGCCAGGGCAGGATTGGGCATAAGTATAATACCCTTGAAATGTGCCCGTGTAGGCACCATCCCCTTGAGCTGCAGCACTGACATCTAGAAGCCACACTGTACAAACACTGTACATCTTTACCCCTGGAACCACAGTCCCATGGCAGGGAACCACACTAGGAGAGGCACCAGGACACCAACAGGGAAGATCAGATGCCTGTTTCCAAACCTGCATTCCCTCCAGACTAAATCTGTATATACAGTGATAGAGAGCACAGCCAGAGTCTGGCCCGCCCCATCAACATGTTAAGCCAGACTCAGGCTGGACTTGACCCTGCCTTTCTTGACTTCATGGCACCTTCCACATGATGGGAGCCTCCCACATGCCTGCTGGAAGCGCTTCAGCCAAGCAGGGTATTAATCATTGGCATCATGCTTTACAGTCCACAAGGGGCTTCTGCAGGCTCAAGTCAGCAGCCCGGGAAAGTGGTGTTGCTCCCCATCTCACTGATGTGGAAAGCTCAGAGAGATAAGAGCCTTGGCCAAGTCCCAGAGGAGGACCGGAGTTGGCCCAGGTCTTCTGACACCAGGGTACAACTCAGTACCATTTACCTTGTGCCTCTGTGTTAGTTTACCTTCCACACCCCCACTTTTACATCGTCTGCATCCTCATTTCACCATTTATAAAAAGAAGCATCAGGCAAGGACACTGTGCACCAAGACTTTAACAGACGGTGGTCACTGTGCAAAACAATTAGGTGGTTCTTTGGTTAGAGGCGAGCAGAGGAGTAGGAAGGAAGTCAGTTTACAAATGTCTACAGTCTACTAAAGTCCTTTAAAACACTGTTTGCTGCCCATATCTATGACATCCGGTCTCCTCTTTCTCCTTAGTACAAACCCTTTGTTTTAATTTTATATATTGTACCAGCACTCAGGCTACATTTCCCAGCCTCCCTTGCAGCTAGGTGTGTGCTTGTGACTAAGTTAAGATCCGTGAGACATAAGCAGAAGTGTTCCCTGAAACTTCCAGCAAAGAGCTTAAAGAGAGCTGATTCAGCAGAGAAGTGCCTGTTTGGGGCCTTGCCTTTCTTCCTTCTGCCAGCATACGGCCCAGACCTGAGAGCTGGAGTTCCAGGAACACCCTAGGCTGTAAGGTGACCTAGAGGGTAGAAGCCAACATCCCAGATGACACCTGGGGCTCTAAGAGCCCTGCCCTGCTACCTCTAAAGTGAAAAGTAAAACTTTACATCACTTAAACCCTTAAACCTCCATTAAATTATTTTTAATCTGAGGCTTTTTTGCTGTGTGTGCGTGTGTGTGTGTGTGTGTGTGTGTGTGTATGTGTGTGTGTGTGTTTTGTACAGCTAAGGCTAATCCCAACTAACAAACCCAAAGCAAAAATAGAACCCTAATAGAACCCTATTCCCATCGCTTATTCCCAACCAGCTCCATAAAAAGCAAAACATCTGTTCAGATAAAAATCGAACATTCCTGCAAATTAATTTGTTTTACATTTGAATGTCCAGAACTTCTTACATTAGCATCTCTATCACTGGCTCCAAAGAACATGCATTCAAGATTCCATGTCCTTTTCTAATTAAGAGAAAAATGTCCTCCCGTCTGACTGGGAGGCACTCCTCAGGTCAGCATGCATCCAGGGAATGAGAGGGTGCGGAAAGCAATTTTAAGTCCCCACGTGGGAGGAAGAAGGGCAGAACAAAACTTCAAGATGAAAATAGTACTGCTCATCTTTAATGTTTTTTAAATCCTCACCCAAGGATATGTTTTTATTGGTTTTAGCGAGAGAAGGAAAGAGAGAGGAAAAGAGAGCGAGAAAAACATTGATATGAGAGAGAAACATCGATCTGCTGCCTCCAACACAACCCCTATTAGGGATCAAACCCAAAACCCAGACATGTGCTCTGACCCAGATTCGAATCGGTGACCTTTTGGTGCACGAGACAACACTTATCCAACTGAGCCACACCGGTCAGGGCAAAAAGGGCTCTTTTAAAAAGTCTTTCATCTAAATCATCCCAATGTAAGTTCTGCATTGGGTCAGTGTGTACTTCGTTTGATGGGGAACAGGGAATAACGGAGGGGTTCATGAACCTGCAACGATGACCACCTGACCTAACAAAACAGAGTCATGGGATATCAGTGCCCCAAAGGACCCTATCAACTGCTTAAACCAACTGAGGAAATAAACTCAGAGACTAAGAGTTGTTTTTTGCTCAAAGTCACCCAGCAGATCTAGCCCTAGAATCCAATTCTCCACACTCCAGAACCAGAGTTCTCCCTACAACACAACACACTGCTTCTGCTCGCTCTCCTGGGAGGTGGGTCTCCACTGCTCACAACCCCTAGGCTCTTGCCACCTCAAGCTCTAGAATGGTTCTCATGGTGAGCAGGAGAAAGGACACCTGGCTGGGAAAAGGATGGACTCGGGTCTGTTTTTTTCTGTCCCTGCCTCCAGCTTCTTTCAAGTGTCAAAGACAGACCTAAAATCCCAGTATTCCAATCAGGCCTACGTGGGGCTGCCCACGATATGGAAGAAGACATGCAGGACAGCACTGGGTACTGCCTGCACTGAAGAGGAGTTAGATCTAGCCGGGCCTGCTCCCGTACCTGCTCTGTGCTAGCCATCTACCCCCTTGCCTGTGCTCCCTGTAGATCCTGAGCAGCTTCCTCTCAGGGATCAGTTCTCCAAACCCCAACATCAAGTGTCCAACTTGATAAAACCCTTGTTGACGATTACCCTGAGCCAACACTGAGGGTCAGAGTGATGTGTGAGACTTGAACCCTTCCACAATGACCTTATCATCTACCATGGAAGACAAACCTCGAAACAACTGTGACCCAAGAACTGTGGTGGAGGTAGCGGGAGAGTGCTGCGGAGCTTAAGAGAAAGATGCTATGTATTCCACATTTACAGAGTGGGAGGGCAGGCAACTTCAGGGAGAATGCGCCTTTTGAGCAGAGCCTTTGAAGGATGAGTGGAGAGCAGGATTCCCATACACTCTGGGGAAAAGCATTCCAGGAAGGTGAACAGCATGAGTAAAACCAAGGAGGAGGACACCCTGGGCGTGTCTCAGGAGCCCCAGGCAGCCTAAGGCTGCTGCAGTCTGGGAAGTGTGAGAGACTCGGGGATGGGGCGGTGCTGGGGTGGCGGGGGGTGAGAGTGGAGTGGTAAGTTGAGGCCACACATTAAAGTGGAGGCACCGTTTATAGTATATCCAGTGTAAACCACATGAAAGGTCTTGAATGCCAGACTAGAAAATCTGAACTTGTGCTATGGGGAGCCGTGATGGCATGGGGGGAGAAGGAGACAAGGAACAGAAGGCTTTCCGGTGGGCAAAGACCTTGGCCTCCATCATCATGCCCCCTGGATGCCAACTTTTGGCATCTGTTCTGCCTGCTCTGCATGTCATGTTCATTTCCACGCAATCCCGGTATCTGACCATCTGGATGGTAACGAACACCCACCTAATCTGACCCTACAGCATGTGTGTGTCCCCTGGTGGCCTCATTCGCCAGCCTCGCCTCCCTCTCAGAGGCCAGCAGGCATGATTTGGAGGTTGAATTGGTTGCCAACATTTAAAAATGTAGAGACATCGCATACAAAAATCTGGATTTTTCTAGGACTCCACTTCTACATGTCAGCGAAGCTGACCGGCAGTTGCCTCCTTTAGGCAGAGCACACAACCTCCAGTTTCCCAAACTGTCATCTCTTTTTAAGCTCCACGGCTGAAAATAAACATCCACTATCCACTTATATTTTACCAGGCCACCTCCCACAGCCCCAAAGGCTCTGAGTTGGCATCACCCCACCACATTTAACCTAGACTTGTGGATCTAACTAGATTCCTGAGCCTTACAATCCAGGTACACGCAGACCCCACAGCCCACCCAAAAGACCCAACACCTCACTCCTTCAAATATACTCTCAGGCCCTAGCATATGGCACTGCTGAAAGAAATCAGAAGGCCCCTCAAGAGAATTAGACAACAAGCTTAGAAGAAATTTAATATACCTGGACTTCCCTTCAATTGCCAACTCAGCTCCTCCTGATTACCCACTGTGTGCCAGGCCCTCTAAGCAGGACTCAAGAAACACAGCTGAATAAGATGGGATCCCTGCCTTTGCCAGGTCTGGCGGACCTGGAAACACTGCCGGTAACCCTGGTGTAGATGCCACTCAGAATGAATGAAATAACAGCACAGCTCATGCATGAAACCTAGCAATCCGCATCCATGCTATGACCAAATGTTCACACTCCCTCGCCAGCAAATAAGGCAGCAGGCAATGTTTCAGAACAGGATGGATGCACAGTCCCCAGCACTTAATTCCCTTCAGCATCAGCTCTTTGTGACTCATGCAAGAAAATTTACTCCAAGGCTTTGATCTTAGAGACAAATGAGAGAAAGAAAAGGTTGGTCATGGTAGAAAAATAGAAAAGAAATGTAAGTGTAGTTCCTGTCTTCAGTGAGGAGATAGTATAGTAGGGGATCAAGACATGGAACCTCAGAGATGAATGACGGCGCTAACACAGGTGTGAAGGGGATGTGAACACGAGCTGGGGCAGGTGACGGGCCTGCTGGATGAGGTAGGCGAGAGCTGGGTTTTGAATTTGTTTTTGAACCAAGGAGGGGGTCTAGGAGGGCACAAATAATCAAAATGCTGTTTTAACCAATCATCAGGCCCTCCCTCTGCGGGGGGAGGGGGAATAAAAAGGATGTGAATCTAATGAACCTACAGTTGAGAAAATGGAAGGAAATATTAAATCCCACTTCAGTAAGAGTGAAGTTCAAAGTGCCAGGAAAAACTGATTCAGAAAGCCACAGATTCAGCCTATGAATGGGTTTTCCACTCGGCAAGGCAGCTCCTGATCGCTAAGTGATGATACAAAGGGATAAATGGGCATGTGTAACAGGGAAACTTCTGATCATTAGAATGGAAGAGAAAGAAAGAAAGGAGGGAGGTGGAAGCAGGAGTGTTACCTATTGGCAGGCCCCTCCAGTTTAAAATCTAACAACGGCAACTGTGTTGTTCAAGTTGGGGCAACCTCCAGCAAGAACTATGAAGCTCACCCTAGCCATTGTGGCTCAGTGGATAGAGCGTTAGCCTGTGGACTGAAGGGTCCCAGGTTCGATTCTGGTCAAGGGCACATGCCTGGGTTGCGGGCTCGATTCCCAGTAGGGAGTGTGCAGGAGGTAGCCGATCAATGATTCTCTCTCATCATTGATGTTTCTATCTCTCTCTCCCTCTCTCTTTCTCTCTGAAATCAATAAAAATATTTTTTTTTAAAAAAGAACTATGAAGCTACAAGAAAACTGAATTTCTATGCTTTACATCATCACTTTCACTCGGTTTTTCTTACTCTGAATCTCTCCCTCCAAACTTTGGTTGCCTTATAACACTCAGCCATTTGTACCTCCCCAGTAAGTAAATCAGCCCATGACACGTGGGTGAAATTGACAAGAGTACTTCCCCACTACTCTACCCACTATATTTAGTCCCATGTGACCTCAGGCCTTCAAAGCCCTCTCTCAGACCCCATTACACCTACCAGACCCACCTCACCAACTGCCCCTCGGCTCACCCACTCTTCCCCAGGGTCCTTGCGTTCAGCCACTTCCATATTTCTCTCTCTCTCTCTCTCTCTCTCTCTCTCTCTCTATCACCAAAGAATCCTTTCTTTCCTCTAAACCAAAAACCCATAAGTGAAATTAACCCAAGCAGCTCTGGCTGAAGCAAAAACTAAAGTCTAGAAGACTCTGTCACTCTGTCTTGAAGTCACCCCCTAGCCTACCCCTCATTACAGAGTCCCCAGAAAGCACGATTCAAGTCAAATTTCTTCACGTGGCAGGTGTGAACCAGATCCCCAGAGAGCAAAAATGCCTGGCCCAAGGACTCACCAGACCAGTGCCCTGTTCACTGCCCTCTGCACCTCAATCAGCTCATATAACCAACAGGCACACAGAACTTAACCACGTGCCCGGCCTTTCTCTCAGCCCTCCACACAGATCAACACAGTTAACGCCTACAACAATCTCATGAAGAAAGTTCTTTTATCCTCATTTTACAGAGTAGGAAACTGAGGCACAGAGAGATTAAGGAACCTTGCCACGGTCACACAGCAGGGGGTTGAGCCCAGGCAGCCTGGCTCCATACCCATGGCTCTTAAGTAG
This sequence comes from Plecotus auritus, assembly GCF_963455305.1. Taxonomy (NCBI): domain Eukaryota; kingdom Metazoa; phylum Chordata; class Mammalia; order Chiroptera; family Vespertilionidae; genus Plecotus; species Plecotus auritus. The sequence goes on from NC_137783.1 coordinate 137,415,997, forward strand.
TTTGCCAGAAGGACTCGCTTGCGGCCTTTAGGCAGAAAAGGAAATACTATACGCCCAGAGTTTCCCTTCAAAAGCAAAACAAGACCCATAAAAATAACAATAAACGTTTTAAACCAACAATCCTAGAGATTGCAGCGAAAGGCTCAATGAGCTAAGGGAGCATGAAAGCATCTTTGTCAGCTTTTCTTTCAGGGTGTTGCATGCTTGGGGGGTGGAGTGGTGCAATGCATGTTAATCTACACAGTGGCCCAAATCTTTCAACCGGTTCCCAATGCATTTATCCTTAGCACATACCTATGTTGGCTTCGTTCCCACCCCTGCTGCCCAAACCCTGGGGCTCCCACAGTGACTGAACTAGAAATGGCCCACATACAAAACTCCTGATACTGTTCAGGGCTGTGGCCAGCCCACCCTCCTACCACAGAGGAGTAAAATCTTCTACCCTTGCCTTAAAAAAAAAAAAGCATCTTCAGTGGCCAGCCTGCTCTTTTGAGGATCTTTCTGTTTCTATCTGGGGATTTTTCTCCCCAACTCTGGCAAGTGTCCCCTCAAAATAAAGTCAGGGAATCCAGAGGTGAACTGTCCAAACCCCTGGCTTCTTTGCTGTTCCATCCACCTGTTGGCAGCTCACACGCAGGTCCACACCAGAGAGGGGCAGGAAGAAGAGCAGGGACGTCCAGCCTTGGGCACCCTGGCTGTGGTGGCTATATTCACAGAGTGCTCACTGTATACAGACTGCGCCACGCTCAGTAACAGGACTCCAAATGTAAGCTTAATCGGGGCAGGTGTACAGACTCTCAGGACCCAGGGAACTCTAAATGTCCTAAGAAAAAAAGGGGGCCACCCCAAATAAGAGGTTGGGAGAGACAAGAGACATTCCCACAGCAGCAAGCAACAAAGAGCACCCCACTTTCCATGCCAATGCCCTCCACCATCACCACCAAAAACTAGGGTAATTCATGCCACCAGCGGAGGTAACTGACTCAAATGGGTTCTGACGTGTGCCTACCATTTAATTGTCACCAAATAAGACACAGGATGGAGACCTCCCCACAAAGCAATATTTATTGTCTTTGGATCATACTGGCTAAAACGTCCTGAAATTTCTCAAGACTCAGCCCTGTGAAACAAAAGAACTCCATTGTAAACCACAATCTCACCGGGATCTCGGGACCTGCCCGCACTTTGTATTTTCTCATTTTCGTATAAATGTTGGAACAGTACAGAAACAGGGTGATTTCAGATTCGTGCCACTCTGATGCCTGCATACCAAAACCCAACTATTTATTCCACTGTATTCTACTTCTTATCTCAAATACACAGTTGCTTTTCCTTTAACGAAAATATTCCTTTTTGAAACAATATGGGATGCAAAGCAAATAGAACAGGGTACCAAAACAAATTCTTTCAGCAAAATTTATGGTCCCGCCTCTGTCACCAGCTGCACACATTGCCACCACCCAGGTCTACTGCTGCGTATGCAACACGGGCTACAAATTATCAAGAACTGCATTCATCTCTCAGCCATGTGCGGTGTGGCAGGGCGTGCTCAGATGCTGATTTTTAAAAGCAAATCAACGTTTCTCAGATAATTTATTAGGCAGGAAAGCTGACAGCATTTAATACCATAGGGGGTAGAGGGCTAATTGTTCCTACGTCTCAGGGCAATGCCTTAGAAAAGGTGACATGCTGTTGGCACCCTGGCAAATGTCCATCACATTTCTCCCCCTTAATCTGGGTCAGCATATTGTACTTTCTAGACTTGGGCAAATGAGTTTGCTGAATAGTCAACACAGGGAGTAGGGCCCCTTCCTGAAGCTTCCTCAGTCCACTCAACACAATTAACTCCTCTCAGGCTCAGAAGAAGGAGCTGGGTTTGGTTTGGTTTGGTTTGGTTTGGTTTGGTTTGGTTTGGTTTGGTTTGGTTCGGTTCAGTTCGATTGTGTGGAGTGAGAAATCTGTGCCAGGACAGCCTTGGCGGGTGCATCTGCCCAGTGGGGTCAGGTGGAAGAGAGTGAACCAGGAAGGATGGTTCCTTTCCACTCAGAGTCCTTCTCAGTTGCTCTCATAAAGGCCACGTACCCGCCTGACCCCTGGCACCTCCACATTCCTAAGACAGAACTGGCAGCCTTACCCCACGCACCCCAGCCTTTCCACAGGCCCCACTGAGAGGGGCCGCCCTAACCCTCCCTCTGCAGCTGCCCGCTACCATTTGCATGAATGACGACTGTGGTCAATTTGTACCTGGGGGAGAACAAAGCAGGAAATGAAAGAGCTGTCACTTACTCAGATCCAAAGCTCATCCAGTCTAACCCCCCTTCAGAAGGAGGGATCTGCTTGCCAGCCCTGCCCCTGCACCTCCCCCTCACAGGCACTAAGGATCTTGTTCTCACTTAACCTGTTTCTCCTGTGCCTGTTTCCTGTCTCCAATGGGATCGTATCTCGATTCTTAATTAGCCGCTTTTTACAAAATTTTCAAGTATGATTATTATTACTTGCACGTGGTAAGAAACAAGATCTAAACAATGAAAAGAGAAAGCTCCCCCCTACCTCGGAGCCCAGAAGCCCCCTCCCTCATTCCAGGGACCTCACTGTTAAGATTTCTCCCCCAGTTCTCCAAGGCAGGCCCAGGGCTTCCTGCCAGTCACGGCCCCCTGCTGACGGCCCCCAGCCCTAGCCGCATCCCAGGGTGTGTACTCTGCTAGGACATGGCAAAATGGATTCTCACCAAAGTGGCTGAATGGAGAAAAGAAGTAAATGTTGAACAGTTTCCAGAATGTAAAGTTATAATCCCTTTGTATGCACACAGAGTCAAAGAAACTGGACGGATATGCACTAAAATATTAAATGCTATAGCAAGGTAGTAAGATTAGAGATTATTTTTATTTTCAACTATGGCTTTTCTCTATTTCCCAAGTGTCACATAAATAAGCATAAATTTTTTTAAATCAAAATGAATCCTATTGCCCTAGCCAGTTTGGCTCAGTGGATAGAGCATTAGCCTGCAGACCAAAGGGTCACAGGTTCGATTCCGGTCCAGGGCATGTACCTTGGTTGCAGGCTCCTCCCTGGCCTGGGGCCCTGGTCAGGGCTCCTGCAGAAGGCAACCAATTGATGTGTTTCTCTCACATCAATGTTTCTCTCTGTCTCTCCTTCTCTCTTCCATTCTCTCTAAAAATCAATGGAAAAATATCCTCGGGTGAGGAAACAAACAAAAAATAAATAAATAAAGGTGATTAAATGTTTAAAAAAAAAATGAATCCTATTTGCACATGCATACAGATGCACCTCTCCACCCTGGCCTAGCAGATTCATCCCGCGTTGTACATTTTGATTTGTTCCATGTCAGTGCAGGAACCAACTTATATTTCCAAAGTGCTCTACAGTTTACAAAGCACTTTTAAAAGTGCAAAGCTTCCAGGTGTCAACCATGGTCCGTCCTATGGCTTTCTGCTTCCTGACAGCCCCGATGTGGCCTGAGTCGCATCCCTGCCCGGAGCTCTAGGGAAAGCGGCACGCTGGACTGTCCATCCCCCTGCAGGCACTCTGCAGCTGGCAGGCCAGGGCAGCTATCTGCAAGGTGCTTCCCGCATCCAACAGGGCACCGACATGGCACACACAGGTAAGGGGGCAGGCGGCATCCCCCTCATAGATGAGCCCGCCCAGGCTCAGCAGGGCTCCGAGGCTTGCTCAGAGGGGCTGGAGCACAGATGCTGCTCCCCAGCCAGGAAATGACCCAATGCCGCATCCTGGGAGTGATCCAGCCATCTCAGCAAAGGGATGACTCAACAAAGCAGAGGTGGCTGTTCCAACTAAGTCACATCTATTCTGCAAGTTTGCAACATGTCATTTATGTATCACGGACATATTTACAGTAACGTACAAGCATCTCCTACTTCATTGAACCCCATGAGGTATATTATTATAGCTCCACGTTACCGGTGAAAACCCTGAAGGCTCGGAGACGAGCTCAGCCGCTGAAAGCTGTTATCCAAATGAGCCCTAGGTTCCACTGCCCCTCCAGGGACCACTCCCTGCCCCCAGATGGTCCTTCCTGCCCCCACCACACTGATGTGTATAGATGCCATCACCCAAAAAGGTCCCAGGCTCCTGCCCTGTCCGATGATAGTGGAGACCAATACAACTGCAGGGTCAGCTGCCTGAGTTCATATTTGGCTCCACCACTTAATCATTCTATGACCTTGAGCAAATTCATCTTTTGTTAAGCAAATTACTTCATCTTTCCCACTCTAAAAAGGGGCTACACTTGTCCTTCCTTACTCAACTGCTTGTTTGTGCATTAGGATCATGCATGTAAAGTCTACCACATGTACAGAAGTCAATGTTCCTAACATGTTCACCATCATCACCATCATCATCACCACCACCACCACCCTCAGCAGCAGCTGCACAACACAGACAGAGCACGACGCACAGGCAGGTGCCTAACACCAGACAAACACTTCCATGCTCCTCTTCTCCTTCGTTTTCTCACAACAAGGCTGGGAGGCAGGAATTAGGAGGCCCATTTTAAAGATGAGGCTACTGCGGCTCAGAAAGGTGACTTACCCACACGCACACAGCTGTGGCCAGGACTCAAGCCCCGTGGTCCAAATCATAAGCTGCTCCTGGTCTCTATGTAGCCATCTACCACACAGAGGGTTCAGCGAGCTCTCCTGGGGGCCATGTGGTTTTCTGTTGGGGTGCAGGCTCAGGCATCATCCAGCAGGAAAATCACTTAGCCTCTCCAGGCCTCAGGGTCCTCATCAATGCACCTGCCTCTCCCCCCGGAGCCGCCATGAGGGTAACAAATGGGAAGTAGCTGAGAAGAGCATGGGGTGCTCATCTCTCTGCCCCACCTGGAACCCGATGCATCACACGCAACGAGGAGGGGCTGAGTAGCCCACACCAAAAAGCCTTCCTCGAACAACGTGCAAGACATTCAAGCCACTCAAGACCTCCAATGCAGCCAGCCTGGCTCCCTGTGGAACCCACAAAATGGTGGCTGCAAAAGCAAACAGACCTGGCTCCTACTGGATCCTAATCCAAAAGGCACAGAGCATGGTGGACAGAGCATGGAGCCTGCCTCCCCACAGACCAGCTGGGGACCTTACACAAGTCATCCTACCATTCCTTTTTAAATTTAGTTATACTCTGCTCCACCACAAAGTATTTATGAGGGCTTAGAATAATACAAACAACCAAGAGACTAAAACGCCGGGGGTAAGATCACACAGAAATAGGTACCCTGGGGCCCCTTGCTGCAGAAGTGTCAAGATGGGCCACAAATCTAGCTCTCAGGTGCTTAGTAACCACAATGAAAGAGAAACGGGGCCAGCCAGGAGCTTGTCAGTGCTAAGAACATAAAGCAAACCAGTTGCTCTGAAGAAGCAATTCCTTCCCTGCATGATTCAGAGCCTCAGAGAAGTTTCTCCATCGGACCTTCATGCAGGGGCTCAAAGCCTGCCACCTCCCCACCACACTCCCTGATGTCTCTCCCGGGCGTTCCTTAGGTCACCAGCTCTTCAGCCAAAGTGGGCAAGTCACTTTACCCTTTACAGCAGGGGTGGGGAACAACCTTTTTACTGCCCAGGGCCATTTGGATATTTATAACATCATTCATGGGCCATACGAAATTACCAACTTAAATATGAGCCTGCTATATTTGGTTAAGCATTTAATTAACTCTATCCCTAATGCCTTGGCAGGGCCAGACCAAATGATTTTGAGGGCCGTATACAGTAGAGGGCCTTATACGGCCGCAGGCGGATGTTCCCCACCCCTGCAGAGCGTATAAAATCTACCGGACCAGGTGTTGCAAGGATGAAACATGATAACTTGCAAGCCTGACACCCAGTAGGTGCTCCATAAAGATCAGTTCATCACTTCTGCAAGAATGCAAGTTTCTCCGAGGTAGGGCTCTTGGTCTGAATGGGCCACTGAATGTATCGCAATCATGTTCACTGACACATAGCAGGTAAAAACACATAAATATTTGTTGAATGAGTGAATTAATTTCCTGCATCAGGTTCCTGAAAACACGAGTCCCATGAGATAATTCAGACAGATACAAGGTAAAACAAATACCTAGGGAAAAATAAGGGTTTTATGGCCCCCTCCCACTTAGAGTCAGGGCATACTGAAAGTTCTTAGAAGTCCCACAAGAGAGACATCTGTTTGATTTTGGTTAGCCCAGAGTTCTCCAAATTACCCCCTCCCCACTACTTCCGAAGAGAAGATAGACCAACAATGTCCTCAGGACCCTTGGGGCTCTAACTGAGCCTGAGAAGAAAAGGGATAGGAGATAGTCCCAAAACATCCCAGGACAAGAGCATCCCCACTCTCTAAGTCAACCCCTCTACCCCCTCTATCCCAACGTGGGAATACACTGCATTTCTCAAAAATCAAATGGGTCCTTCAGAGCTAAACAACCCCTTTGTGTGGACACCTGGGCACTCTGGCTGCCCCTGAACATTCCCGAACCCACTGGCTCAGCTCAGCTTCAGCAAGACCAACTCCCAGGCTCCTGGCTCCGGGTCACCTGCACACAGAGAAACAGCCAAGCCAAAGCAAAGATCCAGAGAGTGGGCGGGAAAGGGGCCACTCTCTTTGAAGAGGGCGCAGGAGGAGGGATCTGGGGTGCGTCCCAGTCAGGCCCCCAGCTCCTGGTGGCTGCCTCCAGGGTGCATCACATGCTTCTGTTTAGCTCACTAAGCCCAGAGGCTGCCTGGCAACAGGTTCCCCTTGCTGTGTTCTCTGCTTGTTTACCCACTGAAGCCTCCACAGGTTGGTGCCACCACCCCAGCAACCAGGGAGCCAGGAGAGCAGAAGGGTAGGATACCCAAATGACTAGCACCCCTCCCCTACACCAACCAGGCCTCTCCTGGGCACACCACAGGACTTGCCAGGAAAAGATTAAGGAGCATTTACTGAGCACTTCTGGGCAGCAGAGGGCTGCTCCCAACCTCAGCTCCCCCTTCTCCACAGGTCCTGGTGCCCATTCCCTCATTTGTGAAACAGCTATCAAGTATCTGCCGACAACCAAGTACTGAGTACTGAGTACCAAGTACCAGCAGGAACCTGGCTTCTGACTAGAATGCTGGCCTTGACCTCGGACCCCTGTATGCTGCTGGGCTCCAGGCCTGCTGTCCACGTGAGTGTGGCCCTACACGGCCACCAGATTCATGGTCCTACTAGTACTAGTACCTATTCCATGTGTTTGAAAGAAATGGAAGTGGCCTGTAGGCAAACATGGGCCCAAATGGAGTTTAATATCACTTGTCACTGACCTTCTGCCTCATGGGCGGGACATCTTGAATGCAACCTTGACATGCGTTCTCAGCAGCACCTGTGTGCAGGCCCTGAGCTAGGTCACAGGGTTAGGAAGATGGATGGGAGCGCCGAGTGCCCACTCCAGGGGCTCCCTTTGAACGCTCTTCCCCCAAGGCCCCTCCGAATGCATCTCTCCCTGCCCACCTCCCCGTCTGCCCATGTCCTGTTTGCAGCCCAGACCATCCTCCCTAAAGGGTGCATCGCAGAGCAGTTGCCCCTCTCTGGCCCCAGTAGATCATGAGGCCCTTGATGTGGGGACACTGCATTCCATTCTCATTCCCCTGGCACCCGGCACAGGGCTTGGCACAGAGCGGGTGCTCAGGGGAAACTATTGAATGAACAGGAATGGCAGTCAACATCTTGGTTGACTAGACCTTCAGACAAAGCCTCCTAGATGCCAACCTTGAAAACACCACCTTGGGCTGTGGTTCATTCAATTAGCACCACTTAGAGGGTGTGGATCAAAACAAGATGATCAGCAAGGTGTTACTAGCACAGCACTCATTAAAAAAAGGAATCAGAGGAAAACTGGGACAATGGCTGGCCCGGCACTCACCCCAGGAATGCCCACTTCAGCACCTCCCCATGCCCCCAAGTAGTTTAGACCTAGACTCATGTGACCCCCGAGTTCTCTAAATACACACGAAGGTAACTGCTGGAGCTCAGTCACCCACTGAGCTGCCCCAGCTCTTCCTGACCGCACTTTTCTGTGCTCTCTCCTAAACAGATATTTTTTTAAAAAACTGAAAATCAGTTACCACCCTCCCATGTGAAGGAGAGAATATCATGGGCTCTGCAGTCCTTCAAATTCAAGTTCACATCCCAGCTTTGCCACTCCCTCCCTGTGTGATCTTAGCAGGGTCACTAGGCTGTGCAACCTCCGACAAGGTCTCTGACCTCTCTGTGCCTCCGTTTCCTCGTCTGCAAAAAGAGAGTAACCATATCCTGACCTTGGAGGGCTCTCGTGAGACTGAAAGTGCTTAGCACAGGCTCGGCTCACAGGAAGCTCCTGGTACCCATAACAGCGATGACCACTGTTATTACTAACCCCATGTCTGACCGTTCTACTGCTCTCCCAGGTAAATGAGTGAAGATTAAATGAGTTGAACTTTGTAAAGCACAAAAGACACTGCCTGAATGGATAGTGGTGACAGGTGAGCAACACTATGAATGGACTTTAATGCCACTAAATTATACACTTTAAAACTGGTTAAAATGGTACATTTCATGTTATGTATATTTTAGCTGAACCTAATATAGTAATCATTTCACAATATATGTAAATATACGTATTTCAAACCATCATGCTGTAAACGTATACAGTGATGTATATCAATAATTTCTCAATAAAACTGCCTCCTTAACACCAATCATTCATGTGTGGCCATCACATTCCCAGCTGCACCCCTGCTGGGAGAACTAAATGAAAATACAGTGCTTAAAAGTAGTATTTTGGAACACTCTGGTAAGTATTACTTTCCCTTCTCAAGTCACTCCTCCATCACCAGTCTAGTACGTGGTAAGGCCAGAACAGAAGCCAGGCTGCCTTCTGCTCCAGCCGGGCTTTCGGCTGACAGATGCACAGGCTGAAGCCTCACCCACGTGCAGAACCACCCAGGCCTGGTCGGGGTGGGTCTCTCTTATGAAGAAGCACACACGGCTCCAAGCCACAAAAAGCAGCAAAACTGATCAAGCCTGACAACAGATCAAATGTCTTACAACATATGTGACTCCCGTGCGACAGTGAACGCGGAGAGGCAGACTATGCCTATGTCAATCTCTGCTGTGCCCAGTGGGTCTGGTCCCCAAACAGGCAGTAGTGACCACCACTGCCCTCTGCCCTGCCTGCCTCCTGGAACGATGCTCTCTCTCAACCTGCTCAGCAAGCCCCACGTTTTATTTAAAAGCCCAGCTCAAGTCCCACCTGTTCAGTGCATTCAACAAACATTTACAGAGCACCTACTGGGCACCAAGCCCTCGGACATGGTGCCCTTGGGGAACCCAGTCTATTGGGAAGATTAAAAAAACAACAACAAGAGTTACTGCAGCATGTGTAAGGGCCTGGTGGCAGGAACAGGCACGCCACGCCGGAGGAACTGAGAGAAATGTGGTTTAGCAAGTGCACGTAGAGTGTGTGTCCAGAATCCAGAGGCACTAGGGCTCCGATAGCCTTGGAGCAGCCGATAACATGGTTGGGTCTGACCATGGAACAACCGTGCCATAACTCACCGGGGACGCCAAGACTAGAAGCACAGAGCCCTGCCCCTGAAGGCCCAGACAGATTGTCTAATTCTCACAACAACCCAGAGATGAGAAGCCTGAGCTCTAAAGGCCCAGTGACTTGCTCATGGGCACGTGGCAACTTTGTGGCAGAGCTCAGCCAGCCTTGGCCTAGGTCTGCTAACGTGCTTTCCAAACACCGCACTCTAGTGCACTCATATTTCTATAGGAAATACATGTTTGACTTGGAACACTGGTTGATTATGTTACCCAGTTGGGTTTATACCTTATGTCATTTTGTAGCCCCCATCTTTAAATGTCTTCCATCACAAACATGTCCCATATCATTAAGCATTGTTTCAAAGCATTTGGTGAGGACTGCAATCCATGGTTTCAGCAATCCCCCACTGCTTAACATTCAGGTAGCTTCCAACCCATGGCTTCTTGTTTTTCTTTTAACCGACCAGCCCACACAAAGTTCATCTCTCTGTGTTCTCATGGGGGGGAGGGGGGACCTCTGCACCCCTGATACCACCCATTGTGTGGCTTATCTTGGGTGAGGATGAGTAAGACAATGACTTTCAACAGTTGTATCAGCAAGTTTTATTATAGGAGGAACCCTATCCTTTTATCACCCGTCCACCTCCCAAACTCAGCCTCCCAGTTTGGTCAACCATAAATTCATTCTGTTACTGGGTTGGTTTCTCTATTGCCTATAAAGGCAAAAAATGGGGTAGCAGGTGGGAGCCATCAGGCAGCCAGCACCTCCAATGGCCAAAAAACAGCAGAGATGCCCAAAAACAGTAGACAACTTCAACTCCTCCCCATAAGGAATGGACTTCCCCCAGCTGAGAGGTCACCAGGCACACATCAGAATTCAACCCCCCAGGAAAGCAATTTCATATCCATCAGAAACAGGTCCGAGATAGGTGTGTTCCCGGAGTACTGTGCTCACTACTGGAACTTTAGTGTCTGGAAGAACCAGGAAGCTGGGCTCACACTGTGACTAGCTGTGTGGTCTTGGGCAAGCCGCCTCCCTTCTCTGGGCCTCAGTTTTAACACCTGCAAAGTGAACGGTTTGAATGAGATGATCCTTAAGGTCCCTTCCTTCTCTGAATGAGACCCCTGGGCCTGGCCAATTTCATAAATGAACAGTGACTGTACTTCATGATGCAAATTGGTAGTACAGACCCCGACCAACAGCTGCTGCCTGGAGGCAAGAGAGCAGAAACCCACGGGGGAAGGCTGTCACACCTCTTCCCCTATGTCCTCATAGTCAGGACAAAGGACTCCTCAGATGGCTCTGTGATGGGGGTAGAGGAAGGATTCTAAAAAAAAAATCATCTACCTTGCATCCCATAAGCCTCGCTTCCCATATGAAGACAAATGTGCTTGTCATGCTTAAAAAAAAAATTAAGTGACTGATTCATAACAACCCAGCAAAACACAGGAGTCAGAACTAGAGCAAGTCACTGCGACGCCAACTCCAAAGGGGCGCTTTCTGCCTTTATTTTCTGACTGGCAATGACAAGCTTTTCACAAAACCCAGGCAAGCTGCACGTCAGTGATAAAGGGGATTGTCAGCCCTGACACTCGAACAAAGACAAGCCAGATAGGAGAGGCCACCCGAGTGACCCCCGGGACCCAGGAAAGCCTCGCTGGTTTTGAGGGGATGCCTGGCCACAGCGAGGGAGGGATGTGCTGCGGAGGCTGCTGGTGCTGTGCACCGGTCAACACCAGGCTCTTCCCAGAAACAAAGGCTCAGATTCAAATGCGAGGAAAAATCAATAGTCTCTGGATTACAACCTGCCCATCAGCCTCTGGGTCAGAGCTTCCGCAGGGTTCAGAACTGCCCCAATGGGCAGGAATGTCCTCCCAAATCAGCTGGGTACCTCCTCCCCACCCGACCCCTTGAACCTGCCTGCCTCTGCTGCACGCAGCCCCAGGGCCTCTCCCCCTGCCTCCCGACCCCCACCTACCAGATCATCAGCTTTGCACAGTCTAGCAGGTTCTGGTCCCCTTCCCTTTTTTCTCTCCTCCCCTCCCTTCACCCTAACCCACCACCATTCACATCAGCCTTGAGGGGGGCAGGAGGTGGGGAGAAGAGCCCCAGGTTCCAGATGAGAAAGATGAGGCTCAAAGGAGACAAGATGAGTCCAAGATCACAAAGGTCGTGCCAAGAATCCAACCCACCCTCCCAATTCCAAGTCAGTGTTCTTTCTAGGTCACGTCCACACACCAGCTTCTGCCGATGTTGCCTCTGAAGCACAGTCCCTCACCCCACACCCCATTCACACCTGTGCGCACCCCACTCTGCACAGCCTATTGCGCTCTACACCATCACCACCCAGAGGCCACGGCATTGCCTGGTCTGCCCTGGGCAGGGGACATGCTGGCCGGCTCACAGCTGGACAGAGCTGGGATCTACCATTTTCTAGCTGGGAGGCTGACTTACTCTCCTTGAATCTTAATGTCCTCACTATACACGGGGAATGATGCAGACCCTGCCTCGCAGGGTCTTTAAAAGAAATGAAGCACATAAACCCCGCCCTGGACCGGCCTGGGAAGGACAGAGACACACACAGGCCTCGGCACAGCCCACCTGTTCAGAGTCGCCAACACCTCTCACCAGTTCAAAATCCCACCACACAGAGAACATATGTCCATGGAAAAACCGGCACACACGTGGTTCACAGAAGCATTATTCATAATACCCAAACAGTGGAAGCAACCCACATGTCTCTCCACTCATGAAGGGAGAAATAAAGCATGGTACGTCCCTGTGACTGAATGATATTTGGCCATTAAAAGGAATGAAGTGCTGAAATATGTTCTAATAAGGGTGGACCTTGAAAACATCAGACTAAGTGATTTAAGCCAGATTTTAAAAAAAAAAAAAAAAAAAAAAAAAGCACAAATTACATAGAGTAGGCCAATTCTTAGAAACAGAAAGCAAACTAGTAGTTGCCAAGAGCTGAGGGGAGGGGAGAATAGGGAATGACTGCTAATGAGTGTGGGGTTTCTTTTTGGGGGTAATGAAAAAATTCTGGAACTAAATAACGATGATGGTTGCACAGCTCTGAATATAAAAACAACTGAATTGTGTACACTTTAAAAGGGTGAATTTTCTGGTAAGTGAATTATATCTCAACTAGAGGCTCGATGCACAAAATTCGTGCAAGAGTAGGCCTTTCTTCCCTCGCAGCCCTGGCTTCGTCCAGAAGGTTGTCCAGAAGGATGTCAGGGAAAATGTCCGGTCTAATTAGCATATTATGCTTTTATTATTATAGATAAAGCTGTTCTTTTTCAAGTGGCCATCAAAAAACATAACAAAACAATACAATGATTGATATTCACACTCTATAAAGAAAACCCTCCCATGATGCCTCATTCTCTACAAGACAAAGTTTAAATCCTGAAGACATTCGAGACCTTCACGTCCCCAGGTGAGCTGACACAGACACTCTGAATCTGCCAGCTGTGACCTCCTCCCGGTACAGGAATGAGTCTTCCCCACTGTGGACCTGCGCTCCCAACATTCACCCCCAAACAGCAGCCAAGGGTACTGGATTGGCCTCGCTTCTCTTCCCAGCTCCTGGCTGTTACCCTGAAGCCTGCGCTGTCTGTGACTTGGAAGGGTCTCCAGCCAGCCCATCTTATCTCTCCAGCTAACCCAGAACCTCCGTCCCTGGTTTGGCCTATTTTCCTCTTCTTCTACCCCACTCCTCAGGACACTGTTGTGTCAATACCAACAGCAGGATCCCCGGAACTTCCTGTGTGTTCAATTCTGATTAGCACAATGTTCTTAATCTTGACCTCCACACACACTGTCAGACTGACTTACAGGTGGGGAAACAAAGGCAGGTGGTGGAGAAGAGGAAGGGAGGGAGGGGAGAAGACCTGATCGAGGCAGTGATGCAAGGAACCAAGCTGGGATTGAAACTCAACTTTCTCTTCCCTCTGTGCTAGCACCTGCTGCCACTTTAAAGATGTAATCACGAAGGTCTAGATATACAGCAAGTGCTCAGTAATATTTCATTCCACCAGTGTCCATCCGATCGTCACATGACTCGAGGTTAGAGTGAGATATTGGAGAGCAGGCACCCCTAAAATTCGCTCTAAAAATTCTCTCTGCAGTCAAGTAATACACAATTAGGCCCAGATGGTTTCTGGCTGTACCTAGAATTTTTCTAAGTACCACCAGATAAGTGTAAATTACAGCACAAAACACAATGACTTGACATTTTCCTGAGCATTAAAAAGAAAAAATTAATGAATGTTTTAACAGATTGCACAAAACAGGTTCTGTATGAGTCACTCACGGTCAAAGGCGGTGTGAGGCGGCCACCCCACAACCAAGTGGGCAAATATAAATATTAAATTTAAAATCTGCTTTTAAGAAGTGATAACACCCAATGGGTGTAATGAAACAGGCAGTCTCCTGCGTTCCAACGGCAATGCATAAACAATGCTCCCCTTTGGAAAAGTCACTTGGCCAGTGCTGTCAAAGATTATAAAGATGCCTGGAAACGAATCTGGAAGAAATCATTTCTATTTCACAGAGAAAGCTATCTGTGTGAAAACATTTATTCCTGCTCTACTTAAAACGGTAAAAAATTGACTAACTGCTTAAATTTCTAAATAAGAAAAAGGTTAAGTGAATTACAGTGCACCTACTCCATGCAGTATCCTGCAGCTATTAAGAATATGGTTACACTAACTGAACTACCAAGTAAAATGGAGACAGACTCATAGATAGAGACTCACAGATAAAGAGCAGGCAGATAGCTCGGGGCAGGGACTGAGAAAAAATGAAAAAAAAGAAGAGAGAGAGAACTCATGGACATGGACAACAGTGTTGTGATTGCAGGGGTAGAGGAGGATGGGTGGAGGTGGAGGAAGGCATAGAGGGGATAAATGGTGATGGGGGAAAAAATAAAATAAAATACAATTTTTTGACCAAAAAAAAACAAGCTCAAGATATAATTAATTAAATTTTTTAAAAAGAATATGGTTTTGTATATATCATCCATATATCACCGTGGAAGAAAGTTTTCTTCATTTAGCCTTTTGTCATGAAAGGCTCAAAAGCTCACTGTCCCTGCCCTGTGATCACAATTGTTTCCAATAAGAAGCCACCTGGAAAAAAATCATAGCTGTAAGTACTTTAAAATTATAATAGTTCTGTGACAGGGCGGGGCTGGGAGGGGGGTCTTTCTCTAGTTTTTAAATTTCTTTTAATGTTGTTATACCACTCTGATATACTTAGGAAAAAAATAAATTAAAAAAAAAAAAAACACTCAGGTTGAAGCCTGCTCAGTCTCACACCAACACTGAAACCCACACCAACGTAAAGCAGCCATTTGAAACGTGGCTTTGGCTGTTCACACTTCCATTTATCAAAACAGGACAAATCCTCCCAGAAATGCCTCAGCAAGGTACCACCCAACACAGGCCCATCACAGTCCAAATCCCCATCTCCAATTATCACAACCAAGAAAAGTGCCCAAGTAACCGGGCTGGAAAATGAAGGATTGGTGAGTTGAGGTGACAGGACTGAGGATTATTGTTTTAATTTTTTTTATTGGTCATAGTCACAATTCCTAGCACAAAGTAGATGCTCAATAAACATTTGAGGCAGAAGCTGTTTTTTTAAATGGGGACATGCCCTCATTCGCCGTCAGGGCTCAACCCTCCCGGCCTGCAAGTTGCTCTCCCTGAGGTTCTGTCAACAGAAGCTGTGTGTGGAAAAGAGCCCCACCAGCAGGAAATTGGTACTTTTGTCACCAACTTGAGAACAAAACAGTAAGAAAACTTAAATGTCACTGTGAGAGTAAAGGTCAAAGGGGGAGGAGGAACTAACTTCTTCTGAGTGTCTCTACACCACTACCTGTTCTAGGTCCCTGGGCATGCTTTCATCAATTCCTAACACCCTGACTCTAGAGCTTGAACCCCGTTTCCTCCATTGATTAGCTGTGTGACCTCAGGCTGGTTGCTTAACCTCTCTGTATCTTGTTTTCCTCTCCTTGTAAATTAAGGACACAGAGAACCACCCCATTAAGTGGTCGTGAGGATTCACTCAGTCAAAACACATAAAGTCAGCACAGTGCCTGGCACACGGAAAGCATTCAATGGCAGCTAATCATTAGTATTGTGATTCCATTTTGCAGAGAAGAAAGCCTGGGCCTCAGAGAGGTTCAATAATTTCCCAAACCACACAGCTAAAAAGAGCAGTGCTGGGATTCAAACTCAAGTCCAAACAACTTCCTAATCTGTGCTTGTTTTACTGCAGCAAGCTGAACCCCACCCCAAGGATTCAAGGATTCCTGTGCTCCCCCAAAACATATCCACACACACACACACAAACACACACACACATTTAGGGCTTCGGTGGCAAATGCTAAAAATATTATGAGATAATTGGAAATAACATGGGACTGAGAGGCCGTAAACTAGGACTCTAACTGATTATAACGTGGGAATAATAACAGCTCCATGACATGGTTCTTCTTTCCACTTGTCCATTCAACAAACACCTTTTTGGAGGCTGGCTCTGTTCTAGGCATGAGGGATGGAGCAGAGAAGCAGACAGGCAGGATCCCTACCTCCTGCAGTTACTACTCCATGGGGTGGGGAAACAAACAGTGAACTAATAAGATAGTTCCAAGTGGTGATAAGGATGGAGGAAATGAAGCCGGATAATGGGATAGTGTCTTGTCTGGGCAAGAACAAATTAAGGCCTGAGAAGAAGCCAGGAGGATCTGGGGGAGAACAGGCAAGAAGAGCCCCCCAGGGAGAGCAGGTGGGGCCAGTGTCCACCATAACAGAGCCAATGTGACTAGAGTCCCTGAAAGAGGCAAAAGGGTTAAGTTGGAGGGGAGGGGCCTGATGATCTGATCTGAGGTTCCCTCCCCTTATAGGCCACCATCTGGGTTTATCTACCTGCAAGATGAAGGCACAGAGGGCCTTATTTTATTTTATTTTATTTTTTATTAATCTTTACCTGAGGGTATTTTTTTCCATTGATTTTTTTTTAAGGGAGTAAGGGAAAAGGAGAGAGAGAGAGAGAGAGAGAGAGAGAGTGATGTGAGAGAGACACATCAATTGGTTGCCTCCCACATGCGCCCCAATCTGGGCGGGAGATCAAACCTGCAACCCAGGTACATGCCCTTGACCGAGAATCGAACCCACAACCCTTTGTCAGTCCACAGGCCAGCGCTCCCACTGAGGACACAGGGTGCGTTAAGCAGTGGAATAACACATCTTTGTGGGACAAGAAGTCTCAGCATGGAAGTAAAAGCACCTGGCACAGGACAGCCACTTCATAAAGGGTTTTCCCCTGGTTTCCCTTCTCTTGGTGCCACTACCTCCACACAACCCTGCACCATCGTGCCCTTCCTGGGCCTGTTTCAAAAAAAAAAAAAAAAAAAAAAAGATTTTGTCTCAGTGGTTCTCAACTCCGGCTGCACATTAACCTCACAGGAGGAGTTTGAAAAAATTACAATAAAACCACAGTGCCGGGACTGGTGCATGCCCCTGGCCAGGAGTGGGGGCCTCCAGGGTTTTCTAAAAGCTCTCCAGGCAGCCGTGCTTGAGAAGAACCCACCTAAAGGGGTTCTGAGGACTTTCTTCCCCTCAGTGGTCTAAGTACTGGGAGAGGGGCCCAAACACAGAACATGCTATCTTTTGAGACAGCGGGTTCCTCCTCACTGAAGACAGTCAAGCAAAACCCACTTTCTCACAGACGAAACTAAAGAACTGGACATTCTTAAAAGATCCTTTTCCAAAAAGATGTTTATGGTTTTATGACTTGCTGAGTGGCCCTCCAGTGAGCCAAGCCATAGGCCTTTGTGCCACCAGCTGTAACCCAAAAGAGCAAGTAAACAGCAAGTGTGCCAACCTTTGCCGTTCTTATGTCCATGGCAGACATCATTAATTGATCCCAGTGCTCTCTCCTGCTAGCAAGGCCATCCCAAGTGGTCTAAGGACCCCTTCTATACAGGGCCCGAGCAGCCACTACCAATCGCTCCAAGATAGACACAATCTGGAACCCACTGCTCTTCCCTGGCCTAATATCCCTAGGTCCTTTCCCACTCTGACATTCTTTTAGGCAATGATCCCTTTTATCTTCTCGCTAGCAATGATTAACCACCAAGGCGCATGACATTGAGCTCTGCTGGTTCCAGACAGTGAGATCACACATTCCATCCCTGAGGGTAGATTTTGCTTTATATTCGGAATCTCGGGCTTTTTGTTCTCCCAGGTGACATGAGGAGTTTGAAAAAATTACAATAAAACCACAGTGCCGGGACTGGTGCATGCCCCTGGCCAGGAGTGAGGGCCCCCCCACCCCAGGCAGCTGTACCCCAAGCATTACTGGACAGGGTTAGGGTGGATTCGATGACTAGCTCATAGAGTCCTATTCCTGGAAAAGCTCATCAAAGCAAGAGCCCTGTGCCATCACTGACAGTTGAAACAATAATACGGACAGCAGCTGGCATTAGGAAGCTCTTTCCATATGCCAGGCACCATGCCAGGCTTCCCCTACATTTCCTCAATGAATCTCAACTGTGATCTTCTGACGTGTTTATTTATCCCCATTTGGCACATGAGAAAATTCAGGTTTCAAAGCTACAAAGTTGCTGTGGGTCACAAAGCAGTAGAAGCGAGATCACGGAGGAGCCACAGCCCTGGCTCTGGCCAAGTCCCTTCACCCCTCTGTGCCTCTTCCCTAACAAGAACCCAGCACAGCAATGTGTGACAGCCCAGCAAACGTCCCGGGATACTGGCTGGAATTTGGGCAAAAGAATAGACAACAGCCCTAGCCGTTTTTGCTCAGTGGATAGAGCATCGTCCTGTGGACTGAAGGGTCCCAGGCTCGATTTCGGTAAAAGGCACATGCCCGGGTTGCAGGCTCGATCCCCAGTAGGAAGCATGCAGGAGGCAGCCGATCAATGATTCTCTTTGATGTTTCTATCTCTCTTCTCCCTTCCTCTCTGAAATCAATAAAAATATATTTTAAACGAGAATAGACAACAGTATGTCCTGGCCAGGTCTGACCCACTCTGAGCTGGGAGTCCTTTTCTGGCTTCACAAAGGCGTGTATTCCTGAAAAGTCCTGTCAACAGGGAGCTCTCAGGAAGCCACCGCTCCTGCCCCTGGTGGGCAGCAGCATCCTTTAAGGGGGGTTCTGGGTTTCCTCTCCTGCCTCATTCCTGCTGGTCTCCCCACCCCTGGCTCTGAAGGCATTATCTCTAGGTTTCTGCCATGGAGCCTCTCAACTCTCTAAAAGCTGAAAACGCTCCAGGGAGCTGGTGGGAGGGGGAACTTGGCAGTGAATCTCTTTGTAATGGGATCTCCCTCTGCCTGGTCTATCCCTTGTGTGGAACTTGGCACATTTGGCCTCAGGGTTCCTAATGAACACCGAGCCTTCCCTCAACTTCACATCCCCAGCAGCAGAGCTTAGCACCACACATATCACATTAACACCGGCTTCCTTTCCCACCCGGGCAGGCTGGGGAAACTGGCAGCTCTTCCACTCCGTGGAGGAGGAAACCCAGGCTGAGAACGCAGCGAGAATGTGGCCCAGGAGTCCACTGGGTGCGGAGACTCCCAGCTCAGAGCTCACTCGGCACAGCATCCCTAACAAGTGCTCCCCGAACAAGGAGGGAGTTGGAAGTGAATCTTCTTTGAGACCTAGCCACCTAGATACTTGTCACCTCTGTCCATGCTCTTGTTTAGACGGCCACTCTCACTGCGAGGAAGTCAATTACACGATCACATGGAAATGGAAGGACAGCAAGCAGTCCCACACAAAGACACCGGAGCACAGGCATCTACACTGTTACTTCAAAACAGGAGATGCCTAACCGGATGGTTCTCAACCAGGCTGCTTTCCCTCGGGGCACATTGGGCAATATCTGGAGACATTCTCGGTTGTCACAGGTAAGGGGTGAGGGGTGCCTCTGACATGTAGCAAGCAAAGGCCAGGGAGGCCGCCTAACTCCCTACAGTGTACAGGGCAGCCCTCAAACACAACCAATTATCAGGCCCCAGTGTCAGTCGTGCTGAGGTTGAGAAACCCTGGTCTAAAGGAAGAGAAACTATCCCACCTGCCCCAACCACACTGTCAGACAGCTGCAAAGCCAAAATGACAGACTCCAGGGGGAAACAGAGGCTGA
Organism: Plecotus auritus; assembly: GCF_963455305.1. NCBI lineage: Eukaryota > Metazoa > Chordata > Mammalia > Chiroptera > Vespertilionidae > Plecotus > Plecotus auritus. The sequence continues at coordinate 137,435,730 of NC_137783.1, forward strand.
GGGTTCTGTGTGTGACGCCGTGATAGGAGAGAGGCAGAGGGTCTGAGTCTTACCCCACACCCAATTCATTGTTTCTTTTCTTTATAATGTTTACTGATGTTTAATATGTGCTGAATAGTTCTTTGTGATCCATACTGATTTTATGTACTTCCTCTAACAACCTTAGAACCGAGTCACATGATCACATGATCAACCTTCTCATGATGAGAAAACAGAGGCACAGAGAGGTTTAACAACATGGTCAAGGTCATACCAGGAATTCCTGCCCAGGAATCTGGCTCTAGGGCCCGAGCTTTTCACCACTGCATTCAACTGCCTCTCGGCCCCATGAACAAGCTCCAAATGAGACAGTCAATGAAGGTGACTTCATGTCTGATGTCCACTCTCTTAGGGACAGACTTCCAGTAGCCAGATACAATGAAGCCAACTTGGAGGTTAGTGTTGATTTTAGAGAAGCCCGGGTCCGGGCTATGAAAATAATTTCACATCAGGTCTGAACTATAATGAGAATATAGGATCAGAGAATAAAGGGAAAGGTGGTCTCGGGTGGAGTGGTTTGCAGGATGAGATGAACTCGAGGAACGGGGGCAGGCATGAGGTCACATGATGGGCATGTGGTGATGAGGCCAAGCTCCACGTAGCAGGGTCAGGACAGTGATTTAAAAGAGATGAGCGAGGCTGGACAATGCTAGATCTCAAAGCTGTGGTTAGTGCTTGTTTAGTAATTCCTGCCTCAAGTAAGGGCTGGAGGACTGGGATGGCCTCCCCAGCAGGGAGAAAGGCAAGCAGGACTATTATTCTCCTTCAGAGAAGGTTGGCTTGGGCAATGTGCCCTCTGTCGAGACCTCCTGTTCTAGCTTAATTAGCATTATTTTCTTTTAGAGATAGCTATGATTCAAAGTGAGTATAGGACAACAAATTCAGATATGCTTCTACCAGAGCTCCCACCCCTACGTCCCCTAGTTTCTCTTCACACAATAGGATTTGGTGGCCACTTCAGACAACCCCTTCCTAAGGAACCTCTCCAGAAGTTGTTCCTTCCTGCACCAGCAGCTGCATAATGATTTTCAGCTATAGGGGGCAGTGACGATGCATAGCTGGACTTTATACTGGTTTCCATTGTCTCTACAAACAGAGCCCACCTCCACCCTCAACCCTGCACCTTCCACCACTCCATTCCCTATAAATAGTAGGCCCTACCCCAAGCATGTCAAACTCACAGCCGGCGGGCCACATGCCTTGTTTGTGGCCCATTGGCTGCAAGTTTGACATGCTTGCGTTTGGCTCAGTGGATAGAGCATCAGCCTGCGAGGTGAAGAGTCCTGGGTTAAATTCCAGTCAAGGGCACATACCTCAGTTGCAGGCTCCTCCCCGGCCCTTGTTGGGGCACGTACAGGAGGCAACCAATCGATGTGTTTCTCTGTCTTTCCCTCTCTCTTCAACTCTCTTTAAAAACCAATGGAAAAACACCCTCGGTTGAAGATTTAAAAAAAAAAAAAAAAAAAGTAGCTGCCAGGGTTTTTTTGGCAATGACTGAACCCATGACAAGAAATTTTTGTCATATGGAATTCAGTACACCATACACACATACGTATACAGAATTGAAACAAGTTTCATGACACAATACTTACCCCTCCTACTTGCAATAAACTCTGCCATTTTCTATTCTATCACTTCTTACTGTTGATCACCACTCATTAAACTAATTTTTATGACCTACGGTTTCAAATATACTGCTCTACAGCATGCAAATCTGTGATCTGGTTTTTCAAACTTCTTTAAAAGCACATTTTCTGAAACATATTGGGTGGAACTATGCATGATAGTCAAAGTACCAAAAACAGTAATTTCATATGGTTCAAACTAATGATTATGTATGAATCAAACTAGAGGACTCAACTGCCCAAATTTGTCGCTTACATGCTAATTCGACATTTGAGCAATGTTCAAAACTGGGCTACACTACAAAGGTACATTATTATTGTGCAAAATACAGATGACACCTGAACTGGACAAGTCACTTAGAGCCAGTCTGAGCCACACCTTCAGGAGGAATAATAACAACAACCTCACAGGGATGCTGTGAGGATGGAATGAATGCATACATTTGAAGGCCTATAAACTATAAGGTAAAAATAATTTTTTAAGATTTTTTGAAGTAGTAAATTATGCCAGTCTCCCAGCAAAATAAGATAATGAAACAACAGCCAACGTCTTTGGAAGGTTTGTTTCATGGTAAGATCTTGTTATGCAGATTGATTTAATCCTCAAGGACCCTATGAGGTAGGTATTCTTGTCCCCATTTTCCAGATGCGAACAAACGAGGCTCCAAGCATTAGAAGAGTTGGCCCAAGGTCACACCACTAGCAAGTAGCCTCCAACGCCGGTGCACCCAGCACTGGGCTGCAATGTCCCTCTGTACCTGCAACCACCCCACAGGAGCAGGTCCCAGGGGTCTACCCATGGGGTCCACTCTTAGTAAGGAAGGAAGAACCCCCAGAACACAAGGACAGGAAAATGAGATGGCCCCTGAGCCAGCAGCAGGAAATATACGATCACCTTGCTGCCATGGAAACAGGTGGCAGTCAGCACAGACTCCCTGGGCCTCCCATCTCACTCCCATCTCCCGCAATTAGAACCAAGGTTTGTGTCTCTAAACTTGCAGTTGTTGGCATAAATACTCCTCTTAGCCCTACACAAAATGTACCCAGAGACTCTTAGGAGGTGGCCACAGCCAAGCCGGCCAGGTCGCAAGTTAAAGAAAAGTGCTTAAGCCAACGCAAGAAGGACCCTGTTTTTGTTTTGTAAAGGACGTGGTCAGTCCTTTGGGGCTAGAACCACAATGGCCACTCCAGTCATATCTCGTGGCCATTTATTAATTCAATTCTATTCACTTGTCAAGTGAGAAATAACTTAAATTGTGCTATCAGGAAGCCTATATTGCTCCCCATTACATTATTTTAATACATACTTACATGTGTATGTATGTACACAATCCACTGTGGATTTAATCTCTTTGTAGCATAATTTTAACAACTCATAAGTATGGCCTTTTGCCCTAACGTTAAAATGTAACTTGAGTAAATGGAATATTTTGTAAGTTGTTCATATACTTCTATATCCATTTACAAGGATCTTTAACATAATGTCATCTTACTTATCTAACTGTCCTGTGTGAGAGGAAATCCTATATATATATATATATATATATATATATATATATATGTATATATATATATATATATATATATATATATATATATATATATATCTTATTGAATTTTTTACAGAGAGGAAGGGAGAGGGATAGAGAGTTAGAAACGTCCATGAGAAAGAAACATCCATCAGCTGCCTCCTGCACACCCCCTAATGGGGATGTGCCCGCAACCAAGGTACATGCCCTTGACCGGAATCGAACTTGGGACCTTTCAGTCTGCAGGCCAATGCTCTATCCACTGAGCCAAACCGGTCAGGGCAGGAAATGCTTTTTTTTTTTTTTTAATCCTCACCTGAAGACATACTTAGTGATTTTAGAAAGAGGGGAAGGAAGGGAAGGAAGGAAAAAGGGAAGGAGGGAAACCGGAAGGGAGGGAGAGAGAAACATGGGTTGGTTTCCTTCCCATAGGTGCCCTGACCGGAAATCGAACCCACAACCTTTCAGTGTGTGGGACGATGTTCCAACCAACTGAGCCACATTAGAGATGTGAACAGCAAGGATCGGAAAAGTTAAGGCACCAGTCCGAGGTCACACAGCTAGTTGGGTGGTAGAGCCAGGATTTCAACCAGGCTGCTTGGCTCCAAGTTCTATACTTACTTCACCACCCAGGGATCTGTGTTCCTAAGAAACAAGGACTGTATCTAAAATAGCTGGAAATATATATATTTGTACAACAAAGGAAGTCAAAACATTAACTTCCTTAATTCCAAAGATCTTGTGCAAATTGATAACAAAAGGTAATCTTATTTTTTTATTTTTTAGTGAACAGGAGTTAATTTAAAAAGCGGTGGGGGGAGGAAGATATGCAAATGGCCCAAAATGAAGGGGAGAAGTGCACAACTTGAAATTATAAATATAATTTTTTTAAAAAAGAAAAAATACATAAATAAAAGTAACAGAAAACAATTTTTCACCTCAAAATTTAACAATCCTCAATTCACCTAATGGTATGGAGAAACACTGTCCAAACCTATGGGGGCAGGTACAAACTGAGACAATATTTCTGGAGAACAAGTTTACAACAGTATCAAATTTTTAAATTCAGTCCTAACCGTTTTGGCTCAGTGGATAGAGCGTCGGCCTGTGGACTGAAAGGTCCCAGGTTCGATTTCGGTCAAGGGCATGTACCTTGGTTGCGGGCACATCCCCAGTAGGAGCTGTGCAAGAGGCAGCTGATCGATGTTTCTCTCTCATCGATGTTTCTAACTCTCTATCCCTCTCCCTTCCTCTCTGTAAAAAATCAATAAAATATATTTTTTTAAAAAATTTAAATTCATATACCCTCTAATCCAGCAACCCTAAAATTAAAAACTTACCCTATGAGTATCCTCGTGAAGGTTATATGAAAGATGCACCAAAGACATTCCCTGAAGTATGAAGTGTAAGGGGAGGGGGGAGAGACTAAAAATAACTGAAGTGTCCACTGACAGAGGACGGTCAACTACATTATGGTTCATTCACACCACAATATTAGGCAGTCATTTTTTTAAATGAGTTAAAGCTATTAATCATATTTCACATGAAATATGAAATCATCTCTAAGATAACTAAGTAAATTAAAAGCCTAAGTATGTTTTTAGAAAGATGAACATAGATATTTGTCTACATCACATAGAAACATTTTTCTCCCTAGAAGGAAAGCAAGGATCCCAATGGGGTTATCTTTAAAGAGGATGAATACTTTTCTGTTACACAATTTTAGATTGCACAATTTTTAACCTGGACTCCATGGGCTATTTTAAAGTTTTTATGCCCCTGGCTGGATAACTCAGTTGGTTAGAGCATTGTCCCGATATATCAAGGTTGCAGGTTTGATCCCTGGTCAGGGCACATACAAGAAGCTATTCATTAACGCATAAATAAGTAGAACAACAAATTAATGTCTCTCTCTTTCCCTTCCCCTCTCTAAAACCAATAAATACAATTATTTTTTTAAAGATTCTATGAAATCCCTGAAATCGGATACAAAATTATAAATTTTCATTTCTTTGGGGGAGAGAATTCTTCCCCTTGTACACACTCTAAGGGTCTCGTCCCTCCCCTCCCCCTCCCCAGAAAGAGTAAGAATCACTGTGTTATGGACTCCAAATCGGTGCTAAGTTTTCACTCATTCACTTACTCAGAAGCCATGAAACAACAATGGGCCGGGACCCGGCACCAGCACCCAGAAAAACACCACCCCATGCCTGCCCCGCAGAAGGAGATAGTTTGTGGCATAAAAACGACATTGTCTGCTCAAGCCTCAGAAATGGCAGCCGGGTACAGCTTCCCTCAAACAGGAAGAAGGAAAAGTGGAACTGAAAATTATTTGCATGTTTAAAATTAGACCTTCTGTGGGAGCTGACACTAGCTTGCTTTCAAAATGCCCCCCATCTGCTGCCTCATTGCCACCCCTCACCCAGGCATTTACATGCCATGGAAATTCTGAGACAATGGGAAGACTGCAGCTTCACTAATAAGGAAGTAATAACAAATTTCCTACAGCTCCCATCCTCTGAGGGGTCACCAGAAACGCCAATGGAAAGCCAGCCATGCGAGGTCGGGACAAAAATTGCTATGCACGCCCCTTGTCTGAGGTAGCCGCCACTCCAGGGATCTCCACAGAGACTCACCACTCCTCTGACAAATCCTGTGCCAGCCCTTTCTCTGCAGGGACAAGAACATCACACGCCCGGCCTATCTCACAAGTGTGGCCGGTTAGCAGGGGTAACGGGAGGAACGTCTCAGCCCCACGGCCTGCAAGGCGGGAAGCTTTTCTTGCTCAGCTCACGGCCTCCACTCGGTGCCTGTATTTTCCAAACTTCAACAATGTATCACCTGTACTGTTTGCCAGAACCACACCATCCTTATATAATTATTCCACAATATTTTTCCGTAGCTCACCTTTTTATTCTATCTAAATAAACGTATTTACTGTGACACTACAGAGAGCCTCACTCTACCTATAAAACCATGGGCTCAATAGGCAACTTACAATTTTTTATACTAATACTCCCCCCAAAAAAATAAATAATTCTTAACATTTAAAAGAATGTTTTGGGACTGAGCTAAGTTGATCTTGCACAGCCCCCCAGGGAACACGCTGTGGAAATGCTTGGTAAGAATTTCTTCTATAAACTAATGATCTGAAGCTCCACTTCTTCTCCCCCAAATAACAGCAGCAGCCACAACTAGCAATTGAATGGTGCCTGAGATTTTACATAGCAGTTCCTCTTCTATCTTCTTTGATCCTCTCAGCCGCGCAGGGGAGCAGGAAGTGTTAGTCCCATTTTCCAGATAAGGAAATGAGGAGTCACAGAGGTTAAGTGACGCCCAAGTTTAAGTAGCAGAGCACAGACTTGAACCCAGGTATTCCCATGCCAGACCCCATTCTGTTTCCACTCGCCTCAAAGACTCAGGCTCCCAAAGAACCATGAGCAAGAAAGAGGGTCCCTGGGGTGTCAGTGTTACAAATGGAGCAGATGCTCCGGGGTTTAGGATGCAGAAAACCCAAAATGACTCCCAGCCCCTTCAGGGTCCAGGCCCCACAAGCCTGCCCTTCACCACGGAAGTCTCCTCTCTTGGTGGCACGCTCTTGGTTTAAGACCTTCTCTTAAACACATGACTTCTCCGAGCACGGGACAGTAACCTGGGGCCATGGAGACATGGGGCTGGGCTCTGACACCTATTACTTATGAGTCTTTGGTAACTTCTGAACCTGTTTTCTCAAATAAAATGGGAACCTGACAACACCCAATTCTTACTATTTCTGAAATGACCAAATGAGGTAATGCATTAAAGCCCTTAGCCCAGTGCCTGCCACGTGTAATGGTACCTATTAATTACAATATCACCAACAGCATTATGTTAGAAGGGAAATGCACAGAAAATTGCCTCTTACACTGCACTCAAAATAATTCCCTTGGCGGAGCAGTGAATGAACTAAGAAGTAATTGCTGATGATGTGCTGGCTAAACCCAGGCCTACAGTCACTCAGCAACTCTGCCGAGGCCTCAACCCCAAGCAAAAATTACTTTTAGGAGCTAAATAACCTCTTTGCTGACCAAAATTGCTCACTCGGGAGCCAGGATTCATTCTCCCTGCCTAGGAAGGCTTGGGCATTCCACAGTTCTCTTTATCATGGGGCTGAACTTGAAGTCAGCTCAAAGTCATAGTCTAACCATAAACCAATTTGCTCTGTTTTCTTAAACTGTCTGCAAACAGAACATAACCATTTGGTTTTTCCGTTGTTGTTCTGAAGCAAAACAGAAATATTTAAAGTCACCCATATGAGAATTTAACAAGCAATATCAAGAGGAGTCAAAATATTTTTCATGCTGTGGATGAAGCAGGTAGGTAAGCAGGCTCAAGGATTAGCTAGAGTAGATAATAAATACAGTTATTATTCCCTAGTAATCAAGAAAGCAAAGAAAAAGCAAACCCACAACACTGTATAAACCAACAAAACAGCTGTCAGTCACCAGCTTTTTTTTTTTTTTTTTTTTTTTTCAAAGCAGCCCACTATCAAGATGATCTTATAAAGAATCTGTCAGGACCACATTTCTGAAGAGAAGGAGGCGGGGGGTGGGAGGGGGGTCACTTTGTCACACTGCCAATAACATACACATAAACCAAAATTAGTGTGCAAAAATGCTGGGAGAATGGGTGGAGTCAGACACTGCAACCAGCGAAGTCCTCATGCTGGTATCATCTCCGACCATCCTTCCTGTCTAGGAGAAGGGGAATGAGACACCAGGGTCAAAAATTGCTTTCCCAGCCCTAGCCGGTTTGGCTCAGTGGATAGAGCGTCAGCCTGCGGACTGAAGGGTCCCAGGTTCGATTCCGGTCAAGGGCATGTACCTTGGTTGCGGGCACATCCCCGGTGGGGGTAGGAGGCAGCTGATCGATGTTTCTCTCTCATCGATGTTTCTAACTCTCTATCCCTCTCCCTTCCTCCCTGTAAAAAATCAATAAAATATATTTTTTTTAAAAAATTGCTTTCCCAGACCTACTAAGCACTGAGGCCTCCAGCATCTCAGCCTTCCAGCTTGCATATCCATCCTCATTCATGTTCCAATAGAACTGTGTCTTTTCCATAACTTGTCCATTTTCTTAACCTGCCTATAGTCAATTACATTCTAACACACACACACACACACACTATCCAAACCACACGAAATCAATCCAGCATTAGGGAGGTAGTCAGATACCTTCACCCACACTTCCTAAATGCACAGGCTTCAGAAATCTCAACTATGACTTCCAACTTCAAACACGATTTGATGTTGAACAATTCAGTTTAAATTCACAGTTTCAGGAATATGTACAACGAGGAAGGACAGTACATATAGTTAAAAGTAAGAGTAAAGTGAGCCCTAACTGGTTTAGCTCAGTGGATAGAGCGTCGGCCTGCGGACTGAAGGGTCCCAGGTTCGATTCTGGTCAAGGGCATGTACCTTGGTTGCGGGCACATACCCAGTTGGGGGTGTGCAGGAGGCAGCTGATCGATGTTTCTCTCTCACCGATGTTTCTAACTCTCTATCCCTCTCCCTTCCTCTCTGTAAAAAATCAATAAAATATATATTTTTTTTAAAAAAAAGTAAGAGCAAAGTGAGAATACGGCGCATGCACGCACTCAAAGCATCATGAAAATACGAGGCACAGGCAGGCAACACAGGTTCCAGTCTCAACATCTCTACAGTCTTGCCAGGTGACCTCAGCCTGATCACTGTCTTCTCTGGGCCTCAATATCCTCATCTAAAAGAAATAAGGGGTTGCCCTGGCCGGGTGGCTCAGTTGGTTGGAGCGTCATCCCGTACACCAAAAAGCTTGTGGGTTTGAATCCCAGTCAGGGTACATACCTAGGTTGTGGGTTTGATCTTTGTTTGGGGAGAGTATGGGAGGTAGCCAATTGATGTTTCTCTTTCACATCGATGGCTCTCTCTCTCTCTCTCTCTCTCTCTCTCTCTCTCTCTCACCAATCGATGTTTCTCTTTCACATCGATGGCTCTCTTTCTCTATCTCTCTCTCTCTTTCTTCCTATCTCTCTAGGATTAAAAAATAAAATACGGGGTTTGAGCTACCTTGAAAGTCGGGTTCAGCTCAAAAATGCACTGATTGCCGAAACCGGTTTGGCTCAGTGGATAGAGCGTCGGCCTGCGGACTGAAGGGTCCCGGGTTCGATTCCAGTCAAGGGCATGTACCTTGGTTGCGGGCACATACCCAGTGGGGGGTGTGCAGGAGGCAGCTGATCGATGTTTCTCCCTCATCGATGTTTCTAGCTCTCTATCCCTCTCCCTTCCTCTCTGTAAAATATCAATAAAATATATTTTTTTAAAAAAATGCACTGATTCCCTGAAATATCCAATTTCAAAATGAACTGCCAACTGTGGATCTTGGAGATGCTTTTTCCAAGAGCCTTTTAGACTTCCTATTTTATAACATATCCAAAAATGAGAAACAGAGTCCTCTTGCGTTTCTACAGAACAAATTAAAGCGGAAGGAACTATCTGAATAGGGGACAAGTGTGGAGCGGCAGGCAACATGCTACTGAAATACAAGGAAGGATTGGGCAAGAAATAAATTTACCCAAGAAATGTTTTTGCTGGTTCAAAGCATAGCTAACAGCCACCACGACTGAAGCAAAAATATTATTAATACAATATGCATGTACCAAATTAAACTAAAATAAGTGAAAATCGAATATTTCTTTAGTATAAACTTTGGCCCATGATATCTTCATTTATGAGGCCTTTTTTTCTTTTTTTTTTTTTTTTTAATCTCATAGATTGCTCTCCACAAGCTTCCTTACAGGAACAGGAAGATGATCACACACTCTCCCTTCATGATAATCCCATCTGGACACGGTTTGATGTCTTCAAAGCTCTTTCAGACATCGGCCAGGGGAAGCCCCAAACAATCTCTGGGGCAGGTGGTGGTACCCCCATCCCACAATGCTGTTAGCTAGGATGCAGGGGACTGGAAATGGAGAGCAAGTCCAGCCAAAGCCTGGCCCTGGAGCTCCTTCTAACACCTGATCCACATTCCCTGCAGGAGGTCCCACTGCCTCCCAGGCCTCAGGAGAGCCTGTTCGGGGGCCTGCTGGGGACAAATGAGAGTGGACATCAGCACCCAGAGCTCCGTCTCCGCCGGCCTGCTGGGCTGCGCTACTCCCCAAGGCGGATGCTTTGCTCTCAGACAATCCTGTGTTTGTGCGGGAGAAGTTTTCCCTGAACCCAGGTTCCATCCCAAGTCAATAACTCACTTCCCAGGTTTCACACATCAGCCCCTTGGAGCTCCTGTCTGTGTAAAACAAGCAAGATTTTCATGAGCAAAATGCGCAGGAGGGTATCACCAGGGCCCTTTCCACTGCGGCTCCTCGGCTCCTGGAAGGCTGTGAGGAGCCGGGCCGGGGCTGGCGCCCTGCTCTTTCACTTCTCCCTGCAGTTCCCTCTGTGAGGGGGGCGTCTCCAGCTGCCCGCCGCCCCCGGTGGAAACACCACCAAGGGGAAGCGGAGCTTTCCGATCGCTCACCGCAAGGCCGGGCGCAGCACCGGCTGAAAAGCGAAGCTGGACAGTGTGGGGAGAGCCGGTGCCCGCCAGGCACGAAGGAAGCCCCCAGGGGAGCAAGCGGCTTCCCCGAGAAGAGGGCTGTCCGCGGGAGGGACCCCCGCGTACGGCCCCCTGGCCCCAGGGTGGGAACTCTCCCAGGAAGCGGTGCCCTCGACCCGGAGGCCCCGCGCCTCGTCCCCGGCCCGCCGGCCTGGCCCGGTCTGGCCCCCGCCTGTCGCCGCTGCCCTTCGGCCCGGCCCCTCGGGCCCTGCAGGCCGGGTTGGCCCGCTCCGCGCCCGGCGCCCTCGGCACACACGCCCCCTCCAGCCGCCTCGGGCGGGACCAGCTGCGGGAAGGGCGGGCCAGAGACAGCCTGGAGCCCGCGGGGGCGTCCTCGGGGAGGCTCCGCGCACCCCGGGACCTGGAGCCCGCCGCCCGCCCTTTGGTGCCAGGCAGCCGGGTAACGGGCTCGGTGGCCGGCAAGGCCGGCGGGTGCCCGCGAGCCCTTCAGGAGGAGGGCTCCAGGACTCGGGCCCTCGAACCCCCAACCCCGCAGGCGGGCACCGCAGGCAGGTGCCGGGGATGCCAGTCTGCCCCTCCCTCCCCCGCCCGGGCCCCGGCCGCTCACCTGGCCCAGGCGACACAGCAGCAGCAGCGGCGGCAGCGCCCAGCGCAGCCCGGGCGAGCGCCGAGGGGGCCGCGCCTCCCGCGCCGCCGGCTTCATGCCCCGCGCGCCCTGGAACGTGCCCGGGCCGCGCGAGTCGGGCCCCGCCGTGCGCCCGAGCCGGGGCGCTCCGATCGCCGCTTCCAGCCACCGCCTCCGCCTCCGCCTCCTCCAGCCGGTCCGCCTAGTCCCCGCTCCGCCCGCCCCGGGCTTCCCCCGGGACATGGCAGCGGCCGCAGCCACAAGGCTGGGCCCGACGAGGCGGTCACGGGAGGGACGCGTCCCTGGGCGCGCAGGAGATTCTCGGGGCGGAGCGAGCGGCGCCCACCCCCCGTGCGCGGCGACGGGACCCCGGCTCCCGCGGCTCCGGCGGCTCCCGCTGCCTCCTCTGCGTGTCATGCGGCTTGGGCTGCAGGGAGCCGCGGCGAGCGCTCCCGCCCTCCGCTCCCCTCCCCCTCTGAATATTCATCGCTTCCTCCCGCCCGCCCGCCCGCCCGCCCAGCGCTGCCGAGTCCCGCGGCCCCTCCGCGGCAGCCCCCGCCCCCGCCCAGCCGGTCGGGTGGTGGGGAGGGGGCAGCAGCGCGCCCCGCGCACGCCCCGGCGGCTCCCCTCCCGTGGGCAGAGGAAGCGCCCCCGCCTCGCCGCCTCGCCGCCTCGCCGCCTGGCCTTCCCACATTCCGGGGACCGGGACCGGGAGGTGGCTCCGCTGCTCGCGCCGCGAGCCCGCACTCAGCCTCGGTCCCGCTCTGAGGCCCCGGGTCTGGGTCACCAGATGCTGACTGCAATCCCGGCTGAGGGCAAGCCAAGCCTGCGTTTACAGCAACCGGGCGAAGGCCGGATTGGCTTGGCGGGTGGGCGGGCTTGGCTTTCTTGAACCCCTGAATTGTAGAAGAGGGTGCTGTGTGCTATGTTCTCCACAGCCCCATCCCCGGGCCAGAGAGGCAGAGAGCCGGCCTTGGACCGGGTTAGAAGGCATTAGGCCCCCTCGGGTAGCAACACAAAGTCGGGCCAACGACTGCCTGAGTGCTTGGGCCCTGCCCAAGCCAAGATCAAAGAGGCAAATTCCTCCCTCGGGTTTGAGTCTCTCCAATGTCCTTAGGTGAGTAAGGACCTTGCAAAGGTGTCTGAGGTTGAACCCTAAGACGTGCAGGGGACTCATAGGGAATGCAATTGTAATTAAACTGATCCGTCCAGGGAGTGTACATAAGAGCTGGTCACCCCCCCCCCCCTCCTCTGCTCTGGGCCCTCACGGCCGTTTTAGATAGCCAGGGAGAGAAACTGAGGGCGTAAAGGGGGAGGTGACCAGAGGTGTCACTTCCTCTGGGAGCTCTCTCCATAAGCAGCACACTTTTACCCACAACACTTGACCCACTCCTGGCCTGTGTCCCCAATAGGATATTTGGTTAGAGACTCGCTGGCTGCCCTTGCTACCTCTGTTGGTCTCTTTGAATGGACGCTCCAATGGCTTCAAATGGGAACCCCTTTTTGTTTGAGCCACCCTTCCCAAAGGAGGACCTCCAGCTCCTTGAGCTGGACCCTACTAAATCAAACTTCACAGTCTCCATTTGTCGGGCCCTGTTTACACCATGGGGGCTGGACTCCTCAGATGGCGCTAAGGGCCGTCTCCCCCACTGTGTCCCTGGTGCCCATGAAGCATGGCTCGTGGCTCTCCAGGGCAATGGGGACCTATTCCTTTCCTCCCACTCCCAGCATGTGACTCCCATGACCCCGAGACCTTCTGGCAAGCCCTCTGTCATTTCTCCACCTGCCAGGGACAGTTGACTCTGTGCCCTCCCCCCCACACCCCCGCCAGGAGAGGGCATTTCCGCTAGCCTATTGACCCTGCACAGGGGACATGATCTTAAAGTGAGGGCCATTCCCCATCTAGTGGCCCTGATTGAGCCCCGTTTTTCTAAAAGCCGTAGTTTGCAGCCTACTTTTGGGAAGGCCACAGCAGATACAAGTCTAAAAGGCTATTTTGACCGCCAGGGACGGGCAGGGGGGAGAGGCAAGACATGGAATTCCACTCGTGCAAACCATCTTTATTCTCATCCTACAGGAAAGGATGTGGGCCCTACAAACATATGCATATCACTGGGGCATTGTAGGGAACAGACACGGGTTCAATCACATAGGACCATGCTGGTAAATGCGCACAGTCCAGTAGGTCGGTTCTGTTAGTGGGTACACACTAACAAGTTTGAGCAAACATGGGTATCCCGGCTTCCTGAAAGAGAGGAGGAAGGGGCACCTGGCTCCTGGCCCAGGGTCCCGAAGTCTCATCCGTAAGCAGGACTAATCCGACAGACCCTCTTTTGCAATCATGCGCAAAGAGACATGCAACTGCTTCAGGAACCAGGGAAGGGAAGTGGTGTCTCTACCAGGGGTCCTCAAACTTTTTAAACAGGGGGCCAGTTCACTGTCCCTCAGACCGTTGGAGGGCAGGACTATAGTTTTAAAAAAAAAAACTATGAACAAATTCCTATGCGCACTGCGGGCCCGGGACGAGTCAGTCGGCTGCTAAGGAGGACAGGCAGCGGCACCCGGCGGGCTGGATAAATATCCTTGGCGGGCCGCATGTGGCCCGCGGGCCGTAGTTTGAGGACCCCTGCTCTACACTCTTTGACTAGAAGGGGGACACCCCTGATAGCAAAGAGAAAGGTCACAGAGGATGCTGGACATCTTTCTGTGTGTTTTTCTTACAGATGGGAAGCGTGTCTTCCACACCTCGTGCAGACAGCCCTTGGGGCTGCATCTTAAAACACTGGGATTCCTTTGGCCCCCAGACTCTAAAGAAGAAACGCCTGGTTTTCTTCTGCGTCAGGTGTGGCCCCAGTGTAAATTGGCAGATGTGGAAAGTAGGCCCCAGGGAGGGAGCCTCAATTTTAATGCCACTTCCCTCTGTAGGAGGGAAGGGAAGTGGTCGGAAGTTTCTTATGTTCAGACCTTCTTCGCCCTCAGAGATAAACCAAATTTGTGCAAAGACCGTAAAATAGACCCTTCACTCCTTGTCATGGTCACCCAGGGGCTGCAGGGAAAGGAGGAGGAGCAGGAGAGGCCCCCCCGCTTCTCCTTGTGAGCCCTCGTGCCCTCCCTACCCTGGGCCTCTGGGTGAGACTCCCCAACAGGAGGTCTTTCAGAAAATGAGGCCTCCCCAAAGGCTTGGCCCAGATCCAACCCCGCCAAGGGGCATCTACCCCCTAGTGCAGTGGTCGGCAAACTCATTATTCAACAGAGCCAAATATCAACAGTACAATGATTGAAATTTCTTTTGAGAGCCAAATTTTTTAAACTTAAACTTCTTCTAATGCCACTTCTTCAAAATAGACTCACCCAGGCCGTGGTATTTTGTGGAAGAGCCACACTCAAGGGGCCAAAGAGCCGCATGTGGCTCTCGAGCCGCAGTTTGCCAACCACGGCCCTAGTGGAACAGGCAGGCAGGAAATTTGTTGTCTCCATGGTACAGGTCCCCTTCTCTTTGCAAGAGGTAAAGGAGATCAAGAGAAACCTGGGGAAATTTTCAGATGATCCCAATAAATATATAGACGTCTTCCAGAGTCTTACCCAAATGTTCGAGTTGCCTTACAGAGATCTCATGGTACTCTTGGGACAGACTCTGCCCCCCTCTGAAAAGAAGAATGTATTTAAAAAGCCAGGGAATTTGGAGATCAGGTTTACCTTACTGTGGCCCCTAGGTACCCTGATCCAGAGGAGCGAAGAAAAAATTGTTTAACAGGAGAAGAGGCAATTCCCCCAATGGACCCCAATTGGGACGCTGACCAAGAGATGTGGAAAATAAGACATTGCCAGGTTTGCATGATCAAGGGCCTTAAGTGTAGTAAAACCAAACCCATTAATTACTCTGAGCTGGCCACTATTACACAAGGGGCAGGTGAGAACCCTTCAGCCCTTTTTGGAGAGACTCAAGAAGGCATCCTATCAACCTACTCTTAGAGGAAATTGACAGGATCAAATCGACTCACTGGCAGCAGTTACCCTCCAACATTGGAGAGGACTTGACCTCTTCACAGCTCAGAAAGGGGGGCGCGGAGGGGGAGAGCGGGGCAGCTATGCCTATTCCTAGAGGAAGAATGCTGTTTTTACACCAATCAGTCTGCATAGTAAGGGGTGGAGCTACAAATTTCATTGATAAAGCCTCAAAAGTCTGACAACAGCTTTCAGAATCTTGGGGCACCTGGCTACAGAATCTTAACTGGGTCTCCTGGCTTTTACCTTCAGGGGTGGGCAAACTTTTTGACTCGAGGGCCACAATGGGTTCTTAAACTGGACCGGAGGGCCGGAACAAAAGCATGGATGGAGTGTTTGTGTGAACTAATATAAATTCAAAGTAAAGGAGCGGAGGGGAGAGCAAGAGAACCGGATAGAACAGCCGGATCCGGCCCACGGGCCGTAGTTTGCCCACGGCTGCGTCTAGCAGGACCCCTCTTAATGCTCATACCAGCACTCATCTTTGGCCCTTGCTTATGAAACCTCCTAATACGTTTTATTTCTTCTTGAGGCTATAAAGCTACAAATGGTCCTGCAAATGGAACCACAGATGGAGGCTGCCAATTCCTTCTTCCAGGGACCCCTAGATCGCCCACCTCCGATGGAACCCTGACTGCTGCTTCCAATCAACGCCTCCACTCAGCAGGAAGCAGCTAGAGTGGTCCTTGCCTCTGTTGCCAATAGCATTGGAGTTTCCTAATCAGAGGGGGGAATGAAAAGAGTTAAAGCGGAATTAGGTAGATAGGGTGGGGGGTGGAAGAAGGAGAAATCGTGGCGCTAGATGAAACAAACCAAAAAATGTGTCTTTGCAGAAAACAAGATGGAGAGCAGAAAAAGAGGGTGTTTCGAAATGAGGATAGTGGCACAGATAGACAAAGAGCAGGCCTTTAGCCGATACAAGGGGAGGAGCAGAATGCTTTGGGGCCAACCCATTTGAATCTCCTTCCTGAGCGGGGAGCCTTGTGTTTGTTTGCAATAAATTCCTGCCTTGTTTGAATGCCTCTGACCCGAAGCTTCATTCTGCGATTCCGTGAGACAAGACCCCAGGAAAAATTCCTGCTCACAGTTCCGGTATCATTAGGACCCCAGCACTGGCTGGACTGGTACTACAGCTGTGTGGCCTGGGAACAGGCAACTCACCTCTCTGGGCCTCCTTTCCTCATCTGTGAGATAAAGACAATAGTAGTACCTGGCTAGAGAGACTTGACTGATGGTTAGGTGAGATAGAAAGGGGGAAAGTCATAAACATTTGGCCTGACACAGAGTGGGCCTCAATAAACATTAGCTCTTCTGGCAGCTTTCATCACATCATCAAAGAAGCTCGGGTTCCTGAAGAGGTTAAAGATCACTACGGATATTACTACTGTGCCCATGCACAGAGGAGGAAACCGAGGATGGGGAAAGCTAAGCCAGTAATGAGAGAAAGAGCCAGACCAAGGAGTGCTGGGGAGGGAGAAATGAATCCCAACCAGGGGGAGAGGTGACACCTGAGCTGGGCTTTGAAGGATGGGTTGAATTTCACCAGGCAGATAGGGGGGCGGCGAATGTCTCAGGAAGTAGGAGCAACATGGCAAACAAACAGAATGCGGATGGTTTAGCTTGGCCTTCAGAGAAGCAGGGCATGGGAGAGTGAGGGGTTAGTATTGGGGGAAGATTCTGGAAGCTTCAATAACTAGTCTGGATAGAGTCTATGTACAGCAAGATACAAACGGCCGGGTGGCTAACACTGCCCCCAGGTACCCCTCGCACCTCGGGGTTCCCCATCGGGAAGACGGGAACACACCTGCACTAAAAGGAACTAAATAGCTCCTCCCAGACAAGCAGAGAAGGTAAGGGGACCGCACCTGTTGACTGCCCTCTTTTGTTTAAACATGATGTAATCATAATTCACCAGGAATCATGTTCCTCCCTGCCTCCTCCCCTTCTTGGGCAGAGACAGATGGTTTGAAAGGCGGTTGTGTTCATGATGCCCAGAGGGAAGGAAAGATGCCAGGCCTGCGGGCTGCCCCGATACTCACAGACCCTACGGATCCATCCAGACCTCCACGGCTTCATGGCAAACGGCTCTGTGAACTCCAGCGTGCACTCTGGTTTTCTCGTGGATGAAATGGATGCCTGCACTGCAGTGTTGGTTGGAACCGGATTTCCCCACCACGTGGTGATGAAATAGAGCACACAGCCTTTTCAGTAAAAGGAGTTAAACCTGAATAGTAAACTACATGTTCAGTCATAAACAGATCGCACTGGATTAATAACCCAGGTGAGAGCAGATATCAATCCTGAGGGGGTGTGGTATAAGCTACCTGAGGGCAGGGATTGGGTTTGTCTTACCCAGGTCACCCTACCACACCTCACTCTGTGCCTTGCCCCTTGCAGGCACGCAAAACGTGTGCCACTGCATGCTTGTATAAGTGCATCCAGGGGTATCATGATGTGAAATTTCACTTTTTGCAAGAATAAAGTAGAAAATTTTATCCTCTTACTTTGGAGAGAGAGAGAGAGAGAGAGAGAGAGAGAGAGAGAGAGAGAGAGAGAGAGGGAGGGAGGGAGGGGGAGAGAGAGAGAGAGAGAGAGAGAGAGAGAGAGAGAGAGAGAGAGAGAGAGAGAGACTTTATTCCAGTTTACAGGTCTCTTCCTCAGATATTACTTCCCCTGGAACTTCTTAGGTACCACGAAGCCAAGTTGGATGTGCATCCCCTTCATGGTCTCCTATCTCCCTGTGTGAACCTTATCTAGCCACAGCTTTGTAATTGCCTGTTTATTTAACCTTCTTCCTCATGGGACTCTAAGTAAGTCTTGAAGACGGGCTTATTTTATCACTGCGTGCCCAGCACATAAGTCATCCAAACAATATTAATTTAGTTGAACTGAAAGCATTCCTTTGAATTGCAAACTATGGAATTAAATATATGCCTATTCTCTCTCTCTCTCTCTCTCTCTCTCTCTCTCTCTCTCTCTCTCTCTTTCTCTCTCTCTCTCTCTCTTACACACACACACACACACACACACACACACACACACACACACCACCTTCCAAATTCAATTTACAAACAGCTTTTCAGGGATCAATCTACCATGCAAAATTCAGGGCTCATTCTCTTTGAAAATATAATGATATTTGACCTTTTAATCATGTCCACCTTCAAGCAAAAGTGACAGCTTTGCTGAATATAGAGCCAGGTGCACAGGGAACAAAAGAGCTAACCCCAGAGGTTGGAATGAAGGGTTCCTGGATGTGTTCCAAAAGTGCCTGGTAGGAATCGCCCAGTGGCTTGTTATAATATAGATTCTCATTGTTTTCTATAGACTATGGAGGGTACAGCCTGGGAATATGTATTTTTAAGCAGCGCCTTGGGTCATTCTTGCTGTCAAGCAGGATTGGAAAGCACTGTTCATCCTATCATTGGCCTGCATTGCGTTCCCACTAGAAATAAAGACCAGTGACCAGGTACCTACTAGGTATTTCTACACCTTACAACAACCCTGTAGAATAGGTATCATTACCAATATTTGACAAACAAGGAAACTAAGCCTCAGAGAGGTTTAATTACTTATACGGGGTCCCACAGCTCAGCGTGGCAAAACCAGGATGTAACCCTGTCTTTCTTGCGATTATGCCCTGGTGTCCCGCCCTTTGACATTTATAAATAAGTTACTATAAAGTTCTCTATGCGTTGGCTGTTATTATTACTTTTATTATTACTCCCTGAGCCTCCGTTTTCTCGATTCTAAAATGGGAAGGGACATAGGACACAAGACTTTCTACTTCACCCCCCAAGAACTGGGAACAGGCAGGCAGCCATGTTTAATGGCGTGTCCACCATCCCACCAGGAGGCAGGCCTGCTGGGCACCAGCCTGGAACCAGGTCACCGGCCCCGCAGGGAGTCCATCCAGCCTGGCAACCCTCCGTTTATTTTAAAAGCCACCACGAGAGCAAACCATTCTCCAAAGCCCTCCTAAGCGGAATGGAATGTTTCTTGGGAGTCTGATTAGCTAATGTCACAGGCATGGCTGCCCTGAGACCTTCCTGCTTCACAGACTTGCACTGAATCAGAATGGAAAGGAAGACTTAGAAAGTTCTTTCTTAAAAAAAAAAAAAAAAGTAGCACTTCATCTTTATAATAGTAACAGGATGTTTCCCGTGGACTAATAACTGAGCTGTGGTTAGAACTCCATGTTTGTCCACCAGACCTCAGTTCCTCCCTACACAGAGCCTTAATCACCTGCCCGTGCATAGCCAGGGAGTGCCTTGGCAATGCCTCTTCTGTTTCTTCAAGCACTTGCAACATTAGCATTTTCCTAATTTGGGTGCGTGTGTCAAGACTGAAAACAAAGTTTTGCTCACAAAGAAGCAGTTGCATGTGACAGATTTTCAGTGTAGGCATGGAAGCCTCTTGTAGCCAGCTCGGGGTCTGGAGAACAGGGACAGAGCCACTGCCCTCCCCAGTCCCACCCTCTCCCAAGTACTAGGCAGCCACAGGGGTGAGCCCACTGACCTCTGCGCTCACAGCTGTGAAGCTCCCAGTGAGCCCAGAACCTCCATGTTCTGGCAAGACAGATCCAGGCCCCACGGTCTTAGGGCACCTGGAAACACAGGGAGTGTGTGACAGGAGACCTCAGGGACAGGGGGACCTTTGTCCAGGGCTTGAGAACAACTTCTGCACAAAGACCAGAAGTGGCAGGCAGGGGCAGGAGGCCGTCAAGCCTGCAGCAGAAATGTCACCTCAAACAAAGAAAGGGCTGCAAGGTATAAAGACAAGAAGAGGGAGAGTGAGCAGGAGGCCCACTGTCCCAGGGCTTCTTGGCCGCTGGGTCCTTCCAGGCTGGTTAACAATAAATTAATGTTGTTCAGGTTTGAGAAGAATTGTGTGTTTTTTCCTCAAGTTAAAAAATGTCTTAATCACACTGTGCTGGATGTATAGAATACCTGGGTCAGGGTTAGGGTAAGAAATTAGGGTGAGAAATCAACTTGTTAACAACTATGTAGTGGGATCTTGCCAGTAGGGAAGACAATACCCTGCAATCTAAATAAGCAAATAAAAATCATGTAGGGCACTATAGTTACATTATGTATATAACTGGTATATGAACATATATGTCATATTTGATTGACGTAGCAATAAACTGTAGTGGGTATGAGTATGGACTCTGGAGTCAGCTGCCTGGGTTCAAATTCTAGTCCTGCCATTTATTAGCTTTGTGACCCTGGACAAGTTACTTAAGTTTTCTGTGTCCCAATATCCTTATCTATAAATGAGGACATTCTTGATGATAACATCTACCTCATGGGATTATTACTAGTATAAGTACTTAAAAATAAAGTGCTGATAGTACTGCCTGGAATAAAGTAAACACCATGTAATAAAAGATGTTATTAAAATAATTTTTTGACAGATTAGAGGCAGGGTGGTATAATGGGAAGAATATGTGCTTTGGATCAGATGATCATAGGTTCAAATCCTATATACTTGCTACGCAGTTTTGGCCTTCAGTTTCTCACATAAGGAATGGGATGGTAATTCATTGCCTGGAGGATGACAGGAAATGATACATGCAAAGTGCCTGGCATGCATTCCAGGAGCCCCAAGTGGTAGAAGCATAGTGATTGACAGAAAGAGAAGGAGATCGGGAGTCAGAGCCCTAAGACTGTATTACCCAGGTATCAGGGCACTGACCAGTCAATCCTCTAGGGCTTAGTTTCTTCCTTTGCAAAATGGGGGTTCGATTAGTGTATCGGTCAGGATGAGCTAGCTTATGCTGCAGCGAAAAACATTCTTCTCAGATCTCAACAACTGAAAAGAACAAATATGTATGTGTCGTTCTCACTCCATGTCCCCACAGATCAGCTGAGGGCTGGGCTTCACATCAGCCTCACCCCAGGAGCCATCTGCTGGAGGGGACACTCGCCGAAACTTTGCCAGTTGCTGTGGCAAAGGGAAAAAGAGCTTTGGAGAGTCCTGAACCATAAATTAAATACTCTGTCTTGGAAGTGACACTAATCTCCCTCACTCACAGATCATCAGCCAGAACTAGTCATGTGGCCCCACCCAACTACCAGGGGCCAGGAAGGACAATCCTACCATGTGCCCAGAAAGCACAGCTAGAAATGCCTGGTGAACAGCACTCATGACCAGCACAATGACACAGCCTCTAAAATCTTGCTGTGAAAAGTGTGATCCACTGACCAGCAGCATGGACGTCCCCTGGAAGCTTGTTAGAAATGCAGAATCTCTGGTCCCACCCCAGACCTACCTCGATGGTTAATTTTGTGTCACCTTAGGTGGCCCATGGATGCCTGGACAGCTGGTGAAACATTATTTCTGGGTGTGTCTGTGAGGGAGCTTCTGGGAGAGATTCACAGTTGAATTGGTGAACTGAGGCACAGGTGGACCTCTCCACTGAGCGTGGGCCTCATCCAATGTGCTGAGGGCCTGAAGAGGATGAAATGGTGGCGGATGGCTCGGTTCTCTCTCTGCCTGACTGCTTGAGCTGGAGCCTTCATCTTCTGCCCTGCTCAGGCCTTCACACCCAGACTGGAATCTACACCTTTAGGCTGCTGCATCTCAGATCTGAACTACACCACCTGCTCTCCTGGTTTCAGCGGGAAGATGGCAGATCCTGGGGCTTTTCAACCTCCATAATCACAGGAGCCAATGCCTTATTTCATGTACATATAATACCTAGGATATATTTCCTACATTCACACACACACATACACACACACACACACACACACACACACACACACACACACACATATATATATATATACTAGAGGCCTGGTGCATGAAAATTCATGCACTGGAGGGGGGTTCCTCAGCCCAGTCTGCCCCCTTTCACAGTCCAGGAGCCCTCAGGGGCGGGAGGTGACCCAGCGATCAGGGTAAGGTGACACCCCATCACACCTTGACTGCTGCCAAAGCCGGCAGTGCAAGCCTCGGCCAGCCCTGATTACCTGAGCCTCGGGTGGCCCTGGGCAGCAGGGGGGCTAAGGGGATTGGGGGACTCCAGAGGCAGGCGTGAGGCAAGGCCTGGCAGGGCTGAGGGTACTGGGCACCCCCATCTTGTGGCTGTGGGCGCCGCCATCTTTGAGGGCAGGGCAGTCAATTAGCATATTCCCTCCTTATTGGCTGTGGGCACTGCCATCTTTGCAATTGTGTGAGGGTCAATTAGCATATTCCCTCTTTATTAGATAGGATATATATACTACTAAATCTACTTCTCTGGAGAACCCTGCCTAATACACCTATTAAATCAGACTCTGCATTTTATCAAGCTCCCCAGTAGATTTCTATAGACATTCAAGTTTGAGACGTGCTGGCCTGATCCATTGGGTAGCAGGGCAGCAAACTGCTTAAGAGCCTGGCTCTCAGCCTTTACCGGTGGATTTGGTTACCACGCTTATTCCTGAGTCGCCTTCAGAGACTCGGGCTCAGAGTTCTGTTTCTCATTGGAATTAGAGCCCAGGAATCTGCACTCAGCAGCACAGGTGCAGTTAGCTTCCTCTAACCACGCTTTAAGAAAATCCTCTCAGGTTCATGCTAAGTCTGTGGGATTTTTTTTTTTTCCTATAAAGCACAATGAATTTTAAAAGGCCTAGACCAGTGGTCAGCAAACTCATTAGTCAACAGAGCCAAATATCAACAGTACAACGATTGAAATTTCTTTTGAGAGCCAAATTTTTTAAACTTAAACGTCTTCTAACACCACTTCAAAATAGACTCACCCCGGCCGTGGTATTTTGTGGAAGAGCCACAGTCAAGGGGCCAAAGAGTCACATGTGGCTCGCGAGCTGCAGTTTGCAGACCAGGGGCCTAGACTCTCACATAGCAGAATACCTGAGAGTCTCCTTTCACTTACTTAGAAACTCTAATCTAAGGTAGAGAGGTGGTAAAGACCTGAGTAATAATACCTATTACCATTATTGGCAGCTCTGTCCCAGGCTCCATCCCAGGCTCCGTGCAAACACTTGATCTCCCTTTATCCTGACCACAGCCCTTATTAAGGGCCCTGTTCTGACCCCCATTTTATAGTTAAGGGAACTACAGAGCATACAGTTTAAGGAACTTGCTCAAAGACACACATGAGGCGGAACCAGGAGGCAGACACAGATCTGCCTGGAGTTAACCACTACGTGATGGCTTCCAGGGAGGCAACCTAAGCAGGTCCTTCTGCAGGATTCCTTCCCCACCCTGAGCGTCTCCCACACGGTTCTTCAGCCTTTTGCCAAGGACAGCATGACACAGAGACTCCTGAATTCCCTTCATGTACACAGTAAATGAACAATTTCAAGACAGACCAATTCCTCTGCTCTCTCGATTCTTATTTATCTGTTGCTGTCATTTCCTCTCATTGGCATTTTCATCAGGCATTTTTTCTGAGCCATGCATCCACTCTGCTGAAAAATGCCGCTGCCCTTCTCCGAGTTTATCATTCTGAGATTCAGGGAATTGTAGAATGTGATACATGACAACGAACCATGGAGGCCGCCCAGACCAGCCTGCTCATGCTACCGATGAAGAAACTGAGACGCAGAGAGGTTAAGTGATTTGCGAATGGGTCACACAGCAGGCCTAGGTATCAGCGGTGCGTTAGCAATAAGGTTTCTGTCCTGTGATCTACTGGTCTCTGCTCCCTCTCCTCTGAGTGATGGGCAGGGAAGGAAATAAAATCCCTCATTCTGGGCCTCCACCCTTCTCCATTGACTGTCATTCATTTATGAGCTGTTAAGAAATATCGATGTGCTGGATTTACTAGTAACCAAAGCTTAGCAATCTGCAGTCACCAAGACATACAGAACATGAAGCATTTTTGCGTCGAGCCTCTGGGCCCTTGGACAGCAAGTTGGGCTAGGCTGGGCTGGGCCAGTTTCTGACTTGGCTATCATCCTAAGCAGAGAAATCCAGAGTTGTAGGCCAGCTGTGATCCCGGTGTAGGTAAGGCTACAGCAGGTGTCCTCAAGGTCTCGGCTTTTCTGGCAAAGTTTGGTTTTCCTTGCTATGATCCCTCTGACACATTGACAACCTGGAGACTCATTATGCCTGGGGAGCGACATTTACAATGCAGAGCTTTAACCTACACAGGGCAGAACAGTGAAGGGATCCTGCCCCACTCTCTAACTCAACCTGCCATGTTACTGGGAGGATCCCTGGCTCCTGGCCCCCTGGCCTTCAGCACCAACCTGAGGCAGTGTGTTCTCTGCACACTTGGACCACAGCAGATGTTAGCCAGACAATGTGACCCACTCTCAAAGCTGAAAGGGAGTTTAGCGGCCCCTGATTTTAATGATAAATAAATGAAGGTCCAGAGAAAGACAAGGACTATATAAATTCATGGAGAGGTTTATAGGAAAAGTCAAATGGGGACTGGATGGGAGGTGAAATATATATATACACACATACATATACATATACATGTTCTACCATTTTACACTTGATCTTAGCCAAAAGGCCAAGAAGTGATTCTGCCATTTTCAAGTTTACAAAGTTCTTTCACATACAGTCAGGAACAATACTCAAAATATTTTCCCCCGTTAGGCACGGGCTCTGATGAATCAGGACAGGCACCAGCCCACAGCCTTACACATATGAACACTCTTGGCCCTCTCAACAATCCTGGGACGTGAGCCCTGTTCATATTCCCATCTCACAGATGGGGAAATGGAGGCTCAGAAAGATGGACGTTTAGCAATGTTCACCATCTGAGTTAATATCTGTGCTTGCTTCTTTGCAGGTTACAGAGACAGCTTAAGCAAAAGGGGAGCTTGATTATGAGACCACTGAGGTGTCTGGCAGACCCCCAAGGCAGGCATATGCAGGGCCTCTGCCAGACCTGGCACCAAGACTGGAAAAGCCACCAAGAGTCCAGGCCAGTGTGTCTGCACATCTGCCTCTGCTTCTCTCCCGCAGGCTGCCCTTCTCTGCATCGCTTGTACTTCTTCCCAGTTTCCTCACCTCTGTTTCAGGTTTTGACAGTGACTCTTAGTGCATTTCAAATCCCAATCCCCAGAAGGAATCTGATTGGCCCAGCTTGGATCCTATGCCCACCCTTGTCTAATCAATCATATAAAAATGGCTACCAAAGACCACCAGCATTGGGAGCAGAGGCACAGACAGGGGGATGTGGCCGTGAGCTCAGTAGATACTCCCAAAGATTGTCTACTACGGTCACGCAGGACATGCAGAGTCAGGACTGAGGCCCCATCTGCACTCACAGAAAGCTCATTCCATAGAACCACTGATCCCTCGGTTTCCAAGGTCACATCCAAATACATGACTGCTCACTCTGCACTCAACCTTGGAAGCCAATGGACATCCCTGCTGCCCTGGAAGGATTTCGGCCAAGGTCTGATTGGGTCCTGAGAGTATTGATTAAATTAGACTAAGAAGCAAAGGACGGATAAAACCTGCCTTCCCAGGGAGCCCCAGGCTCCTGCCTACTCTTTGCCCTCTGTTTGCAGGCCTCGGAGTGGTGGCTGACTCTGTGGGGAGCACTGCATGGGACCAGCACAGGTGGGAATATCTGAAGGGAACCTCCACATCCAAGGCCTGCCCAGAGGCAGGCAGGAAGCTGGGGCCAGGCAGCCAGAGAAAGGCAGCTGGAAGCCAGAGCTGCTACTGAGAGGCAGGGGTGTGGCCAAGCAAACGCCCAAAGGAGGGGAGAGCAGAACGGAAGCTGAAGCGGACACACTGCGGGACGCCTCCCTGCAGAGGCTTGGGGAGCTGGCTCCTAAGGACAATAGTGGGATGGAACATGAGACACACACGGTGTCGGTGGGAATGGAAACCAATCCAGGCTCTTTGGAGGCAGTTTGGCAATATATATTAAAAGTCTTCAATAATAATAACAACAACAACAATAATAAAGGCATATTTATCCCAGAAAATCCACCGTTACTGTTTCTCCACAGCCTAGAAAAAAAACATGACATATAGAAGGGACTTACTAAAAAAACTGCTGAATGAATGGCTGGACAAATAACATGTGAATAAAGAGAGATATATATGCAAGGATGGTCACTACACCAGCAAATTAGAAACAACCTAAATGCCCACCCAGAGGGGACTCATTAAATACATGATGATGTAGCCTTATAGGAGAATAAAGATAATTAAAATGATGGCATTTTAATTATAAATAAATAAAGAGATAAATAAAGAGAAACTAAATAAATAATTAAAAAGTGACAGCATAGGTTTATATTGTTGCTTTGGAAAAACATGCTCAATATTTCGTCAGGAGGAAGCAAGACGAAAATAATCCCATTTTATACAGAGGAAAACATTTTAATATATGCACAGACAGAAGTTAATAATGCACCAAATGATAACTATGGAAGGTGAGATTTCAGATCATTTTCATCCTTTCTCTTTTAGTTTCTTTCCACTTTCGAATTTGTCTACAATGACCATGTGTGACTTGTATAAATAAAAATAATGGGAGAAAATAAATTAATATATGAAAATATTTCTCTTCCATAAAGAGCGAAGTGGGTCACCCTGGCAGGGTGGCTCAATTGATTGGAGCGTTGTCCCAAACACCAAAAGGTTGCAGGTTCAATCCCCGTCAGGGCACATATGGGAGGCCACCGAACAATGTTTCTCTCTCACATCAATGTTTTTCTCTCTCCCTTCCTCTCTCTCTAAAATCAATAAACATACCCTCATGTGAGGATCCTAAAAAAATAAGTGTATCCAGGAGAGGGATGAATACAAGTGATCATCCAATAAATGGTTAGGGAGCACCGATTGTGTGCAGCACCCAGAGCTTCAGCAGCTACCAAGAAGTGTAAGGCAAGGTCCCTGCCCTCCAGGAGTCAATGGCAGCAAATCAAAGAGGAGAGTGGGAGATGGCTGCAGGCTCATGCTGAAGCCATGGTGGGCACGCGGGCCACCAGCAGCCTTCTGCTTCCTGTGATCAGGGATAGACCAAGATGAGGCCCAGAGGGCTGTGGCGGGGGGATGCAGCCAGGACCAGGGAGAACCAAAACAAAGGTGGCAAAGATGGATGAGAGCCAACTTCAGTGACAATTGAGTATAGCAGGAAAAAAAATTAAAAACCCAACTTTGTACTAGGTACTGTGTGTGCTAGGTGGGCTACAGGTGCTAGAAATAATTGAAACTAGCAAGTCCCAGTTTTCATGGAGTTATAGTCAAGGAGGCTGGGGGAAGAGAAAATTGACCACTCAATCAATAAACAAAGGTAAGAAAATACCAGCGATAAGCACTATTCATTTTTAAGCCCCATCTAAATGTCTTACCGGCTTACATCACAGAATATGTCACAGAAAAAAAAAATAATGAACATACTCATACTTACTACCTATATTTAACAGTTATTTTGCCTCATTATTTTTCATGTTTTTCTGTTGCTGTTTTTATTGTTGATATGTTTTAAAGTACACACACCATGACATTTCACCCCTAAATACACATCTCTAAAACTTAAAGAAATTATTCTACTTAGCCTCAACATTATCATAATCAACAAAATTAACAACAATTCCTTTATATAACCAAATACTCTGTCCATAGCCAAATACATACAACTAGAGGCCCAGTGCATGGATTCATGCATAAGTGGGGTCCCTCAGCCTGGCCTGTGCCCTCTTGCAATCTGGGACCCCTCAGGGGATGTCAGACTGCTGGTTTCAGCCCAATCCCCACAGGCCAGGCCAAGGGACCCCACCGGTCCATGAATCAGTGCACCGAGCCTCTAGTATGCATATGAGATCTTTGGTTAATCTCTTTCCACCCTTCCCACGACCCCCTTCCCTCTGAGATTTATCCATCTGTTCCATGTTTCCATGTCTGTGTGTTGAGCATCTGCCCCCTGGTGGTCAGTGCATGTCATAGTTACCAGTTAAACGGTCGAACGGACGCTTAGGCTTTCATATATACAGATTCTTCCCAAAATTGTTTTTAATGCTGGTTTTTTAAAATAGGATTCAATCAGCATCTACACCTGGTGCTTGGTTGTCTTTGTCTTTAAATCTTTTAATATCTATATCTATATCTACATCTCATCTACTCTACAACTATATCTATAGCTATATCTCCACTGTCAATATGACTGCTCTTGTCATGAACCCAGAAGAGAATACATCCTAACCAGACCAAGCCAAAAGAAACCCAGGCTACTTGTGGGTGGCAAATGCCTGGTCCCTTCCACCCACTGGTAAGAGGTGACTGACTACGCATGAAATCTCTGGCCTTGGGAAAAAACAAAGGATTCCTATATGTGAGTCAGCCTTGTACAGAGGGACTGTAGTCTCTCTCTCTCTCTCTCTCTCTCTCTCTCTCTCTCTCTCTCTCTCTCTCCTCCCCCCCCCCCAACCTTTCTTGTATAATTCAAAGAGGCAAGTGGGTGTAACGGGAAGGCCTCAAATCTGGCTCCATGACTGTGGAGCAATGTGGCCTTGGACAAGTCATTTCACCCCTTTACCTATAAAATGAAGATAATCCCCATTTGTGGGGTTGCTGTAAGGATGAAATGAATTCACTTATACGGCATGCCCATCACAGTGCTTTGATTTCCTATCAAGCTCTAGTTACCAAATTCAGTTCCTCTTCTTCCTGTTGACATGCCAGAAAACATTTCCCAGCTTCCCTTGCTGTTAGAGGTGGCTATGTGATCAAGCTTTGACCGTGGAGTGTGTGAAAAGTGTGTTGTGCAAGCCACCTCCAGGTTCAGCCCATAAAACCTTCTATGGCTATGGGCCCAGGGCAACCCTTGAAATGACCTATTGAAACTGGCAAAATCTCTATGTATCTGGTCCCTGAATGACTTCGTGGGGGAAAGACCTTGCTACCAGTGAGGAACACCTGATTTGGACTTTCCATGAGCAAGAAATACACCTTTCTAGTGATGATTGATGTGTGTTAGGGTTTATCTTTTACAGCAGCTAGCATTGCTTTAACCAACACAAAGCTCAATGTTAAAGATGAAGCCGTTGCTTAGAAGGAAAACCTAAATAGTCTTGATTTAAGCCACTTAGTGGCTTTTGGAAAACCAAATAAGGAACCATGCGACTGTTGGGAAAAACATTTAGATTTCAATATTGTATTTCATAAAATTTATAACTTTTTTAATATTTTTACACCTCTGAGATAATGCCGTGCATCAATGACATCTCAAATTGCTGACAGCCGGGCAATAGTCGTGATGTAGCTGCCATCAGCTGCACACGCACATACTTGGTCACAGCTCTCCATCTTGCCGTCCTTTTCCTCGAAGGTCATGCAGGTGTTAGCACCACAGGTGTTGGGTTTAATCACCACTCAAAATGTCTTCAAAATGTCTTTCGTGCTGATTTGATACTAAAATGAAAAGTTGTGTGCTAAAAAGATACTAACATGAAAAGTTGTGTGCTAAAAAGGCAAGAAAACAGAGCAGCTGGATAGATGCTAAATGTCTAAATATGACTTAAAAGAGCTCTTCCAATATGCATAGAGAGAGAATTTTAAGTGATAGGAACGTTTTGTGTCATGGTTTCCTATCTTTTAGAAATACGTCAGTAATGGTGTGGGGTACAATGATGGGTGCCTTAGATACGGTGCCATTATCAACACGTCATTTTTAACCAAGGAAGAAACCCAGTGTAAACAATGATGATATAACAACTTGCACTTTCCAGGAATCAAGTATGTGCCAAGCTCTGTGCATTACTCACATCATCTCACTGAATCATCGTAACAGCTCTGTGAAGTGGGTACTCTTATATATGGTTGCAGATTGTCCTACATGCTATATGGGAAGGGAATGGGGTGCTGTGAGAGTAAGAAACAGGGAGGAACATGATTCAGATTGGGAGGGGAGACCTCCCCAGGAAGTGAGGAGACCTGGAAGATAAGAGTCAGCAGTGTTTATTGAGCACTTACCCAGGTAGCAGGTTTGATTCTACATGTATGTGTCAGCTCACTCAATTCTCATTAGAACCCTAAGAACATTGTTATCGGTTCCACTTACAGATGAGGAAATCAAGACAGAATAGAGAAGTTGAATGACTTGCTCATACTAATTCAGATCACACAGCTAATGAGTGATAAAACCCGGGATGTTTCCACAGCTCTCCAGGCACAGAGCCCATGCCTCTTACCACTTCACTATCCTCTCTAGTGATTAAAATGGGGGGGTCATCTACATTTGACCAATAATGGCAGCAGGAAATGAACTGGTTACAAGCACAGACTCTGGGGTCAGATATCTGAGTTCAAAGCCAGGCTCTGCAACTGACCAGCAAGGTGCTTGACCTTTTTATGCCTGGGTTTCTTCATTTGTTGTGAGGATTAAATGAGTTAATACATGTATAGAGCTTAGGTCAGAACCAGAATATAGTACATCCTCAAAAAGTATTACATAGCATCGCTGTCTTCATACACTGTTCACAAGAACTCGAAGCAAACCAAGACTCAGAGAGGTTTAGCAGTTTGTCTAAACCCACACATTTCAAGAAAGGAATCAGGATACAAACCGAAGTATGCTCACTCAGGAGCCCTTGCTCTATGCCTTACCCCAGGGATCTGCCAATTAAAAATGAATCAGGAGTTTAGGTCTTCATTCCTGAAGGTTTCCCAGAAAAGGAGATCCTAAACCCAATGTGACACCTCATTTCAACATCCGAATCCCACCTCGTAGTAAGGCTCTTTCTCTGCCAATCTGGATTTCATCAGTTTTATGTTAAAGTCATTCCTCTTTGGGACCCTGGGAAGATGGGGACTCAACAATCTGTTTCTTTCTTTTATATCTTTCATATGCTGTACTTCACATTTCCTCACCTATGTAGGCAGAGACCATTTTTTAATCTGGCACAAAGTAGGTGTTCAACAAAAATGTGTTGTGTGGAGATCATATTGGTGGTTGCCAGAGGCAGGAAGCAGGGAGCAAAATGAGTTGGAGGAGTGTCAAAGGTACAAACTTCCACTTATAAAATATTAAGTCATGGGATATAATATACAGCATGGTGGCTACAGCTAATAATACTGGATTGTGTGTTTGAAAGTTGCTAAGAGAGTAGACCTTAAAAGTTCTCATCACAAGAAAAAAAATTGTAACGTGTGAGGGGATGGATGTTAACTAGACTTATTGTGGTGGTCATTTCACAATAGTTATATACAAATATTGAATTGTGTTGTACACTGAAACTAACATAAAATTATATGTCAATTATATCTCAATTGAGAATTTTAAGAAATGGCTAAGAACATGTGTTCTATGAACAAATGAGTGCATAATCTCTAAGGTCCCTCCCAGATCAGACAGACCTCTGCTCACCTCACCCGTTCCTCCCCCCACACTTGCTTTTCTTTGACTCCCATTTCTTAACCCCAGTATTTCTCAAACAAGGCTGTTGTGAGGGCATTCTGAGGACATTGTGGAGTTGAAGCGGTCTTGGTATGTGGTGACACCCTGGGTTTCCTCCTTCCTCATTCCCTTGGGCCAGTTTTTTACCAACAGGGTATAGAGGGAGGGGTGTTTATGCATTGGAGCGGGGGGTGCTGAGGTTGGCAGTTGGCAGGTAGATAATGTGTGACTGGAGCCATCAAAATAGCTCCTGGGCCTTTGGTTGCAAACCATGGAAACAATCTCAAACAAGCATAAGAAAAAAGGAAAGGCATGTATCACTCACATAACTTGGAATTCAAGGGTGTGCTGGTTTCATGCAGGTATCCTAACATTCAAATAAGGCCTCAACTTTTCTCTTTTTCTCCCCCCCTGCCCTGTGTTTTTCTCTCTGTGTTTGATCGCACTCTCTTCTCAGAACGCAGACATCCTCCAAATGATGGTGAGCATGAATAGTGGGGACTGAATAAAAACTGTGGGAGGGACTCAGACTCACTGTGGTGAGAAGACCTCTCCCTTGCTCCTTGCTCACCAAAAACCTCTGTATTTCTTGACCTTCTGCTCCAGAACATCCTTAGATAAGAACTGTGTGTTCCAGGAAATGTCCTGATTGATGCTGTCACAGCTGTCTGGTCCTCTCCTTTCTGGCCATGCCCACCTCCCCTGATTCACCTCTTCTTCTGGCTTTCACCTCCTTGCTTCCCAAGTCTAATGTGTGCACTAGTTGTATCTCTGTCGCTAGCATTTCCACTTCTTTTCCTAACTTCTCCTCCCTGTTCCTATTATGTAATCTGGTGAGATGGTTTTATAACACCTCCTGTGGTAACACCATTCATTATCTACCTAATCCAGTTTCTCTCCTTCCTAGAAGAAACCCCAATTTTGTTCAGGGTGACCATGTGGCCTCTCCTGGCAATGGATCATGGTTATGATATATCTAAGCCAACAACAATCTTGTTTCCCACTTCCCCATCCTCCCTTGTGGCTAGGGGTATTCATGGGACCCCCTTTTTGTCAATGAGACCAAAGGGCAAGTTACTCTGGGACTTCTGAGAAAGCTGTTTTGTTTTTTTTCCCCAGAAGAGAACAGTCTCAGCTTCCTCCCTTGGCAAGCCCTGCCCCCTGTCGCCAACTTTAACAGTCATGATGGTTAGAGCTCTCTGCAGCTGGCGGGTGGTCAGCAGCCATCATTTGGAGGATGTCTGCGTTCTGAGAAGAGAGTGCGATCAAACACAGAGAGAAAAACACAGGGCAGGGGGAGAGAAAAAGAGAAAAGTTGAGGCCTTATTTGAATGTTAGGATACCTGCATGAAACCAGCACACCCTTGAATTCCAAGTTATGTGAGTGATACATGCCTTTCCTTTTTTCTTATGCTTGTTTGAGATTGTTTCCATGGTTTGCAACCAAAGGCCCAGGAGCTATTTTGATGGCTCCAGTCACACATTATCTACCTGCCAACTGCTCATGGTGGTGGGAAACCACTGAAGACTTTTCAGCATGTCTTATTACGTCCAGCTTCACAGTCTGGCACCACTGTCCTCTCTTCAGGACAGTGCTTCATCTCTCACTATAACTCTTCCCTCCTGTTGCTCCAGCCCCCCACAGCTCCCTAAATCCAGCCTGCACTTTCCTGACTCCCGGATTTTGCTCTCTCTGTCCTTTCTGGCCTTGTCTTGCTCTGACCTCTCTGAGCCTCCATTTCCTTAAAAAGGGAAATATCTTGATTAATAGATGTTGTGAGAGTTATAGAAATGTGATAAAACATGGTAAATGGCCCAGCCGGTGTGGCTCAGTGGTTGAGCATCAACCTATGAACCAGGACATCATGGTTCAATTCCCAGTCAGGGCACATGCCTGGGTTGTGGACTCAATCCCCAGTAGGGAAGCATGCAGGATACAGCCAATTGATTCTCATCATTGATGCTTCTATCTCCCTCTCCCTCTCTGAAATTAATAAATATATATATAAATGTTAAGTGCTTAGAACACTACCTGGCACATAGTAAGTGCTCGATATATGTTAGTTGTTAATATCCATTGATCCCTGTTTTGAAATCTGAACTTGGTATACGTATTACAGTACTTACCCATTTGTGAATGAACATGTCAAGAGGGTGAACACCATGAGGTCCAAAGGGATGTGTGTGGCTGCCCTCTGCTTCTTGTTCTCCTTTGTAGGTGCATGCCAAGCACACAGCTATTCTTGAATAGTTCACTGGAGATGACACCCTGACAGCCTGACAAGGGACAGACTGTGTCTATACAGGACATGTTGGAGAGTGCAGAGCGAGGTTGGGTAGAAAGTCAACCTCTGGGGCTGTTCCCTCTTGCTGGCCATGGGCCCCCACCAGGAAATGGAGCCCACCCACAATTTCACAAGGAGCTCTTAGGAAAGTCAGGTGGATTCATCTGCTGACAGTGTGCAATTCAGACCTGTCACCAGGCTTCTCCTCCAAAAGGCAGGAACCTGCCACTGTGAGGAGGTGAAGTCTAAGTGCCACTCGCCTCCATTCAAGGCCCATCAGCAGTGACTCAGCAGGAAGCCAGCAGGGCCTGAGTCACTCCCTCCCCTATGGCCACACCCAGCGTTTTCCTCCAGGGCTGGGAAAGCTGCTTAGAACTAGAGGTGTAAAGCTTCTGTACCTAGGTTTACCAGGCCAATGACATCATTGCTTTAACATAGCTTAACATTTTAGTGCAGGAGCTCTGGCGTGGGACTGACTGGGTTAGAAGCCTGGCTCTGCCTCTATTTAACCTAGAGCAAGTTTCTTAGAGCCTCTGGCCACAGTCTGCCCATCTGTAAATTGGAACAATAGCAGTATATCCCTCACCGGAGGGAAAGAGCTTGGAACAGTGTATGGTATGTTGATAGGGCTTCTCTAACATGCCAGGCCTGGTCCCACCTCAGGGCCTTTGCATGTGCTGTTTTCTCTTCCTAGAATGTTTCTGCCCCAGATGGCCAGCTCCCACACTAAATTCAGGTCTTTACTAAATATTCATTTTCTCATTGAAGCCTTCAGTGGCCACCTCATTTCCATAACCTTTCCACCTCCCCCAACACTTCTTATTCCCTTACCCACTTTTTCTCCCTAGTACTACTTATCGTCATCTAATAGACTGTGTATTTTAATCAGGAATCTTCTCTGTTTCTATCTCCCCCACCCCTACTGGAATTGAAGTTCCATTTTTGTCTGCTTTCTTCACTGCTGTACTCCCTAGCCCTAGAAAAGTGCTGACACATAGCAGCTCTCAATAAACATTTGTTAAATGAATGGAAATGAATGTCAGCTTATTCAACATGATTTATCACCAATTACCATTGTCATCAATAAAGATCATCAGTAAAGATCACCATGATTATTCATTCCATTACAGTGAGAATCAGAGAAGGGTTCAAAATTAAAAACCACGCTACAATTCTGCAAATCTGCCTTTGGTTCATAAATACTTGAATAAATAGATTCTCAAAGCTTGAGGGCTCCACCTTTAGGGTGGAAAACTCTGTGAGCCACAGGGTCCGAGCAGATGGCAGATATGTAAATGTGTGAATCAGATGGGGCCATTACTGAGTGGTGAATGTAATCCCCACCTAAAGGCATTTAAATTCAAATGAAAAAGATAATCTCTACTAGCCAAACACATCCCTAACATGCGTTTCCCTAACTCCAGACTCTAACTGCAAATTATATCACCCACTTGACCATTCTGATTTTTAATAAATATGCAGATATTAATATGACCCAGAGCCTCCCATTCTCCCACCATTTTGGCATCAAGACCCAAGGTGGGCTTCACAGTCCATCAGTCAGTTCTGATTTTAGCTGCCCTGTTTGGGGCTGCTTTGCTGCTCTTCTAATTCCCCAAAGTTCAGGAGGCAACTAACCAGGGCATTCCCAAAGTCCAGCCAAGCTGCTGACACACAGGAATGAGTGAATGAATGAATGACTTGATGGCTCAGACGGGGGAGTCACAAGGGCCACCGTACCTCCCTGGTCTCCATTATTGGATCCTCAATGACCTCCCAGGAAGGTGTGACTCTCTCCGGGAAGATTATTTCTCCCCAATTCCTCAAGGGTCCCTTAAAAAGACACCCATTCGCACTATTAAAAAGAACTTTCACTGCAGTCTGCATCTGTGTGGAGATTGGGGTGACCCCACCCTCTTCACCAAGGACAATGGGTGAGAACTTTGCCCCTTGTTTCTATAAAGGTCCATCCCGGGTAAATTTCCCAAACAAAGAGAGACAGCTTCAAAAGTTACTCCTGGAAACGAAGATTGCCAGCATCCCTCCCTCCCCCCACTCCTCCCACCCCATGGCATTTTCTCATTAAAATAGAAGAAGAAATTAGTTCCCCCTTCACACACACCCCCAATGTACAGATGGGGAAATGGAACCTAGACAGGCTTGACTTCTAAGCTTCACTAGCTGTGAAACCTTGGAGTTCCCTGAACCTCTGCCTTCTCATCTGTGAAAAATCAAGTAACCTGATTGGGTACTGGGAAGAGTATATGTGAGCTATGCTTCCTCCTGATTAGCTCCCCCCGCCCTAAACTTTATCCCCTCAGACCAGATACTCAGTGGGAGACACACACACACACACACACACACACACACACACACACACTCACACACACACTCCAGTTTCCCAGCCCCTGTATGGGAGTCCATTATATATTTGCTATTGCCATTATTATTGCTACTTAGATTCACCCTGTGAATGTGGAGCCAAGACAACCAGCCCACACATCAGTCCTCTGTGCCCATCACCAGCCTGCTTCCTGAAGAAAAGCACTCGGAAAAGCAAATCCGATGTAACCACAGGTGCATGTCTATGCAGAGCCAAATCTCAGCAGTGACTTCAGCGTCACCCACTGGTTCATGGTTGCTCCCTGTTATTGGACCCATAACCCCCCACTACTTCCCTGGATTAGAAGCCCTCGAAGCTAACTTGCTCACTGAGAAACACAAGGGTGGATATCTTCAGAGAATTTCTGCCAAAAACATAACCCTGTGAAGACATCACAGGGAGCACCTGCCAGCTCCAGTGGCCCTGAAGGCACCACCTAACCTCTTTGTATCTGAGCCCCACACGCCTGGTGCTGAGTCCCTCAGTAGCACTTAAGGTGCAGGTTCCAGTGTCTGTTTGCCTATCTGTCCTGCACTAACCTGCCAGGGTCTGGAGGGCTGGGACTGAGTGCCCGGTGCCCAGAAGGGCTGAATGCATACTGCTTGGCTGTAAATCCGAATAGAAGCCACCCGAAAGGACTGCTCTTGCATCCCCCTCCCCCCTTCCCTAGGACAGTGGTCGGCAAACTCATTATTAGTCAACAGAGCGGCAAACCACGGCTCGCGAGCCGCGGTTTGCCGACCACTGCCCTAGGAGAAGTAGGGAACAGAGTCAAGGGGAGGAGGCCTTCCAGACTTTCTTCTCACTCCTCCTGCCCATGGGGTCTTGTGAACTGGACATTGGGCCCTCTGTAGGCCCCACAGCTCTCCCTGTTTCTCTTTGTCATTGACTCTACAGCCTTTGACCCTGAACCTGAAATGGCTCAGAGGGTGGTGAAAGAGCTGGATGTCCTGAGGCTGCTGAGAGTATGAGTTTGCAGCTAACCTTCTGTGTAACCTCAGGCAAGTATCTTGGGCATCTCTCTAAACCTCTGTTTTCTAATCTGCAAAGACAGGGAATAGATATCCATTGCACACCCGCTACCAGGTGTCGGCAGGCCTTTGTACTGTTAACTTACCTGATCTGTAAATGAAGGAGTTGGCCAATATAATTTCCAGCTTCCCTCTGGGAAAAGTTGTGGTAGCTGCTTTCAAATCCTCCAGAGCTCAGTCTGGAGAAGGGGCGGTGATGTCACAAAGGATCTGGGCCAGGCTGACCTGGCTTCCGATCTCTAGTCTGTCACTTCCCAGCTGTGCTGACTATTGGGCAAGCCACATGGGCACTCCAAGCCTCAGTTTCCTCACCTATAAAAGGTGTGGCTATTGTTGAGCATCTACCTATGAACCAGGAGGTCACGGTTCCAATCTCAGTCAAAGTTGTGGGCTCAGTCCCCAATAGGGGGCATACAGGAGGCAGCCCATCAATGATTCTCTCTCATCGTCGATGTTTCTATCTCTCTCTATTCTTCTCTGAAATATATATATATATTTTAAATCTCCCATGTAGGGCTGCCCAGAGGATAAAATGTGAGGGGGTTCGTAGTAGCTTTGCACTGAGCTCAGCACACAGTAGGGCTCAACCAACATCACTTTCTGCCCCTTTCCCAAACTACTCAAAGAAAATGTGGGGATGCATCCTTATGCAAAGTATTTCTGCTAAACCCTGAGGTTTTTTGCTTGGGTTTGGTTTGTGAGAAGGAAGCAGAAAGTTGCATCTGATGGCCTAAGAGTGCTGATGACAAAGGTTTCATTTCTGCAGCCTACACTCCTAGCCACAGCGTCAGACAGTCATCACCGCACACCCTAGCAAAGTCAGCCTTTCCCTTGAGACTCTGCTGCTTGAGAACAAATATATTTCCTTTTAAAATGATTTTTAAATTTTAACTGTCCACTTTGAGTGCCAGGTGCAGTTCAGAATCTGGGTCGCTTTCTCTGAGAAGCCCTCTTTGACAACCCCCACTTACAATTCCAGGCCCTCTTCCACCTCTGGCAGCTCCCCAATGTCTGCTTTACTTTTCTCCAGAGCACTTGTCACCACTGAACACACACACACACACACACACACACACACACACACACACACACACTTCACCAGAATGTAAGTGCAGCGCAGATGAGGATGTCCAGTGCACGATCTCCAGTGTTCAGAACAGGTCCTGTATTAGCAGGCAATAAATAAAAGTTTGTTGAAAGAATGACTCTGGGCCTGAGCTGAACCCAGGCTGACGCTATGGCATCATAATAATAATAATGAAATGTCGTGTACACCCCTCATTTCACAGTTTGCAAAGCCCCGGTACAATATTTACTTGATCTTGTACAGAAGACTGTGTCTCTGCATTTTCTAGGCAAAGAAACCTAAGGAGAGAAGAGTGTTTCTGGAACACAGAGGAAGCTCTTCTGGCCTCCGGGACCAGGATAAGTCACGTCCCAGCTCTAATCTCACCTTTCCTAATCTGTACAAAGATGTGGAG
Source organism: Plecotus auritus (assembly GCF_963455305.1). Taxonomy (NCBI): domain Eukaryota; kingdom Metazoa; phylum Chordata; class Mammalia; order Chiroptera; family Vespertilionidae; genus Plecotus; species Plecotus auritus. The sequence continues at coordinate 137,474,632 of NC_137783.1, forward strand.
TGGGTCCCTTCTGGGGCTAAGATTTTTAAATTCTTCAATCCTGTGACTCACCTGATGGTTAGCCCTTTAAATACTGACTCACATGTTGCTACCTACAAACCATAATTGCAAAATCAGGCTGAGCTGAAACCTCTGTCCATCGATTCCATTTCCAGGTGTCTCAGAACTCGCTCCACATGGCTGCTCCTGCTGGGCCTGCTGAGCCGCTCAATGGCACATGGTAAGTTCCACATGATGAGTGTGGTAGCAGTTGATATGTGGCCAAAGCAGGTGATTTATTTCATTTTTTAAATCACTCTACATTTTGCTGCATTTCCACTTGTCTCCTAATTTGATTTCCTATTGCCAAGCTTTCCCGCCCAAGCTATTCACATACTACTTGGAAACTAAATAACAAGCCATGCTTTCAGGAAATCAAAATCTTCTGTGGCTGCCTACTACTGCCTACAGAACATAGTTGGAGGGTTTATCAGACCGTTTGAGGCCCTTCTCAATCTTGCCTTAATAACCTTTTCAAATATATCTATCTCCCCACCTGCCCTGCTCTATTGCACCAGAATTCTCTGCTTCAATCAATTCAGCTCATTCCCTCAGCCATTCATTTATCCAATAACTATGGCCCTGGCCAGGTAGCCCAGTTTGTTAGAACATCATCCTGATATGCCAAGGTTAAGCATTTGATCCCTGGTCAAGTTATATACTAGAATCAACCAATGAATTCATAACTAAGTGAAACAATAAATTGATATTTAGGGTTCTCTCTCTCTCTCTCTCTCTCTCTCTCTCTCTCTCTCTTTCTCTCTCTCTCTCCCTCTCCCTCTCTCTCTTCCCCTCTCCAACAATAAATTTAAAAAAAAAAGTATCACATACCTACTATGTACCAGGCATTCACAGGTGTAGGGTTTGCTATGACAAACAAGTTCCTGTCCTCATGAAATGTACATTCTAGAGGGGAAAAGATGGGCAATAAACAAGCAAACAAGCAAACCAGATGAATTCAGATAGTGATGAAGATATAACATCCCTGTTGTGCTAAGATGACGGTAACACACACGACAGCACAAACAAAGCAGGGTGCCGGGACAGAAATGCAATGGGCTACCTCACAGCTACACCTCTCTGTGGGGCCACTTTTAGGGAAGGTCTGAGTGAGAAAGGGCTAGTCATGTGGAGGCCTGGGACTGATCCAGACAAAAGGAACAGCAAGGTTGGTGGGGGGGTGGGAGGAAGGGGACATATGTGATACTTTCAACCATAAAGATGAAGGGGAAGAAGAAGAAGAAGAAGAAGAAGAAGAAGAAGAAGAAGAAGAAGAAGAAGAAGAAGAAGAAGAAGAAGAAGAAGAAGAAGAAGAAGAAGAAGAAGAAGAACAGCAAATGCAAAGGCTCTAAGGTAGCCCCAAAGCTTCACATGGCCTCAGGGTGGAAAGAAGGCCACTATGGCCGAAGCAACTTGGGCAAGGAAGAGGCTGGTAGGAGACCAGGTCAGGGAGGTAGGCAGGGCTCTCTGCTTTCTCATTACAATCTCTAAACCTCCCCATTTTCACAGGTCACGTAAGCTCCAGCATTTCAGTGGCACCTTCCTTTTCTGCTTTCTTTAGTCTCAGGAATCTTCCTTCACTGAATCTCTGGTTTCTTGTGTGCATGTATCCATCAGTAGATGCTGAGATAAATTTCTCTTTTTTAATATTTTTTTTACTGATTTCAGAGAGGAAGGGAGAGAGAGAGAAAGATAGAAACATCAACGATGAGAGAGAATCACTGATCAACTGCCTCCTGCATGCCCCATACAATGGGCATCGAGCCCACAACCCGGGCATGTGCTGGACCAGAGATCAAACCATGACCTATTGGTTCATAGGTCAACATCCAACCACTGAGCCATGCCAGTCGGCCTAACTTTCTCTTTTAATGGCTCTGTTCTGTCTTCCCTATTAGGTGATCAATTCTTTAAGGGTAGGTATCCCAGCAAAACTGTAGGACGGAATGCACGTTAGCTATGAGCACAGCCAGAATCTTTTATGAGTGATATAAGATAAGTGATTGATTTCTCTGAGCCTCAGATTCAGAATTGGAAAAAAGGAATAGAAGTATAATAAAATAGTAATGCATATAAACTGCTTATTATTCAGTACCTACTGTGCCTGGCATAAAAGAAGCTACGAATGATCACTGTCATTATTTGCAAGACAGTTGAGGTGCTTGTGGCTATGACTTTGGGCAAGTAGTTTTTCCTCCTTGAGTCTCAGTTTGCTCAGCTGTAAAATGGGATGTAGATACTATTCAGCTCTAAGATTCTCAATGCCTCTGTTCTAGTTGTTAACACTTTAGGATCTACTTTAACTAATGTTACCCTAAACCCATATGATGTGATGTATCCTGCATAATGTTGCAGCGCCCTCTATTGGAGGCACTTTACTGGCACTTGCTGGATCCTTAAATCAGCAGGTGCTTAAACAGAAGCCCAGTCTCCCTCAACCACATATATTCTGAGAACAATCTCTTCATAAGTAACATCTCTCACCATACACATATGGATTATTTTTATCAAAGAAAAAAAACCCTTATTTTGCATTTTAAAATTCCGTTCCTTTTTTTTATTTTTTATGACTTTGTAAAAGTTGTGTTTTTTTTAAATTACTTATTTTAACATAATTTCAGACTTACAAAGATATTGTAAGAAAAATACAAGAGTTACACTGTATATGTCACTCAGATTCCCCAAATGTCTTTAATGTTTTTTCCCATGCATCAAGATAAAAAATTGTTACTGATGTTTGTCTAAAAGACTCAGGAATAGGAAGACAAAAATCTGAAAGTCTGGTTTGCTTTAGTGTAGCTGAGTTTTCATTGCTTTTATGAAAAAGAATTGGAAAAATATGTGGGCCGTCCACTGTGAGTTATAGGGATAAGCACAGGGATAAGGGTGAGAGCCCTGGGTTTTGGATACGTCACTTCCCCTCTCTGGATTTTTATATCCTTACTAGTGACCTGGTGCTTGAAATTTATGCACATTAAAAGGGAAATAATTAGAGGAAATATTTTAATATTGCTATTTTCTCTTTCTCTATAATACAAGTGTAAGAGATGAAAGAAAATTAGTAAAATGTATATGAAAATCTTACTTCTGTCAGAGTCTGAAGAGCACCATGGGAACCAGAGTCAAGTCCCTGCCCACCCATATGTGTCTCGAAATTGCAGGAGACCCACACATGGCCAGCCCCACCCGCATTGGGCTAGATCCAGACCCAGCTGGCCCCACCCCCATCAAGCCCCGTTGGGTGGGGGGCATGGCCTCAGGTTGCCTGATCGGGTGCCGGGGCAGGGAGTGCGGCCTGAGGTCCCCCGGCCCGGGCTGGGGGTGCACCTTGAGGTCCCCTGGCCCAGGCCAGGGAGCACAGCCTGAGGTCCCCCGTCAAGCCCCACCAGGTGGGGGAGCAGCCTCAGGTCCCCCAGCCCAGGCTGGGGCAGGGGGCATGGCCTCAGATCCCCTGTCCTGGCCCAGCACCACGCAATCTCAGTTCCCTGCTGATTGCTCATTAAGGCTTGTTACAGGTACTTGGCCTCCACTGTGAGCGCAACCATCTTGTGTTACGGAATCCCTGCCTCCGCTGTGGGGGCAGCCATTTTGTTACTGCATGTAGGTCAATTTGCATATTCCTTCTTTATTAGATAGGATTTATAAATGCAGGGTTGGATCAGACAACCTCTTAGGTACCTCCCAGCTCAAAAATGTATGACTTTTCAACTGGGTTGTCCTGCATGGTCCTGTAGTCCTTGAACCTAATGAACAACTGAAGTGGCAGCCCCTCCTGGTCCTGAGATGGCACCAGGGTGTCACTGGGCCGTGTTCTTCCCCCATCCACTGCAGCTGCTCTTGGCTCCAGCCAGAGTGAGGCCCAGAAAGAAAAAAGAAAAACGTAAAGGCAGCCAAGGAACCAGAGTTGAGAAAGTGCAGAAGCAGAAAGAAAGTAACAGAGGAAATATCCCTTTTTGCTAATGATTTACATATATTTAAACATCCCAACATTTTGTAAGCAAATCAAAGTCTATATGATACATTCCTATGCTCCAAATGGGATACAGTGAATTTAGATCTGTAAAGCACCCTTATAAACTACTGCATTTGTTTAAAATCCTCCCAGTTTTCCTTTTTTCCCCATAACTCATAGTTTCTAAAGATGTCCTGTCCAACTGGTAGCTACTGGCCACGTATGGCTGTTTAAATATAAGTTTATTTTTTAATATATTTTTATTGATTTCAGAGGGAAAGGGAGAGGGACAGATAAAAACATCAGTGATGAGGGAGAATCGCTGATCAGCTCCCTCCTGCACACCCCCTGCTGGGGATAGAGTCCATAACCCAGGCATGTGCCCTGACCCGGAACAAACCTCGACTTTCTCATTCATGGGTCGACACTCAACCACTGAACTACACCAGCCGGGCTGTTTTGTTTTGTTTTTAAATATATTTTTATTTGTTTCAGAGATGAAGGGAGAGGGGAGAGAGATAAAAACATCAATGATGAGAGAGAATCACTGATCAGCTGCCTCCCGCTCGCCCTCTGCTGGAGATCGAGCCCACAACTCGGGCATGCACCCTTGACCAGAATTGAACCGGAACCTTCACTCCGCAGGCCAAAGCTCTATCCACTGAGTCAAACCAGCTTGGGCTGTCTTTTAATATTTAAACTAGAGACACCTCCCTGCAGGCCTATTTCCAGCCTCAGACAGACTCTCCAGAGCAGCACTGGCCAACAGAAATACAATGCAAACCACATATGTAATTTTAAAATTTCTGGTAGCCACATTGAACAAAGTAAACAAGAGATAGGCAAGATGAATTTTAAGAACATTATTTAATTCAATATATCCAAATATCATTTCAACGTGTAATCAGTGTAAGAGTTATTGACGAGATATTTTACATTCCCTTTTCCTACAAAGACTTCCAGGTTCAAGGTGTAATTTACACCTACAGGCATCTCCACTTGGACCAGCCAGATTTCAGCCACATTGTGGTGAGTGGTTACAGCGCCATGCAGCCGTCTCTAGAGGAGAGGGTGTGGGGTACGAGGTGCCCCAGCAGGAGCGTACAGCCTCTGACCAAAAGCGTTGGTTTAAAAAAAGCCCCCTCAGCAGAAGCTCCAGTGGCAACCGAGCCTCCTTCCCTCTTCTGCCCTCACCCCTGCCCGAGGCTACTCTAGGCTCTTGGATCTCCCTTGGGTGCTGTGGGCGCCTGCTCCTTTCGGGTCTCATCCCTCTCTGTGACACTCCCGTGACCCGCTAGGGACCCAGACACTATGCTGGCTGAGTATCCAAGGGCAGCCTCCTCCATGGGTGTGGGGGAGGAATGTGGTAGACCAGAGCCTCCCTCCCAGCTGCTTCCCCTGACACCCGCCGCCCCCACCCCCCCACCCCCGCGAATAGGATGCACATACAGGGTTCCCCTCCTCCAGAGAAAGGAACTGCCTGCCCAGCCCAGGAATGGAGAGGGGAGGGGGCCATGGCTCTTCAGCTGGAATTTCTGTTCATGCTACTTTCAAGGAAAAAAAAAGATTCTGGAGCAATTTTGGCTTCCCTCTCTTACACATCAGGACAGTTGACCAGTTCCCAGGGTGAGGTTATTTGGACTCAGCCCCCTTCTCATAAAGCACTTTCCGCAGAGACTCGCCATATGGTCCTGTTTTGCATCCGCCACTGGCTCCAGCTCCGTCGGACTCTCACTCGCTTACCGTGTGTTTATCACCCTCCCCTCCATCCCACATGTTCAGTTCTGCCTTTTCCTCTCCCCCATCAGGCTCTGCTGTGGTTTTTTGATGATTTCCCTTTTGTTTAATCATTCTGGTGAAATAAGACCCAAAATAGCAAACAAGAGCATGCTGATGTGGATGGGAAGTAGGCCTGCTAGAACAACGTCAAGTAACAGCGGTGTGCTAATCCCCAGTCCCTCAGCACCCCAGCTGGCCCATTTGTGGACACAGTGTCACCTTACAAACCAGGGTGGCACTTTTACTTCTCAGACAGCGCGCATGTATTGAGTTTCTACGCGTGGCGAGGCTCTACCGTGCCAGACTCAGGGGAGATGTGTGTCAAGGCTTCTGCTCGTAGGGAATAAAGGCGATGCCTGCCCTGATCTAAGGCTCTCACCCAGGCTGTAAGCAGCAGGGTTTCATGAAGGAGGGGCACTTGAGCTGGGACTTGGAGGATGGGAAGCATTTGAACAGGCAGAAATATTAAGGAATTGTCTACCTTGGCAATGGGAAGGACAGCAGGAAATGCCACAGAGGTGCGGAGTGGAAGGGTTGCCCCCATTTGGCACAGCAGTGGTCTTCCACCTGATTGGCTGAGGGCTCAAAGGTTTTAATGTTACCCTGAATGGCAGGAAAGGTTGCCACCTTCCATGGCCAGGATTCCTGTCCATGTTTCCCACACTTCACCTGTCTGGCTCTGAGAACCTTCCAACAAGATGAATCACACCATTGAGGGAGGTGAGCCCAGGGAACAGAGGACCGATTAGGATCCTTGAGGCTGCCACCACCAAGGACACCTCCAGGGGACTCAGTTCCTGCAGCCTGAGGGCCCCGGGAAGAGACAAAAACCTTGAGCTCCAGTGGCTTGAATGACCGAGGCCCAGGCCTTCTCTGAACTGACCCAAGGCTGCTACCCTGTGGTCTGTTCTCTCCAAACATTTGAGGGGCAGCCCTCCTTGGAGTGGATAGTTGAAGATTTTTTTCTCTTTTGCAGAAGCAGAATTAGAGAGAGAGAGAGAGAGAGAGAGAGAGAGAGAGAGAAGAAAATGCCTCCCACCTCCCCACCCTAAAGTAATCCCTGCTATTTAGGCATCCATATGGGGACAGTCTGAAAGAGCTTTACAGATTTGTAGGATTTGTACCTCTACTGGAACCATCTCCCCCAAGCATAGCTGTTATCCAAGAGAGGCCTTCCCTGGCCCCCATTTAAATGCGCCCCCCCCCGCCCCGACACACATACACACACACACACACACACACACACACACACACACTGCATCATATCACCTGGGTCTGATTTTTTTTCTAACATCATTGACCACTATCTGGAATTCTCTTATTCGTTCCTTTGGTTCTTGTTGATGGAGTTCTCCTCCCCAGGCCCCCAACCAGACTGTGTCCCCAGAAGAGCAGGGTCTGTCGAGGCACTGCAGTGTCCTCTGTATTCTGCACGTTGGCATGAAGTGGGCACATGCCAGCATTTCTCGATAAGCAATTGTGCAAATGCACAGAGGGCTGAGCGGTAGTATCCACCAAACTTACAAATGCACAGGCCCTCAACTCAGAGCGACTGCAGATGAGCTCAGGAGGGTAGCTAACTTCAGGTAACCTTAAAGCAGTGGTCGGCCAACTCTCATTAGTCAACAGAGCCAAATATCAACAGTACAACATTTGAAATTTCTTTTGAGAGCCAAATTTTTTAAACTTAAACTGTATAGGTAGGTACATTGATATTAACTTAATTAGGGTTAAGCTGGCCTTTGCTAAAATCTCAAGGGGCCAAAGAGCCGCATGTGGCTCGCGAGCCACAGTTTGCCAACCACTGCCTTAAAGGAACCTCAATCATCCAAGCGATGTATTACATCACTATTTGTAATAACAAAAGGCCTTAAGAACCTAAATGTCTTCATGGTTAAATAAATTATGATACAGTTGGAGGAGGAAAAAATGGTGGGGAATAGACAGATGTGTCCTGAGCCTTGTCCTGGAGCAGATAGACAGAACAGCTGAGGTTTGCACGGGGAGTGTTTGTTGGTGAGTTGAGGGACAGCTATCCTCCAGGAGACGTTGGGGGACTGCTGGATGGGGCTCCCCTGACCAGGCAGCCCCCACTGCTGCTGGGTTCCCTCCTGGAGCAACCAGCTCGGACACAGAGACCGCGCCATCTTGAAGGGGAAAGTGGGTGTTATCGGAAGCCTGAAAGTCTACAACTTGCAGCACCCACCAAGCATCTGCAAACCACAGAGCACCAGTCCCCAATTGGTGCAAACACATGGATTCAGAGGAGCTCTACACTCCACCACGGAAAGGTCAGATTTTGCCTGGGATAAGGAGAGAGAGAACTACATAACCAGACAACCAGAGAAGAGAGACCATGGGGAGATAAAGAAACAGCCCGCATATGAAAGAAAAGCAGGCATCACCAGAAAAGGAAGTAAACGAAATGGAGGCAAGCAACCTGCTAGAGAAATAATTCAGAGAAATGATCATAAGGTGGCTGAAAAGAATGGAAGACAAATTCAACAATATGTGTTAGAACCAAGAGGAAATGAAGAAGAACCAAGAAGAAATGAAAAATGACATCGCTGCTGTAAAGAACTCAATAGAAAGCATCAAGAGTAGTCTAGAAGAAGCAGAGGACTGCATCAGTGAGCTAGAAGACAAGGTAGAAAAAAATACCCAAGTAGAGCAGCTTCTAGAAAAAAAAATTAAAAAGCAGGAGGAGAGCCTAAGGGAACTTTGGGACAACACGAAACAAAACAACATCCACATAATAGTGGTTCCAGAAGGAGAGGAAACTGAGCAAGGAATAGAAAACCTGTTTGAAGAAATAATGACAGAAAACTTACCTGATATAGAGAAGAAAAAACCCACACAAATCCAAAAAGCTCACAGAGTCCCAAGCAAAATGAACCCCAAAAGACCATCACCAAGGCACATTATAATTAAATTGGCAAACACCAATGACAAAGTAAGAATCTTAAAAGCGGCAAGAGACAGAAAGTTACCTACAAAGGAACCCCCATCAGACTAGTGACTGATTTCTTAACAGAAACTCATCAGGCCAGAAGGGAATGGAATGAAATATACAAAGTCATGCAAAGGAAGGGTCTGAATCCAAGAATACTGTACCCAGCAAGGCTATCAATCAAAATTGAAGGTGAAATCAGGAGCTTCACAGACAAAAAAGGACTAAGGGAATTTACCACCACAAAACCCGCAATGCAAGAAATGCTAAAGGGTCTGCTGAAAAAAAGAAATAGGCAGCGAAGAAGGAACACAGGGGTAAAGAATAAAAATGGCGACAAATAAGTACCTATCAATAATAACTTTAAATGTAAATGGATTAAATGCCCCAATCAAAAGAAATAGGGTAACGAATTGGATAAGAAAACAAGACCCATATATCTGCTGTCTACAAGAAACCCACCTCAAAAAAAAAGACACACACAGACTGAGGGTGAGGGGATGGAAAAAGGTTTTCCAGACAAATGGAACTGAAAAAAAAGCTGGGGTAGCAATACTTATATCTGACAAATTAGATCTCAAACTGAAGGACATAACAAGAGATAAGGAAGGCCACTTCATAATACTAAAGGGAGCAATCCAACAAGAAGAAATAACTCTGGTAAACATATATGCACCCAATACAGGAGCACCCAAATACATAAAAAAACTCCTGGAGGATATCAAGGGAGAGATTGACAGCAATACAATCATAGTAGGAGATTTTAATACCCCACTATCACCATTGGACAAATCCTCTAAACAAAAAATCAGCAAAGAAACATCAATCCTAAATGATTCACTAGACCAGATGGAATTAATTGACATCTTCAGAACATTTCACCCCAAAGCCACAGAATATACATTCTTCTCAAGTGCACATGGGCCATTTTCAAAGATAGACCATATGTTGGGTCATAGGCAAAGTCTCTTCAAATTCAAGAAGAAAGAAATCATATCAAGCATCTTCTCAGACCACAGTGGCATAAAACTGGAAATCAACTACAATAAAAACAATCCAAAAAAATCAAACACATGGAGACTAAACAGCATGCTATTAAACAATGATTGGGTTACCAGAGAGATCAAGGAAGAAATAAAAAACATCATGGCAACAAATGACAATGAAAACACTACAATCCAAAATCTATGGGACACAGCGAAAGCAGTCTTGAGAGGGAAGTTCATAGCTCTACAAGCCTACTGCAAAAAAACAAGAAACAATGGTAATAAATTACCTAACCCAACAACTCAAAGAGTTAGAAAAAGTGCAACAAGAAAAGCCCAGTGTAAGCAGAAGGAAGGAAATAATAAAGATCAGAGCGGAGATAAATGACCTAGAGACCAAAGAAACAATACAAAAGAACAACAAAACCAAGAGCTGGTTCTTTGAAAGGATAAACAAGATTGATGAACCTCTAGCCAGGCTCACCAAGAAGCAAAGAGAGAGGACCCAAATAAACAAAATCAGAAATGAAAGAGGAGAAATAACAACAGACCCCACCGAAATACAAAGGATTGTTAAAAAATACTATGAACAACTCTATTCCAACAAACTGGACAACCTGGAGGAAATGGACATATTCCTAGAAATATATAACCTTCCAAAACTCAATCAGGAAGAATCTAAACAGCTCAATATGCCAGTAACTATGGAAGAAATTGAAGCAGTCATCAAAAAGCTTCCAGCAAACAAAAGCCCGGGGCCAGACGGCTTCACAGGAGAGTTTTACCAAACATTCAAGGAAGAACTAAAACCTATCCTCCTCAGACTATTCCAAAAAATTCAAGAGGAAGGAACACTTCCAAGCTCCTTCTATGAAGCCAGCATCACCCTAATACCAAAACCAGATAAAGACAACACAATGAAGGAGAATTACAGGCCAATATCCCTCATGAACATAGATGCCAAAATCCTCAACAAAATTCTAGCAAATCAGATCCAGCAGTACATCAGAAAGATCATACACCATGACCAAGTAGGATTTATCCCAGGAATGCAAGGATGGTATAATATCCGCAAATCAATAAATGTGATACATCACATAAACAAATTGAGAGATAAAAATCACATAGTCATATCAATTGATGAAGAAAAAGCATTTGACAAAATCCAACACCTTTCTTGATAAAAACTCTCAACAAGGTGGGAATAGAAGGATCATACCTCACATGATAAAAGCCATATATGATAAACCCACAGCTAACATCATACTCAATGGGCAAAAACTAAAACCATTTCCCCTAAGAACAGGAACAAGACAGGGATGCCCACTCTCACCACTCCTGTTCAACATAGTACTGGAAGTATTAGCCATTGCAATTAGACAAGAAGAAGAAATAAAAGGCATCCAAATTGGAAAAGAAGAAGTAAAGCTGTCCTTATTTGCAGATGACATGATATTGTACATAAAAAATCCGAAAGACTCCATCAAAAAACTAACAGACTTAATAAATGAATTTGGCAATGTAGCAGGATACAAAATTAACGCCAAGAAATCTATGGCATTTCTATACACCAATAGTGAACTTACAGAAAGAGAGACTAAAAAAGCAATCCCATTTACCATCGCACCAAAAAAATTGAGATACTTAGGAATAAACCTAACCAATGAGGTAAAAGACCTATACGTGGAAAACTACAGGACACTGAAAAAAGAGATAGAGGAAGATGTAAACAGATGGAAGACATACCATGTTCATGGATTGGTAGAATCAACATCATTAAAATGTCCATACTACCCAAAGCAATCTATAGATTCAATGCACTCTCCATTAAAATACCAACGGCATATTTCACAGACCTAGAAAGAACTCTCCAAAAATTCATCTGGAATAAAAAAAGACCCTGAATAGCCACAGCAATCTTGAGAAAGAAGAACAAAGTAGGAGGGATCTCAATACCAGATTTCAAGCTGTATTACAAAGCCACTGTCCTCAAAACAACCTGGTACTGGCACAAGAACAGACATATAGATCAATGGAATAGAATAGAGAATCCAGATATCGACCCAAACCACTATGCGCAATTAATATTTGATAAAGGAGGCATGAACATACAATGGAGTCAAGATAGTCTCTTCAATAAATGGTGTTGGGGAAATTAAACAGATACATGCAAAAAAATGAAACTAGATCACCAACTTACACCATACACAAAAAAAAAAACTCAAAATGGATACAGGACTTAAATATAAGACGGGAAACCATAAAAATACTAGAGGAATCCACAGGCAGCAAAATCTCAGACATATGCCGAAAGAACTTCTTCAGTGATACTGCCCCTAGGGCAACGGAAGCCAAAGAGAAAATAAACAAATGGGACTACATCAAAATAAAAAGCTTTTTCACAGCAAAAGAGACCATCAACAAAACAACAAGAAATCCCACTGTATGGGAGAACGTATTTGCAAATGTTATCACTGATAAAGGTTTAATCTCCAACATCTACAGGCAGCTTATACAACTTAATAAAAGGAAGATAAATGATCCAATAAAAAAATGGGCAACAGACCTAAATAGAATCTTTTTGAAAGAAGACAGAAGGAAGGCCAAGAGACACATGAAAACATGCTCAAAGTCACTAATTATCTGAGAAATGCAAATCAAAACGACAATGCGATACCATCTCACACCTGTCAGAATGGCTATCATCAACAAACCAACAAATGACAAGTGTTGGCGAGGATGCGGAGAAAAAGGAACCCTCGTGCACTGCTGGTGGGAATGCAGACTGGTGCAGCCACTGTGGAGAACAGTATGGAGTTTCCTCAAAAAACTGAAAATGGAACTCCCATTTGACCCAGTAATCCCACTCCTAGGAATATATCCTAAGAAACTAGAAACACCAATCAGAAAGGATATATGCACCCCTATGTTCATAGCAGCACAATTTGCAATAGCTAAGATTTGGAAACAGCCTAGGTGCCCATCAGCAGATGACTGGATCAGAAAACTATGGTACATCTACACAATGGAATACTATGCTGCCATAACAAAGTAGGAATTATTACCATTTGTAGGCACCTGGATGGAATTAGAGAACATTATGCTGAGTGAAATAAGCCAATCAATGAAAGAAAAATACCACATGATCTCACTCATTTGGGGATAATGAAAAACATTATAAACTGATGAACAAAAAGATAGATACAGAGGCAGTAAAGCATCAAACAGACTGTCAAATTACAGCGGTAAGGTTAGGGAGAGGTGGGGGAAATAAGAGATCAACTGAAGGACTTGTATGCATGCATATAAGAGTAACCAACGGATGCAAAACATTGGGGGGTGAGGGCATGTATGGGAGTGGGGTGGGGGGGACAATGGTAAGATGTGTACACATATAATACCTTAATTAAAAAAAAAAATAAAGACATAACAAGAGATAAGGAAGGCCACTTCATAATACTAAAGGGAGCAATCCAACAAGAAGAAATAACTCTGGTAAACATATATGCACCCAATACAGGAGCACCCAAATACATAAAAAAACTCTTGGGGGATATCAAGGGAGAGATTGACAGCAATACAATCATAGTAGGAGATTTTAATACCCCACTATCACCATTGGACAAATCCTCTAAACAAAAAATCAGCAAAGAAACATCAATCCTAAATGACTCACTAGACCAGATGGAATTAATTGACATCTTCAGAACATTTCACCCCAAAGCCACAGAATATACATTCTTCTCAAGTGCACATGGGTCATTTTCAAAGACAGACCATATGTTGGGTCATAGGCAAAGTCTCTTCAAATTCAAGAAGACAGAAATCATATCAAGCATCTTCTCAGATCACAGTGGCATAAAACTGGAAATCAACTACAATAAAAACAATCCAAAAAAATCAAACACATGGAGACTAAACAGCATGCTATTAAACAATGACTGGTTTAGCAGAGAGATTAAAGAAGAAATAAAAAACATTATGGCAACAAATGACAATGAAAACACTACAATCCAAAATCTATGGGACACAGCGAAAGCAGTCTTGAGAGGGAAGTTCATAGCTCTACAAGCCTACTGCAAAAAAACAAGAAACAATGGTAATAAATTACCTAACCCAACAACTCAAAGAGTTAGAAAAAGTGCAACAAGAAAAGCCCAGTGTAAGCAGAAGGAAGGAAATAATAAAGATCAGAGCGGAGATAAACGATATTGAGACCAAAATAAAATACAAAAGATCAACAAAACCAAGAGCTGGTTCTTTGAAAGGATAAACAGGATTGATGAACCTCTAGCCAGGCTCACCAAGAAGCAAAGAGAGAGGACCCAAATAAACAAAATCAGAAATGAAAGAGGAGAAATAACAACAGACCCCACCGAAATACAAAGGATTGTTAAAAAATACTATGAACAACTCTATTCCAACAAACTGGACAACCTGGAGGAAATGGACATATTCCTAGAAAAACATAACTTTCCAAAACTCAATCAGGAAGAATCTAAACAGCTCAATATGCCAGTAACTATGGAAGAAATTGAAGCAGTCATCAAAAAGCTTCCAGCAAACAAAAGCCCGGGGCCAGACGGCTTCACAGGAGAGTTTTACCAAACATTCAAGGAAGAACTAAAACCTATCCTCCTCAGACTATTCCAAAAAATTCAAGAGGAAGGAACACTTCCAAGCTCCTTCTATGAAGCCAGCATCACCCTAATACCAAAACCAGATAAAGACAACACAATGAAGGAGAATTACAGGCCAATATCCCTCATGAACATAGATGCCAAAATCCTCAACAAAATTCTAGCAAATCGGATCCAGCAGTATATCAGAAAGATCATACACCATGACCAAGTAGGATTTATCCCAGGAATGCAAGGATGGTACAATATCTGCAAATCAATAAACGTGATACATCACATAAATAAATTGAGAGATAAAAATCACATAGTCATGTCAATTGATGCAGAAAAAGCATTTGGCAAAATCCAACACCCTTTCTTGATAAAAACTCTCAACAAGGTGGGAATAGAAGTATCATACCTCAACATGATAAAAGCCATATATGATAAACCCACAGCTAACATCATACTCAATGGGCAAAAACTAAAACCATTTCCCCTAAGAACAGGAACAAGACAGGGATGCCCACTCTCACCACTCCTGTTCAACATAGTACTGGAAGTATTAGCCATTGCAATTAGACAAGAAGAAGAAATAAAAGGCATCCAAATTGGAAAAGAAGAAGTAAAGCTGTCCTTATTTGCAGATGACATGATATTGTACATAAAAAAACCCGAAAGACTCCATCAAAAAACTAACAGACTTAATAAATGAATTTGGCAATGTAGCAGGATACAAAATTAACGCCAAGAAATCTATGGCATTTCTATACACCAATAGTGAACTTACAGAAAGAGAGACTAAAAAAGCAATCCCATTTACCATTGCACCAAAAAAATTAAGATACTTAGGAATAAACCTAACCAAGGAGGTAAAAGACCTATACGTGGAAAACTACAGGACACTGAAAAAAGAGATAGAGGAAGACGTAAACAGATGGAAGAACATACCATGTTCCTGGATTGGTAGAATCAACATCATTAAAATGTCTATACTACCCAAAGCAATCTATAGATTCAATGCACTCCCCATTAAAATACCAACAGCATATTTCACAGACCTAGAAAGAACTCTCCAAAAATTCATCTGGAATAAAAAAAGACCCCAAATAGCCACAGCAATCCTGAGAAAGAAGAACAAAGTAGGTGGGATCTCAATACCAGACTTCAAGCTGTGTTACAAAGCCACTGTTCTCAAAACAGCCTGGTACTGGCACAAGAACAGACATATAGACCAAGGAATTGAATAGAGAATCCAGATATCAACCCAAACCACTATGCGCAATTAATATTTGATAAAGGAGGCATGAACATACAATGGAGTCAAGACAGTCTCTTCAATAAATGATGTTGGGAAAATTGGACAGATACATGCAAAAAAATGAAACTAGACCACCAACTTACACCATACACAAAAATTAACTCGAAATGTATACAGGACTTAAACATAAGACAGGAAACCATAAAAATACTAGAGGAATCCACAGGCAGCAAAATCTCAGACATATGCCGAAGCAATTTCTTCACCAATACCGCTCCTAGGGCAATGGAAGCTAAAGAGAAAATAATACATCAAAATAAAAAGCTTTTTCACAGCAAAAGAAACCTTCAACAAAACAACAAGAAAGCCCACTGTGTGGAGAACATATTTGCAAATGTTATCACTGATAAAGGCTTAATCTCCAACATCTACAGTGAACTTATACAACTTAATAAAAGGAAGATAAATGATCAAATAAAAAAATGGGCAACGAACCTAAATAGAATCTTTTCAAAAGAAGACAGAAGGAAGGCCAAGAGACATATGAAAACATGCTCAAAGTCACTAATTATCCGAGAGATGCAAATCAAAATGACAATGCGATACCATCTCACACCTGTCAGAATGGCTATCATCAACAAACCAACAAATGACAAGTGTTGGCGAGGATGCGGAGAAAAAGGAACCCTCGTGCACTGCTGGTGGGAATGCAGACTGGTGCAGCCACTGTGGAGAACAGTATGGAGTTTCCTCAAAAAACTAAAAATGGAGCTTCCATTTGACCGAGTAATACCACTTCTAGGATTATATCCCAAGAAACTAGAAACACCAATCAGAAAGGATATATGCACCCCTATGTTCATAGCAGCATAATTCACCATAGCTAAGATTTGGAAACAGCCTAAGTGCCCATCAGCAGATGAGTGGATTAAAAACTGTGGTACATCTACACAATGGAATACTACGCTGCTATAAAAAAGAAGGAATTCTTACCATTTGCAGCAGCATGGATGGACCTGGAGAGCATTATGTTTAGTGAAATAAGCCAGGCAGTTTAAGAAAAATACCACATGATCTCATTCATTTATGGAAAATAAAGAACATTATAACCTGATGAACAAAAAGATAGATACAGAGGCAGTAAAGCACCAAACAGACTGTCAATTTACAGCGGGAAGGCTGGGGAGTGTTGGGGAGGAAGGGAAATAGATCAATCAAAGGACTTGTATGGATGCATATAAGCACACCAATGGACACAAGACACTGGGGGGGTGGGATGAGGGCATGCAACAGGGGGTAGCGGAGGCTGGGGGAAGGTCAATGGGGGGGGGGAAGGAGATATATATACTAATATATTGTAATATTTTAAACAATTTAAAAAAAGCTAAACTGAAAAAAAATTTTAAAAATAAATTATGATACAGTTATGCAATGAGATGACTATGCATACCGATAAAGAACAGGAAGGTCTTTGTAAACTAATATAAAAAAGATTTCCCAGATATAATCTTAAGTGAAAAAACAAAGCCAAGGTCAGCATTACAGTATGCTAGCATTGGGGGGCAGGGAGACAAAAAACCTAGGGAAGCTATATTCATATCTGTTTGTTTATGCACACAGTACTCCTACCTGGGTGCAAAAATACTAGTTATGATTACTACCTGCAGGGAGAGGAACGGGATTACTTGGAGGTCACAAAGAAGATTTTTCACCATAAACCTTTTTGTAACTTAGGAGTGTTAACAATAAGAATGTATTATCTACTCAAAAATAAAATCAATTAAAACAAGTATATTTACATATTTAAAACATATCTTGATTGAATAATTTGATGAGTGTAGTTGAGAGTTGCCCCTGGTGGCTTTCAGGAAATATAAGCCAGTGTCCCCTCCCATTCTCATTCAGGGTCACACCCCTCACTCTTCCTCTCCCTGCCTCTCCTGCCCCTAAAATAAGGCTGAATTCCTGAAGGCTGGGCCCCTGCAGAAGGCTGTCCCGCTTGCTGGCTGGAGGTATATGTGAAGGACAGGTAAACAGGAGCCTGTGGTGGCAACAGATCCCCTCCAGGCCAGTATATTCCTGTAAAGGGAATAAAATAATGTCTTCATGTTTACCTTCTAGGGAGTTTTACAAAACCAACTTTCCTGCTTCTTTAAGCTCCTAGATAAAAGAAAATAAACTTGGCTCTGCTCTCAGTGGACTGGCTTAGCTAGAAACCATGGAGGCTGGGGAAGCTGGGGGGAAAGAAGTGGCAGCCTGGTGTATCCTGGCTGCAGGGAGTCCTGTCTGGAACCAGCAGTATTCTTGAACTGAGGAAAGAGGGTCTCTTGAAAGCTGCAGGGCCAGCCCAGAGAATCCACACTAACCTCCTGAACCTCGGAAGGCAGGAAGGCCAGCTTCAGGGTTAGAAGGTCCTGACCTCGGTTTAATGCTCTGCTGTCACCATCTTGAAATTCTTAATAAATTTTTAACAAGCAGCCCACATTTTCATTTTGTACTGCGCCCTGCAAATGATGCAGTGAGTCCTTGCCATCTCCGGTATCCTGGTTTATTGTTTGTTGTGGAAAATAGAGTGTCTGTTTTCATTCCCAGTGTACCTGAGTTTATCAGATCCTTTCCTGAAAGCTGTTTTAGGAGAGCTTGAGGGTCCAGCTGTACACCTGTGGTCATGTGGGAGGGGAAGGTCATGGTCAAGGTCAAAGTCAGGAGACTGGGTAGACCACTCTGGGTACAGACAGGCATTGCCAGCACTTCTTTTTATTCCTGGCTCCCAGGGGTTACCTGGAATTACTAATTCACAGTGTAGCACCTTTGAGGGAAATCTGTAGAAGTCACAGGGGCAAGGTCACTAATTTTTGCATTAGTTCTTTGATCCAAAAACTATTTATTGAACAAACAGGGGCTGGGTATACACTGAATGCCCAGATTATTATGATCTCTGAATATATATTAAAGGCCTGGTGCATGAATTCGTGCATGGGTGGGGTCCAGCCAGCCTGGCCAGGGGGAGGGGACATGGGCAGTTGGCAGGCCTGCCTGCTGGTCAAACTCCTGGTCGAGGGGACAATTTGCATATTAGCCTTTTATTATATAGGATATATACTGAGTGGCCAGATTATTATGCGTTCAGAGATCATAATAATCTGGCCACTCAGTGTATAGTAGGAAGGCACTTACCCTGCCCTCGTGAAGTTTACAGTGTAGTGGAGCTGGGCAATAAGCAACTAGATGAACACAGCACCAACTATGAATTGAAGTAAGTACTATGGAGAAAAATAGACTCCCAAGAGAGTAACTGGTGGAAAGTGGGAAGGGACATGGGGACCACTTGGACAGGGTCATTAATGGAGGTCTCTCTGAAAATGTGACCTTTCCGCTGAGACCTGAAGGATGAACAGTAGCAGGGATATGAAGAAAGGAGAACGGGCAGACCAGGGAAGGAACAGCCTGGGAAAGGACATTGCGGTGGTAGGATGTGCAGGAACCTGGCCTGTTCATGAACTAGATGAAGGCCAGTGTGGCCAGTGTCAGGTGCAAGGTGGGGAGTGCCGGAGAGGTGGCTGGGCTGGAGAGGTGGGCAGGGCCAGTTCCTACAGAGCTGATAGGCCCCACTAGGGACCTTGGATTTCATCCCAAAAGCAACAGTCTGCCCTTGAAGACCTGTAAGGTAGATAGTAACGCCATCGGATGTGCATTTTGGAAAGTTTACTCTGACTGATGTACAGACATTATTTGGTGTTCTTTGATCATATCCATGAACAAATAAGTTCAGAACACTCTGGATTAAATAATGTTAAACTGATGTTTTTTATAGTGCAGTCTCAGAGACTTATATTTATATGCCAGGCAAAGCTTAAGGAGGAGAATAATAATATGCACTGTTTCTCAAATGTATGTACACTGGGATGAAGGTTTCCTCCTTCAAATGAGAAAACTAGTTGGGAGGCAGTTCAGGTAAGAGATGACAGTGTCTCAGATGGGTGGTAGTGGTGGGAATGAGGAAAAAATGATTGGAAATAAAATATACTTTAGAGGGGAAATTGACAGGATTTGATGATGGATTGGGGGACTTAAGAGAGAAGGAGAGAGGTCAAATGTCATGACCCACAGGTACCTAGCATGGGAAACTGACTGGTCACAGATGACACAGAATTAGGAGAAAACAAATTCTGGAAGTGGGGATTGAGGTCAAGAAACTACTGTGGCCCTAGCTGGTTTGGCTCAGTGGATAGAGCGTCGGCCTGCAGACTGAAAGGTCCCAGGTTTGAATCTGGTCAAGGGCACGTGCCTGGTTTGTGGGTTCGATCCCCAGTAGGGGACGTGCAGGAGGCAGCCAATCAATGATTCTCTCTCATCATTGATGTTTCTATCTCTCCCTCTCCCTTCCTCTCTGAAATCAATAAAAATATATTTTAAAAAAGAAACCATTGTGAACATATTACTTTGAGATGACTGTGAGATAGCAGAGTGGAGATGGCTGTCCCACGCCCCACTAGACAAGTCAGAGGGCGGCCTCTGTCCAAATGCCCACTTGGAGGGACAGGATGTCAGAAGGGTGGAGCCTGGCTTTCTTCCTTCCTTTCTTTCTTCCTTCCTTTCTTCCTTCCTTCCTTCCTTCCTTCCTTCCTTTCTTTCTTTCTTTCTTTCTTTCTTTCTTTCTTTCTTTCTTTCTTTCTTTCTGAATATATTTTTATTGATTTCATAGAGGAAGGAAAAGGGAGAGAGAGAGAACCATCAACAATGAGAGAGATTCATTGATCGGCTGCCTCCTGCACGCCCCACACTGGGTAACCAGCCCACAACCTGAGCATGTGTCCTGACCGGGAATCGAACCGTGACATCCTGGTTCATAGGTCGACACTCAACCGCTGAGCCACACCGGCTGGGCCAGAGACTGGCTTTCTGATCCCTCACTGCCAGCCTCTGGGCTCTGGGATCCCACATTGAGGCTCCAAGAAAGATCCTCCTGCAAGATTTAGAATCAACAGTGGCCTCTCCCTCGTACCCTCACCCCACCCTCCCAGTTGCCTGTTACCACCTGGCACCCGTGTGCAGAATAACAAGGTTTAGGCCAAGTGCTCTACAAGTAACAGACGTTTGCCTTGTACAAGGGCTTATGCTCATTGGATGTGGGCACCAGCCTTTTCTCAGGAGCACTGAGTCCCTGAACCACACCTGGGAGCCGTGGGGGGCAGGAGCCCTGGGTGGGTGTGCCTCCTATCTACCAGCACCTGGGGGCTTACAAAGCACTTCACATCCACTGTCTCACTCTCTCAACAACCTTTGAGACCAGGCAGAGATTATTTTAATTCCACCACTTTATATAAGGCCATTCAGAGAGGTTAATCTAATTTACCTAGGTCACACAGGTAATAGAGGAATCAGGAATCAAAGTCAGGAGTCAAAACAAGTCTATCCGATGCCAAGTTCAAGGCTCTTTCTAGCAGTCCATGTTCTTCCATGGCAGGGACCACCCATGTTTAGAAAAAGCTGCCTTCACTTCTGAGATGTCACGTGAACAGCACTGGGAGGGCCTCACTGCCTGTGACACTGCCCAGATCACAGCCTATCAGAGCTGCAAGGGCCCACACACTTGCTTCCTTGCACGGCTGAAGAAAAAACAGACTCACAAAGGGAAGGAAATTGGTGGCAGGACCAGGACTAAAACCCACATCTCCAGCTGTAATCTCTTTCCACTTCACTCAAAGCCTCCTGGGTTTGGCCCTCCTCCATCTATAGAAAGGTCAGCCCTCTTGCCATGAGAATTTTGTGGGAAAGAAGAATAAACAGAACTAAAAAGTAAACGGTTGCTTGGCAACTAGGAAGGTGGGCATGAGTGGTTTTGCCACCGGCATCCATTTACCCTTCTTTCTGGTGCCCTCACCCCCAGGGGACCACTCCCATGCCCTTCTCGGGCTCTGAAGTTCATTTCCGTTCCTGCTTTAGGGGTGGGCATGTGGCTCGGGTTTGGCCAATGAGAATGAAGAAATGGCTGAGGTTGTCTCTTTCTGCCGCAACATCCTGTGATTTTTTGTCTAAATCTTCAGCCTTCTGAACAGTTCAACCCAACTGAAGACCCCTCAGCAGCCCCTGGGAGAAGGCAGTTGGGAAGTCAAGGGATAACATTGTTCCCCTTATTTCCTGACAAGCACCTCTTTCACTGAGGAGTAAGAGCTTAGCTCCTGAATAGTTACTTGGAAAATGAGACTCAATGCAAGAAAATTCAGCTGACATTAAAGTCTCTGAATGATTCTTTAAATCGGGGACTCTGTGTGTGATCCCCAGATCAGCGGCATCAGCAGCACCTAGGAACTTGCTAGAAATACACATTTCAGGCCCCGCACCAGATTTACGGTATTAGACATCCTGGGCCGAGGCCAGCAGTCTGCACGTGCAGAAGCTCTTCGGGTGATTCTGATGCCCACCGGAGCTGGCCCATGCTGCTTTAGACCATGATTGTTCAGTCCTGTGTGGATTTACTTAAACCATTCAACTATGAAGGAAAAAGGTGCCTCAAAGTGTGTCTCAGTTCAGACCAAATTTACAGGATCATTTAGGTTAATCTAGTGACTTAGAAACAGGGCTTTGCATCTAACAGACTTAAGTTTTACCCCCAACTTGTTGGCTATGTACATTCGGGCAAGTTATGTCACCTCTTAAAGCCTCAGTTTTCTCATCGGTAAAGCTAGCAATATAAACATCTCCTTCATATGGACATTAAATGAGATGATGGCTATAAAATTGCTAGCACATAATAAGCTCTCAATAAAATCCAGCTCATTTATATGTTTATGGAATTAAGCCTACTATTACTGATCTATAAGCACTGACTCCCTCTCCCTATCCCATGCTGGCTGAAATGCATTTCCCATGATCTGAAATTGATGTCCAGCCTGAGAACACACAGGATGGGATCAGAAGGTTATGTGTTAGGCCTGGCACTGCCAATAACTTACCGCTTGACACTCAATGAGCCCATTGCCATCGCTGAACCCCGGTTTCCCCGTGTGTTAAATAAGTGGGTCGGAACTAGATTGGCTGTTAAGTCCTTTAGGCTCTGACACTCCAAAAGTCTGTATCTTAACCCTTGAATGGAGTTTTGTAAATTGGCCACAGGAAGCACAGACTTCAGTATCAAAATGCAACTGGAAGCAGCTAGTTCTTAGGATACATGAAAGAGTGACTATTGTGTAAAGGTAAGCATTAGAGGGAGGCAAATCTCCCCACAGAGCAAATGTCTCTGAAGATTTACCCACCTGTCTCGGGCACTGCCCCATCCTCTGGGCTGTACCAAGAAGCCTGGCTCCTCGCTCAGCCAGGAGAAGCACTCCTCCCTTCTGTCTACTGGCAATTGCCTTGTCACTTGGCGTGAGTTGAGTACACAGAGACTCTGGCCAAGGGCCCTCCTAAAACAGAAAGCAGAGTGACCACTAGCCCATTAACCTGCCAACAAGAACAAGAAGTTCCGTCTCTATTGGGTTTTAAGCCAGGCTCCAGTTCCTCTCACAATAGCCCTGCTCTGCTTAACCCAAAGCAGCAGGGCATTGAATTACTCATTTCGTTTTCTTCTTTTTGCTTATCTATTTTCTGTTTCCCCCTACACTGCATGTTTATTACATCTGTTTCATCCTCAAAGCAGTAGCTTCCAATGGAGACCATCATCAAGCACAGCACTGGTTTTCTTTGGCATTGAGAGTACGGCCTGGGAGGCTGGAGGCCCCGTTCTAACACTGGGTCACAGCGTATCTCGGGCAAGTCACTCAGTATCCCAGGGTCTGCTGTCACTGTTGTAAAGTAAGGGGAAACTAGACCAGCCCTTCACTTATATGACTTCCCAAGACTGCAAACACCACTGAAGGATTGGCAGCTAGTACGAAGGCTGTGCAGATCAAGTTCTGAGTCCTATCTTGCCCCTTCCACAATCACAGGCTGCTACCTGGTTTTGGCCAACTGTTTATGGATGTGAGTAAATAGAAAAGAAAATATGAATTCATTGATGCATATCCATCAATAATACAACCCCAATGTCCTGCTAAGGTACAGAGCAAAGCGGGGGATAGGGCAGGGGTGAGTGGGTAGGTTATGGAAGGCTCACAGACTCACACACTCATGGAGGACAGACTGGGAAGACAGGTAGCAGAGCACTGGATGCACCCATCTTCCCCCTATTTCAGATGAGGAAACTGAGGCCCAACCTGGGGAAGTGAGTGCTGAAGGCCACACAGACAGTAGGTAACCCCAGGTCAATGTTCAGCCAACACCAGCCCCTGACTCTGCTTCTATGTCTGAAAACTCATGGGCCCAGGGAAACATTTTGCCACTAGGTTAGTAGATCATATTCAGCCCTACTGAGCGGATGCTTGTCCCAACTTCTCTGGAAACGCGCCCCCCCCAACCCCCCACCCCCATGCCTACCCCCACCCCCCTCCACAGGAGTAACAGCGGAGGCAGCTCTGACCCCACTGCGTTTTTTTCCCAGGCTGCCTCCGGCAAAGGACCCACAGGCCTTGCTTTGTTATCTCGTGGTCTTAATCAGCTACACTCCATTTTCTGTCATGTTTTATCCACAAAAAACTCCTTGGCTGCCCAACAGGAAAGCCAGGCCAAGATCTCAGAGTGAATATGAAGGCCGGGCTGGGACTGGTTTGATGGGGGGAAATACAGAGGATATGCTAGGCCTGCAGCCTTCGGCACCTTCAGAAACCCACATCTCTGCACGCAGCAGCAGTGTGGGGTAGTGGAAAGAGCAGGCAGACAGACCTGGGTTCAAATTCCAGTTACCTCCCAGCTGCATGACTTTGAGTAAGATACGTAGCCTCTGAACCTCACTTTCCTCATCTATTAAATTGGGGTGACACCCCTTGCCACACAAGTTATTGGACTGTGTATGTAGTATCATTAGTTCTGGGCCCAGAAGATGGAACACTGGGTATGTTTGCTTTCCTGATGCTCCAGGTGTGAAATTGTGCTTGTAAAGAATTAGCAGTGTAGCCCTGACCTGGAGGCGGGCCAGAGTGTGATTGGCAGAGCCATGCATTGGGTTTGAGGATGGCTCTGATGCTCACCAGCAGTGGTGAATCCCTCCTCATCTCTTAAGATTCCATTTCTAGTCTCTAAGTGGGAAGCTTAATACCTTTTCTGCAGCAGAGATTATGGTTATGAACATGCTTCAGAAACTGTAAAACATGCCAGTGTTATCTCTTCTTATTAACACATACTGGTATGTAATTGAATCCTCCTGAGACCTCAGGCAAGTCATTGACCTCTCTGGGTATATCAGTCAGGGCCCAGCAGGAAACAGATGACACATCCAAACTGGGTAATTTGATTAGGGTGTGATAAGGGGGCTAAAGATGTGTGCACAACATGGATAGCTGGTGCAATAGCTCAGGCTACTCCCCGCAGTGAGCCCTTACTACCCCTAGGCCTTGAAGGAGCAAGGGAGAAGTGGTCACTTGGACCAGAGAGGGCAGCTTTATGGAGAGGCCACCTGATAGGAGCTGTGGCCATCAGAGGAGGGGTACAGCCCATCCAAGGTGCTCTGGCAGGGAGGGAGTTGAAGAAATAATATCCTTTCCTCACTCTCCTCCTGACCTCTGATCTCCTGTGTGTACTTCCCTGCGGCCTAAGCAAACTGGAAGCCAGAGGGTAAGGGAACTCACTGATGCAGTCCACCCAGGGCAGCTTCCCAGGACACAGCACAGGGTGAAGGCGGTGGAGAGCAGGCCTGAGGGGCAACTGGCAGGTATCAGCACACAGAGCTGCAGAGTCTTCCACAGTTCAAGGGAGGTGCTGAATGAGATGATGTCTCCTTTTATCCTCCCCTCTGATAGACTCTCAGCACTTTTCCAAGCTTCAGATCTGGACCTAGAAGGGTTAGAGCCAAGAATGAGTCCAAGCCCTCTCCTAGGGAGATCTATAGTCTTTCCAATCAATCAAGGACATCCTTTTTCTGGCAAGTCCAAATTTAAATAATCACCATTGAGTTCCATACTCAAAACAGTGGCAAACCATCCACAGAGGGGATAAATCTTTGGATTACTATGTTTTAATATTTATGTTTCTCTTTTAGCCAAAGTGAGGCAGGTGCATGTCTCAAATGCTAAACAGCTGCCCTCTGCCTTCATTCACTGGAAGAAATATAACACAATATAGAGGTCTCCGTGGGCCTTATCTCTAGAAATAATAAACTGCATACAAGTGAACACCCTGGAGCAATCTAATTCTTTCCAGCACCTTCTAACTGACAAGCCGGGTGGCTCCCAGGAGAGACAATAGTTCCAGAATCCCCTTTCTCACCCCATCCCATTCCAGATGGGTGATATAAATCTCGTGCCTATGAAAGAAAAGACAAGAGAGGACGTCCCAGGAAATCTCAGCACAGACAATCTGGGACCGTAGTGAAAACCAGGCTCTCAAATCAGTAAAGCTCAGGTTCAAGTTCTTACTCTGTCATTGACTAGTTGTCTTTGTGACCTTGGGCAAAGACAAGCTTCAGTTTCCTCAACTGTCAAATGAACATCATAATAATGCTTTACCTTCCTCGTAGGATTATTTCAAGAATTGAACAAAATGGTGCCAACACCCAGCACACAGTAAGTCTTCAATAAATGGAAGTGGAGGGGAAGGGGAGCTGCTGACAGATGGGTGACACGGCATCCACAATAGGGCTCTTCCCCAACCATGGTACTTTATCTACGCTTCTTCCTTTCATTGTGCAGCCCATCCAAGGTACTCTGGCAGGGAGGGAGTTGAAGAAATAATATCCTTTCCTCACTCTCCTCCTGACCTCTGATCTCCTGTGTGTACTTCCCTGTGGCCTAAGCAAACTGGAAGCCAGAGGGTAAGGAACTCACTGATGCAGTCCACCCAGGGCTGCCTTCCAGGATACAGTACAGGGTGAAGGCGGTGGAGAGCAGGCCTGAGGGGCAACTGGCAGGTATCAGCACACTGGGATGTAGGCACCCTCCTCACTTTCCCTTGCTATTATCCCCTGCTCCAGACAAGTCAGTCACAGTGCTTGCCACACCCACAGCCCTTTGCTGAGATGCACACCCTCCCCACCACTAGATAAATCATAGGTCATTCTTAGCTCCTTAAGCTAATCATCATAATAAAATGCTGTGTATTGTGGAATATAATGAACAACATAAACTGATGAACAAAAACAGATCCAGAGACAGAGAAACATCAATCAGAACGTCAAACCTCAGGGAAGGTAGGGGACAGTGGGGGAAAGGGGGAGAGACCAAACAAAGGACTTATATGCATGCATATAAGCCTAATTAATGGACACAGAAAACAGGGGGGTGGGGGCAAGAGTGGGGGGTGGGGGGTAATGGGGGAATAAGGACACATATGTAATACTTTAATCAATAAAGAAATTTTAAAAAATAAAATAAAATGCTGTTTATTAGTTATTCCCCCATTATATAAGACAGGGCAAGGAAAGGCCATCCCGATTCTGTAATGCAGATGGTGCTAGAATCTAGAAGACTGATTAACCGTAAGAGCGACAAGAAACCCAAGAACAAGCTGTGACAACACAAATAGTACCTGTGGAAGGTCAGTCTGCAAACACAAAGCATACTTGACAAAAGAAGAAAAAACAGGGGTAGGGGGAGGGAAGGAAGGAGGTTTAAAACATATTTTACTTTTATTTATTATTTTTATTTTTTACCTTTTATTTATTAGAAACAGGCGGGAGGGGCGGGTATCTATGAGAGCCCAAGTTGAGGACCACAAGCCTGGGAAGAAGCTTTTATCTTGCCCCTTTTTACAACTGAGGAAACTATAGTTCAGAGAGGGTAAGTGGTTTACCCAGAGTCACACAGCTAGTTAGAGTAAAAGTTCAAATTTCAACAGATATGTTGTTTCATTGCCACCCCTTTCAAAAGTCTATGGCTAGCAATCTCTATAAACAGCTCCTGAAGTTTGCTGATGGTAAGGATCCTGAGTCAACACCACAGGCCATTATTTTGCAATGTTGTAAAATTTCATCATCATCCATTTACATTGTGGCAGTGTACCTAAAGAAAACATATTACCTCCTCTATCGCCTAATCTTTTATGTCCACCTTTACGGTGATAAACTGCTGGCCTAGAGGGCCATCCAAGAACTGGAGGCCTCGGCTTGTGTGTAGGCACCCTCCCTCCTTCCCTAGTTCATGCAGCCTTTAGTCAATAACAAAATATTACTCTAAAATCTTGACTTTGTGGTCTCATTTTTCCACATCCTTCTCTTCTTTCCAGCCCCACTGAAGCTGCTCTGGTTCAGGTCTTCATTTGTAGAAAACTCCAATGGTCTTCCCACCCGCAGCCTTTTTCCATCCTAGCGATTATACACATTGCTGATTACTTTATCCGCAACACCACTCATATCATAGTACTTAAATGCTTCCAACAGCTTTCTATTGTCTGTAGAAAGAGACTCTTCTCCCCCATTTAAGACCCTCCATGATCTCTTTTTAATCTCCCTTTCCAATATTCACATCCCTGCTCCAATGCTCTCAGCAAATTGTATTTGTCACTATTGCCTTCTACCTTCCATATTTCCCCAAAAAAAATATGTTCAGGGCACAGTGCCTCTTCTCTCTTTCTCTCCTTCTGTCTCTCTCCCTGCCTGCCCCCTCTACCCCTTGGAGCTCTACTTCCTCAGTGAGGGTTCCCTTCCCAGAAGTCTCTCCCCTGGTGCCTGTAACACAATGAAGGAGAATTACAGGCCAATATCCCTCATGAACATAGATGCCAAAATCCTCAACAAAATTCTAGCAAATCGGATCCAGCAGTACATCAGAAAGATCATATACCATGACCAAGTAGGATTTATCCCAGGAATGCAAGGATGGTACAATATCCACAAATCAATAAATGTGATACATCACATAAACAAATTGAGAGAAAAAAATCACATAGTCATATCAATTGATGCAGAAAAAGCATTTGACAAAATCCAACACCCTTTCTTGATAAAAACTCTCAACAAGGTGGGAATAGAAGGATCATACCTCGACATAATAAAAGCTATATATGATAAACCCACAGCTAACATCATACTCAATGGGCAAAAACTAAAACCATTTCCCCTAAGAACAGGAACAAGACAGGGATGCCCACTCTCACCACTCCTGTTCAACATAGTACTGGAAGTATTAGCCATTGCAATTAGACAAGAAGAAGAAATAAAAGGCATCCAAATTGGAAAAGAAAAAGTAAAGCTGTCCTTATTTGCAGATGACATGATATTGTACATAAAAAACCCGAAAGACTCCATCAAAAAACTATTAGACTTAATAAATGAATTCGGCAATGTAGCAGGATACAAAATTAACCCCAAGAAATCTATGGCATTTCTATACACCAATAGTGAAATTACAGAAAGAGAGACTAAAAAAGCAATCCCATTTACCATCGCACCAAAAAAATTAAGATACTTAGGAATAAACCTAACCAAGGAGGTAAAAGACCTATACGCGGAAAACTACAGGACACTGAAAAAAGAGATAGAGGAAGATGTAAACAGATGGAAGACATACCATGTTCATGGATTGGTAGAATCAACATCATTAAAATGTCCATACTACCCAAAGCAATCTATAGATTCAATGCACTCCCCATTAAAATACCAACGGCATATTTCACAGACCTAGAAAGAACTCTCCAAAAATTCATCTGGAATGAAAAAAGACCCTGAATAGCCACAGCAATCCTGAGAAAGAAGAATAAAGTAGGAGGGATCTCAATACCAGATTTCAAGCTGTATTACAAAGCCACTGTCCTCAAAACAGCCTGGTACTGGCACAAGAACAGACATATAGATCAATGGAATAGAATAGAGAATCCAGATATCGACCCAAACCACTATGCGCAATTAATATTTGACAAAGGAGGCATGAGCATACAATGGAGTCAAGACAGTCTCCTCAATAAATGGTGTTGGGAAAATTGGACAGATACATGCAAAAAATGAAACTAGATCACCAACTTACACCATACACAAAAATAAACTCAAAATGGATACAGGACTTAAATATAAGACGGGAAACCATAAAAATACTAGAGGAATCCACAGGCAGCAAAATCTCAGACATATGCCGAAAGAACTTCTTCACTGATACTGCCCCTAGGGCAACGGAAGCCAAAGAGAAAATAAACAAATGGGACTACATCAAAATAAAAAGCTTTTGCACAGCAAAAGAAACCATCAACAAAACAACAAGAAAGCCCACTGTATGGGAGAACATATTTGCAAATGTTATCACTGATAAAGGTTTAATCTCCAACATCTACAGGCAGCTTATACAACTTAATAAAAGGAAGATAAATGATCCAATAAAAAAATGGGCAACGGACCTAAATAGAATCTTTTCGAAAGAAGACAGAAGGAAGGCCAAGAGACACATGAAAACATGCTCAAAGTCACTAATTATCCGAGAGATGTAAATCAAAACGACAATGCGGTACCATCTCACACCTGTCAGAATGGCAACCATCAACAAATCATCAAACGACAAGTGTTGGCGAGGATGCCGAGAAAAAGGAACCCTCGTGCACTGCAGGTTGGAATGCAGACTGGTGCAGCCACTGTGGAGAACAGTATGGAGTTTCCTCAAAAAACTGAAAATGGAACTCCCATTTGACTCAGTAATCCCACTCCTAGGAATATATCCTAAGAAACTAGAAACACCAATCAGAAAGGATATATGCACCCCTATGTTCATAGTAGCACAATTTACAACAGTTAAGATTTGGAAACAGCCTAGGTGCCCATCAGCAGATGACTGGATCAGAAAACTATGGTACATCTACACAATGGAATACTATGCTGCCATAAAAAAGAAGGAATTACTACCATTTGTAGGCACCTGGATGGAATTAGAGAACATTATGCTGAGTGAAATAAGCCAGTCAATGAAAGAAAAATACCACATGATCTCACTCATTTGGGGATAATGAAAAACATTATAAACTGATGAACAAAAAGATAGATACAGAAGCAGTAAAGCATCAAACAGACTGTCAAATTACAGCGGTAAGGTTAGGGAGAGGTGGGGGAAATAAGAGATCAACTGAAGGACTTATATGCATGCATATAAGAGTAACCAACGGATGCAAAACATTGGGGGGTGAGGGCATGTATGGGAGTGGGGTGGGGGGGCAATGGTAAGATATGTACACATATAATACCTTAATAAAAAAAAATGTTCAAAAAAAATAGTTGCCAGTGGCTTCTAAGGCCACATTCGTGCTCACATTCAGCAAGAAAAGAGAAGATATAACTCATTGTTTCCTGGGAGATCTCATTGTCCCTGACTGGCCTGATGTTTGTTATACACCCATCCTTGAAGCAATGCTTGTGGCCAGGGGATGGGATGGGCTGCTTTAGAAACTCCCTGAATTTCCTAGTCACAAAGTTTGCATGGAAATGACCCCGACCTTCAACTCCAGGGATGGGTCCTGACTGACCGAGGGTCCAGAAGCCTTTCCTTCCCCAGATCCATGGATCCTTTCTCTTACTCCCCTGGCTAGAGAGCAAGTTCTTTCTCATCTAAAAAACACCTTGTCCGCATTTCTTATATTGCAGTTACCACTGTCTACTTTGCATTATAGCTCTCTGTCCTGGATTCCAATCATAGTGCATGCCACATCCACAGTCCCTTCAGAAATGGCCCTGAACTCCACAATCCTTGGCTAAGAGGCCAGTGCTGAGGTACTTTATGTGACCATGTACACCCTGTCTCCCTGATGGCCATGCTGATTAGATCTGGGCTGGACACCTGACCCAAAGGCAGGCAACCCTAGGCTGGCCAGCAGCTTCAGGGAGTCTGACATGAACAGTTCCACCCAGAGACCTCAGTGATAAACCATGAAGACTATGCATGAGCTGCAATGATAAGGAGGCAGAAGCCAAAATACAAGGAAAAGACAGGGTGTAGAGAATAAACACTAGTATCCTTGGGAATAAGGAAGTGGAGACTCAGAGAAGACAACTAACTGGCCCAACAGCTAGTCTAACTAAAGTGGACTCTCCCAAACAGCACTCCATATATTCGAACTGCTACCCAAGCAACTGCATTACACTGATGCAAACAAAGCCTCTTACAAGCTAATGGAGGGAAATGTTAATGAGGAATGAACAAGAGGGTCATTGGTGGCTCCCTTACCTGGGATGGTTAATCAGGGCCACTCTCCCTGCCCATTTGTCTTTTGGTCACTCCTTTCAAGACTGTCCAGGAGCCTTTCCCCCACATCATACCCTGATCAGGAGTGGTTTTCATCTACTCTCAGCCAAGAGTGGTCTCATTGACCCTAAACATGATGAGCAGCCCTAACTGGTTTGGCTCAGTGGATAGAGCGGACTGAAGAGTCTTGGGTTCAATTCTGGTCAAGGGCACATGCCCAGGTTGTGGGCTCGATCCCCAGTATGGGGTATGCAGGAGGCAGCCGATCAATGATTCTCTCTCATCATTGATGTTTCTATCTCTCTCTCCCTTCCT
Source organism: Plecotus auritus (assembly GCF_963455305.1). Taxonomy (NCBI): domain Eukaryota; kingdom Metazoa; phylum Chordata; class Mammalia; order Chiroptera; family Vespertilionidae; genus Plecotus; species Plecotus auritus. The sequence goes on from NC_137783.1 coordinate 137,506,714, forward strand.
CTCTGAAATAAAAATATATAAAAAATAAATAAACAGGAGAAACCAAGATGGCAGCATAGGTAAACACCTGAACTTGCCGCACAACCACTTCAAAACTACAACTAAAAGACAAAACAGGTATCATCCAGAAACACAGGAAGTCTGGCTGAGTGGAAATTATACAACTAGAAGGAAAGAGAAAAGCACACTGAGATTCGGAGGAGGTGCAGAGGTGCAGAAGTGAAGTGCAGAGGAAAGGGCTGGCAACTGAGTATGCTGTTGTCTTTTTCAGTCAGGAGGGAGATACAAGCTCCCGACTGCTCTGAACTCAAGTTCCGGGCGAGACTCTGGGGACCCAGACTCATACAGGGAGAAACTGGACTGTATGGCATCGGGTGGAACTCAAGGGCGGCTTTCTCTCAGAGGTGCTTGCAGTGATCATTGTTCCTGCACCATGCCGTGGGACACAGAGACACAACACCTCTCCCAGGCAGGGCTGATGGTCAGCCATTGCTGTTTGCTCCACCCTGGTGATTCCCTGAGACCCCGCCCCACCCAATTTATAACCCCACCCAAGCTGTGCGCAGAGGCTTTTGCATATGAATGGCCTGGCCCTTTGCAATCTGAAACCTAACGTACTGCAGCTGGGTCAAAGAGCCCAAGAGCCTCCAAAAAAAGACCCAAGGCTTGACAGCAGCTTGCATTGCTTCACAGCTGGGCCTCATCTGGGCACCTCCAAACCCCAAACAAAGAAAAGGAATTTGAAGATCTCTCTGTAGCTCCTGCTGTGTGGCCTCTCTCCTTGGAGAACCAAGAGCCAGTGTACCCAGTGGTCAGAGAGAGACCATCCAGACTACAGCTCCTCAGATCCATAAGAGACATACTCAGAGGGCAGACTCAGTGAGCGCCAAAGCCCCACTGAAGCAAGTCTTGCCCCATAAGGGTGTCTCCAACACAGAGTTATCCCATCATAGACACAACTGATCTTCATAGCCAATTGGCCTGGAGGTCAATTCCTCCCAGTGATACCTACAACAATCAAGGCTTAACTACAATAAGACTGTGCACACAGCCCACAAAGGGGTGCACTAAGAGTGTCCACCTCAGGTAACTGGGGAGGCTGAGCCACTGGGCCCTATAGGACACCTAGCACACAAAACCACTCTATCAACACAGGGAAGCAGCCAAAATGTGGAGACAAAGAAACAGGTCACAAATGAAAGAAATGGAGGAAAGCAAAAGACTGGATATAGAGTTCAAAACCATGGTTATAAGGTTACTCAAGAATCTTCTAGAAACTGCCGATAAATTTAGTGAGACCCTCGAGGATATGAAAAAGGACCAACTAGATATTAAGCATACACTGACTGAAATAAAAAATAATATACAGAGATCCAACAGCAGACTAGAGGATCACAAGAATCAAGTCAAAGATTTGAAATACAAAGAAGCAAGAAACACCCAACCGGAAAAGCAAAAAGAAAAAAAAAAATTCCAAAAATATGAAGATAGTGTAAGGAACTTCTGGGACAACTTCAAGCATACCAACATCCGAATTACGGGGGTGCCAGAAGAAGAGAGAGAGCAAGATATTGAAAACCTATTGGAAGAAATAATGACAGAAAACTTCCCCTACCTGGTGAAAGAAGTAGAGTTACAAGTCCAGGAAACACAGAGAACCCCAAACAAAAGAAATCCAAAGAGGACCACACCAAGACACATCATAATTAAAATGCCAAGGGCAAAAGACAAAGAGAGAATATTAAAAGCAGCAAGAGAAAAACAGTTAGTTACCTACAAGGGAGTACCCATACAACTGTCAGCTGATTTCTCAACAGAAACTATGCAGGCCAGAAGGGAGTGGCAAGAAATATTCAAAGTGATGAATAGCAAGAACCTACAACCAAGATTACTCTACTCAGCAAAGCTATCATTTAGAATTGAAGGTCAGATAAAGAGTTTCACAGATAAAAAAAAAAAAAGCTAAAGGAATTCATCATCACCACCAAACCAGTATTATATAAAATGCTAAAAGGTATTCTTTAAGAAGAGGAAGAAGAAGAAAAGGGTAAAGATAAAAATTATGAACAACAAAGTGACAACAAATACATATCTATCAACAAGTGAATCTAAAAATCAAGTGAATAAAAATCTGATGAACAGAATAAACTGGTGAATATAATAGAATCAGAGGCATAGAAAGGGAGTGGACTGACAATTCTCGGGGGGAAAGGGCTGTGGGGGTTGTGGGAAGAGATTGGACAAAAATCGTACACCTATGGATGAGGACAGTGGGTAAGGGCAAAGGGTGGGGTGGGAACTGGTGGAGGGGAGCTATGGGGGGGGGTGGGGAGAGGAACAACTGTAATAATCTGAACAATAAAAATTTATTAGAAAAAAATAAAATAAATAAACATGATGAGCAGAAGGCAAAGCCTTGGAAGAAGGCCATTATAGAGACCCTTCTGGTGGAGGCTACCCAGCCCACAACACCCCCACCTCTCAGGATGTTCCCCACTCACCACCAAGAATGGGTCCCAGCAGCACTGTTATTTACATGGATTCATTTTATTCTCACAACGACCATGTAAAACTAAGATTAAGTCAACCATGCAAGGCCATAGTTCTCTAAGGTTCTATAATCATAATTTTACTAGTAACTCAGGTCTGGCTAGCTCCAAAACTCATCTTTCCATTGTTCACTACTGCCTTCAAAATGGAAAGACAAATGAGCTATTCCATTTGATTTAGGATACCAGCATTCTAAGGTTTTTGCTTCATTTTCTTTTTTACTGGCATCAGAAGTAATCACAACAGATTGTTCCCTTCAGCCTTGCTTTTAGCAATGACACATCTGTAAAACACCAAACAAAACCTTGACCTGCTTAACAAGCTGGTATCATAAGTCTGAGTAGTTTGTGCACATGCTCATGTCCAATCACGGGGTATTCCGTCGGATAGCTTAGGGTTCTCTTACAAAGAGAATATTACTGATGAGAAATTTTTAAAGGCCTGAGAAAAAATCCTCCCTCAATTATGGAACACTTCCAGTACATCTGAGTGGAGCTGGAAACGAGCATGTAATATCCTGATGGGAGCTCTTCTCTGCATGGCCAAAGTTGTGTAGGCAGGTTGGTCCAAAAACCCTCCCCAAACGTAGCTAAACACCAAAAACTAAATGGCCCATGTCCTAGTTTCAGATCATTCACTGTGGGCTTCTATTGCTTCAATCTTTCAAATGATACCGTATTTATTTAAAAGAAATAAATATTGTATCTATTTCATTTATAAAGTCTATACATTTATTCTGAATGTCAATATGTGGCGGGTGCTAAAGATTCAATGGTGAATAACTCCTCCATTAAAGAGCTTTAATCTGTAACTCAAAAGGCATGTATGCAATTCCATAATAGCACTGATAAGAGCTTCTTTCTGTTGATGTATTGCAGTTCATTTAATAACAATCACAATAATCCTGGGGTTGGGGAAGCAGGCTTTATAATATCCACTTTATAAATAAGAAGCCTGAGGTGAGAGAAGTTATATGTTTTCCCCAAAGTCCCACAACTTGTAAATAACTGACCTGAGATTCAAACCCACTTAATTGTGGGATCCCTTTTATGGAGTTGAAAGTGCTCTTTGGCCATGTTTTAAACTTGATGTACCAGGAGATGCACAGATTTCTGCTTATGAGACTCCAGGGTACCTGTGGGCCAAATCTTCCACCACCCATTTGTAAATAAAATTTTATTGGAACACAGCCTCACTCCTTCATTTACATGAATTAGCTATGGTTGCTTTCATGCCACAATAGGAGAGCTGAGTAGCTGCAATGGAGACTGAAGGCTTACAAAACCTAAAATGCAATTTCCAGCCTTTTATAAAATTTTGCTCACCCCAGTCCACAATGTAACTTAACTTGTCTTCCCCTTGATTGCTATCTTTGGTCAGGGTCACAGTCCGTCTGAGGCCACAGTCAGGGTTCAAGCTGGGGCTATTGAATATTCCAGTTCCACAAATTCTACCTTTCATAAGGTTTATCTCCTCCTGCTTGACCTCAAATATTGCCACATGAATCCACATCTTCCAGTATGACTTAGAGAGGGCCCCAGAAGAGCATGTGATTTTACATCCAAAGGAGGAAAGAATATGCATAAACAAAGACTTGACTTGCCAGAAAACAACTTCCACCAGTTTCATCCTATATCCAGGGCACATTCCATTTTCTGTTAACATCTAACTCAAGAGGAGGTTACCCGGGAACACACTTGGCCCACAAGTCAAAATGACTCTCTCAGACCAATTCTGTGCAATGAATTAGGGCTGGAGCAAGATCT